>NC_136685.1:107201159-107801159 GCF_903797595.1 Erithacus rubecula | reverse complement strand
CGGGATGTGCAGGCTTCCATTGTGCTCCACAGACATTCCTGGAGGACAGGGCATACAGCTGCAGGCAGGCACCACGGAGCTGCAGCAGATTTTCAAACCTCAGCAGCAAACCTCGGCTCATTTCCCCACTGAAAAACACAAAGCACACACTGGGATCAGCCTGGAGGCTCAGAGATCCTCCTCAGGATGAAATGGAAAGAACACAAGGCACAGAGGTTATGCTTCCAAACAGGCTTTTTAACACTGAAAATATTGAACTATTTAGCAGCTGTTCCAGTTTTTTTGTTTCCTTCTGTGCTTCACCTTTCTCTACCACCCCACTGCAGATACACAAATCCACTAAGAGCTGACAGGACTTTCATCTGCTTATCCCACATCATGGTTTAACCATCTTTAGTTTGAGTCGTTTTGGCAATTATCCTGGACAACAGGCAGCTTCTCCTTTTGCTCAGAGCTGCGTATTCCTGTGGCTGCCACAACCCTGGAAGTGCCCAAGGTTCCCTGGGACAGTGGGACAGTCCCTGCTGAAGGGGTGGAGCAGGATGGTCTGTAAGGTCCCTTTCAACCCAAACCATTCAGTGATGTGTCCTGCTCGGGGATGGGATCTCTGTCCCCTCACGGGTGTCCTTGTGTCACCTCCCCGCAGCTCCAAAGGCAGGGAATGCTCCGGGTTCCTCCAGAACGGCCGCGGGCCCTTTAAACCCCCTCACACCCGGATCCCTGCAGGAAGTGAGCGCACGACAAACCAACCAACCAACCCAGATCTTCTGTGGGGTTTTTTAAGGGGTTGCGCCGCTAAAACCGAGCTGCCACACATAAACACCGCAAGGTCAAGGCCCAGCACACAGAGGCGAAACCCACGCCAGCCTCTGGCTGTGGAAAACCCTTCCCGGCTCCCGCTCCTGCCGCTCTCCATCATTCTGGCTAATCAATACCTGTCAGCTGCAGCCCGCCCTCCCTGCGGGGACAGCGCCTTCCTCCGAGCCCCCGGATGCCGGCCTTGACAGCCTGAGGAATAATGGAAGGAATGAGGGAGGAAAAGAGGGAAGGAAAGGGAAGGGAAGGGAAAAGCCGCCGCGTCCTCTCCGCCCCTCACGCCGGGCGCGCCGCGCTCTGCGCACGCGCTGCGATAGGAAGGGGGCGCGAGGGCACCGCGCATGCGCAACTGCGACCCTCGGACTGCCCGGGCAGGGGCGGGGCCTCGCCTCACGGGAGGCGGGAAATGCCCTCAGGGAGGGGACATGGATCCCCTCAGGAGAGGCGGGAAATGCCCTCGGGGGAGGGGACATGGAGCCCCTCAGGAGAGGCGGGAAATGCCCTCGGGGGAGGGGACATGGAGCCCCTCAGGAGAGGCGGGAAATGCCCTCGGGGAGGGGACATGGATCCCCTCAGGAGAGGCGGGAAATGCCCTCGGGGAGGGGACATGGAGCCCCTCAGGAGAGGCGGGAAATGCCCTCGGGGAGGGGACATGGATCCCCTCAGGATCCCCTCACGGGAGGTGGGACACGGAGCCCGTCATTATTCCGAGATTTTCTGACTTTATGCCCATTCTAAGGTTTTGAAACTCATTTTTAAAAAACACCTATTTATCTATCTGCATACATTTGTTTTGCTCCGTCCTGCCAGGAGACGGAAGCTTCTTTTTTGCAAAGCCCTCCCACCCAATCCAAACTAAAGCTTTAACGTGTCTGATTTTAACTCTTCTCTAATTTGGCGTCTCTAAAACAGCGCCACTTAACGGAGTTGAGAAAACAAAAACCTGAGAGGAAGATCTACAAATTAAAAATCCTTAATGTTACCTGGTTGTAAAACCCAGAGGTAATCCCAAGGGACAGTGCTGTGTCTCAAATTGTGTGTGAAAAGTAATGGCTGTAATTTCCTTTACATTATATTTCAGCTGTGTATTTCACGCTCTTTGACCTGAAAAAACATTTTATTAGAAATATAGATTTAGAAAAATGTAAAACACTCATCAGATTTTATTGCAAATCTGCTTTTTAAGTTCATCTTCCACCGGATGCTGCCTGGAAATCTTCCTGTGTGCTGCTTCAAGACTCTGGGAATTGGTATGGGATCATATTTTATCCATATGTCTCTTAACCACAGAGTCATCCTGGTTTAATTTAAAGCTAATTACAGATCGCCCGTTTTTCTGAAGGGCAAACTGAAAACAAATAATTACTGATGTGATAGGTCATAGGTTTGGGTTGTAGAAATATTTCCCAACTGTGTGACCATTAATGTTTGACTTTGTTCCTTAGCTGCAATTTCTGTTTAGGATAAATATATATATATATATAAATGATGCATGTGATGATTGATAAATGATCCGTGTTAATCACAGAAGTTTTGGAGTTTGTATAAACCAGGATACTTAAAATAAGAAAAGAACATGGACCTAGATAAAGACATGATTAAACCCATCCTGTTTAAACCCCCCCCGTTATGAATTTTGTATATTGAATATTGTATACCAGTTTGTAAAGGAGAAAAAAAAAGGGGTTTTCCACAGTGTGAAAGGTTTTTTTTTTGCAGAATCAGATTTCCTGCCTTTGTGTAATAAATCACAAACTATCTGCTAAAGATCAGAATTCCCACTTCTCCTGTTTTTATCTACCCAGACCAGCTGGTTCCATGAACAATTGTCCCACTAAGTTTGGAAGTTTCTCTGACCACCACTGCTTACCCTGCAGAATTACTACAACAAAACAGTAACAATTATTGGTTACTACAAGGAAAACTATTCTATAAAAAGGGAGCTGCAAACCAAGTTCGGGGGAAGTGTGGAGTGGGGGGTGACCTCTCACGTAATGTAATAAAAAAAAATAAAAGAAAAAAGGAGGGGAATACCTGGAAGCTCGGGTGGGATGGAGACACATTAAATCCGCGGTCTGAGGCGTGTGGGGTTGTTAGGAGGCGAGTTTAAAGGATTTAAACGCGGCTGTCCGCGGCGGGGCGGGACGGGGCGGGACGGGAAGCGAAGGGAAAGGGAAAGCGAAGGGAAGGGAAGCGATGGCGGCGGAGCTGCGGGAGGCGCTGGAGCGGCGGCTCCGGGAGCTGGGCATCGCCACCGTCACCGCCGAGCACCCCCAGGTACGGCAACCCCCAAAATCCAGAATTCCCCCCGCAGTCTGAGGAGATCCAAGATGCTTCCCAAGCTTTTCCTCGCTGCCGGTGCCGAGCCACGTCATTCCGAGCGTGGGGAGCGCTCCCAGCGCCGCCTTTAAAGCGAGACACAAAAGATTCTCAAAGCGCGCCGGAGCAGTTCGTCACATTTTTTTTTTTATTCGTGCTCTGTTAAAACCCCTTCGTAAAAGGGTACAGCTGTTCGGCCGAGTGGAACATTCAGCGTTTTGTAAATATTTAACAAAAAGGTTCGTGCCAGCACGCGGCTGGGAGTCCGATGGGATGCAGGAGTCTGACAGCGCGCTGTGCTTTTTCCAGGTGTTCACTGTCGAAGAAATGATGCCCCACGTCCAACACATGAAAGGAGGTCACAGTAAAAACCTGTTTCTTAAGGACAAAAAGAAGAAAGGGTTCTGGCTGGTGACGGTCCTGCACAACAGGCAGGTCAATTTAAACGAGCTCGGTAAAAAGCTGGGCGTCGGCAGCGGAAACCTGAGGTTTGCTGAGGAAAATGCCATGCTGGAAAAACTGGGAGTGGGGCAGGGCTGCGCCACGCCGCTCGCCCTCTTCTGCGACCACGGAGATGTCAGGCTGGTGCTGGACGCTGCCTTGCTCCAGGGGGGCCACGAAAAGCTCTATTTCCATCCCATGACAAATTCTGCAACCATGGGATTGAGCCCCGACGACTTCCTGAAGTTTGTGAGATCAACAGGCCACGATCCCCTCATCGTACACTTCGATGAAGACAGCAAGTAGAGGAAGTTCCTTTTTCTATTACTACTCACAGATTTTTGCAGAGCAAAACTGGTGGAAAATCTCGTTACAAATAAAACTTGGGAAAAAAAATGGCTTACTCCTTTTTCATTTGTTTCAATGATGTAAGTTTGTATTGTATAATGGATAAGAAAAAATACTGCCTTTTAGTTATTAGAAGTTTAACAGTGTTGTTAAAAAGACATTTGCAATCTACCACTAAGCAGCTAGTAAGTAGAAAAGGCATTATTTAAATACCATTGTAGTCTTTGTCAGTAAATGGATAAAACCAGAATTTCCCAGGCATGGGACTGGCCTTGAAGGTTTAAACTTGACATCACTAGGGAAGAACAAATTCCAAGTTGTAGATTAATACCCCGAGGACAGAGTGACTGTCCCTGCACCCATTTATGCCCTACAACACATTGGTTTCTTTTTATTCTTTTTTACCTAAGGAACAACTCACCTACACTACAGGAAATGCATTCGATTGTCGTTTTTCAATCATGGTGTGCTGAAGACAGAAGCCAGAAATTCCCTCGAGTCCAGTAAACATCCCATGGCAACAAAACCCAGAGCCAGGGCAGCAGTGAGGGAGGGATGGAATCTGAAGGGGGTAAAAGCTTTTGGATGCAGCCCAAGGAAAATGCCAGTACAATGTCACTGGGGCAAGAGCCTCAGCACAGGCTGGGATGAACTGAAACCACAACTACAGGAGCATCAATTAAAACATGTAGGATTTGTGATGGACAAAATGAACAATTGCTATAAACTGAGTATGAAAAATCATCACCCACACTAAGGCAAGCACAGCCTTACCCTGGTTTTCCTTCATCTGGAAGGATGTGGCACTGTCTTGGTGACAGAACCCTCCACCACCCAGCAGTTCTGGTTCTCCACCTCTGACAGACACAAACCTGTGTCATGCCCAGTGGGAAAGAAGTGACCAAAAAATGCTGCAGCTGTAGGAAGAGTCACTGGAGAGATGCCCAGATGCATGTGATTTTATAGGCTGAAGGGAACATCTGGTATTTAGGAATACTGGGTTGATGATGAGCTCTGGATTGACAAATGCACCACTAAATAATTCCACATTGATACATTAGGATGTGTCTTTAAAAGTACTCTGCCATTCATTCTCTCTCCCCCTTAAAGGTTTTTCTTTGTAGTACCCCAAAAAAAAAGAACATCAGGTTTGACTTGCCAAGGTTTTTAAATCTGGAATGTTTTAAATGTGACAAATTGTTTGAAGGATGTGCACAATCCTGGAATCTGCACTGCCTAAAGTTGACTAACTTCATCCTCAGAAGGGATCCTGAGACTCATCTCAGCAAAAATAAATACAGGCTCCAAGTAGTACATTTGGCAAATCTAGAATGACTTCTTTTTGCATTTACTTATGAAATCAGTGGGTTTTTAAAATAATAGTGTACAGTTAAAAGCTACCCAGCTCTACACAAATCACACAGAACAAACTACACGTGGTCCAGAAAAATTCTGCTACAGTTTTATCAGTTTCCTTCCAGAAGAAATACTCACTGCACACATCACCACGACACCAATACCCTTCCAGTAACATCAGTTTCCAGAAAAAAAGTGTGTATAAATATACACACACAAAATAAGGATAAAAATTATTTGGTTTGGCATTTTAATAACATCATTAATAAATGTATACAATGGCAAACATTAAAAAAATCAATATGTAAAGGAAATTACAGTTTTAAATAAGAGCTTTTTAAGTTCTGTTTCACACCTTGGTACATTCCTTTAAGGCAGTTTTATTAATATCAAAGCATTATTTACATATACATCATCAGCTACCCCTAAAAACCACACATGAGCTCCTTTGTTAGGCTGCATCATGTCCTGGACAAAATTCAGAAATAATAACAATAATCATAGGTGCTGGGAATGTTGCTAAATCCTCAGAGACTACCAGGAAAGTAAATCAAACAGACATTGTATGGCATGAGAAGCTCCTTTGTAAGCTGGAGCTGGCAGTGCTGGGTTTGGGGTTCCTGGGGTACAAAGGAGGGTCCCACAGCTGCCCTGGGCTTCCCTGGCACTGGGAGCAGCAATTGTGAAGCTGCTCCCAAGTTAGATTTGCTGTTTAAATTTCCCTTTAAGGGCACAGACTGGGAAGGGAACAAAAGGAAGAAAAGTGGAACTGGCAGAGCAGAGCAAAGCAAAGCAAAGCAAAGAGCTTGGGAAGAGCTGAGCTGCTCAGTGGCCAGGAGGGGGATCCCTGGGGATGGGAAGGACACAGCCAGGTGTGCTGAGGGCAGCCACACCTGCCCAGCAGAGGTGACAGTGACAATGAGATGTCCCCAGGCACAGGAACCTGCTGGGCACTGCCAGCATTTGGCACTGCACTTTCCACTCCTGGCTCAGGGTGACAAATGGCTCTGGCTGGGGGGTTGGAGCTGCATTCAAGAAAGAAAACAAACAGAACATTGCCCCCTTCTGAAGCTTTTGGTGCATGCCTCTTTTTTCCCCCTTTTTGAGAAGATTACAAGCTTTTGAACCTGTTGAACTGCCTTCAGCAGTGGGGCTCACCTGAGGAAGCTGCAGGTGACATTAACACCTGCCTGCTGGACACTGGGAGGTGACACAGGGAACTCAACCCTTTGCATGAGGAAAGGAATGTGCTTAATTGCTTTAATAAAATTTTTGGGTCTCAGTTCCTGTCCACTTCCTCTGAGCTCGCTGCAAATCTTTCCAGACAAATATATGCAACCACCAAATATACCAATAACATTTGTTGACTTTAATACAAATCAATAATGAACAAAATGGATCTAGTAAAAGATAACCTTAGAGGGAACTGATTGTAAAATGCATATGATATTATTTACATTTCTTTTTGCCATCAAGAAACCTCCTAAGCCACAATCAGCTCATGTCAAAAGACAAACAGTAAAAAAAAAAAAAAAAATTAGTCAATACACAAACATTGTAAGACAGTCTTATCCTGGAAATGGCATTTGTGGAAAACAGCCTTATATTAAAATAAAAGTTGTAGAAAAACCAGACAGTTTCCTGTCAGAAACATCTGAACATACATATGCAGAGTAACTTGGGAATGTGAAAAACACAAAGGACAAACAATGTCTCTATAATACCATTATCCCATGACTCCCACTTCTTTTCCATGGATGTAAACAAATTTTTCTCTTGCAGTATGCAACAAAAATCAGCATAAACTTTCTTAAGAGCAATTTCATGCAGATTATGCTAACCAAGTAAGGCAGTGAAGTGCCAGTAGCTGTGAGGTTTTTGCATCTGTATATACAGTCCATTTCAACAAAACTCTACAGCATTTCCTTTAGATTTACAGACAGTAAATAGAAACTGCTAGTTTGGGGGGTTTTTGGCTAATTATTAGCAGAAGCTTAAGCAAATCAGTGGCTAATTTCAAAAACAGAAGAAGAAACAAGTTTTGCTTTTTGTTTGCTTTTTTTTTTTTTTTTTTTCCCTGGAGTAATTCTTGAGACCTTAAAATCCTTGGTCCTTAGGGAGATGAGAACTGTCCTGTATTCAGTAGATCTTAACAGTGCAATGTGCAATAATTCCTAAGACCATCTACACATTTTCGGCAGTAGACTCCAGTAGAGCTCCTTGATTCAAGGAAGGAAGGAAGGTAGGTAGGTTTTTTTTATTTCTTGCCTGCTCTAGTCACGAAGAATGTAAAAAATTCCCTTAATTTTTATTAATGATTCCTACAGTCGCTGTCTTGTTACTTCAGATATAAAGGCTTCACACTGAGATACTGAAGGACACTTTTCTCTCTGTGTGCAGTCGAAAGGCAGAAAGAGAAAAGAGTGTAAGAAAAAGCTTCAGGTGTAGAGGCACAACACACAGAGTTCAGTCACTAACAGCACTAACAGCATGCACCAAAGGGGCTCAGGGAAGTCAAGAAGAGGACAGAACACCAAAAACAAGCTTTATAAAAAAGGCAGATTCCGTGGGGTACTGAATACTCCGAGTTTTGTTCAACTAATTTTTCAGATTTACCTGTCTCTGTCTAAAAAAATGACTTCAGCATTATTTCTTTATGGGGTTTCTTTCAACTTTCTTCTTTGGGAGATTGGAAAAATAAAAATAAATGTCATTTTTAGAGGCAAAAGGCTAAGCAGGATGAGGTTGCCTGCCTCTGGAAGAAGCTCTGGAGAGCCACCCTCCTGGCCTAAGGAGTGAGTGCAAGAGAAGCCAGGGAAGCAAGCAGGATTTACATCTGGTTAATGCAATGTGCTCTGGGACTGAGATGGAATGCTGTTAGTTTGTTGTAAATGAAACTCATCTCATTTACAGGCTGGGCAGGAAACTCACCACTTGGCCCACAGCTCAGGTAGTGGGTAATAGAATTAGGAGCTTTGTTGCTCCCTAGACCTGCTTTTTGAATTTCTGCTTTCTGGGATAGCTTCCACATCTGCAGAGAAAAGCATTTCAGGTTATTCATTGTGTTTATCAGGACATGAATAATAATAAAAATAACCCCTCATGCATCAAAACACATTCTACTCATTAGGAGAGCAAAAGGATACATAAACACTTTCTGGTTGTTTTTAGGAGGGAAGGACAGAGGAGAGGGACAGAAGAAACTCGCTGCAAGTGCCTGCTCAGCTACACTCACTGACATTCATCTCAGCATTTACAGCAGCCAGGTGTCACTCATAAAGGCACAGTCAGGCATGTGTCACCTCCAGCTGCACCAACCTGCATTTCTGCATCAATGGAAAGCCAAAGCAACAATGAGCTGACTGACCCTGGCAGAGAACCTTTCACTGCAGCCTGACCTGCTGCACACTGACAGAAACATTCACCATCAGTTCCACAAACCACAAAACTGTCTTTGCATGCAACAGCTCCAACATGCAAAATGCACTGAAAGCAAAGCATCGAGCAAACCCTGAGCCAGGCAAACCTCAGCTGTGAGCAAAGGGCTGAGCCTGAACAACAAAACCTTCCTGGGCAGCAGCCACACATTTAGTGTTCATCAGGGTCATGCAAAGTCCAAACTTAGCAGGAACCAAGGAATGAGCAAGGGCTCCATGTGTTTCACAGCCTGCCATGCACATGGCTGAGGAGCAGCAGGGATTTGGGAATGGAAAGGATCCCATGGAAGCTTCCACTGTTTGAACACAGACATCCAGAGACTTCTTGTTAAAGACCAAAAAGGGGAGGGAAAAAAAAAAAGATCCTTCTGTCCATGACAACATTTTCTTTCATATGTAACAAACAAATGTTGGTGAAATCATTACTCAGAGCCATTAAACACACACTTGCAGAACACTTCTGGTGCTGCCCAATTCACTGGAGCAAAACTCAGAACTGAAATGCAATTCATTGCAAATTTATAAAGCAGTGCAGAGTGGCTTGGGCTGGACAAGGTTAGACTCCAACTCCAGCACACTGGGGGCACTAGTGCTCCAGGAAACTCCTGCTTGGCCATTCCAAAGCCCTTGGGGTTTGAGAGGGACAACACTGGAAGTTTTTGCAGCTGTGACTGTCCAAGGACCTGAGCAAGAGGGGGAGGCAGCAGCACACCTGAGACTTCTGCAGCCAGAGCTGATCCAGAGCAGCTGCACCTTGTTCTGACCACTGTCTCTGCAGGCACAGGGAGCAAAATCCAGGCCCTGGCAGCACAGGGTGAGTTTGTATTAAGTGCTTTCAGAGATAGGATTCTAATTCCTTAAATAATTGCAAAATGTGCACACATTGCTTGGGATATCAGTGCTCTCACCTCCCACCTAATCCCAACATAAGTGCAGATGAACTGGAGTCAAATGGCATGACCCAAGCCCAGAGCACTGGTCTTGCTCTGTGAGAATCAATGTGTGTGAAATTAAGGTTATACATCTCAGATTTCTCATTCTTTTGCTGCTGAGATAATTCCAGAGGGAACACAGCAATAAGTGACCCAGCACTGGGAAGAGTGAGAGATTTATCAGCCCAATGTGCAGACCTGGGGAAGGACAGTGTCACACCCTCAAACAGCCACTTTATTCTCCACAAACATTCAATATCCTCCCCTTTGCTCCTGAAATTAAGGGCTTCCCATCCCATAGAAAACAGAGCCCTTCCAGACTCCCACATGGGATATCTGCTGCTCTTCCTTGGGGAGCTGTGGACTCACTGCCCCTCCCTAATTAAGCACTAAGGAATTAAAAGTTCAGCCCACACTGTGGTTCTGTGACTGCCACAAAACTGCTGGCAGAATAAATGCAATTGTGCAAAATGGAATGTGACATTTGTTGTTTTCAATATATATTTTCAATTTTAATTATTTTCCCTCTAGCTAAACCGTCATTCAAGTTTTTAGAAATGTATTTTAGCTCCCACCACTGGCACAACCAATGTCCTCTTGCAAAGAAGTGCTCATGTCCAAAGCCTTTTAGTGCAATTTTAGCTTAAATCTGACACAATTTTAAACTCTGCTGAAATTTACCATTGAGAAGTTTCAAGCACATGCAGAAACAGTGGAACTTCAATTAATTCAGCACTTCCCTTTAGCTGCTCATCTGGAATTCAGTGAGTTATTTGCTGAAGAATTCACATCCTCCCATAACCTTGCAAGCAACTTTGTTATTCCTTCTTTTATTTAACCGTTAATTTAACATTTTCTGTTATTTTGTTACACCATTTGTTTTCTATTCTATCAGTGGTACTTCCCATTGGCAAGAAAAAATGACTTTCCACCATACTCAAGGCAATTTTTTATTCCTGTACATCACAAGGAGCCTGTTATTTGACCCCTGATAAAAGCAAACACTTCACCACAGCTGCACCCACGACTGGAAGGACAAAGCAGACCAAAGGGAAAAGGTGGAAAAGGTCATTTTTTCATGACAAGTGTATCATGTGACTACTTATCACCTCTTTGTAAGAATTATTTCTGTTTAGGATTATGAATGGTCTGTGCGTTTATTACTCAGTATGGACAGTAATTAAGGTTTACTGTGCAAACTAGAGGCACTGAATTACTTGGATTATTGGCGCTTGTTCCTCGTGCATTTACGAAGGGTAAAAAGACACTGAGATCTCTCCAAATGTTTCTTTCCATGAAAGAAGAGGGGGATAAAGAAAAGGTTTTTCCCTCCAAGCAGATGATGAGTGATAGCCCTGAGAGCTGGAGCACCACTGGCAGTGCTGTCCTTGTCCCAGGAATGCTGTTCCCTGCGCCGCTCCGGCCATGCCCTCGCTTGAACATGCAGCAGTAACCAACAGGAAAAACACCAAAATCTTTGCAATGCGTGACAAATAAAAATAAGAGCTTGTATTATAAAGGCATGCAAAATATACACAGTGCAATTAATGTTTCATGCAGGCTTTGGTGGGGTTACAATTCCACATTCAAACATGCCACAGTCCGCAGGGAACGACAGCCCCGCGGGTAAACCAGGAAGGATTCCTTCATTGGAGGGGAGTTTTCTCTCTCATCCAGCGGACGTGGAGAACACCTCTATGGCATGTTGGGCACACACGTATATTGAACAACACCACTTTCTTTCATACACAGCCATACTCATACCACAGGGTCTGGTTATCCTCCGAGACCAGCAGCGGGGGCTGCGCCTCGCTGGCGCCGGGGGCAGGGAGAGCGTCTGCCCGCGGGTCCCCCGGCGCCTTTGGAGCAGCGCCAGGCTGTTCCTGCCCCCTCTGCACCGACCTGAAGGCCGACACGCCGGGCTGATCAGGCGCTTTGGAGGCGGGTCTCGGGGGCAGCCC
The DNA here is from genome assembly GCF_903797595.1 of Erithacus rubecula. Taxonomy (NCBI): domain Eukaryota; kingdom Metazoa; phylum Chordata; class Aves; order Passeriformes; family Muscicapidae; genus Erithacus; species Erithacus rubecula. The sequence goes on along the minus strand of NC_136685.1, from coordinate 107,789,549 downwards.
GCTGATATTGCTGACTAACTCGGTGTTGAGGGATAAGAAGGGCTGGGGCGCAGCGAAGGAGCCTGCGCTGCCGCTCCCGGAGCCGCTGCCCTTATCCCAGAACACGCGCGCGCTCGGCACAGTCCTCTCACGACAACCTGGCCTTTCCATCCTGGAAGGCTTGGGAAGCTCGGAGCCGCCTCCCACCGGGCGGGGTGCGGGCGGGGGAGCTGCCTCCCCCCCGGCAGGCACACAGTGAACACAGGGAGAGGACACCCGCAGTGCCGGGTACTCACTGGAGCTGGGCGGAGCACTCCTGTCGGCCGGGGCCGGCGCTGCGTCCACGGACACGGGCGGCCTACTGTCCTTGGACAAAAAGTCGTGGATGCTCGTCCTTCGGGTGGTTCCTTCTGCCGTGGAAATCACGCTGCTGGCACGAGGTAAGGTGGCGTAGGGATTGCAGTCCCTGGATTGTCGCTGGCTCACAGTTGCTTGGATCTTTTCCTTCACGGACCGCGCCTTGCCCGGGGCGCCGGGCGTGAATTTGATGGGGGAGCTGCTGAAGCACAGATCTTCAGCCTTCCTGAGGCTGGGCCTCACCAGCTGCTCTGCCTTCAGGGATCGTCCATCTGAGAATTCCCCCGTGTTCCTAACGCTCAGGGACCTGACGATCCCACAGGCAGCCCCCGGCTGCTTGCGCAGCTTCTCCCTCCCCGCCAGCTCCGCAGACTCCGACAAGCTTCTCATCACCTCGTCCAAAAGGTTCTCCTCGCTCGCAGACTTCATCTGTGGAAACAGGACACTCAGGTGTCTAAACTGGACACAAATGAAGAACCAGTCTAGATTCAGATTTTTAAAAATTTTCTCAGGTCTCAAAGCATTTACGACGCATACTCAGGAGTTCTCTGTACAGTTTACAAAGAAACGGTTTAGGTGAATAATATTCACAGTGCAGTTGTTTTTAAAATGGTACCAGAGACAACTGGAGAAGAATTAACCTGAAATCATTAGGGAAATGCTCTGTCAGAAGTGGAAGAAACCCCTTGAATACCTTTCCACCCATCATGGGTCTGGGAGGCAATGAAAGGGATGCTGGCATTTGGGAACAGCAGTGGAGCTGGCCTGATGACTTAGGTGGGGTTTCTTGCTTTGTATTGCCAGAAGAATATTATCTAGTGCTTAAACCCCAAAAATCCTCCTCAGGGAGACCATGGGTGAGAGCCATTTAAAGTATCAAACCAAAAAATGCAAAATCTCCTCCAGATCTGTGTCACCTGCCCCAGACAACCCTGGATCTCACTCCTGAGAGGCCCCAGTCAGTGGTTTATCCTACAGCAGGAGTTTGGGCAGATCTGCTCAAAAAGCAGGGATTCAGAACCTGGAATACCAGCAGAGATGAGGTGATTTGGGGCTTTTTAGGAACTGTCGCTGATGCATTCATTGAAATCACTCCAGATTTCAGTAAGCTCCAAGGTCACTTTTCATTTCCCAGTATTGTTAAGATGAAAGTCAAGCAGACAAAAGTCTCCCCAGGGAATGAAATCCAACATGTTCCTTGCTGTTGATGCAGGAGAGATGAGACAGGAGCTGCTGCTGGCCTGCAGAAGACTGAGCCCACTCTGAGCCTGGTGTCCCACACACTGGACAGCTTTGTCAGTACAGGCCAGCTTTCCTACCCAACCCAGGCACCACAGAGTCCAGCTGCAGAATTCCACATTTCCTGCAGGTGGAACTGGGCAGTGCCTGTGACCCCTCAATGCAGGTGTGACTGACAGCTCAAGGAATCTGTAAGGAACTCTACTCACTAATTCTGAGCCCACAGATGGGCACTGCATGGTGACACACCCTTAGACTGACCTCACTGGAGTTACTCTTGTTGCTTTCTTCCAGGAACTGCTGCAGGGTGACCACTTCACTGCCAGGGGAGCCTGTTTTGGTGTGCTTGCCACAGCTCTCAGGTGTCCTGTGCTGGAGCACAGGGCTGCCTCTGCTGTGTCCCTTCAGGTACTGGATGGGGCTGCTGCTGCTGCTGGACCAGGCTTCGTGCTCGTGCAGCAGGCTGAACTCCCCACTGCTGTGGCTCTGGGGTCTGCTCTGGCTGTTCACTGCACCTGCTTTGGGGGGAAGGCAGTCAGTGTTCCCACCAGAAACACATCACACAGCTGTCAACCCTACAGCCCCACTCTGGTCTGCACTGCCACCAGATTCAGTTAATACTCATTTTATTTTTAAAAGTCCAGTTGTTATTTTTTACTCTGTAAAATTGCACTCCCCTGACTTACCTTTTTAATAACAACTACCTTTCTCTTATAATCTGGGCCTCCACCTACATAGTATATTATGTTCCAAGAGACATCTCCACTCCTGTTCAGCATCACTGGGAGGCACGGGGTAATTAAATGGTAAAGGAAATACAAAGGATTGAGTGGAAACAAAGTATTTTCTCCATCAGAACTACTCAGGAATGTTCCTCCTCCAAAAATTACTGCTGTTACTCCTAGTTTGTTACAACTGGGACCTGAAGGAAGCACATGGTGTTAGATGCAAAAAAAAATTCCACAACACCAGTTCATTTGATTTGTCAGTAACTATGAATTGCTTAAAAAGTACTGATGGATAATCAAGTATTTCCATCTTCATGCCACCCCTAAGAAATGAAATTAAGTTTGAACCCAGATAAATTGTTTCTGGTGGAAATGCCTAATCCTGTATACACACTGGGGTGAGGAGGACCTCAAGGGATCTTTTACAGAAAGGAGCAATTTAGCAGATTGAAATAAACTACAAGAAATATTCAGCTAGCATTCATTCCTAAATTTCCAAACAAACAGACAGCATTTAAGAGATGCAAGCCATGAATATTAAATGAAGTATTGAGCTGGCAGTGCTCTAGTCTAGTCTGCACAACAATCTCCAGCCAAAAAAGCCACAAGAAACAAAAATATATCAGGGCTCTTAGTGCATAACATTTAGAGAACACTGATAAATCCAGGGATGTTAATAATCTATTAAAACCAAAATATCGAGGTTTTCAGCATGAATCACAAGTGCCATTTTGTGCAGTTGTACAGCACACAGCTCACAGCAGCAGTGCAGTGCAGGAGGATGCTTGGAGGAAAAAAAAACAAACAAAAAAACCAGGAGCAACTCCTCATCTTAAAAAGCTTTTAAAGTAATTTGGGGGGGAATTCTTATTTTGTAATGTTGTCTGGGTTAGGTTTGGTTTAAAACAGTTTTTGGTTAAAAACTATCACCACCCTTTTAATCCTTACTAAAACCATGAAATACCTGTGCTTCTAATCTGGGGAAGGAAGGCTGTGAAACACTCTAGGAAGCACAGGCTGTGCTGTGCAGTGGGATTTTTTTTGTTTGTTTGTGGGGGTTTTTGAACCTCTAGAGATGATCTTAGAGAGAAAAGAATGGAAATGAAGCACGGATGTGAATTCACCCCCAGCATACCTTTGACTTCATGGAGTGAAGCATTGTTATTGCTATTGCTAGTGGATGTCCTGCCACTATCAAGGCTGGCTGGTCTGGAAGCTGAATGGAAAATTAGGAGACACCATGATGAACAAGATTTTAGCAGAGGACACAGCACCTTCACATTCTGCTTAGAGAATGCTCAGAGGATCATGCAGGAGCTCCCAGGCTCAACATGCCCATGGGAACAAAGTGGGTTCTTACAGATCAGAAAGCGAAGGAATTTCCAGGCGGTCCAAGAGGACACTTTGGAAAAGGGCACTACAGGAATAGCGAGGTACAGAGGAGAGGAAAAGAGAGAGAATGTAGTTTAGAATTGACCCTGAGTGCTCAGAGGGGAGCAGGGCTCAGACAGGGGCATGCAGGGGCTGCTGTGCTCAGGTCACTTACAACAGAGCTGACAGGGAACCCTGCACAGGGCTGGAATGCCACGGACAGGAGGAGCAAGAGCATCTGCACAGATAAAGTCCTGTACTCCTAAGCCAATACAAGGGAAATGCACTGTTAGTAGCCTCAAAAATGTCTGCTGCTTGTACTCACTGTAAATGTTTACAGTGCTGTTAAAACCTCACTTCTATTAATAGCCTATTTTTCACTTCAAAGCTTTGCTTGAAGGAACATGAGTTTATAAACTACAGCACATGGCAAATTTGGGGTTCACCGAACCATTAACATTGAAAACTCAGGCCAGATTTGGACTTGGTTTTTTGAGATTGAAATGCTAACTTCCTTTATTTACTATTAACTCCAAATGGAAGCTAAAACATTTTCCCCTTAAAAGGCAAAATGTTTCGATCCTGTTCAGATGCACTTCACAAATACTTTCTACCAGAGATACAGAACATCTGTCTGATGTAGTAGTTAAGAGAGAAAGGAGAATCTGAAGAAATGATACAATACATTCAAGAGATATGAAAATCAGAGAGAGCATGCTCATTGCAATGATGCCATTCACTGCATTTTCACAAGTTCATTAACATTCACATCACGCATCCTTAATTCATTTCATTAAAGCTCACATCTTACCATGAACTCTTGATCCTGTACTAGAATCATCACTAATACCTTGTGGACTTACATCTTCAAAGGATGTAGTATCTACACACAGAGACATAAAGGAAGATGTAAAATAAAATAAAGTGGAAAAATTATTAAAATACTTATCATTGGTGAAACGGTAAAAATTAAAAATATTTTTCAAAGCAATCAATTTTTACTTAGGAAACATTCTGTAGGAAAAACCTTGAAACATTTTGTAACTGCAGTTATTAAACCAGGTCAATTATCTTAGCACTGCAACTCAATTATTAAGATTGAAAAAACTAAAAACATTAACATTCACACAGTTACATCAGGGTGCAAAAAGCTTCTACCTATACCTTTATTATTTAGCAACTGCTTGGATCTGAAGCCTGTGGAGGAGTTGACAGTGGCAAAGTTGATAGCTGTAGTGGAGAAGGCCATAGCTCCCAATTCCTTCCTCCTTTTACCCGTGGATATATCATCAGGACCCTCCAGATGCTCAGAACTACCTGTCCATTGTCCTCCTGCCAGGACCATGGACTGCACCAGGTCATTCATGGCTGGGATGCAAATGAAAGCAAATGATCAGCGTGGGCAATGGACCTGCCGGGCTCGTTAATTGGCATTGCAAAGGTCGGACAGTTCTCGAAGCGTTTAAAGCGCCGGCAGGAGCAAACCACACCCCGGGTACCGCATGCAGCCGGGAGGGAGGCAGGGAGGGAGGCAGGGAGGGGCTCCGGAGCCCGGGGAGGTGCCCAAAACAGCTCATCGGGGATCGCCATGCGCCAGGTGCTGTTAGAGGCTCTGCTTGCCGTGAGAAAATGGGATGAGCGGGGACAAAAGTGGGTGCTCATAGAACGGAGTGCCAGCGCTCACACGGGATCCTTGTACAGTGCAGGTTACTGCAGGCACACTGGGGTGTACAGAGCAACAGAGAGAGGATCTGAAAAATACCACAGCTGATGATATTCACCTTCACTGCCCCACACTCCAGAAAACTGTCCACCCCTCATTAGAAAATAAAACGAAACAAAAGAAATCAATGCAGCATTCTGAGGAACACTTGCAGAGTGACAGACCACCAGAGAGCCTTGCACAATCTCCTACACTTGCTTTAAACAAAACAAAAAAAAAATATATAATTACAGTGACTTCTTAACAAAAGGCTTGTGAAACGTGGCATTTAGAACTATTTCTGTTAACACAGTGCACTGTAAATTCATATACACATGGGGCCATGTGTATATAGACAGCCATGTATACAAATATATGCAGTCACAAGGCACTGAATAGATTATATGCATGTGCACAGCACAGACATAAAGCATTCAGTGCCTAAGTTTGTTTTTTTAAAAAAAAATTTAAAAAAGAGGTGGGGGGGGGTGGGGGGAAAGAAAAGTAAAAAAAACAAAAAGCTCCAGCTCCTTGTAGCAGGACTTGCACATTGCAAAAGAGGAGGAAAACCAGAGCACAGTCCAGGGAGAGGTTAGTGAAAAATTAGTATGGAAGCCAGTGTAGCCATTGAGAAGAAGCTGAACTGTCATAAATCTTACACATGGAGCGACGGTAGAAGGCCTTCATTTTGTCTTTTTCCTTCGGTCTGTTCCTCAAAAAGGGCAGTCTTTTCAGTGCACCCACTTTTATGTCATAGCATGAGGAAAAACGGAAACAGGGAAATGAAAGAAAAAAAGGGAGAAGAACAGATGGAAGTTAAATGTTGAAACTAAGGACAGAAATGAATGTCTGAGTTTAAGCTAGGTATGCTATGCTAAAAGTTATCATTCTCTTGCTGCTGGGGTGATAATGAAATATGAAAAGTACACTGAAACAGGAAAACTCAGAAATGCACTGAGAATCACAGTGCAGAGGGCAATACAGTTTGAAGCTCTTGAAAAAAATAAATGTAACTTCTTTGCTGGTGATTACCAGGAATTGACCACTATGTAATTTTTACTGTGAAAACTAACACTTTTTTTTGAACATAAAGAAAAATGTGAAGCCAAAAAAAGCTGAAAATGAAAGCAACTCTAAGCACAATTTCTATGTTAAAATATGTTCACATCATTATTTTTGGGGGGCTAATAACTTCTGTAATGCTTTGCCTGCACATTAAAGGGACACAGTCTTCATCTGTCTTCAGTTCTTCCATTTTGTGCTCAGTAATAACTTTGGTCATCTGCTGTCTCATAGAAAACCTGCAAGGGCCTTCTGACCAATGTAATTTGTGGGCAGTAATTTGGTAAAATGCTAAAATCAATATGCTTGAAATGTGCAAATATTTTAGCTGAAAAAACACCAAAGGAAAAAAAAAAAAAAGCCAAAACAGCAAAAGAAAATCCAAATGTGAGTGTTGCTGTAACGTTTTGGGAGGGCCCAAAGAAAACTGAGTTAAAGTCTACCAGGAGAATTACAGAGTTAAAATTACAAATAGTATTAAAAGAGGGAGGAGGGGGAAGTCATGAGTTAATCTTGTCCTTGGAGTCAGGAACTCTGCATTAGGAACTGCTGCCCTGCCTTGGGGAAGTCTGGGGGCTGATGCCAGGCACAGGAGCCACCATGGAAAGATCCAGCAGGGGACACAGGATGGAACTGCACAAAGCAGTGATTTCTGCAGTGGCAGCAGCTCTGATTTCTGCAGGACCAGGCTGTGCGCCTGGTTTGGGAGGTGTGCCCTGCTCCCCCAGCCTGGCACACAGCAGTTCTGTGTGCAGAGCAGTGCATATATATCATATATACCATTTACAAGTGCACATGAGCTACCCTGGCAGTGAAACATTCCCTGTTCCTCCCTCTCCATCAGCTCTTCCTGTGTCTGCACCCACAGGAACAGGTTCACAAAACAATCTAACCACAGAGGTCATTCTGTTCTATTTCTTCTTGTCATCAAGATGACACAAAAAAAAAAAAAATCCTCTATAACTTCTATAATTCTTTACCGTCAAAATAATTCATGTCTCTGTAATCCTTTATGGAAAAAAACTCCTTAATCTTATGAAAAATTAACCAGAGGATGCTCAAGAAGTGTTTGAGTCATCTGTCTTTCCTGTACAATAGCACAGATCCCCTCCAAAAGGGCAGATTTATGGCTCTCAGCAGCTGTGCCCACCAGGAACCTCCCCTGCAACCACTCATGTCCTGGAAATCCTGCATCAAAAATCAAAATTCCTGCATGGGAAACTGTGTCAGTGATGTCTGCACAGGATTCACCTCAGGAAATGTCCTGGAACAGTAATAATAATACTAATTAATACTGGGATGGCAGAGCTACAGCAGAAATCAACTCTTCTTTTTCTTTTCAGTATTCCATAAACACCTTCTTGCTTTCTGAGCTGAGAATGAATGATGAGTACTGCAGAATTCCTCAGCTGGGCAGGAAACATCCCATCTTGTAACTCTCCTGCTTGCCTGAAATCCTCTGCATTAAAATCCTGACACTGTTCTCTGCATGCACAGAAGAAAATAAGAGGCAGAAATCTTAAAAATACCTTGGTATTTAAAAATGGAGCTCAGAACATTCCTTTTATTCCCTCTGTGGCACAGCATGCCTGCTCCTGGTGTTCCTAGTGGAGGTGAGAATTCACTAACAGCCCTAATTCCTTGGGAACTTGATCATCTCCTGGCTAAAGTGGAAGCCAGCAAAGGATATCTGTATTTCTCCAGAGAAAACAGAAATCCCCTCTGCCTGCCTTGGGATTTCTCTGGGAAAGCCCAGAATGGCCCCATTCCACCCAGAGGAAAAGCTCTGCAGTGAGTAGGTGTCAGATCCATGGCACTCAGCTGATCATTAGGGGTGACCAGGAGTAATTTGGGCAGTGCCTGGGAAGGAGGAGGCTATGAAAAGCCAAGGTGAAACCCTGCAGTCAGGAGCACACATTTTCTGCAGGATTAACCTGTGTTGGGACAGCAAAACCCTCCAGACACCCCCTCCCTCCCACAGGGATCAGACACCTCAACTGGTGCTCTCTGAGAACAGGGTAACCTGATTTTTGTGCCAAGATCACCTTTCCCAGGGAGATAACAGCTCTCCTGGAAACATTTTCTATGAGAAAGTAGCCTGTGTTGGGAAAACAATCTCCAGCAGCAGCCACAAAAGAGGAAAAACTACAGATGTCACACACTGCACTTTAGAACCCAGTATCTGTGCCAGGAATGGGGGTGTGAGCCCTGTGCCTCCTGGAGATCTGTGTGGCAGATGCTCAGTCCTGCAGCTCTGGCTGGTGCCAGGGAAGGTGAGCTGCCTTCTCAAGGACACTCAGGATGTTTCACCTCTGCAGCTCCTGCTGGAATCAGTTCCTTCTTCCCCACTTCTGGAGGTCAGGGTGGCACAGAACTCTTCTTCAGCCAGCACAGAGCTCCAGCCCCTGAGCACTGGCACAGACAGGTGGCACTCACATGTTTGCTCCTTCCTGTAGCTCCTTCAGTGCAAGGTGCTGCTGCCAAACTGCTCCCCAGGGAAAAGCAAATCCCCCAAATCCCGGAATTTAGGACTTACAGTCACTCTAGGAGCAGAAGAAACAGACTGCAAAATGTGCACCATCACCAGCCCTGGTCACACTGAGATATTCTCTCTGCTTTGTGAGGCACAAACCATCCCAGATCTCTGCCTCAGAGCCTGTCAGAGCTGAGCTGGCACAAAGCACATCCGAATTCTCTCCAAAACTCTGGTTTCCATGGCGACATGTGCAATGGAGGAAGGGTAGGATCCGGAATTAGATCAGCCCTTCCAGTTTGTGGATAAATACACTGGGATTAAGGGAAACATGAACAAGGCCCGTGGAGTAGAAAATTAATGAGGTCTGAACAGCTTCAAACCTCTTTTGAGGCTCAGCCACCGTAACTGCAGCCGTGGCTCCCCAGGAGGGTAACTGCACCCTACAAGGTCCCAAGGATCATGCAAAGAACACTGCCACAGGAAAAGCCCTTCCAGAAGGTGACATTGCTGACACAGATGCAGATGGGCTGAACCACGGCGTGCACACCCCCAGCTCCCACTGACACACATCCAGGACAGCTGCAGTCACTCCCCAGTTCCACACCACTCACGGTTTGGATGTAAAAGCAACAGCTGCTTTTTAAACAAGCTGAAAAGTAACTCTTTTGAAGCTTTCATTGAAAAAGGTTGAGCTCCCCAAAGGGGTAAGTTAGTAACAATAATGCTAAAAATACCCCTGAACTATTTTATTATTAAAAAAATAGAGATCTGATTTTATCATCTTCTGTTTTTGACTAAGCTTCTCCAAGAAGCCCAGAAGAAAAAGAAAAGCACATCATAATGGCTGTAATAATTCACAGCTGGCACAAACCCCAGACTTGCTGTCTTTTGAACCCCAATACATCACATTTAAAAGTAGTAGTGCAAAGGCTGGAAGTGACTGTTAATGCACATGGATTCTGATGCTTTTACATGCACAGCCAAAATGCTTTTGGTGCACAGTTATTAAATGGAACCATTACATCCTGAGAACTTGGCTGTAATTATACCTCTCAAGTTGTGAGAAACTGGGCAGTTTATGATTCATGCCAAGAGTAAAGAACAGAAAACACAGATAATAAATAATAATAAACAGAATCTAGCCTTATATATATATATCATAGGCACTCTAATGGGATGGCTATCACATCTTTCAAGGTCAGCAAATTGTGTCTGGAATAGTCTATCTAATCACACTTCTCTAAGTCCTCTCCTCCCTCTCAACCACTTCCAATTTCAGGATCAGTAACAATTCCTGTATTTTTAACAAGCTGTGTTTCCACATTTACACTTCCTGTCACATATCCAGATTTCATGGTTGGTTTTGTGAGATGCTGGGGGAACACCTTCAGACAGAAAGTGTTTTTAGCAACTCAAGGATGTCAGCACAGCCACAGCTTGGAAAACACTTCCATGACAAGGGGAAAGAGTCATGCTGGGACAAGAGGGAGAAACAAAAAGGTCCTTATGGTGACACCTGACATTCTATCCCAAACCCTGCTCGCTTGACCCAGTACCAGTGCCTGCTTCATCTTACCCAGGCACTGAGAGTGCATTTTAACACTTGCATTTTGAGATGCCCAAACACTTCAGGGAGTTTACAAGAACTTTTGCCCTTAATAAACTAATTCAGGCTTCATTCCTACAGCCTAAAAAACGACCTTCACAAACCCTCCACAACGCGCAGACCTTCCCACCATCTCGCCGCGGTTTCCTCACACACTGAGCGGTTTGCAGTACTCACTGCTACTCTTCTTGGTGCCCAGGGTCTGCCCATCCTCCAGGGAGTTGGAGCCCACGGAGGAGCTGTCCTGGCTGTCCTGGTGGGGCAGCTGCAGGAATCCCTCGCTGGACTCGGAGCGCGTGGGCGTCAGCGTCACCGACTTGAGGCGCTCGCGGTTCCCGTCCTTCTTGGACTTGATCAGCTTCCTCATCTTCAGCGTGATCCAGTTGCCCCTCCTGTCACCAACACCACAGCACATCACTGCATCTCTAACACACTGCTCAGGCTGCAGGTCTGCTGTTTTCATGCAGGATACAGATGAGATTCTGATCCCCATTTTCAGCGGGAACAGAACAGGTCTGCTGTGCTTTAGACCTCCTGATCTCCTGGCACACATTATCTGCTCATGGGCCATCTTTAAACCAGCTGGGCAATCATTTTTATCTTTCCACAGCCCATCCTCCCTCCAGGAGATATCTCCTGTTCATGGCCAGTGAGTCCCAGTGCATGGCTGATAAAATTACATCATCCCCAGCCAGGGGAGGAGCCAAACATTTCCTACCCAGATAAAAACTCAGATTTGGACACCAAGGCACCTTCTTTCCACTGGATTCCAGAGGAAAGCCAGACCTTTCCACATCATCCCTGGAGCCTCAGAGGAAACTGCACCTTCTCCAGGAGCACTGCTCCAGCTGAGCCACATCTGCCCCTGCAGGAGGATGCAGCACCATGGAATGGGACTGTGCCACCACCCTGACTGACTGACTGTGCCAGCTTGGATTCTGACTCTGGCAGGGTTGAGATTGTTCTTTGTAATACTGCATTTCTATTTTAATGTTCCTAGTAAAGAACTGTTATTCCTAATTCCCCTATCTTTGCCTGAGAGCCCCTTAATTTCAAAATTATGATAATAATTTGGAGGGAGGGGATTTACATTCTCCATTTCAAAGAGAAGCTTCTGCCTTTATTGCAGATACCTGTCCTTCAACCAGGACAATTTCACATCATGTTCACCAGTACCTTCTTGGTGGAGATGGCTCATAAAATTTGTACTGATCCATTATCTTCTCCTCCAGTTTCTCCTTCTGCCGCCTCAATTCATTTAGCTTGTCGCTGCAAACAGAAATTAATGGTAATTTATGCTTCAAAAACATACACAGGGTGCGTGGGCAGCACCTTCCTCTGGGAATCTGTCATCTGAAAACTGTCATCTTTTGTGAGGAATTCTTATATAACATTTGTTTCTTATTGAAAAGGCAAGAGATACAGCAAACAATCAGCCTTAGGCTTAACTTCATGGTATAGAATGGAATACAACTCTATTTGCCTTTATTACACACTCCTCCTTTTAAAATAAAGTGCTGTATCATTTAGATAAGCACATTTTCTCTTTTCTTGAGTCCATTAAAGAAGTTTAGATTACAAATCTACAAATTAATCTACAAATACAGTGATTACAAATCTAAATTTTGTCAGCAGTAGAATGAGGAATAAACACAGTTTTTATTCCTCACTTCCATCATCAGTAATGAGCACAGGTGCACTGATCCTTTAGAACTACAAATACTGTGCTCATATTTTGAGTTATCTGCTTTACATTTATCACTGAAATTCACTTTTAAAGAGAAGCATTTTAGAAGCACCACATGTGTTAAATTCTATGCATAACAGAAGCCTTTTTAAAAAAATGCAGGTATTGCTGGCATTGCCCTAATCACAGTGATTTCCTTGTTTTCACAACTCACATGTACTGCCTTTGCTCCACATGGAAGAGATCCTTGCTTTCCATGTTCTGCTCCAGTAAAGTTCTGTTCTGCAGCATTAAGGTCTGGATTTGATCCAGCAGGTGTCTGTTTTCCTCCTCCAGGTTTCCTTTAAGTTGGCTGAGCAGCTGTTAAAACAGATTAAATTGCCCATGCATTTATATGTGAGAGCATTTTACACACAGACCATGAGATTAGCAAGAAAGTTTAGGTCTACAGAGAGATTCTGAGAGTCAAACTGAACTCAAAATTAAATCACAAATCAACTGAAAAAAGCCTCTTGGACGCTTTAAATAATTTAAACCAGTTTCACTAATGTGAGCCTGAAATTGTGTATTGCCTGTACAGTTGGCAGATTAATTTGAATCCACTTCATTATGTATAAATGACTGATACTCCAGCACTCCATATGATTTTATTAACCTATAAATACAGTTATAAAAATAATAAACAGCAGAATTCCCACATACCTCACACTGATTATTTAGCTTTGTTGATGTAATATCCAGTTGCTGGTACTGCTCTTTCAGTTTGGAAAACTCAGCTTCCAAGCGTGTTTGCTCCAGTTTGGAATTGTTCAACAATGTTTTCAGATTCTTGTGGTCAGTTTGGAGCACTTCATTCTCCCTCTGGAGCTGACTGTATGTGTGACTGAGCCTGGGATGCAGAGACACCATCAAAGAGAGCTGGAAATGAATTTGTTACCCACACTCCCTCTGAAACATGACATTTCCAGCTACTCCATCAATACACACAAATTCCTTATTGTCACATCCTGTAAGTTATCCCAGCCTCATTTTCCTAGGAATGTGTTCTGCCTTTGAGCCAAACACTGTTCTCTGTATGCTTAAATAAAGCAGCATCTCTACATCACAACTGGTTTTAAGATTTCACTTTTCAGAATAAAAGAATCTTACAAAACAGGCAGGATTTCTTGCCAACACAGAAGAGGAATGGCCCAAACTTTTTCAATTGTGGAGGTTGCACATATCCATTCCTGGGCTCCCTTTGTCCCTCCTGGGCCCTGCCATGCCCCTTTATCCCACATGTGCCCTCAGGATATAATGATTATTTCTGTGGGATCATGAATATTTGGAATAGTAGAATGAGGTATCCAAGAAATGTGAAGAACACATCACTTGTTTAGGCTGCCCTGGCAGGTGCTCAAGTGCCAGAATTCTCTTTACCTTTCATTTTCATCCCGAAGTTTTTTATATTCTGCTGCCACAGTCTCATGTTTCTCACTTTGCTGCACCATTTTGTCCTGCTCTGTCTTGAGAACCTTCTCCAGCTCTTCCAGCTGCACTTTTTGTTTCAGCAATTGATTGTACCTGCAAAAACAAAATTTGTGGAACGACTTAAAAAAAAAAAAAAAATAGGAATTGTGATGAAATGGCCTCTGTTAAAGTTTAAATCTTATTGATTAAGTGATGGTGATTTTATTAATTTTACAGTTTTATTAGAGAGTGATTTCTGCTGATAGTATTTACCTATCCTCCAAGTCCTTGGTTTTTTGAGCAGACTTGAGGCTGCTCTGCTTGGCGACGAAGGACTCATTAAATCTTAGTGACTAAGCAAGGGTGATTTTATGCATTCTACCTTCTATTCTATACTTTATTAATTCAATATTCTCTATTTTACCAGAGTGGTTTCTGCTGCCAGTATTTAGCTATCCTCCAGGTCCTTGTGCTCCAGCTCCAGATGCTTGTGGGCTGCCTTGAGGCTGCCGTGCTTGGCGATGAGAGACTCAGTGATTGTATACATTCTGTATTTTATTCCATATTTTATTCATTCTATATTAACTCAATATTCTGTATTTTATCAGAGTGGTTTCTGCTGGAAGCACTCACCTATCCTCCAAGTCCTTCTGCTCCAGCTCTGGGTCTTTGTGAGCAGCCTTGAGGCTGCCATGCTTGGCGATGAGTAACTTGTTAAATCTTAGTGACTAAGCAATGGTAATTTTATTCATTCTATCTTCTATTCTATACTTCATTAATTCAATATTCTATATTCTATCAGTGGTTTCTGCTGGCAGCACTCACCTATCCTCCAAGTCCTTGTGCTCCAGCTCCGGGTCTTTTTGAGCAGCCTTGGGGCTGCCGTGCTTGGCGATGAGGGACTCAGTGACTTTCTTCATTCTATATTCTATTCCATATTTTATTCATTCTATATTAACTCAATATTCTGTATTTTATCAGAGTGGTTTCTGCTGGAAGCACTCACCTATCCTCCAGGTCCTTGTGCTCCAGCTCCAGGCTCTTGTGGGCTGCCTTGAGGCTGCCGTGCTTGGCGATGAGGGACTCAGTGATTATATTCATTCTATACTTTATTAATTCGATATTCTGCATTTTACCCGAGTGGTCTCTGCTGGCAGCACTCACCTGTCCTCCAGGTCCTTGTGCTCCAGCTCCAGGCTCTTGTGGGCTGCCTTGAGGCTGCCGTGCCTGGCGATGAGGGTCTCGTACTCGGCGGCCTGGCGCTCGTGCAGCTGCTCCAGGCGCTCGTGGTCCCTGAGCAGCGCCTCGTAGAGCGCGCGCAGCTCCTCGCGCTCCTTCAGCGCCGCCTCGCTCTCGCTCTCCAGGGCCGACTGCTGGATCAGCAGCTGCGCGTTCTGGTTCATCAGCGACGTGCTCTGCGAGTTCAGCGTCGAGTTCTCCACCTGCGGCCAGCAAGGGGCACGGCCTGAGTCACTGCAGCTCCCAGCACGGCTGGGCTCCAACCCTCAGAGCCTCTGGCTGCTCCACTGGCAGCCTGCTCGTTGCCATTTCCCACCGAGGTATCTTGGAGAAATGGATCGCCAGTGGTTCTAATGAAAGCCAAATCTGTGACGTGACTACAATAAAAGGAACTCTCACACTGGCGTGGAGATTGATTCTTAACAGGAGCATCAGTTTACCAGAGGGAGAAAAATAACAGCACCTGGAAGGAACTACCAATGTTTTGTTCCGTGCTCTTTTGTGGAACAGCACCAGTTCTCCAACAGCTGTCCCACAACAGAATTAATGTGTATTAACACACTAAAGCCTTCAACATTGGACAGTCTAAAAAAGCCCCAACCAACTAATAACTTTATTTTTTGTGCCTTCGGAGAAATCCCTGGATATCTTAAAGAACTGGTGCTTGTCACCTGACCTGTCCCAGCTTCCTTCTCTTTCCTGCTCAAGAGATGAAAACCACAAACTGCTGAGCCTTCTAATACCCTCAGGGTATCTCCTAAGGAAAAAAAAACTCAATCTCTCACTCTATTTCCCACTGTTACCAGGGAACAAATCCCTTCCTGCTGGAACTGCAGTGCTCTTTGTTACAGATGAGAAAGCTGAACCTTTCACTGGAAATGAAGTCATGTCTGATGGCATGGGTGTGCTGGGAAACTTCCCAGGCTGAGTCTGAGTTTGGTTAGTCAGAATTCCCAGTTACCCTTCTCAGACATCCTTTCCTCTGGGTGCTCCTCATGGGTATCAGGAGGAAGAAAAGAATGAGTTGCCCAGGAACAGTTTTGGCACAGCCCAGGTAGAGCAGCTCAGTCTGCATTTCAGATTTAGCCAACAGTTCATCATTTTGATTTTCCTGAACATATTTCAACTTCCACTTGGATTTGCAGTTCATGGAGAATTGTCTTGCCAGAGAGGAAAGGTCTGAGCTGCTGGGTATGAGACAAAAGAGGAACTAAAAGGATTCCTGGGGTTTTTTTGATCAAGGGAATAACCAAGTACTCAGAGAACCCTGAATCCCAGCAATCCCCTCTCAACTGGTTAAATGGGATATTTCCATGTCATATCCACAGGTTTTTAACAGCCAGAGGAGGCACAGGGATTGCACCAATGCCCTATTTTACTGCAGTGCTGTGCACTAAGGACATTTCATCATGGCAGCAGAAAGTGCATCCATGGAACAAAACTGTTCTGCTTTCCAGGAAGAATCAGGAGGAGACTCCAAGCATCCACCAAATGCATTATTTGTTTCATTTAAACAGCCCTTGACATCTTGATTTCCATCAGCCCTCCATCCTTTCTGAAATCTTTACTATTTCTGCTGCATTGTGGTGTTTTTATTCCTTCTTGAAGGAGTTTTGATTATTAGAACTCCAAAAAGCATTAAATCCATTAACAAGAATATTTAATATTTAAAGAAAAAAGATACATATTTAATAACCCCATTAAACTATAAGGGCTACACCAGAATTTTGGCCAGAAGAGCTGCAAGATTCTGGGGACAACCATTTTTATAATTTTCATGGTCACACATTACCTTTTTTTACTGCCTCTCAAATATCTAAATTCAGGTCTTCACGTATTTATGTAGCTTTCCATTTTCTTTTGGGTTTTTTTTCCAAGATCTTCTGTATTTAAATATATTAATTTTCCTCTTAGCTAATGCTCCTCTTTTATTTTGTTGTAAAATACATAAAGTTTATGTAGTTGGAAACACTATTCCCTGATCAAATTTAGATGTATAAATACAATAAAAAGTCCAAGGAATCTTGGCAACTGGATAAGAGAATCTTCTCTACTTCAAAGTATAAAGTCAAGATTTCACACTGGACAAGGGATTAAAACCAATTTCTAAAAATGCAATTATTCATCAGCAAACAAACTATTATTTGACTGCTGAGTGCAGATTATTCTCACATCACCTTCTTTCCCATGTCTCTCCAGGAAGCCAAATGTGATTTCAAAGCAAACGATAATGACGCAATTTCAGTTTTCCTTCCGAAAACCCCCTTGATTTTATTTTTGAAAGCAGAGTAAGGCAGCCTTACCTGCAGCTTGGCATTCTGAGTTTGCAGAGTTGTGTTCTGCTCCTGCAGGGACACAGTCTGTCTCTGCAGGGCCAGGATCTGTGCCTGCAGGTTGTTGTTCTGTGTCTCCAGCTGCTTCAGCTGCGTTTTCAGCGCCTGCTTCTCCGCCTGCAGCGTCGCGTTCTGGGGGGGGTTAAAAAAAAACACACACAAAACCTCAGCTCAAGCTGCTCCAGGAACTCCAAGATAAAACAGAAAGGTTTTCCACACCTTAGAAAGCAGCAGGGCTGTGCAGAGATTTACAGGGTGGGATAAACATGCAGAACAAACACAGTTTGGGGGGATTTATCATTGGGAAAACAGGTGACAGATGTTGCACCTAGGGAGGAACATCCAGGACAGGGACTGTATAACAGGGATTTGAGAGAGAGAGTTGTGGATTCAAAAGGACAAATTCAGGTTTGCACATTTCCCTTTTAAATGCCTGTCAAGTGCTCTATGGCATCCCACAGAGCAGAATCCAGCTGCTGCATGCACTGTATTTAATTCAGATTCTGCCTGGGATGGCAACGAGGTGATAAATTAAAGTGTCTTAACAGCACCCTCATTTGCATTACAGCTCACCACAATAATTACCACCAGAATAATATTCAAAACACATCTTACATTCCTCTCCACCTCGATTAATCTATCTTTAACTTTCAATAATTCCCTCGTTGTCTCCTGATTTTCCTTTTCCCACTTATTGACAGATTGATTTTCTTCTCCACTTCTTGGAGGAGAATTCTGAACCATCCTTTCCTCTTCTTGTCTTTGCTTGAGAGCTTCATAGTTCTTCTTTACCTGGAATTATTTAGGACAACTTAAGTTAGGGTTAGAATTTTCCATTTTGAATGTCCAAATTTATTAATTTATTACCTGACCATGCCCCTTTCTCAAAGAACAGGAAGGGCTGTTACTGTATTTGTAAATCTGGTTTTTGCACATGTTTGGGGAGATGATGCACAAATTTTTTTATGGATATAGACAGTTCTACCCTAACAAACAGCAGAACTCTATTTTCTATTTTACTTCAGTCTTTTTAACTGCATCCTCCAACTTTTATATTAAAAACTCTACAACCAAGGTGAAAGAATCTCCTTTCCTAACCAATCTACTCAGGCTGCTCAAAGTAGGCCAGAAAATGTAGCTGGGAATGACATCCATTCAAGGTTGACTTGATAATCCAGGTTATTTATCCAGCTGACATTTACACGGCCAGTGAATAAACCCAACAACTTTTCATGTGAGTTCAACACAATCTTAAAAGCCTTCACACTTTTGTCCTGCTTCCTATCACCTGAAGGATGCCCATTTTTTGCTGTTTTACCCAAAAAGGAAACAGCTCAGTTACTATTACAGAAAAATGTCTTTTTCTTACTGTTTTCAGTTCCTGACGCAGCTGCTGGTTCAGATTTGTTGATTCTTCCAAACGAGCCTCCAAAGCAGCAATTTTCTCTTCTTTTATTTCCAGAGACTTCTTGAGAGTGGATTCTAATTTGGACTCCAAAAGCTTGTACCTACTGGCCAACAACAAGAAAGAGTCTGTATTTTAAATAAATATTTCAGGTATTTAAAGTCTAAAATGTTCTAGAGCAGACTCAAACACTCGAGTGCTGTGGTCAAAAGTATGAAAACACCTCAGCATCCACAGCAAACAGAACAAAAATAAATAACCAGAAGATGGTTGTCAAAATTATTTTTAACTCCTGATTTCATTTAAAACATGTTAGACCCAGCAAAAGACCCCTTTCAGGCCCACCAGGAGGGTGCTGGGTTTCTCTGCATGCACTGCCCTCCCTGGCTCCACTCCAGCAAATCCAGCAGGGACCTGAACTCAATTAGAATGTGAAGTATTTGGAGAGCAAGATTTTCATCAGTTCTTATTTCTAGCCAGCTCCAAAGGGAAGGAGATGGAGCACAGGACTGTGCAGGTGCACACTTTAGTGCATCAATGTGCAAATTGCTCACTCAGCCCATGCTGATATTTTAAGGTTGTTGCCACCCTTGATGTGCAAAGGTTCCATTTTTAACCATATTTAGGGCACCTAAACCCTTCCAATGTCACCTGGAGAGAGAAGTGGTCAGATTGAACTGTATTAATTTAGAACTGCACAACCTTTATGGAAAATACTGACACCCACACTCATTAATCACTTCTAAGCAGTTCAGTCCCTCTGTGTGGCTCCAATCTGGAGATCACCCCACTCCTGCCCACAACTGGATGAAATAACCCCAATTCACTGATATCTCCCCTTTCCAATCCTGGCTGCTGAAGAATTCATCAATTTAGTGAGGGGAATGAACTGCAGGAGACTGGACAAGAGCATCAGATCCAGTCAGGAACTGGAGCAGAAAGCCAATGGCAAGAGAATTAATAAGCAGAAAGCTGTCCAATAGCATCATGCAGCAGGAGGAGAATCTGAGATTTTCAGATATGACAACCAATTCCCAAGGATTTACAGAATAGTAGGCAGCCTGTGACTAGTGGAATTTACAGTATTTCACCTTCTTGAGCTGAAGCACAGATTTGGCTGCAAGTAATTCCTGCTACTGAAAAATGACACAATTCTACAGAAAACAAAGGAGGAAAAATGATAATAGCAGAGTAATACCCACTTAACACTCTGAACAAAGTAAGACGGTACAAATTTTTTAATATAACTGCAGGTTGGGTTATTTTGGATTCAGAGTCAAAATCATAAATCTGTTTGTCCATGGACAGCAGACAAGAGAAAATAAAAAACTCTTCGAAGTCATAAAATGTGTCCAGTTTAGACCTCAACACAAAGACTCTGAGGAGCTACCAAGATCATTTATCAAAAACCACAAGCAGCTCTTTCCAATCAAGAGGAGGAAAATGGCACGTTTTTAATTTCCATCATCAAAACAACAGAGGCAGATGAAAAACTCCATTGAGAAGTAATTGTATCCCTAATGAGCCCAGCTCTTCACAGCCCTGATGAAAGAGCTGGTCATGACTCACCTAGGTATTGATAAGCAAGAAAAGCAATCCAGGTATCTTTGATGAATGAAGAAGTTGAGAATGGAAAAGCAGGATATTTATTCAAACCAATCCTAGTTTTTATTTTGAAAACAAACAATGCCCTTTGATGATCCTCCAGCTTGGGAAGAAGCTCAAGCCAGCAGCAGAACCCAACCATTTCTGACCTAGAACTTGATTAAATGTTGCTCCATTTGAGCTTTATCTAAGTTTAAGCTTCACCTTGGATCAAGGCCTGGTGGGTTTTTGTTGGGTATATTTACCTAAGCACACACCAAATGCTTATCAAGTGCTGCAAGTGACAAAGAAATCCTTAAATCAGAAGAAATCCAACCAGTCCTAGCTCTGACAGCTTTTCCTGAACTGATCTGGGAGCTGAGAAAAGCAGGTGAAAGGCACCAGCACATTCACCCAGAGGAGCCTGGCACCACCCCTGTGCCAGAGCACTGGGAAGGGGAAGCTGGATTCAAACCCCACAATTTGGGATTATTTGGGCTCCTCTGGACACAGAAAGCCCCAGATCAATCAGTTGTAGTAACAGATCATGACAGCAGAATTGCACTGGGAAGCAAAGCCTGGCTGGAAGCCCACACCAGTCTGCTTTGCTCCTGCCACCAACTGCCCTAAATCCCTGCAGGACAAGGCAGGGGAGGAATTGCAGCAGCAAAAACAGATGTCAGGGCAGCAGCTGTGAGGAGTGATGGAGCCACCACCAAGTCCTGGAGACACCCAAGCACTGGATACTTCCCAGCCAGGAAAATGGGAATGCAGAATCCTTCAGGAAATGGTTGCAAGGAAAGAACGAGACATTGAAGGTAAGCACTATGTGATAAAAACCATTTGTGTCAGACAGGCAGACAAAAAGGAAAAAAAAACCTACTTTCAGCTAATTATCTTTTACTGCTTCTGTTGCTGCTGCTGACTAGAGCATAAAACATTTTAATTATAATTAACTCTATCTCCTGACATACTTCAGTGAGTCTCTTAGCAACAAAAAGTGGCAACTCACTGTCACAGTCAGCTGAATGTGAAAGCACATCAACTAATTAATTTCCTAAAATATCAAGTTCCTTTCTGGGCCCATGACTGTGCCTTAAAAACCTGAGTAGGCACAGAACCAGTCTGCAAAACCACTTTATGAATAAAAAAAATCCTCATTTGTCCCTTTTGCCAGGCAGGCCCTGCCATTCTCACCTGTCATCACTGCTCTGCTCATCGTGCAGGAGACGCTCCTTGTTCAAACCAATTTTTTCCAGCTCGTGGGCCAGTTTTTCCAGATCATTGTTCATCTGTTGAGTCTTCAATTTCTCATTCACCAAGTCCTTGCACAGGAAAAAAAACCCTACAGTCAGTGTTTTTAGTGAAATAAAAGAATGTAGTCCTAGTCCTAGGATGTTTTATCACTACATGACTGGAATAATTCAACTTTAACTCTTCTTCCAGCTGTCAGCTCTATCAGACCTTATGTTGTAAAATAGGATTTTTCTCTGTGCTCTCTCCCTTTCCCTTTAGAATTTCCCTTTAAATTTGGTCTGGAACATGACAGTGAAGGAGAAGCATTCCAGCAACATGATCATGACTATGAGTACTGAAATTTCAATTATCTAATGCATAAAGGTGTTAGTAGAGCTCAAATCAAAGCAGAAAAAAATGCCCAAATCAGAAACCCAGAAACAATTTCTGTAGAATATAAACAGATTATGATGGGATGGAAACTGCTCAGTGTTTACCTCTCTCAAAGTGACCAGGGTTTTCTTATCAATGGTAGCTCTCTTCACCAGCTCCTTGTTCTCCTTTTCCAGTTCTTTCAGGCGCACACACGACTCTTTATACACAACAATTTCTTTAAACAGAGATTTATTTTCCCTTTCCAGATTGCTGATTTTGACATTATTTTCTTCTAAGGTACTATCTTTAATTTCTGCCTGCTGTCGAAGCCTTTTATTTTCCTTTTCCAGCTGTTTCTTATCCTTTTCCAGTTGAGAAGTCTCTTGTTCTAACAACTTATTCTCCTTTTCCAACTGCTCCAGGCGCTTACTGGAGATTTTTAACTCTTCCAAGTTCTTTTGCAGGGTCTGATTTTCAGTCTCTAAATCTTGTAATTCGCTCTCTAACTGTTGAATCTTCTTATTGCTGTTTTCCAGGGCTTTCTGCAGCCTTTGGTTTTCTGTGTCCAGGCCTTGGTAACTGACTTCCAAGCGTTCAGTTTTCTTAAAAGAGGCTTTCATCAGCTCAAGGCTTTTTTTGAGCTGCTCCTTTTCACTCTCCAGCTCCTTATTTTCTAATTGTAACTGTGCCACTTTCATGCTTGTACACTTCAAGGATTCAATTGTCCTCCGTAACTCTAAATTTTCTT
This sequence comes from Erithacus rubecula, assembly GCF_903797595.1. Classification (NCBI taxonomy): domain Eukaryota; kingdom Metazoa; phylum Chordata; class Aves; order Passeriformes; family Muscicapidae; genus Erithacus; species Erithacus rubecula. The sequence continues at coordinate 107,766,973 of NC_136685.1, read as the reverse complement.
CGTCGAGTTGGGAATTCTCCTTTTCTAAGGATTCCAATTGAAAAGTGAGGTTTTTCAGGCTATCCAAAGTTTTTTTCAGCTTTCTGTTTTCTGTCTCCAGGTCAGAGTTCTCTTGTTCTAAGGCCTCAATCTTCTCACAAGTGATTTTTAGGTTGGTGATTTTCTTCTGCAATAACTCATTTTCCTTCTCCAGACGATGCAGCTCGTTCTCTAATTCCTCTGCCCTCTCCCCTTTCTCTTTGTAGTGCTCCAGCTCTTTCCTGACTTGTTTTTTTTCAAATTCAACCTTATTTAACTTACTGCTGGTCTCTTTGATAGACTCATGGAGGATTTTATTCTCCTTTTCAATTTCTTTCATTCTTGCCTCAGCACTGATTTGTGAGCGTTGCCTCAGAGAAGTCACAGTTTGATTCAAGTGTTCATTTTCTTGCTCTAAGAGTTTAATCTAATTTGGGTAGAAAAAGGGTAAAATGATAAACAATGTGCCAACAATGAATTGCTTCCATATATAAACTAGAAGATACTCACCATATGATATTTACCTTTGAAGTTAAAGAAAATCTCTTACTCTGCTAATATTTATGTGAAGAATTACAAACATTATTTCAAGTTGGATGACAAAGTAAATCTTTAAATCTCTTCCTCTTAAATATTAATAGATAAACATAAACCCAAAACAAATAAAGCACAAATCAAAGGAAAGCTTTACCTACTTCCTAGCAGATTTAATTTTCATTTGTGTTTGGATTTTTTTTACCCTTGTTTGGGCTGTTTTTTCTTACACTCTGTGATTTCCACAGCTGTGTGTCCATAAAGAACAGGACTGCAATAAATTCTAAACCAAACCTGAGAGGGAGGGAGGTGTGGGAGCCACAGAAATCTCTTTATTTCATTTGGAAAAAGTTGAGGTGATGGGTGGGAGATGAGGGAACCCTCATTACAGTCAACAACAATTTGAGAAGAAACTCAAAGTTACACTGATTTTTGAGTTAAAAAAGAAACTTTGGATATTCTGTTCCAAACCAGCTTCAGAATAAGTAAATCATATTGGAATTATTTTCCTAGGAAACATTTTCCCAGATTTAACTCGGGGATAAAAGCAGAAATTACACCTTAATTTTTAGTATTTCTTGACTTTTTAGGTTGCTCCAAATCATTTGGAATTATTTGGGCATGCAACACCAGACAGCAAAATCCAGCAAAACTGTTTGGATCAATATTTAAGTGTACACTAATAACCCAGTGTAAGGGATGTTTCCAACAATAAACTGGGAGAAAAGCAAAACTGCTGCTTGCAATGAAAAACAGACTGAGAAAATTACAGGCTGTTCTTCCAGAGTGAAATCTGAATGGAATTATTAATTACAGATCCACAGTTCTGCTCCCAACAGTGACAAACTGCTCTGCAATATTCACCAGAAACTCATTAACAGGTGTCTAAAAACAACAACTCTGCAGCACCTGGCATGGCAGTGAATTAATGCCCATGAATTCTGCTTCTATAATCCCAATTCTACAAAAAAAATCCTGGTAAACGCCTCCATGATTTTGGATGAGATCAAACCTCCTACAGCAGACTCCAGTAAGTGTCAGCACAGGATTTTGGAAGAGATATGGAAGATGCTGTTGACCCATCAGCACTTAAGTGTGTCATTTTTAAGCAGAAATAGACCCATTGAAATGCAAGTCCTAAAACAAGATATGTATCTTTAAATGAAAGTAAAGGTTCCATGCCAAGCTTCTTTTTTTCCCCCCCTCCCATTTTCTCTCCTTCTGGAATTTCATTTACTGATTGAAAAATATTCAGCATTTTTGAAATATAATATTCTGCATTTCAAAAGACTGTACATTAAATTAAACTGAATGGCCATGTCATCAGGAGGTATAAATAGAATCTATAAAAACTGATGGCAGCTCTAATTCTGAAGGAGTGAATTCCTTAAACTGGGACTTGCAGAACTCTTTTTTTCCTGGTTGCTGCTGTGCAGACACCTCAGAAGGTGCCAGTGTTGCCCACCAGGCCCAGGTACATCTTTCACAAAGATTCAGATGCCAGTTTTTGGCAGCCACAAGTCAATCCAGGTGGTCAGAGCAGGAAGCCACCCCAGTGCAGGGCAGAATTATGGAGCTGCAATTCCCATCAATACTCCAACATCACTCCATGCACTGCCAGCTGCCTGGGACCTGTTCTCCTCCTCTGGGAGCTGTCTGGCCTCCCTCCAAAGTTCCCAAATTTCTGTCCTGGCTGAGCTACACCCTCCAAGCAGCTCCAGGAGTGTTACAGCACCACAAAGCTCTGAGCCCACGAGGAAAGCCCCAGCCAGAAATGAGTCACGTCTCTCACTGCCTGCAGCTCCCAGCAAAGCTGTTTTCCTGCAGGAACCTCCTTTTGGCAAATCCACTGCATTTACAATCCCTTCATGTCTGTAAAATCCTACAAAAGGGGAGCAGCAGAGCACAAAGCAGCATTAAAACTTGTGGTTCTGCTACTCACTTGTCGCTCCGAGTTCTCTCGAAGTGTTTCAAGGGTCTTTTCAAGCTGAGCTTTTTCTTTCATCAAATCCTTGCTCTGATTTTGACTGTTCTGAAGACTTTGCTTCTCTTGGCTGATTTCATTCTCCAGCTCCTCAAGCTGGGAAGAGAAACAAAAGTTGTAAAATGTACTTAAAAATGACAGTATTAGCTGGGTTGAAGGAACCTTTATAGAAATTAATAAAGAAGCTTAAGGGAAAGAATAAAAGAGAAGTTTCTAATCTTTAATTGAAACATGAATTTCTTCTGGGAATACACACTGACTCCTGCCAGAACTTTCTCCCTGGCTCAGAGCACTGCATCCTGCAAATTACTTTACTGAAAAAAAAAAAAAAAAAAAAAAAAAAAAGGGTCAAATTTTCTCAGGCTCTGGATATTTCCTCAAGCATTTTTTTTTTCTCTTAAAATTCCATTTCAGTAAGATTTATACTGCTCTTCCAAGACCCTTTTAACTTACAAAGGTTGAATGTAGTTTGATCTTACTTAAGTATTTCAAGAGATAATTAAGATGATTCCTTGGGAATTAAATACATGAGTTTGTTTTGTCAAATGGCTCCAATTTGCAGAGAGCAAAACCATTTAAAATTTAAAATGCCCAAGCATGATTTCTCTGTCACATTTAAGTGGTAACAAGCTGAGCTGAACAATATTTGTGTGTTTCTTACATCTGTTCCTTCCTTTTGTACCTCCCAGCTGCCTTTTGGGCACAGCAGCTTCTAGGGAATCAGAATATGGAAGCATGGAATACAGTAGGGATTTCTTTAATTTTCTTTCTTTTTTAAATTGTATTTTAGCCACTCTAAGAATATCTTTCACCTGAAATAACTGCTGAAGTCAAAGCTATTTCAGGCACTTTAGACATTTGCACTCCACTGTAATTAGTCACAGCTTTTTTTTTCCCTCATCTTTATTCTCTATAAATACCACTGGCTAAATTATTCTATTTGATACACATAATTTGAGGAGTGAAGTATTGCTCAGCACAGTTAAAGCTGACAAACTCCCCTCTTGAGCTATTTATCAATTCCTTGACCCACCTTCTCCCTTCCTCATTTAAAATGAGGACACAGGACCAAGTTTTCAGCTCAGACTCATCACTCACACTTTCTTCTGCTTCATAATTACCAAAATTAATGCTCTCCAGTATTCTAAACCACTTTCATTACTCATCATATCCTCAACATATCATTATTTTTTTCCCCTCACTGGTCTAAGACTGTTCTGAATAAACTGGTCATACTCTCACATAATAAAAAAGAGAAAAAACCTTTTGGAGATGGTTTTATTTTTTACCATGAACTTACAAACACTGTAACTCCACTCAGACCCAAAAAAACAGCAATTCACAGAATTACCCTTCAGGAAGAAAATATCACAGAACATCAGGCAGCTCTCTCACACAATCCAAGCACACCCTGCTTTACCTTCTTGCTAAGTCTTTGGTTTTCTTTTTCCATTTTCAGAATCCTTGAACTGCTGCCTTCCACAGAGCCCACTGCACCTTGCAGCTCCTCCACTGTCTTCAGCAAACTTTGGTTTTCCATCTCCAGCTTCAGTAGCCTGCTGGATGTCAGCTCATTCACCTCATGGCCCAGGGATTTCTGGGGCACTGCAGGAGGAAAACACCACTATTAAAATAAAAGGTAATATTTTATTTATCTGCATTTTTTAACTTAGAGGATTTAACAGTCTTTGAAGGTCCTTGCAGTGACCTTCAATCACCTTCTTGATGACCAGAGCTGATTAGGATTAGAAATATTAGAAATTAAAATATATTCTACTATCTTAATGACAGCACACAGATTAGTTTCCCACAGCTCAGGATGTATCTCCAAATTCCACAAGTGCCTTGCACAGAATCCAGTTTATATTCAAACATGTTATACTGGAAAAATCCAATTTTTTACCACAGCTCTTCTCCTTAACTTTGAGAACAATGAAACAAGAAGACTCATGGGCACACAAGTCTGGATAATGTAATTCCAAGGTATTTATGGGGTTTACACCACTATTTAACTGAACAAGACCCACAAGAACAGACTTCTCATGTTGGCTGTATCTCCATGCCTACATGGGAATTTCCTAATTCCACCCAGCCTCTGAGATTTCCATTTCAATCACTTTGCAAGTATTAACTTGATTTACCTTCAGAAAGTTCAGTAGTCCTGTTTATCTGCTCCAGCTCCCAGCCAAGATGCAAAGATTCATCCATACTTTGTTTCTGAGCCATTTCCAGGGTCATGTTTTCCTCCATGAGCTCCTCAATCTTCTTTCTGTCCATATCACGCTCCTTGAAAATTATTTTACAAGTTAAAAAGTCTCAATACATACAAAGTGTTTTATTATCTATATTCTTCTATTAATATCTGTATTATACTATCTTTATTATGTTGTCACAGGGAATTTTTCTGATCTGCCTAGACAGAGAGATGGAGAGAAAATGACAAAAAACTGGGAGAATTTTGAAAGGAATAGTAACAAGATTACAAAGAACCTCTTCTCATAATTTACAGAAATCACTCCCTACTCTTCCAATACTTCTGTCTGAACATTAGGGAGCAAAGTGCATGGGGTAAACACAATATTTAAGTGATAATTGTTTCACATTAAAAAAAAAAAAAAATCAATCCTACTGCTCTTGAATCTCTGTATTTACAACCACATTCCCTTTCTTCCCTGCTATTTTGAAGGCTTTTATTAAAAATGGAAATTAAATTTAATGAGGATCAGTTGTCTTTGCCACCCTCCCCTGACCCTCACCATCTCCATATCATGCAATTTAGCTTTCAGCTGTAAATTCTCTTTTTCCAACTCGTGCAGTTTATCTGAACGGGCTCGGGTCCCCTCCAACTGATCTTCCAACATTGTCTTGGTCTCTAGCAGCACTTGATTGTCTTCCTTCAACTCCTGCAAAAATGGAGCAACAACAACAAATAAATCCCTAAGCAGAAGTATTCCCCTGCTCATACAAACTTTGACACACATCACAATCAGATTCAGAAATCTAAACTAAAACTGGGAGCTGGAACTTATTTTTATAAAAAGCACCTTTACAGCAATTCCACATAAATGCAACTTATGAGTTTCTGTGAAAATAAAACTTGACATAAATTAAATTAAATACTAAGCCATTAAGAACTAATAAGGTGTTGGTAATTTTAATCAAACCATCAGAATCTCTGTCATTTGGGCTGTGATCTGGAAAGCAGCACTGCATGTACAGACCAAAATTAGGTTTATAGGCCACTGGGCCCAAAGTCAGGCCATGATGCTGAAAATGCATCCACAATCTTAAAATACAACCAGCCCTTCTCAAAGGGCCTGAGCAGCTTTAATCCTGGTACATAGAGGATGTTTTAATAGCATCTGATGAAAGTAAGTGTGAAACACATAATTGGCAACTTTCCTCATGATATAAAGCCAAAAACTTTTCAAACTTCAGCACATAGTCAGTTGCAAAATCTGAAAAAAATCACACAAATATCCTTCATACTCCTCCCTACACAAATAGTAAGCTAACTCCTAATTTTTATGAAGCAAACCCAACTAATTAGCATCTGATATTTCAAGCATAGTTTACAAACTATGGAAACACAAACAATTTCGAGGGGGTTTATTAGTTTGAACCTTCTATGAAAATGAAATTTCCACTGCTGTCAAATCCTGTACACTGATATGTTTCCTTTACTAAGTTTTATACCATATGGCACTTGCCCATCAAATTTGGCATTTACAGACAGAATGATGGCCTGATAAATTCCTGCATGTTGATTTGTCTCCTAATTTACTAATTCATGCCAGAACTCTTAAATTCCCCTTGCCTGGTGTTGGCACATCTTTTTTTAGTGTCTTATACCACTGTCCTGTGAACAGCCCTCATTTCCTCAACACTTGCCTTAGAAAATTGCTTTTCCTTAGGAGACCCACAGCAGGAGAAGGGAATTATGATATTTATAGCATTTTTTTGAATTAATTCCTCTGCAGGTTTCTCAATCCATCCTTCACAGAGGGATACCATTGAGGACAACTCCCTAAAAACCAGAGTTTATCCCAAAACCGCGACTGAAGCTGCAACCCTTTCTCACATCCCAATGCTTTAACATCCAATGAAAAACTTTGAAAAAGCCCCATTGAGGAGCAGAATGTGCTCCTGGGTGGGTTCTCTCACCTCCACCCTGGCTTTGTAGAACTCGATGTCATGCAGCCTCTCCTTGTAGCGGCTGAGCTCGCTCTCCAGCTTGTCCACGCGGATCGCCTTCTCGCGCAGCGCGTCCAGCTCGTCCCTGTACACCCGGGCCGAGCGGGCATCCGACAGCAGGCTCATGTTCTGGGACACAGGAGACACCCACTGGGCTTTATCTTCCTTTGGGATACTTTCTGTTTTGTTTTGGTTGTTTTCTAGTTTTTATTTTGGGATTGAATGCGTGAGACTGATCCTGTTCGCGCTCCAGTTCTGACTAAGATGTTTCGTAATTTTTATTTCTATTACAAACTGAGTTCTACAGCAACTTAAGCTAATGAGTTAAAAGTGGAGATGTATTTCTTTATTTAGAAGGTCTTTTAAGGGTAAATTGTCTCATTAAGAGAAGCTACCTGAATTATTTTTATTTTTAACTACCTGTGGTCTGCAATGTGGACTTTTTTATTCGATTACACAAAATCGCCTAAACTCACAAAGAAGGTGAAGGAGAAAGAAAAGGAGGAGAAAAAGAGAAGAAGGAAGAAAAAAAAGGGGGAAGAAAAAAAAGGGGGAAGAAAAAAAAGGGGGAAGAAAAAAAAGGGGGAAGAAAAAAAAGGGGGAAGAAAAAAAAGGGGGAAGAAAAAAATGGGGGAAGAAAAAAATGGGGGAAGAAAAAAAAAGGGGGAAGAAAAAAAAAAGGGGGAAGAATAAAAAAAGGGGGAAGAAAAAAAAGGGGGAAGAAAAAAAAAAGGGGGAAGAATAAAAAAAGGGGGAAGAAAAAAAAGGGGGAAGAAAAAAAAGGGGGGAAAGAAAAAAAAGGGGGAAGGAAAAAAAAGGGGGAAGGAAAAAAAACGGGGAAGAAAAAGGAAAAGGGAGGAGGAAAAGGGAGGAGGAAAAGGGAGGAGGATCCTTTCAGAGGATGCACTGCTGGCAAACTGCTTGATTGAAGAAACAAAAAATTTAGAGAAGAAATATTAACCCAAGCCAGGGCATTTTTTTCCATCAGAATATACCAAATTAAGGGATAAATGGCACAAGAGCAGCTTCAGAGTGCAAAATTAAAAAACACAAACATGAAAACATACTAAATATCAGAAAAAGAGTGGAGAATTGTTCTGGTGGTGGCAACTTTTCTCAAAATAATAAAATGATTAAACCCACACCTCTTGCTGAAGTCTCTTCAGTTCAGCTTCCATCTGCTCCAGTTCTTGCTTGCAGTCAAGCAGCTGCTCAGTCTTTTCCTCACTTGAAGGAAAAAACACAAACCAGTTAAATGCTAATGATCTCCAGGTTTGGAAACAAAATGCTGAGATTTCTGAGGCTTCCACCTTTAACCCTGGACATCAGAGTGTAAAATTTAGGGTTGCCATTAGTTATTCTTTTTGTTTTAGTCTTTAACATTTTAAATGTTGTTTCCTACTCCTGCAGGGCAGAGAACAAGAGTGTAATAAGGAAATTTTTGCAATAAGGGATTTTGTGTAAAACACCACAGACAATACACATGAATGTGTACCAGGAGATCCACATCCAAAAGCCAACTCAAAATAATTTCAAATTACACATTCAAAAGGTCCTAATTCTTCTCAAGAGAACCAGACACTGACCCCTTGTCACAATCAAGTAAATTTTAAAAGCACTTTTATAGTTCTGTGATTTTTCCTTTTCTTGCAGAGAAGAATGAAGGGTTTTAGGTGTCTTTACTCAATTAAAGAAGATGCAGCTTAATAAGCTCAGTAATTGCATGAAACACACAATGAATTTTAATTTTATGGAAACAACACAGTGTCTGTTCTAGTCTACTCCCAAACCTGTGATAAAAACAACTTGACACAGAATATTACAATTCTTACAGGACTCATTCTTAACTTCCAACTCATTTCCCAATCCTTAAAAAATGAGTTGGTTAAACCACAAATGCAAAGGAAATATTTAATTCTCTCACAGAGAAAGAACAATTGATGTTCAAAATTCAACTGCACCTCAGAAAAAACATTTGCTGTTGAAAAACCTGTCAATATTGAATATTCTTAAAAGATATATTGTAATTCCAATGTGTTACTATATTATTCCACATTCTGGAATATAAGTAAGAAACAAAATTAGAAAAGGGGGAAATAAGATAATTTAATGAACTGAAATGTATAATACTGTCTCAAAGCAATTATACCAACAGAAATTAGGTCTATTTTAAACAAAACTAGAGCAGTTGTTTTTTAAAAATGAGCCAATTTCACCATGAATGATCTTTCTGGAAAAGGTCACTGAGCCTACAAGCACAGGAGGCTCAGCTCTGCACATGTTAGTGCAACATCCCTGTCACAGCCTTCCCTCTCCAGAGGTGCTCAGAAACCAGGCACAAACACAAATTTATTCCTGATTTCTCTAACTTCTCCATCAGCATCCACATTCCTGTTATTGTTCTATGTGGGAACACACAGAACTCAAACACTCAGAAAATGAGGTGTGCAATTTCCAGCTTTGGAGTCTCTGCATTGCCTGGTTTGCATCCAACTCCAAAATAATCTTTACAGACCTTTTAAATGAAATTACATCAGCTACACTGCAGATTAAACCAGGTATGAAGGTTCACTGCCAAAACCAGATTAGAAATAAATTTTATGAGTATTTTCAAGTCTGGAATTAATGTAATTTTAAATTTATCAAATAGATGCAGCATTTAACACTAAATGCTGCAGACTGCAGTTAATCCATCCAAGTCTGATATTTTAAGATCCTGTAAGGGAAATTATTTACCAACTGAATTCAAATAAGAGTGCAAAATGTGGACTGTTCTGAGCCATCAGTGTTGCCCTAATTGCATGCTTCAGCTACAGACTGGAGAGGATTGGACTAAATTATACAGAACATACCAGTGTTCACTGTTTAGGCTATCTATTAACTGTCAATCAAACTAATAACAGCAATTTTTTCACTAATTTTCTTGGTGCAGCTGTTTATAGAATATCCTGGGCGGGCTCATTGCAGGAGACACATAATAATACAGACATCAGGAAAAAAGAGCCCCATCTTTTGTCCTCTGTTCCTCATGAAGACCATGCTGGAGTGGGGGAAGGGGATCCTCAGAGTAAACCAACAAGATCCTTCACCCAGCCAGCTAGAAATGATCTGATCAACAAACTCTGGGAATTGTGACTTATGCTGCCTTCAGCTTGTGATTTAATTTACCTGCCTTCTCTGTCCATTGTTGAATAAAAAAAATATATCTTTATTTATGCTGTTTCTACACACATTGAATATCCTCAGATAAAGCATTTTAATTCAGAACACTGCTAAAACAACTGACACTTTGCTACAGGGAGCAGCAGATTCTCCACAGGTCTGCTATTGATCTCTTTATATAACTCCTCATTCTGCTCAGATTTGCTCCTTGACTATGAAGGCAAAGTGCCCACAGATACCTACATGATCAGGAGCAAGTGTTGTGCAGACAAGAAATCTTTTACACAGGAATGAAGAGGTGAGAGACAGGAAAGCATTCTAATGGAATTGTTTTGTCCTATCTGCAATGAATTTATACCATGAATTAACCACAGGTGAGTATTTCTTGTTAGAAACAGGTCATCTAATCATGCTGCTGGGAAGTAATCACCTCCAGCTGATTGAGAACAAAATGCAGTGATTTGGGAGATTCAATCCATGATTTCAGGGACATCAGAGGGCAAAAACATTATGAATAAAAAACGGAGATGAAAAGTTGTATTTGTCCCGCGGGTGCACAAATCTCGTATTATCACAACACCCCTCCTGGGGAGAAGTAGCTAAAAGCACTTGGGAGGATGAGGATTGGTGTGAGGAGGAAGGACTGGGGAAGGATGTGAGCAAGGACTGGTACTCACAGCTCCTGCCTGAGCCTCCTGATCTTGGCCTTGGCGTCGGCGAGCTCCACGCTGAGGTGCTGGCGGCTCTCGGTGCGCTTCATGCCGGGGGAGCCGCAGGGCGAGTGCGCCGCGTGCGGCAGGAAGCGCAGGCAGTCCCGCTCCTCCGACAGCTCGATGATGGTCTGGGGAGAGAGCACAGCAACAGCTCAGAGCCAGGACAGCCCAGAGCCAGGACAGCCTAGAGCCAGGACAGCCTAGAGCCAGGAACAGCCCAGAGCCAGGAACAGCCCAGAGCCAGGACAGCCCAGAGCCAGGACAGCCCAGAACCAGGAACAGCCCAGAGCCAGGACAGCCCAGAACCAGGAACAGCCCAGAGCCAGCACAGCCCAGAGCCAGAACAGCCCAGAGCCAGGACAGCCCAGAGCCAGGAACAGCTCAGAGCCAGGAACAGCCCAGAACCAGGAACAGCCCAGAGCCAGGACAGCCCAGAGCCAGGAACAGCCCAGAGCCAGAACAGCCCAGAGCCAGAACAGCTCAGAGCCAGGAACGCCCAGAGCCAGGACAGCTCAGAGCCAGGACAGCCCAGAGCCAGGAACAGCCCAGAGCCAGGAACAGCCCAGAGCCAGGACAGCCCAGAGCCAGGGTCACCTCAGAGCCAGGACAGCCCAGAGCCAGGACAGCCCAGAGCCAGGGTCACCTCAGAGCCAGGACAGCCCAGAGCCAGGACAGCTCAGAGCCAGGACAGCCCAGAGCCAGGACAGCTCAGAGCCAGGACAGCCCAGAGCCAGGGTCACCTCAGAGCCAGGACAGCCCAGAGCCAGGACAGCCCAGAGCCAGGGTCACCTCAGAGCCAGGACAGCCCAGAGCCAGGGTCACCTCAGAGCCAGGACAGCCCAGAGCCAGGACAGCCCAGAGCCAGGACAGCCCAGAGCCAGGGTCACCTCAGAGCCAGGACAGCCCAGAGCCAGGACAGCCCAGAGCCAGGACAGCCCAGAGCCAGGAACAGCTCAGAGCCAGGAACAGCTCAGAGCCAGGAACAGCTCAGAGCCAGGAACAGCTCAGAGCCAGGAACAGCTCAGAGCCAGGAACAGCTCAGAGCCAGGAACAGCTCAGAGCCAGGAACAGCTCAGAGCCAGGAACAGCTCAGAGCCAGGAACAGCTCAGAGCCAGGAACAGCTCAGAGCCAGAACAGCCCAGAGCCAGGAACAGCTCAGAGCCAGGAACAGCTCAGAGCCAGAACAGCCCAGAGCCAGGAACAGCTCAGAGCCAGAACAGCCCAGAGCCAGGACAGCCCAGAGACAGGACAGCCCAGAGCCAGGACAGCCCAGAGCCAGGAACAGCCCAGAGCCAGGACAGCCTAGAGCCAGGACAGCCCAGAGCCAGGAACAGCTCAGAGCCAGGAACAGCTCAGAGCCAGGAACAGCCCAGAGCCAGGAACAGCCTAGAGCCAGGACAGCCTAGAGCCAGGACAGCCTAGAGCCAGGAACAGCTCAGAGCCAGGAACAGCTCAGAGCCAGGACAGCCTAGAGCCAGGAACAGCTCAGAGCCAGGACAGCCTAGAGCCAGGACAGCCTAGAGCCAGGACAGCCCAGAGCCAGGACAGCCCAGAGCCAGGAACAGCTCAGAGCCAGGACAGCCTAGAGCCAGGACAGCCTAGAGCCAGGACAGCCCAGAGCCAGGACAGCCTAGAGCCAGCCTGGGCCATGGAGAGCCACTCACAGCCAGCCCTGCCTGTGCCATGGTGTGTCACTCACAGCCAGCCCTGCCTGTGCCATGGTGTGCACTCACAGCCAGCCCTGCCTGTGCCATGGTGTGCACTCACAGCACTGCAATGGCACAGCCACCATGGCAGGGGCTGGGCTGTCCAAAGAGATGATCATTACATCTACAGCAGAGCCACAGCTCTTCACCAGGACCTTCTGCTATTCTAAATTTTATTTTTCACTTTAGACTTTTAAGCCCACAAAAGGACCAGTGCTCAGGTTTTGAAGACCTCTAAGAGCCACAGCTCTTCACCAGGACCTTCTGCTACTCTAAATTTCATTTCTCACTTTGCACTTTTAAGCCCATAACATGACTAGTGCTGAGATTTTGAAGACCTCTAAGTCCAAAGCAAAGAGACAGAGCTCTTAACCAGGACCTTCTCCTGTTTTAAATTTTATTCTTCACTTTAGACTTTTAAGCCCACAAAGTGACCAGTCCTCAGGTTTTGAAGACCTCTAAGAGCCACACCCCTTGGATATGACCTTCTATTATTTTATTTTTCACTTTAGACTTTTAAGACCACAAAAAGGCCAGTGCTCAGGTTTTGAAGAAGAACTCTAATAGCCACAGCTCTTAGCCAGGACCTTCTGCTATTTGAAGTTTTATTTTTCAATTTGGACTTTCAAGCCCACAAAATGACCAGTGCTCAGAATGGACTGGCTAATGAAAGCTGTGAATTCCTTAAAAACACCACTTCTTGAAAATCAAGGTAAGTGTGTATCTCTAAATGAATTTATGTTCTTCAGTGAGCAGCAGCATCCTTGACAACTGAATAAAGCATCAGATCTACAGGAATATTCCTATTTCCCCCTATAAATAATAAAACTATTTACCCCCATTTCTCCCCTATAAAAAAAAAAAAAATCACCTATTATCTTCCCTACTTTATATTTCCTACATTATTTAACAAATCTGCACAAAGGAACTCCCTGAAACAACATTCTGGCAGTCAGGAATCCTTGCTTTAACACATCAGCAGAAAATTTAACTGTTAGTTATAAAAATCCTGCTGTATTATCTCAAAAAAAAAAAAAAAAAAAAAGGTTTTTTGTAGACATCCATACCTCTGAGTGCTCATCTCTTTCATCTATAAGTCTTTTTAAATGCAATGCCATATTTTTCAGGAGAGGCTCAACATACTCTTGTGTCAGCACAATCACATCCATCCACTGCAGGTCAAACACATTTTCCTGATTATGAGTTACCTACATTGGGGGAAATGAAAGAGGAAAAATGAAATTTTAAGGGTAGAAAGGAAGCATAAATTGTCTGGACAAGGTATGAAAAAATATTTAAAATGTATTTAATTGTATGTAAAGGAAGAGTTTTTTTTGTCTGCCTGGAAGCAGCACCTTGTCCTTCTGGCAAGGTGACAATAACATTATAAATTCTCTACCACACACATTTGATTGGAATTATGTTTTACAAAGAAATTTGCATAGAAAGACTTCACTAAACTAAATTTGCTGTATGTAACTAAGAAATCCATGAAGCAACAAATCTGCTTTCTGGTACTGCTCTAAAAATATAACCCAAAAATGCTCAATCATGAAATCTTTTTGTGAATCAAGTGAAAAAATAAAGCCTTTTTTTGCCTACTACAACCACTCAAAATGCAAATCACATATGTGATTTACTTGCTATTGAACACGTGCAATCCCTTTCCTGCAATGTAACATTCCAGCTCAAAAAAATCCCCAAAATTAAAAACAAAAACCCCCCAAATACCTCCTGAATATGGGCTGCAACAGCTGCTCTGGTATCAAAATCCAGACTTTGGATTCTTTCAATAAATTCTTCTTTTTTCTGGCACTAAAAATAGAAACATCTATTTTATACACATTTGTAAGTATAATCACAAGTATTTTCATTCCTCCTTTGTATTTATAAGAGCTAGAACTTTTAAAGCTGATATTGCAATTGTCACATGGCTAAATTACTGTCCAATAATTCTGTGCTTTATGCCATGTTCCAGTAATTTTAACTAATTAAATGATACAAGGAAAAACAAGTTGAAATGAGACAAGCAAGAGATTTCTAAAAACTGCTGCATATTCAAATTCTGTGATAATTTATTTAATATATTAAATAGTGCAGTGAGTTATTTTCCAGTGCTTTATCATTTCCTTCCTTTTATTACAATATCAGGTAAATTACCACTATTTTAATTATTTACCCATTACAAGGGTATGGTGGTATTGGAGGTATTTGTGCAATAATAGGTGTAGGGTTGTAGCCATTTAATTAAAATTCAGATATTCCAATTTTTCAAGGAATGCCATTGTACCAGCAAAAGAAGAAAAGTTTTATACCACCACAATGATTAAAATAGTAAGAAAAGAGGTCAATAACTCAAAAGTTTGATAGACACCAAACATAATTAAACTCACCTGAACTGCACAACCAAGCAAAAGCAGGAGGAGCTTTTTTACTTCTTCAGTACCTGGCTCTAAGAGGAAAACAAAAAAAAATGGTAACTGTAAAATTCTAATTAGAGCTTCTTCCCCTATGGCTCAGAAAACATGAGGTTTTCTCATTATTTCCATATAATTTCTGTTAAGCTAGTTTAGAAAACAGCCAGATGAGATTTCAGTCCTGAGTTCAGCCCTTTTTGCCATTTCTCTGCTGACTTCCAATTATCAAACACCTCAACAGCCATAACAATTTCAAATGGAAAAAAAAAAATTCAGCCCTTCAAAAAGCAAAACTTCAGAGTGACATTTTTAGAAGTGCTTTGGAGACCTACAATCAAGTTTTCAATGCTAATCTCAGGTATCTCAAGATAATTATGAAAGTGTTTAAATTATCTGCCATTCCCAAGTTGGAGGACTTCAGGTGACAAGTTCATTTAAATTCCTTACAAAGCTGTATTAGATATTCATCTGGACATCCAAAAAATCAAAATGTATTTCCAAATCTGGCCTTAAGCATCTTAATCTCCTAAAGAAGATTAAATTAAAGAACCCTGTTTTACAGATTAATAAAAATGTTCCTTACTTTTCACGTTCACAATGTCCTCATCTTGATACTAAATATAGAAATATTTTCTAAATCTAGAACATAAATACCATGAAACAAATGCTTCAAGGATGACAAAACAGTTCAGGCATTGACTCAAGCTGCTTTTGAGGGAGCTACATAACGTGAATAATCCCAATGAACATGGAACACTGCAATTTTTCAAGAGGTTTCTCAGGTAGATAAATACACTGCAAAAAATATGGGCTCAGATGGGAGATTTTTGATCATTTATTCAGACTTCTTGTATCCCAAAGGCTCAAGCTGTCAAGTCTTTTATGGAGAAACAGAAAAACCATCAAGGAATGTGTTTCACCAGCAGCTGCTTCAGCTGAAGAAGGGGGATTCCACCTGGCTGTGCCTTTACTGGCATCAATAAAGGTTAAAATCCCAGCCTACATTCACTTATCCCAATAAATTAATCACACTTTTTTAATTTTTAAGCAATCCCTGAGCTCCTCTTCACTCTCCATCTCCTGACTGCCTGAATATTGATTCCTTGTCTCTCCCCCAGGTTCCCTGAAGGAACAGGGCAAAACACTGAACCACCTCAGCTTCTCTCATCTTCTGGTTTTCTTTTTTCCCTCCAGCAGAAACACAGAAATAAACAATTCTCTTCTACACCCTTCAACCTGCTGCTGAACTCTGTCCCTGCCCTTTTTTTTTTTGATCTTTCACCCTTACCCCAGACTTTTACACCCTCTATAGGCTTCCATCCTCCCCTCCCTTGCTCCCTGAGGAATATCCACTTGTTTTCATCTTTCCCCTTTGCCTCATCATTATCCCTCTGTAATTTAATTTAACATTTACAGTCACAGGCTGCAGTTTCCTCCTCCAACTGCCTTCCTGTCAATCAGCTCAGGAAATATTTCCTGATAAAATCCTTGTTTCAGCAAACCTCAGCTCCAGCCTTCTCCCTGCATTTTCCTCCATGAGCCAACTGCTCCTCTGGTATCTGCTCCTGCCATCTGCAATTTGGCATCTTCTGGGATTTCTCTGCTCATCATTCCTTAAGTGCAAAGGGGAAAAACTGGGAGACATCCCTGTGAAAAATCACACCTCCAACCTAAGTTTTAGTGGACCAAATCCAAGTCTTTACCAGGGAATTGATTTTTACTCTGGGGCTTGCCTGGATGCAACCAGATTTACACAGTAAGTGTCTCCAAAGCTCACTGAGGTTTTATTTCCCTGCATCTGCCCCAAAAAAAAGCTTAAAAACACATGGAGGGGTGAGATCCTTTTCCAAGCTGACACAGCAGGAGCAGTCCTCACTTTCAAAGGGGAAAGGTTCTGGACAAAAGCCAAAAGACCAAACTCTGTGACTGAACTCCAGCAGGAACCTAAACACCTTCAAGAATGTTGTCCAAACATAACTGTTTTTTTTTTTTTTTCATGTGAGGGCTACACCACAGAAAGTCCAAATTTTTTCACAAATCCAACAAAAGCCCCACAGAAGAGCAAAGCACACATCAGCAGAGCTGCCAAACCACAGATCCCAAAAGACAAAGACACCTCCTTCAAAATGACCACACCATAAAATTGAATGTATACAAATGAATGCAGTATTATCTCTGTGGGGTTTGATAGTGCATTTTCAATAAAATGTCATCTTATACACAATATTGTTGAGACATTTTCTCACAGCATCTTGAACAGAATAAAAAATGTCACTACAAAACAATACTATGACCTGGGGTTTTTCAAATCTGTTTTTTCAGTAAGTCTGGTTTCTAGGCAAGAAAGCCTGGAATCAAAATTATAAACCAGGATGCATTCTGTTCTTTTGGAAAGGAAGAGACCACACTCACACTTCTTGGTGCATATGACAGCAGCTGCACATATAAAAACTGAAAAAGCTGTGACCTCAGAAGAAGCAAAAGCAGCAATATTCAAAAGCAGCAAGTAAAACCCAAAAGAATTCAAGCAAGGTACCTACAGAGATGGGATATGTGCAGATGGGATGTGGAAAATACTGATGTTATGAGCCCTGGGGTTGGAAGTGAGCAAACACAGATGGCTCTGCTGTCCCACAGACACAGCAGGGTGGCAGAGAAGATGCCCCAAAGAAATCAAAGCAGCCAGGGGAAGCTACACAGCCTGTTAGAGCAGTTCCTGACCTCTCTGCTGAGGTGCCAGAACACCTGGGGCACACTAGACCCAAGTAAATAAATTCTGCCCAATCCACAGTGGCTCCATGCAGGCCAGGTGTGTCTGCTCCCTGCTTCTGGAATTGAGAGCATGGTGCAGAGATTTCCAAGTGGCTGTGGACACTCAGCTGGCTCCACACAGGCTAATTTTCTTGGTCTGAAAATTGCAACTCTCAGAGCTGGAAGCAGAGAAGGTGGGAGCATGGAGAAGACAGTGTCAGTTCAGGGGAGAAAACAAGAAGGTCATTGCAATATTTTTCAGGTAAGGATGCAAGAGAAGCAGGAGAGTCTGGGGGAAGGAGAAACAAGGATCAGGAGCTGGATCAAGTGAGATGCACTGAGCTGCCAATTCCCTCAGCAGTGACACAGGTAAAGAAAGTTGAAAGTGCAGTAGCTGGGAGTACATGAAACTTTAATTTGTGCCATCACTGGTTGCTGGGAAATGCACTCAGTATAAATCCTAGCAAGAGCCAGGGCTGAGGCTGGGACAGAACACATTTTTTAGAGTGTGGACAAAGAAAATCATTATTACAACATTACTCATCATTAATAAACCACTTATTTGATAAAGTATTTACACAATCTTCTGTTGAAAGGCTCAACCCTATAGGAACTTTATTTGCAGTGAAAGAATATAAATTATCACACCAGTATACATTTTTATCTTAGCCAAAAATAAACTTACCAGAAAAAGGATTTTTGCCAATTATTAGAACATTTGGCAGAGACATCATGATCAACTGCTGCAAAGTCTCCTATAAAAGTTAATTAAAACACTATTTACATCATATGTACTGAATGGAAGCAAACATCAAACACCAACAACCAATAAAGAGATCAGCATTAATTAAACAGTTTTAATATTTTTCAGGACTTCGTGCACACAATTCGTACAATACTAAATTATTTGCATTCTAATTTAAAAAAAAAATACCTGACAAATAAGAGTTACTTCTACAGAAGCTTTGTTTTACTGGTTTGCACAATCACCTCACACAGCACAATCCTCTCCTGGCAATGAGCTGGCTTAGGGATCTTAAGCCAAAGGGATCCATGTCTCAGAATGCAGCAAAACCCTTTAAATTTATTATGTTCTAGTTTCCCTGATTAACTTATTGATATGTATTTATTATATTGACTCTAAAGTGCATTTCTACAGCAAAATAAAAATCAATTTCCTTTATTTCACTGTTTCTTTGGCCTCACCAACACACGGATGTGAAATTCCCAGGGGTTTTTGCTGCAGTGAATACAAAGGTACACAGCCCTGTGTGCACAATCCCATGGAATTTTAGCTTGGAAGTGGCACACACCAGGCAGCAGCTCTGCCTCTCTGCTCCATGGATTCCATCAGTGGAGCTCCTGTAATGGCTGTAATCAGGTCAAATCCCCAGTCTAGACAGAGCCTAATTCTCCTCAAGCACAACAGTCCTTCTCCTGTTCCCAGATGTTTATTCCCAGCAGATGCCATCCTATACTCAGGCTTTTTGTTTTTCTACAGTGACAGATCCATGACTATATAAAATACAAAAGTAACATATTCCAGAAGAGCCCAAGGCATCAGGTGTCACATCCTAACACAAGTCCACTTGCTTTAGGTCAAATTGGAAAATAAAACCAAAAAACCAAAACAGTATCTTTTGAAAAACACCTGTAGAAATTATCAGCTACAGCTATATTTGAAAGCTCCCACTAGTTAATATACAACATCAAAATGATATCAGAATTGATTAATAATAGACTGAAAAATATGCATTCACTCTGGACATACATAAGACAAATTATAAGGAAGGAGAAAACAGCTTTGAACTTCCTCAAATATCATGAAATTCAACAACTGTGACACCTGTACTTCTCAAGACTTTGATAAAGATAATTTTTAAATACAAATAAGACACGAAATGCACCACAGGATGTTTTAAATAAACACAAACCAGATAAAATATAATTAGTTCAATGAGTATCGACAGCTACTATGAAAGAAAATCACATATTTTAGAGTGGCTTTTTGGTATCTGAAATAATTCCATGATGCTATCATAAATTTGATCATGTATCAAAGCAGAATAACCAAAATATGTGTGCTGAATGGACATGATCACCTCTGCCCTGCCCCAGAGATGTCTGACACCTTTTCTGTCACTCAGTGTTCATCTCAGCACTGGCTTTGCCTGCACAAACTTTTACAGCTCATTAAAATTTATTTTACTGAAGATTTTCACATCCTCAGTCAAATCTGCTCACTGGATTAAACCTCTTGAGTCCACCAGAAATTTAGAATCTATTGCCTTGAACTAACTGCTGAGTACACACTCAAATTACTAATTGAGGACCAGAATTGTAATTCCAGAGGATAACAAAGATGATGCAGGAACAAAAAAAACCCAGACTAATCTAACATAAGACCTTAATTTTGAATGTTATATTCTATCAGAGCAGGTTTTTTGACAAGTAAATCCACAGCACTGCTGTGATTTTTCACTGAACTGAGAGAAGGTTTTCTGCAGATGTTCTAAAACCACGAGGAACAAACCAGCAAATGCTGAAAATTCCAAATTCTCACATCCATCAGTGGTGTCTGCCCCTCCCCTGGAATCCCCAGGGAACACCCCTGCAGGGAGTGAATATCTGCACATGGAAAAAGCAATTTTAGATTCAAAGGAGCTCTCTAGCTTGGACTATTAAAGGCATGCTGACTGGTTTTACCATTTCTTCAAAAACTGTATTGTTTTTTTATTTAAAAAAAAGCTCTAATAAACTTATTTCTGTCACAAATGTTTTGCAGCAACATCCACACTCCTGAATCACCCAAAGGTACCTAAATGCCAGGAATTGTGCCTGGTGTTACCACAAGGCCAGTGCAGGACAGGGAATGCTTTGTGTGCCAATAAAGATCAGTCCTGTCAGTGCTTGTGCCTTCTGTTCCACCACAGGAATAATTGAACATATGAAGTTTATATTCTATAAAAAGATCATCATTCATATTCAAATGTGTCCACACCACTTTTATTCCTGTAAATAATGATAAATTTGACCAGATATCTGGTCATATTCCACCCATACAAGTATTTCTTGTTGATCTTATTCCTGTTACCCATAGAACAAAATTCAGAAATAATTCCAAGTAAAACATAACACAACAAACAATTACTGACCTGATAGTAAGTTTTTATTTGTTTCACCAAAACAGACAAATTTTGAATCCTTAATGATGCATCATTGTTGACTTTTTTGTTTATCCTCTGGTTAGCAGACTTTGGATTGCTGCAAAAATAGAAGAAAAAAGAATAAATTAAACACTTTGAACATTAATCTTTAAGGAAAGAGCTTGAAATCTGTCTCTGATACAGCCAGCCAGCCCCACAATCTTGTTTGCCATCAGTGCAGCCTCAAACTGGGAGCACCCACCACAATTCCCAGGAAATGGGTCTGACAGGAAAGTTCTTGTGGTGGCATTTCACTACCATGAGGAGCAAAATGTAATTTTTAACTTTCAGAATGATGATGAATATGAAACACATTGTGCTAACACACACTAAACTATAAATATAAATATATTTACAGATTTTTAAATACACTTGCAGGTTGTTAAAATGTGTCAACAAAGGGATTATTAACAGGAGTTTTTGTCATGCACTATCACACACTACCAGATTTTTCTCTGGTCTGTCTTGGCTTCAGGGAGGAAATCAATCACTTTTTCCTTCACAAACAGAAAGGATCTGAGGAAATGCAGATGAGTCACCCTTTTTCAATACTTCCTAACACACACAGGACAGCCCATCAACCATTGACTGGGATTTCTCATGGAAAACCATGCAGAATCAAACCAGCCCCCATAACCCACTCTGAAATGAAAGAATTCCTAAGGGATGGTCAATGTGAAGTTTCCCACCTTCAGAGATTCCTGATACAGCTGCACAATGCAACTTTTGATATTTAATGGCATTATTGTAGTGTTTAATGATATTATTATCAGATAAATGAGAGCTTGGGATGCTGCACTCAAAAACAAACTACCAACTTTTCAAACCAGGGCTCCCTGCAGGGATATGTGTCTGCTGGCTCTGGCTTGATTCAACATTGTCATTAATGATTTCAACAATGGAATACAGAATACACTTTCCAGAACAGCCACTGGCAAACTTTGGGAGGGAAAAAAAACAAAAATCAACCTTTGAAAATACTATGGCAGTGGAGAATGATCCTGGTAAAGTGCAAAAGTAATGGAATTCAATAACTCACACACAGGCAAAGGACTAGAGTGAGAATCAAATGCAGAAAGAGAAGTCATTTGCTATAAAATATAAAACAAAAGTGACCTGAACATTGTGTTATCATGACTTCCTCTGATGCAATTTGTCCCTTTAATTGGTAGTTTCACATACTCTCTGTACAAAAATTACATATTTTTAACTTATATACAAGTTACCTACACAAACTTTATTTGCCTTTTATAGCTCGCTTAACTTTTAGCATGTTAGATTTTTTTAAAGATATATTTATGGTTTTTCTTCAGTTTACTGCTACCAGCATTTCCTGGCCTGTAAACACAAATAGAAATAATAGAAAAAAAAAAACCACTGCTGGGAAAGGAAGTCAGGTCATATAAAAAATGCACCTCCAAAAGACATTTTTAAAAGAAAAGTAGTAGGCACAGGATCTTCTTTCAATACTCATTATTTAAATCTAGGAAAATTAGGACAGGGGTAATTGCCTCATTCCTAAATGCTCATCACCAGGTTCCTAAAAATATTACTAACAATTAAAATACATTTCAGAACATATTAGCCAAGCCATGTGACTAAGGTATGACCTTGGCTTTATTATCATTAGTTCAGCCAACCTGTAGCTTTAAAAGCAACTAAATGAGCTAAAAATAATCATGCTCTGCAGATGCACAGAACTGGACTCCATTCCACACTGAATTCATTCAAATTTGCTAAAATCAGAAGAGAAAATCCACAATAAATCCTGCTGACCTCCAGAGATCAGCTGAAGTCTCCTGTTCCTACATACATATCTCCAAAAGGCAGATTTGGGCTCTTAATCTTCATCTCTAATCTTAATGACCAGGGGATTATCTCTGGGCTTTTTCATCATCTTCAGCAGCATTTCTACAGCCACATATTTCAGTGCTTCTCCCTTTAGAGAACTCCCAACAGGGCACAGGGGTTTCCTGGACATTGTGCCAGCTCTTATTTTCAGCACTGACACCAAAATTAGTGTGCAACTGTAAGAACTGAAAACACAAATGTCATAAAAAGCTCAGGCTTTGCATTTTCTCATTCCCAAAGCTGCATTAGGATATTGAGATTGATCCTGGATGAACAAAAACTTGAATTTTTGCACAGCACTGGATCTTCAGGGATCAGCCCCTGACAACCTCACCTCCCTCTATGACAAAGTGACCTGCTTAGTGCCAAAATGATTCATTGCTGTAGCTTAAAACAGAAAGTTTGGGGAGGTTGTTTGTTTTGGTTTGGCTTTTTGTTGTTGGTTTAAATTGCAGGAAGCAGTTGACTGAGATTGTGAATTTCTGCTGGGAAAACTTGGGCCACAGATGTGCCTCTGAACTGTGCTTTTACCATTTGGAAAAACTCCACTGTCCAGTTTCAAGATGCTCTGCTAGAGCAGCTAAAATCAGAATGTAGCCTTGGGACAACCTGGTGCACAGAGAAAAATTATTTTATTGATTTTAAACTGTCCCAGAAGATTATGGCAAAGGGTCCAACAGAAACCCCAAACTCCAAGTTCCCTTAACATTTTTCAGCAGAACTTAAAAAAAAAAAAAAAAAAAAAGAACTTTAACCTCCATTTTTTAAGATTCAATAAATGCAAGGTAATGAGATATCAGTATTAACACTACTAATCTCTACCAATCATTTTTAATTTAATTAAACATGTACCCTCAGTAACTCACTATTGCTAGTAGATTCTTTTTCTGGTTTTTTGGTAATGAATGTCCTCTTGGCTCATTATTCTCCAAGCATGGGAAGTCAGTTGTCTTTGACACTCTCAATTAATACATGTTAGCCATGACTAGGATGAGTGATTTGGACAGAGAATTGTTTCCACTGCTTCCCAGAGTGAAACCCTGCCCTCAGCACCTCCCAGTGCAAGCAGCACTTCATCTCTGTGCTGCAGTAATTGAGACCTTTCTAACCACATTATCTCATTAATTGATTAGGAACACAGACTGTTTATGGGCTACCTACTAAAATGAAAATAAACGTTGAAAACCAAGGGGTTCTTCCACCAGGTGAGCTCTGTGCTGGTGTTTGGCACAGCTCCCTCCTCTTCACCCACTCATTTATATCCACCTTTCTAGAACTAGAATTTTTCAGGCTGGTCCAAGTCATAGCATATATTTTTTACTAATATTTTTTACTACACAAGGAGTCTGATGTGCAACTATTTTTTATACAGAAAGAAGAAATTCTAAACTTGAACTGACAAAACCTTCTAAGAGTATCTTTAAATTCATTTACAGTTCTTGAAAACTAATTTAATACATATTTTTTACTTGGACCATTATGTTGAACTGTTGAACTTTATGACCAGTAAAATGTTTCTATTTTATTAATGCAAAACAATTCTGTTTATTAGAGTACATTAGGCCAAATGACACTGAAATAAACTGGTTGAAACACAGGATGCAAATTCAATAATTTTGAAGATCAAAAGGTCCATTTCAGAAGGAATTTGAGACACAGCTTTAAAAAGCAGCTTTTTAAACCCCAGGATTCTGGTGGCTACTAGAAACATTTTTAAGGCCATCCATGCTCTGAACTGCTGCTTTTATGAGGTGGGGATACTGAGCTGCTTCAGTGGCAAACAGCCCAGCAAAATAGGGCAAATCTGTCTAGAAGTCGATAGGAAGCAGAGCAGCAAAAGATACCCTTAAGCAATTTTACATTTAAGAGCAACCTACTTATGACAAGATACATTAATTTCAATAGCAATAAAAGCAGACAGGAGCATCTATCCCAATAATGCATTAGTTTAAAACTCCTGATTACAGAACTTGGGTGATTTTGAAATACTACCAGAGTCATGAATCACAGATTGAGACTTCATATAATCAGGGATTATGTGTCTTTAATTTTTCATTGACCAAAATCTATCAGAAATGGGAATGTGATAGCTTAATGGCCTCGTGCTTAAATCTATGCAGACTGCAAACCAGTTGTGTCCTCCCTTGCCATCTGTTCCTTGATGGTGCTTAATGATTAAGTCTGGTATCATAACACACCCTAATTTGAAATATACCATTGTTTGAGTCTGTTTGGTGAGTTCAGGGAAATGCTACCCTGTGCTTTAGCTTACAGCAGCACAGCATTCACTGGTGCACATCAATGCTGCATGCCTAATGAAGTTTATTTTCTGCAAAGTCCTTTTAGCTGGAATGCTGAGGTTCACTCTTGGTATCTGTCATATATTACAGCAATTACTGATAAAAGAATTTTGGGATAGACTTCAACTAATAGAGCAGCATCTTAATTATGTACTAATAAGTGTGCTCAAAATGTGTTTGACAGAGAGATTTAATCCAACAGTGTCCTTTTATGGATAAAACAATAAAGTCAAAACAGAACTGGAGAAAAATTGGAAATCTTTGAACTGCTTAGACATTTGACAATCCAGGCTTCACAACACCTCAAGACTGAGCAAAAACCAAAGCACAGCTGAAATGGTTGTGTAGTTCTGCAGACATCTGCTCAAACATCTGAAGGTATCCCAAGCACTGAGATACCCTTTGCCACAAAATCAGTATTAAACCCTCAGTTTAAGGCCACTGCTAAGTCTGCTCTTAGCAAGGACTGTCTGTGTGTGCCAGAAGCCCAACAGCTGCACCCAACGTTTCCTGCCTCGTGATCAGGCCAGCTTTGGGAAGCAGCCTAACACCAAAACTCTTGGCCCTTGCACAAAACCCCACTTCCCAGGATTATGTCCAACATCATCAACTGCTAGGAGGCTGAAGCTCTATGTCTGCTTAAGAATAAAAAACAACCAAACCACGACCGAGTGGCCTAACCCAAAGAGAGTGGCTGGTGGGATCCCAGGGAGCTCTGCCAAGAGCATTTCCATGGATACTGAGCAGATGCAGGCAGCTTCCCTGGGCCAGCAGCTCCACTGCTGCCAGGGCACTGCCAGCACAGGAGCTGCAGGAGCTGTGTCCTGCTCACCACCCCTGTGTCACCCTGCTCCAGGGGTGGGCACCTGCTGCACAGCACAGCCTCTGTGTCAAGTGACATCCCCTCACACTGCCAGGTTTCCATGGGAATGTGCCACCAGCCAGGCAGAGCCACAGCACATTCAACAGGTCTGCTGACTGATCTGTCATTTCTTCCTCTCAGGGTTTAAAAAAAAATAAAACAACAAATTTAAGTCTAGAACAGCCCCCATTTATTTTTGTTCTCTTTTTCCTAGCTGCAGTAAGGAAGATGGATGCAGGTGAGTTAAATCTATGAGAAAGGAGGTAAAACTGTTCCCCTGTCACACTCTTGAGGCAAAGACCAAAATCCCCTAATTTACAAATTTATACAGCAACCACTGTCCTTACCACTACTAATAGTATGAAATAACTTCATTACTTTTGTTTCACCTTGACAATTCTTTTCCTATCACACTAAAAGGTAGTATGTAAAAAAAAATACAGCTTTCTGCCAAAAATTGAACCTAGAGAGTCACTGCTGATGGGTGAGCTCCCCACAGTAAATTAATGAATGTGGAGCAGCTTCTGCTCCACAGCTGGCAAAAGGCAACCTGGCTGCCACCAAATTAACAAGTGTCACTCACAGAAAAGAAAATCAATAGGATTCAGAGCAGCACAGAACACTTAACATACAAAATTTGATAATTCCTAGAAGAAACATCAACAAATTTTTTTTTATTGAGGAAAAATATATGAGAACCAGAAAGTCTGACAAACGCTCCAACAAATCTAAACATCTTTCAAGGGACATCTTCTGGTTTGCTTGGTCATGAAATCTAAAGTTTTGACAATGCAATGCTGGACAACAGCAAAACCAACCTCACACACAAGCACTGCCAGACCTGCATCACAAGGTGCAGCATGACTTGGCACCAAACATCCCAGGGCACTGCAGCCAGGAAATGTTTTCACAGCACCTTGGGAAACTAAACTACAAAAAAAAAAAACTAAAAAAACCAACCTGCAAACGTGCAGGCAATAGTTTGGAAGAAATACCAAATCATGAAAGAAGCAGAATAAGGCCACAGCAAGTTGTCATCACAGCAAACAGAAGACAATAAACACTTATTGCCCTGAGCAAATGACATTTGTGGAGCTAACATGCTTTCTGAGACATTTAAAATATTAACAGAAGGGAAAATTACTGTGCAGGATTTAAAAGCAATACACATTTATGCAGTCTTTTCTATTGAAGCTTGAAGAAAAAACACTTTTAATGGGCATTGGTAAGTACAAGGTTTTTTTCTTCTATTCTAAGTAACAGCACCACAGCAGCATGTACTTGGTTTTATTTGATAATCACAGCATTACCAAAAATTATTTCTCCTTTGAAAGACTTGGAAAAGCATTCACTCATTTTACTCTTGACTTGAAACTTGGCTGAAGCTACTTCTCAAAAAAATGACTTCTTCAGAGTCACAACAGTAAACACCACAGGTAAACACCTCAGTTCTCAGCATTAATAACAACAGGAAATGCTGATCTGTCAGCAGCCAAGTGAGATGGCACCAAAGCTACACAAATATTGCAGTTTTAGTGACTAGAAAGACCTTCAGTTGTAAAATTAGCACTGCATAGATTTCCACAAAATACTTTTGGTTGAAACACCGTGACTGTAGATAACTTCCTTTCTCATGAAGGGAAACAAACCCTCTATAAGTAAATTATTAATAATAAAATACACATTTTCATCTTTCTCTACACTCATTTTTAGACTAATGACAATGTGACATTTGTCTGCATTCTCTCATACATCTCCTAGTATCTGTATTCTGGCTTTGCCCAGCACACACAATACTCCAAATATACAGCAACTTGTATTCCCAAGCCACCAGGAAATTCCAGCAGACACTTCTTGCTCAGGGGCTTATTTAAGAAAAACAAAGATACCACACAGAGGAAAAACTAGAGCAAATATTCCCCTGAAGCTTAAACCAAGATAAAATTCTGTAATAAACTTAAGTGGACTGTCTTCTGTCACTACAGGAAAAGAAGCAAGTATTGGAGTGTCTGTAAATGTGCAACACAAAGATTCACTCAATGGCCAGGAATACAACAGGCATCATTTATGAGTTCATCTTTTACAATTTCCCATCCAAAAATACAACATCAGACAATTTGGGCTTGGGTCAAGCAGTAGCCTGGCTTCAATTCAAAGCCTTGGAATCAATTAATCCCATGAAAGGAAAAGGGAGGCATTTTGCAAAGAGTGCTCAACAGCAACTGCCTCTGGAGCATCTTCAGGATAAAAACTGGACTCTAAAACAAAGTAAACAAACACAGAGACTCTCACACAGCTACTCCCAAACAATCCTTGACCACTGAAGTCATGTGCTCTAACAAAGCAGCATTTTGGAAAAATGTCCTGATCCCTAAATAATTGCTACCTAGGGAAAAGTGGTGCATTATGAAAGACAAGGAAGGCAACAAATTGCTATTTAGCTTAGAGGGGAAAAAAAAGAGAGGAGCAATCAAAAATGAGGGACATATGAACAAACACAAAAATCAAAAGTCCCTTCTGAACAGAAGAAACAAATGAGGAAAATCTAGAAGTAAATCTCAAATTTGGTGCAGGGTGAGCTTGATTTAGCACCCAAATTCAGTTAACTAGGCTAGTTTTTACAAGATCAGAGCACAGCAATACTTTGCAAAAATTGTGGTGGAGAGATGCCCAGACCAGCCATGAAATCTGAAATAGGACAGCCCTGCCACTGAAGGGCACAAGCTGATCAGCCAGGTGTCTGCAGCTAACTTCAAACTCTGGATTTTACTGCTGTTATTCTCACAGAGTGCTTGAAACAGCATGGAGAAGGTGAAATGCAAAATTCTCTGAAAAAGAAACTGCAAAGCCATAGTGAATGTTTGTTCTTTCCTTGCCAAAATGCTTTCAATGCTGAGACAAGTTATTTTGATATTAGATCTAAGATGGCTGTTTATGGAACAGGTTGACAGGCTTAACAGAAACCTGGGTACTTATTAAAAAATAGTTTTTAATTTAGGTTTTCTTCCCTGGCCCAAGGTACTACCATAGAGTAAGGAAGGGATCAGTAGCAGGCTACCAAAAGAAATAAGGAGACAGTGTCAAAGAAAAATCACCAAGATGGCACACGAAGGAGAGAGGAAAGAAGTGGATGTGTAAAGGAAGGTTAGATGATTTAATTCCTAAACTTTGCAAGGAACAAGAGTGAACTGCAGAGTAGTTTCCTGCTCAGAAATAAAACAGGATGAAGGGAAGTGGACATCAGGGTACAAAAGTGTAACAAAAGCTAGTAAAACACAGAACAGACAAGATCAACCATTTCAAGCTTGATCAACCCAAGCATTTTCCCCTTTTATCTATGAAAAACACAAGCACCTCCCAAGTGCTTTTCTCTAATCAGAAGGGTTTAATTCCAACAATCCTGGTGCACATTGTGCTGGACCACTTATTAAAGAATTTGCCTCTTCACAGAAAAAGTGACTGTTACAAATCCAGCTTTCCTGAAGAAAAATCTCAGCCCTGCTGCTGCAGAACTACTCTTGGGAGCAACAGCTCTCACAAAGTCCAGGTGACACCTTGCACCTGTGGAAAACCTGGCAGAGCACATCTGGGAAGTGTCAATCTACACCATGAAGTGATAAAGGTGCAGACTCAATATCTGACCTTTTTTTTCCTAAAGCACACATTCCCACTTCTGCTGCCAAAATCTCTGATTTCCTTTTCCTCCAAACTCTTTTCCATTTCCAGAGCCTGGCTGAAGCTGCCTCTCCCTCCTTGGCCTTCCCAAGAAGGAGTTAATTGGATTGACTCTTTCACAGAGCCAGCAGCTGGCTCCTGCACTGCAGAGCCAGTCCAGTTTTCAGGGAAAGGAGATATAGGCAAGCCAGGAGTATGGGCTGGCAAGCTCAAGTGCTTGGAAAAAAGGACCCAACTGAAGGCTGAGAGCTCAGAAGAGCAGCCAAGGAAAGCTGTCCACATTCTAGGCACACACCACCAGCGTGCTGGGAGCAAACAGGCAGCCAGTCCACCTGGAAAATCTGATGGTGTCAAAGGCCTGCAAGAGGATTCAGTCAGCAAAAACACTGGGAGAATGGTAAAAGGGGATAAACCCAGGAGAAGAATAAAAGACTTCATCTTTGAAGTAGTTTTCAGCATGTCTGGATGATATGGAAAGTATCACTTAATTGATGTAATTAAGACCAAAGTTATAAATGGCACACAGGGGTGAAAGCAGCCAGGTTTTCCAGACAGTGGATTAAATGAACTCAGATCCAGAGTTTGGTTCTGTACATTACCAACTCTGCACACAGACTGGTCCAATAGCTCCCTTAAAGCAGATTTATTTCCATAAATACAAAGCACAGTAAAAAAAAACAATTAGAGCTAAAATACTGTTTCAAGTCTTTGTTGCTTGACCAAATATTAATGGTGGTGGTAAATGCAATGAAAGCCCCCATCCTGTAACTACTTGCAGCTGTCTCATTTTATTCAAAGGAACCAGCAAGACTCTTGTCAGTTTGGAAACCACAGCTCACACTAAGAGACTTTCATGATTTCTTACCCAATCCTACTGGAATTCAGTTAACAAGTATCAGAGAACAAGACCTATCAAAAATGGAAATAAATACCACTCAGAAAAGCAATGTTTCTTTAAAAATACTGTGGTTCTTTTGGATCAGAGGAGTTTACAAACAGCACAGTGCTAAGACTATTTAAAAAAACCCTGAGGTGATGTTAATCAGGTTCTGGAAAAATATCTCCAGGACAAGTGAGTATTATTTTACTGCAGTTGCACTTGGGTGTGCAACAGGTGACTAATCCATTGAATTACACTGGTTCACTGATTTCAGTACCACACACAACAGACTCCACTGAGCACTTGATAAAGATAATTTTAGAAACATGATGATCCAGAGGTGCAGTGAAGGTATGAAGCATTCCTGGCATGCCCCTCCACCTCCCTGCCACAGCAGAGCACCACTGCAGTGATCTCTCGTGCTCTGATTGATTTCCAAGAAGCATGACCCCTTTTTTGTATCAAAGAGCACCAAGATAAAGGCTCAGATTTAGAAAGACAGATGGGTTTCTATCCACAAGCATCAGATACTGACTGATCCCAGCAGAAGGTAAGTAACCAGATACTTCTGAAGAAGGGGACCTAAATTTAAACAGGAAATTAGAGACATTCTCTCAAGTTAGAAGCTAATACTAGAAACACTGGGACTCTCCTTAATTAAAAATATAATTTAAAAAATAATGATTAAATTGGCCTGCAGCATCTCCAGCAAGGAAGAGCCCTTCAGGTACAACTGGACACTGAACAGAATCTGTGCAATT
Organism: Erithacus rubecula; assembly: GCF_903797595.1. Taxonomy (NCBI): domain Eukaryota; kingdom Metazoa; phylum Chordata; class Aves; order Passeriformes; family Muscicapidae; genus Erithacus; species Erithacus rubecula. Next base: position 107,735,958 of record NC_136685.1, on the reverse strand, counting down.
TTCACATGAAACACCCAAAGGTAAAAAAAAACATACAAAGAATTTAATGAATTCTCTCATGGATGAGGCACTAATAAACTCAGTGCTGATAAATCCCACAATCTCAGCACCATGACATCCTGCTGACACCTCTCCTCCTTGTCTGAATCATTACAATTGTAGAAAATAAAGTTGACCCAGACAAGCACAAGGAGAAACAAATGCTGGACTCTCACTTGTAGATGATGGAGGACAGGATTAACTCTTTTCTAACTGAACAAAAAACCTTCTCTAACTAACAAAGCCACTTTTTTTTTTTTTTTTTGACTGGGTAACTGTTTACAAACCATGCCTAATCCAATATTAACACTCACTTTTATGGTCACAGAATTTGTTTTTACAACATTTGGCAAGAATAAAGTAAGTATTAAAGTAAATGTGCAGCAGGACCACAGCACCTCTAACAGTCCCCACTGCCATAGCTCCTAACCACAGACCTCTAGTTTTCATGTGAAGTCACTGAGCTTTTAAAAAAAAAACCAAAACAAACAACCAAAAGTAATTCCCCAACCCTCTGAAGAAAAACACTTCTCTTTTGAAGTCACATGACACAATTTTTTTCTGCCACATTTCCTCAATGTATGGTAGCAAAGAATGAAAGGAAAATAAAAATGGAAAACACTTGAAATAATCTGTCCTGATGGTTAGTTAAAGTCAAATCTCTGAAGTGGGTTTTTTTTTTTTTTTTAATGAAGACACTTGCTCAATAGGTGGATATTCAAAGTGAGCAGGACTGAAAGTTAACACAGTTTCCACAGTGACTTCACCACAGACAGGACCACACTGCAAAACATGAAACAATTTTTCCCCTATTTCAATCCTGGCACAAAACCCAAAACAAACTGAACTTTCCCAAAATGTGAACAGAGTTCTAAGAGGCAATTCTAAGCAGTAACCAGCTGTGATACATCTCAGTTCCCAAAAAACCTGCCAGTGTAGTGACATATTTCTACAATTAATTTTTTGGTACATCCATCAATGCTTTTCCACACACCTCCAGCTTGAAGCAGTTCTGAATACCAAACTAATTTTTTTAAAAAATTTCCATCTCCAATGTGTATTTTTTACACATATACACCCAATGCTTCCTAAGTACAGTAATCATGGCATGGGGTCAAGGATGCACAAAGCCACAGCCAAATTCAACACACAGTGCCTTAGGCATGGCAATGTTCCTTCTCCCCAGTTTTCCATTTTCCATACATGCATCAGGTATCAATTTATACTCAGCATTAAAAAATTGACTGAAAAAAGTTTAAGACTATATCCTCCAAAATCACCTTGTTCCAGTGCTAAATCTGCCTTCCAGCTGTCCAACTTTTTTATCCCAGAGAAGCTCTACATATCAAATGTGTGGTCACAGCTGACAATCTATTTATTTTATGCAGTCCAAGAAAAAAAAATTGGAAAATAAAAGTAGCATTCTTCAGTGAAATGCATCACTTAAGATTCTCATTAAAGTGTGGCACAATTGGCTCAGAATTTTTTTTTTTTTTTTTCAAAAAGCACCATTCCACCAAGTTTTCCATGTTTTTCAACATTAGACTGAGTATTAGAAATGAATACTTGGGAGTCTTAGTTGTACAGAAGTAGGTGACAAAGAAAACACTGGTTTCAAAAAGCTGCGAATTCCCACTTGAATGTGATAAAGTGTTGCTCTTTTGACACAGGTCAATTCCACAAGCTGTACACCAAGAGTAAAAACTTTTAAAGCAGTAAATATTAATAAAAGCTATAAGCAGAGCCAGAGGATGCTCATCCTGAGCAGTGCTCCTGAGGAACAGCTGCCACCACAAGCTGCTCATGCACTGATGGATGTACCCAGCCAGCCATAAGCCCACAACTTCTCATACCTACACAGAAAATTGGTGTATTTCTCTGCAGAGACTCAAAATGTTAAAAAAAATAAAAAGTATGTAGAAATTTTTGCACTAGTAACACTTTTATGATTATATCACTAGACACCTGACAAGTGTTACTCCCCAGCATGACAGTAGTGGGCAACATTCCAGTCAAAATTATGATTAACAGAGAGCCACTGTAAAGGATTTTTTTCTGACAACCAGAGTTTTCAATAAACAGTTTATAAAGCCACATAAAAACGTTTCTTCTGTCGGCTATGGCCAGAAAACACTCTACATCACAATTAAAGCATCAGCTTTACTGCTCAACTGTTATCCACTCTAATTTGGAAGTGTGGAAAATGAAGGAGTTTAAGGGCAGTCCCTTTGCTCAATGAACAATCCTGTGTGAGTTGCATGCCATCCTTAAGTTGCAGGTCACGTGCACCAAGATATGGATTAGAACCTTATTAGCCAAGCAAATTTATTCAAAATTTTCTTTATGAGCATGACTTATAAACAGGATGAACCTTTTCTATGCCTCTCAGTGGAAATCTGGGAAACTATTTACAGTCATCCCGTTTTCCAGTAAGTTCTACAATGGTGATTCAGCCTGTATCACACTATACATCCTGCAAAATACATTGCCTGGACATTCAGCTGTGCAGAGTGGGGATCTGCCACCATCCCAAGCCTCCTCTCAACTCCCCACATGACCGTGTCACGCACAAATGAAAGTAATTCACCAAGGTCAATACGGGGAGAGGGGGGGAAGGGGTTTTTTTATAAGGCAGAGAAAAAAAGAAGATATATAAGCCAGCAAAAAATTCCCCCAAGGCAGCGCTTGCCCACACTCACATTTGCAGCATGACTTCGTTCAGATACACTCCATCCACCAGCGCCACATATTCCTCCAGGTTGGTCCCATTTCCCCCAGCCAGCGGCCCGAATGTCTTCACCTGGAACAGAAGCAGCAGCACGGTGACACCAACTCCACCTGGCTCGAACAATGAATAAACCGGGGACGTGCGAGGGGAGGAAAATGAACGCTTACCCAGGTGACAAGAGGGCTCGACATGAACTGCTCCAGAAGGGGTGTGAAGATCTCGTTCTCCATTTTACAAAAAAATGGTTAACATCAATGCAGCTCCTCTGATGCAGAAAATTAAGGGGAAGTCCTTCACTGCAGCAACTCTCTGGAATGCTCCAAGGATTCAGCGGGAGTGAGTGAACCCCATTTTTACCGAGCGATGCAACAGCAACAAAAGTGAGTGCACTGGCAAGCAGGATTTGTCTTCCTCTTTCAAGAAAAAATGCATCCGAAAGTCCATCTACGCATATTTCAGCCTTTCCATTGATGCCTCTCCCTACATAGCGGAGGGGTGGAAGGAAGGAAGGAAAGAAAAGAGGGAGGCTGCCTAGCTACTGGGATTCTGCATCAGACAAAAATAAAAAAAAAAAAAAAAAGAGAGAGGAAGGAAAAATCTGCTTCAGCAGCGGCAGCGCCTCAGAAAGGAAGGAGAAATTCCAGGCAAACTCCGCGGGCTCATGCTGCCCCTTCCCCACAAAAAAAGCCCCGAGCCCGGGCGAGCGGAGCGAGGGCAGCGCCCCCGCCCCTCAGGCAGCCGAGCCCCCCGGGCTGCGGCTGCACCAGCGCCGCGCTGCCCCCCGCAGTGCCACCGCCGCGGGGATCGGGGGCTATTTTAAATCAGTTCCCTTTTCCAGCCCTTCCCTTTTCCACTAAACTACGACGCCAGAGAGCGGCACGACCGGCACACGCCGCCCGGCCCCGCAGCCTCGCCCTTCCCCCGCGCTGGCCGCTCCCCTCAGGCTCCGCTCTCCCCTCGCCGCTCCCGGAGCGCCCCCCGACCCCTCCCCAGCTGTTCTCCAGCCGCTCCGCCACCGCTCCTCTGGGCACCGGCTCCGCTCCCCACCCTCGTCCTCCGGAACGGCGGGGCCACCTCGCCTCAGCCAGCGCGGCCGCGCCGCATCGCTCGCCCCCCTGCTCGTCCTCCTTCCCTCCCCGCCTGCCTCCCGCTCTCTCTCCCTGCCCGGGGCCGGCTCCGCCGCGCGGATCCCTCCGCCCGCAGCCGGGTATCCCTCCGCCGCCGCGCGGGGATGGCGGCGCGATGAGAAAGGGGCGGGGCCGCGCCCCAAACCGCTGCAGGACTCGCGCCCGGCGCGCGCGCGCGAGCTGCGGCTGCGGGCAGCGCTCAGCCTTGGGCGTGAGGGAGAGAGACGGGGGGAGAGAGAGGGAGCCTCGTCCCTTCCCCGCTCCGGGAATAAAGGTGCTCCTGAGGGATGATAATGCTCTTCCAATCCCCCTTCTGGGGGGAATAGAGGTGCCCCTGAGCGAGGTGCTTTTCCATTCCCCTCCTGTGGAATAAAGATGCCCTTGAGGGGAAAACTCAACGCGGGAGGGATAGTCTCCATTTCCCTTAGGAGAGTAAAGGCGCCCGCGAGGGGGAAAAAGTGTGGGAAGGAAAGATGCTCTTTCATCCCCCTTTGAGGAATAAAGGTGCCCGCGGGGGAAAAACTCGGCCCAGAAAAATAAATGTGCCCGTGAGGAAAAAGCACGGAAGAGACGGAGAGGTTCTTCCAATTGCCTCTTGTGCCATGAAGGTGCTCGTGAGGGGAAAAGGGCGGGAAGAGATGTTCTTCCTTTCCCCTTTGAGGAATAAAGGTGTCCGTGAGGGGAAAAGGGCGGGAAGGAGATGCTGTTCCTTTCCCCTTTGAGGAATAAAGGTGTCCGTGAGGAAAAAGTGTGAGGGAGATCAATGCTCTTCCATTCCCCGCCTCAGGGAAGGAAGGTACCCGTGAGGGAAAAGAGTGTGAGGAAGGGAAATGCTCTTCCATTCCCCGCCTAGGGAATAAAGGTGCCTGTGAGGGGAAAACTCGGCACAGAATGGATATTCTCCATTTCCCTTATGAGAATAAAGGTACCTGTAAGGAAAAAAGCACGGGAGGAAGAGAGGGAGGAAGGGAGAAACTCTTCCATTCTCATAAAGATGCCCGTGAAGGAAAAACTCAGTGCAGGACCAAGATGTTCTTCCATTTCCCTTTTTGAGAATAAAGGTGAGGGGAAGAACTCATACCCTCAGGAAGTGGAATCCAGAAGCAGGACAGGTTTCTCCTCAGAAGGTGGAATCCTGACACACCCAGTAAGGGTAAAATCCAACTTTCTGGAAAGGTTTTGTGGGGAATCAGAGGATGACAAGCAGAGTGCTGGCCCAATCCATTGTCCCTTCCCTGAGCCTTGTCCTGCTACTTGTGCTTCCAGTATTCAATCCTGCATTAATATGCATGGATTATATATCTGCTTAATACATTATGTGGTTCATTGACAAAGCATTTTAGAAAATCTCAGACTAAATCCAGCTTCTCTTCTGTGTGGTATAAATTAAATTGCAGCAGCGTTTTTTCAAATGCCTTTTGTTTTGCACATCCAATTTAAAAAAACAAAAACAAACAAATCCCACAAAACATTGCAATAGAAGTGACTGAAATTAAGTGCTTTTGAAAAAAAAAATCAAGTAACAGCTAAACAGATAAGGTTTTTCCTAACCCAAATACCAGATATACATTTTTCCTAATGTCTAAAATTGGGGAAAAAACCCAATTCCAATAGTGACTTGTTTCCCATGAGGAATGCCTAAGTAACAGATTAGAAATATAAATTATGGAGCTTGTAAAATTAGTCTGTCTTCTGCATTTTTTCTTTTTATAATTTAGACAATGTTTTATAGTTAAATGACTTTGGTTCTCACACTTTTATTTTTTCAGCAAAAACCAGATCTTTCCCTCCCAAACCAGATCTTTGGAGTGAGCTCAGCGAAACAAAAGAAATAAGGAAGGGCAGAGGAAAACTCTGCAGTCCTGGTTCTGAATAAGAACCTGGTGATCCATGGGTGAAATAACTGCCAATAATAAATTCCCAGCCCTTAAAGGCAGCCACAAAAGCATTTTTGTACAAGCCTGGCCAGCCACCCGCTCGGCTCCCTGTGTCTGGCAGCAGTCTGTAAACATGCAATTGTGCCCACAGTGCCACGGAACTTCCCTGGCTCATCCCCTTGTTTCTTTCGGGCTCTAATTAGGCAGTAATGACTTTGGCATAAAGCAAATTCTAGGAATTAGAGTCCAGCCAGTAGAAGTTGATAGCCCATGCAGTAGTAACAGCAGCTGGCTCACAGAAACCATTTAATACTGAGATTCCCTAGCATTCAAAATTGAATTAAATGGCTTTAGATGTTTTTGCTTCCATCCACATCATGCAGTTGGCCTGTGTGCTCAGCATGGCTGTGGATCACGTTCCTGCAGAAAGTCTGCTACATTTTAGATATGAAATGCACTGTCAGCTGTTTTACCTCGGATGATTTACAGTTCCCTATTTGAACTGGAGATTAGTACAAGATAAAATTTCAGAAAAGGTATCCAGACAGCGGTCAGAGGAGTTTTGTTTTCGCTTTTGGGTTGGGTTTTGTTTTGGTTTTTTTTTCCCACAAGACTAAGAGCTCTGAAAACCTGTGAAGAAGCTCTAAAGTTCCTTCTAAGCAGCTGCCACTTTGTCCCACCGAGTGTGAGAACATTTACCTCCCTTTCAGGTAGGCACAGACACCGACCAGGATGAGCCGCTGCCAGGGCAGATGTTTGCAGTGGAGTCAGAGCCAGGAGAACCTGGACTGCAGCCACCTCAGCGAGGTGAGACAACTCGCCCCAGGACAGGAAGCTGTCAGCCTTTGATTGCCGAGCCCTTGTTTGACAGACAGCCCTGAAAATGAATTAAAATGTTTGTCTTTCGAGTTATTTCTCTGATCCCGAACTGAATACGGAAGGCTTTCATTTTCAGCGTAGTCCCAGGAGAATTGTTCTAGGAAATACTTAGAACTCACAGCTCTACAGGGCTGTAACCTGTAGCTTGTGATATATTCGGCTGCATTGTTTTAGCACTTTTTACCTGGGAAGGCTCCTAAAAGGAAGTTTGATGACTGCACTTGCAGTGATGAATCCCAGAAGCCGAGGGGGTTGACAACAAGTTAGCTGACCCAGAAACAGAGAAGAAACATTATTATAAAATTGAAGTTTTAATATTATTTGAATATTAAATATTAACGTAATAAATATAGTGTTTTAATATTATTTTAACTATTCTAAGGATGTACGTTCAGGAATATTTTGGAACTAAAAAAAGTATCCTTTTTAAAATTTGAAAAAATGCGAAGAGAACAATCTTGTTTTTTCACATCTCATTTTTCTGGAACAGCACTGTCAGTATTTAATACAGAGTGTGGCCTACTGCTTCTGAAAAAACACATTTAGAGATTACCTTGTTGTTTGAAAAGTAGTGTTTGTTCTTGTACAGGTAAAGCACCCCCATCTCCTTGCTTTTGCATCTCCCATGTACCACAAAGACTCTACACAGAAGACATGGAAATTACAAATGACAAATTAAAAATGTGCCTAGATCCCAGATCTGCAACTTATAGAGTTACATCATCTTCTCAGTGAACTTTTTTTGGTGGTGGCATCATTTCCTGTACCTGCTATTGCAAAATAAAAATTGAAAAAGAACATCCAGAAAAAAACCTTGAATCTGCAGACAGCAGGGAAGCGTGACCATGCACAGCCCCACTTACCTTGTCAGGCTTTGTCAAAACATTTCTGGTCAGCCCTGCCCAGAGTGAGCCAAGGGAGGGGACAGTTTGGGGGGCAGATGACAACCAACCTGCCCTTTTTTAGCTGATGCAACGCCGTGGTTTTCTCTTCCTCTCGCACACAGAAAAAGGAAAGAGGTGACGCTGCTCTCCTCCCCGGCTCCGCCTCCCCGTCAGCGCTGCTGGGTGAACGGCCTTTGCCTGGGGGGACTCCAGAACACGGGAAAAATCAGGGAGCAAGTGTGTGCGCTTGGGATCCACAGCAAGGTCATGAAATCACGGCCAAAACTGGAATGTTCTCACTATGGGATGGCTTGATAGGACAGTGTCTAGTGAAAACTGGAAGCCAATGACAAAGACAGGCACCTTCCTAATCATGTGTGCTCCCAGATAATCCATTTCCCCATCAAACAAAGACTGTAGGAAGAGATGGGGCAATAATGAGTCAGAGGGGTTGAGCCTTTTTAAGCATGGCTATGAATTCCTAGAGGTCCCACAAATACAGCAGGCTGAAAGTTATTTTTTGTCCCACGGGAGTGCAAAGAAGGGGAAATCCACCTGTAACATTAATAAAGAACTGAAAAATCCACAACAATTCACAAAGATTTCTTCCCTGCTATAGTGTCTGCTCTGATGTCACCAAAATTCCCCATCAACTTTAAGGGAACTTCCTGAGAAAATTGTAAGTAACCTCAAAATGAGGGTATTTTGATTTAAAATTTGAGAAGAGAACAGTAGGGCCTTGGAGAAAGTTGGTGTTGTCCATTTAAGATGTTTTCCAGATCCCAGACATTTTACAGGTTGTGTCCAATTGTAGTAAATAGCAAAAAATTAGGACAGAGACAGCAGACAAAGAATACTCTATGTGGGTACCAGTGTCAAAAGCATCAGAATTTCCTGTCAGGCACAGTGTTCATTGCAAGAACAGCTATTGACCATTTCTAGGCTAAAATATCCACACTTTTCTTGGAGAACTACGTGGACAGTAATTAAAAGGTGAAACATTTGATAAAAGTGTCACATCTGATACTGGGATTCATCTGAGGAGAGAGGAGCCTACAGCTTTTTGTTATTTTTCCATCAGCTGGACAGGTAGGAGGAATGTTACTGTGGCAGGCCAACCCATGTGATCAGAAATAGACCAAGTATTTATCTTGATTTTTAAATTTAATAGCCATTCCTAAGATTTTCCATAGTTTAACTCTTAAAAGGGTGTCAGAGAAATACTCCCTTTCAAAGAAAATTCATGGGAACTTAGTATTGCAATTCAGCTCTTTTTCTTGTTTAGCCACAGAACATTTATCTGTGAACTCCAAGACTGTCTAACAACGCTGTTTGTGAATTTCCCTTTGCTATTTGCTGCATGTAAAGGAAAGAGATTGTTATTTTCCTAAAAGCAAGCCTTGAGTATTCCAGCAAGAACAGCACTTAGCAGGACAATAGCTTTGGTACTCACTTCTGTTGTGGCCACTGGAGTGAGACTGAGCAAAAGCTCTCGCTGACATGCCTTCTGTCAGGGGAGATCCTGCCAGTGCAGCAGTGTTTCCATGAACTGGGTCAGAAAGATGAATTACAGAGCACACTCTGCATTTCCTCTGATGAGGAGCAAAGTGCAGCAGTCACAGCTGCCCGTGGATTAGGGAAGCAAGACACTGGGATTGTACCAACAGCACTAGGCTATCTCCTGTCCCTGAGGTACAGAAACCTTGAGCTGGTTTTCCTCTCTGGTGTTTTCCTTCAGCATGGAGCACTCTCCCCATTCAGCTCCACAAAGCTGAAGAGGTTCTGTACCCCTTCTGTACCTCTTAAAACTCCATTTGCCTCAGTTCTGCTTCATGATGCCATTAATTTGCTTTCCTTCACACAGCACCACATTCCTGGTAATTGGCTGCCTTAGCCATGGGCTCCTGCTGGTGCCTCCCTGCTTTCACCCACGTTCTGCTCTCTTGATGCCACTTGACCCCAGTGGCTTGGGCAGTGCTGCTGTGAGACACAGATTTCTGAGCTCAGGAGAGGTTATTAAATTCCAGAGCCCTGCATCACCTTTGATGTTAGCATGTCTCATTAGAGGCATTCCTCACCAGCTGGAGGTGGATCTTCCCAAGGTCAGGAAATAATGAACTGGGTGGAGAACACTTCTGTCCTTGAGGTTTCCATTTGTGTACGTGGACTTAGCTATGAAAAAATATACAGCACTAAAAATGCAGCTGTAGTAGAATCCTTTCTGTTCAAACCTCTGCTCTTCTGATCTCCCTCCCTCAGGATTATCCTATTCATTTCCATGTCTGATTTTACCCCTGGTTATTTGTCAAATTATTTACGTCTGAAAACAGCTTTTCTCTCCATGAAATACTGGTGAGACAATTAAGAGCTTTTAAGAGATCCCTATTTTGCCTTTGGGAAAATCATTTGAAAAGCTTACAGAACAAGAAAACACAAGTTATTTACAGCATTACGCTAAAAAGGCTGAAATTTAAATATATGAACTAATTAACAGAAAAAATAATGAAATGTAATTAATGCTGGATTTAAAAAATGGTAATTATATTTACTAGATAGCATTTCTGCTGGAGGTTCTTGAAAGAGGGGGGATTCCTGAGTCACCTAAAACTGGGAACAGCCTTGTCACTCACACCTCTTTCAGACACCACTGTTAACTGCATGGCCCCTTGTTTGCTCTAAGTCCAGAGGGTTCAATTCACTGTGGCACCAGTTGAATAATGAATTTAACTGGAGATGAACACAACATTTGAATTCTTACCTATGCTCATCTCATATGCCATTTTTTTATCCCAGTCTACCACTCTATAATATTTCTTAATGAAGTATTTTTCTACAACAGGTAATTTTTCTCCTGCTAAAACCTACAGTGATACATTTTATTATTTAGGCTTTTCCAAACCACTGTCATCAACAGCTATTTCCTGCCTATCCTTTTCCAATGCCTAAATATCTCCCTCAGTGGATTCTTCTTGCCAGCTTTATGTTAACTTAGGTGGTCAAACAATTTTGTAGTTCTTTATGATGCTTACATTCCATTCTGGCAAACAATTTCTGAATTAAGGGTGCAGCGTGCAGTGGCTGAAAGGTCAAAGGATGGTCCATCAAAATACTGAATTTCCTTCTAGTTTCAGGCTTATACTGAGATGCCAGTTGTCTGGGGTTTTTTAAATCTGATATGAAGCAATTTAACACACTCCTGATTTTTAATGCTATAATTAATAAGCAATTACCTACAATTACTACTGAAACAGGGGAGTGGGGGAGTCCCCATCCCTGGAGGGATTTAAGCCATGCAGATGTGGCACTTGAGGACACAGTTTAGTGGTGGCTGTGGCAGGGCTGGGGGAATGGGTGGACTCCAACATCTTTTCCAATCTAAAGGAGTCTATGATTTGTTTGATTTCTTTTTTTAATAACCTGGGTAAGATTAGAATTCTGATTTCTACTTCTATCAGTTTGATTTCAGCGCTTGATAATTCTTGTGTGAGCCAGAGAAGGTTTAATTTTTCTTAAGGTTATTATTTTTAAATATTAGTAACAGGTCAAAAATACATAAAATATTAAAATATAATAGATAAACTTAATATACAAAGTAGGAGATTGTAGCCCTTTTCACACAGAAAAAGCTCTACTAAGATAATAAATAGTTTTGAAATTTATTTATTCCTGCTATTACAATCTATAGGGTATTTCTGATCATAGAATTAGTCCACCTTAACGGTCTGCCTTAAAAGGATGAGATTATTCAGCTTATTCAGGCTGTATCTCTGCAAAAGGAAAACACCTTAACAAAGAATGGTTTGTTGCTGACCTGCAGCTGGTTATGGTATTTCAGCTGAAAGCCTATTTAAGTCCTTAATGGTAACATTTATTCCCTCTCCCTCAGAGGAGTATTTTACAAACAAAATTAATTAGTGAACGAGGACAGCCAATTTTGTGCTACAGTTGAGGCTGACAGTCACCCAAAAGGGGCGTTGGCAGTAATAATCATCATTATCCCAAAGCACAGAGAGGTCTCCTGCCTCTGATGAGATCCCTGCTGGAGCTGCAGCTCCCAGCCTGGGTGCCTGTGGAGCACAGAGAGCACGGAGCCGCTGGCAGGAGGGCAGAGCTGCTGCAGAGGCTGCTGCCCTGAGAGCTGCAAATAGCCCACGAGTAACCTCTGACTCAAATTATCCTCCTCTGCTCCCTGGAGGCTTCCCCCAGCTCACCCACACTTCCATTAAAAAGATGACTGACATGCTTCCAGCTTATGAGGTTTTTTTTTTGTTTAATATTTCAGAGCTGATCCCTTTACACTGAGTGGAAATACACTTTGCAAATGATTTGGATTGACTTGACTTCATAACTGCTCTGAGCTCAGATCTTCTGCCCTGTCTAGTTCTTTCTTTTACTGATCCTGCCCTGATGCAGTTAAGTGGAAGCAGAGAACAGTGAAGTATTGGGAGTTCTGTAGTTCCCTTTGTACCATCGACATGGACTGTGTTTAAGAAATTAGTCAGGCATTTAGGAACTGCTAATCCTTCTTGTGAAGAATGCAAGGCTTGTTTCTTCCAAGGAATTCCTCACTCAAGAGCCCATGGCATAGTTCAGTTTCACCTACTAAGTGTTCTTGCAGCAAGACCAAAAAAGCAAAAATAGGTATTTAATGTTATTTTCTCCCCTTTCTGCCAATTTTTCTTGGGCTGTTTTGTGATGGCATTATGATAGATAATATATTTATACATCTGCTGTTTGAACAACTAATAATTGTGCTTATTATAATGATAACAAAGAGAGCTTCAACTGGTCAAGAAGCTTAACAGTATACAAATTTAGAAATAATTTCAATTATTGTAGGTTTGGGAAATGGACACAAGCAGGAAGCTTTCTCCAAATTACCAAATAAATTCCTCCATATGTATCTCAGATTTCCCTGTCGCTGTAGGAGCAGGAAAGCCACATCACATACAGTGACAGTTTATTTCTCCCCTCCTTTTACACACAGCAAAAGTAATGACTGCAAAAGAAATAAGAAAAACAATGAGACAGGTAAGTCAACTAAACCCCAAATTTCTAAATAATGACCTTTCATTCCTACTATGACCCTATTTTAAGTGAAAGTCAAAGTTCTGGCAGTGGAGATTATATAACTAGATTTGCTTTATACCAGAATTACAGAATTGAAGCTCCTTTGCCTTATGTAACACTTATTTTAGCTTATTTTTAACTGTGACTTGAAAGTCATTCCAGGAGCTCCTCAGGCTTTTTTTTTTGTCAGTCTACTACAAAGGAAAATCAAGATGAAACTGCAACTCCTCTGCATTGTGCCTAAACCAAGAGTGCCCCCATGAGGATTTTTTAATGTATTTGCATGCATGGGAGTATTCAGCTTGAGTGTGACTGTTGAGCTACAAGGGAAATTAAACTTGGTATTTTTCCTACAAATAAGGCCCAGAAAGTTGGACATGGTACTTCCACAGATTTTTTTTATTAGGCTGATGTGGATCCAAACAGGCCTTTTTGCTTCCAAACCTCTCTGTAATTTTGGCTAATCCTGAGACTATGTAATTGAAATGCCCACCTCCACAAAGCAATAAAAAAGTCTACCAAATCTCAAGAAAAAGTAACAGTGCTGGTTTGCAGTAAAGACCAGCATAAAATGCTTTGATTCAAAGGATGAAAATGGGAAAACATCCTCAGAAATAATGGCAGGTAAGAAAGATTTCAGAAATAAACAAGATTTGTTATGATATGCCACATTATGAGCAAGAAAAAAAAAAGAAGTTTCCTGACATGGAAAAAGTATAAGAGGAACAGCAAATGATAAATTCTGGAAATGCCATGTATAAAACCTCATAAGAGAACTGCTGATTTGAAAATCAAAGAGCTGCTTCTGTTCCAGGGTGTGCCCACATAGGGGAATGGAACAAATTAATTGTCCTGAGCTCAGTTACTGCTGATTGAAAGGATCTGAATCCATAGGATGGATGCAGGCACTGACTGGCACGATATCACTCAGCTGCTTCTGTACAAAGGGGGGTTTGAGGCACAGGGAGCTGCCTTTGATATTGATGCCTCAGAGCTGTTCTTGAGTTTGTATCCTCTTGGTGCTTTACCACCCAGCCCGTTCTGGGATCTGCTGTCACCCTCAGAGCCACCATGTCCTTTGTGCTTACAGGGCTGCCATGAGACTCAAAGAGCCCTATGCAAGAGACTGGCTGAGTGGGCCCTGATAACAAATCTCTCAGCCCTTTTATCTGCCAGCTCTTGACTCCTGTGCACACCAAAGATGCAGACCTGCAATGGAGATGTTGGTGATTGCCTTTGGCTGTATGGCATCAGCTTTACACTTCACTCACTATGCACCTGAAAAAAAATAACCCTTGCTCTGTGTATCTCCAGCCACCTGCTCCTAACCAACCCAAATGCCACTCAGTCTGTCACAAACTGTCACCTTCTTTTTCCAAGCTCCCTGTCCGGAGTTCTTTGTGCCAGACCCCCTCACTCATGTATTCTGTGCTGAACAGTGAAGGCCTGGTAGAAAAACCCACTTAATTTACTTGTACCTTTTGCTCAACAACTCTCTTATCTCACTCCTTCATGTTGGCTGAGCTTCAGAGTGTGCTACTCTGGAAGTACTTCTCTTTCCCATCCATTATTCCCTCTGGCATCCTGGATTTACAAATGAAAACCCTAGCACAGAAAGTGTTCACTCAGCTAAACACTTTGTGAAGGTCAGTTTGAACCACTCCATCCTATTACAGATTAATATATAACACCACATGAGACTTTCTGGAGGCATTTTCCAAGTAAAAAGTGTGGTGTTTCATCCCTACAAAAGCTTTCAGGACATATTTTTCTCATACAAAAGCATTCTGGCACAAAAATGCATTACAAACAGCAAGGAGCCAGTAATATTAATACCAAACATGCTAAAGTCTATTTATTTCAGTGAAAACCATGTGTATTTCTGCAGGGAATGTAAAATTGAATTTCAAGTGCAGGAAGTGCTCTATTACTACTCTTGCACCAAATGCAGAGCTGTTTTGTTGTTTGCTCTAAAATAGTAAACTAAGCCTGTCCAGCCAAGCAAAGTGTCAGGAAGGAGCCTTCTGACCCCTAGCTCCAAAATGGATCTGCCTGCTCTCTTGTCAGCTTTCCCAACCAGCACTTCTACTTTATCACAGTGAACACATTACCAGCATTAAGACTCCCAGCAGAGTCTTAAATGCAATTTCCAACCTCCCCCCGACCCTTGTCCTCCATCCAGCTCCCCTCATGGCCTAAAGTCCTGCCAGGATTTCTGCCAAGAGTGCAGAAGCAGGGATTAGCTTCACACCATGAGCCTCAGAGCCCCGTTTGCCAGCCCACCGTGGGCATATGCAAACCAGCAGAGCTCCATAAAACCTCACAGAGAATCATCAGGGCAAACACTTCAGAACAGACACTGAGCCCTGAGGAACCAGCACCAGGAACTGCCTAGGAAAACATCATCATCATCACCCCAGCCCCAGGACAATAAAACCCCAAGAGCCCAAAGCACACACAGGGAGTGACAATCCTGGTCTGCCAAGATCCCCAAAGCACTTGGGGACAAAGATTTTGGGGACAGTGGTTTATCTCCAAGGCTGTCTGCTCAGCCTTTCTCCCTGCAGGCTACTGAAAACAAAAGTTCATGGCTGACTTCTGAGCCCTTCAGCTGACAGCAGGAGTGGCTTTCACTCCTCTCCAGAAAGCAGAACTAGGACTGGACAGAAAAAGCCAAGAAAAAAAGCTTTGTGCAGTGCTAACTTCCCACTGTCCACCTTCCATTGGTAAACTCATTTGAGACCACGATTTTTTGTATTACTAATTTCACCTCCTGTCTTTGTTTCTTACAAAATCTAACTAGACTGCTTGTCCACACCTGTGTGAAGACTGGTGACAAGTTTCATACATTTGGTACATTTGGCAAGTTTTCCAAGGTTAAAAGCATGAGCAAATCCTCTGCAATGACAGCATAGCCCCCAGCTCTGAGCTCTGCTGTGAGGTAATCCATGATTCAGTCACAAAATAACCCACAGTTACACACAGCATCGTTTGATAATGAAAATTCTATACAAGCATAGTTGCCAAATTGGGTTTTTTTTTTAATCATAACATTAAAGCATAAGTAAAACTCCAATAGTCCACAAATACGAACTACTTAATAAATAACTCATGGCGCTTTCATAAAAATCAACTATTAAATGTTACAGAGCTTAATGAAAACCTTGCACACACTGGAATCCTACAGTGTGTCCTCCAAGCAGGAACAGGAGCAGCCCTGCTTAAGCTGCTGTCATTTAACCTGTTCATGAAGCTGTGAAATGCTGCACTCTTCATCTCACAGCTCTTATATTTCAGATTTTTATGCCTTCCTGAGGTCACACCCGCTGCTGTGGCAGCTGCATCCAGATATTCAGGGACATTCAGCTCAGTGAGTATTTCTTTCTTGTACATCTAATTGATTTTCCTGTTTCAGCAGTAGAAAGCCCAGTTTCTGTGAGGCACTCCAGAGCATTGTCCTCCTTGGGGTTTCTCTTTGGCTTTTATAATCAACAATACCATGCAATTAGCCAAAGTTCTTGGGGGCAACTGAAACATGTGGGTAATAAAACTGAGAAATGCAAACTCCAGCTCTTCCCCAGAGCCCCCCAGAACCAGCACTTTGTCTGTAAATGCCTTGTTGAAAGCCAAGCCCTGAGGTAACACTAAATGACTCAAACCAAACTCATGTCTCAAATAAATTCTGTTTTGCACTGTGCAGTCGAGGAAACTCCAAGGCTGGGCAGCCTTCAGATCTCTTCTAGTTCCATTCCCTACACAGCCCCAGGTAACACTTCATTAATCCTAATATTGAGGAGTCCTTTTTAAGGGAAGTTCTACAAAGAAATTAAAAATGCATCATTCTCCCAGTGGTAAAAACTGGGAAGTTTTCACTGAAGTGAAACAAGTTTGTGTGTAGAAGTATTTCTGCATAGGTTTCATGACTCTTGGCTGAAGGTGTTAGAAGCTGGACTTGAAAGTGTCCTTTCAGAAAGCTCAGAAATAAAGATCTTTCCCCAGAATCCATAAACAACTGAAGGTTATGTTTTTTTTCTTTTTTAACTAATATTATCATGGAGTTGTGGCAACCATGTTCCCAGACCTTCTCCCACTCTTATTCATCAATGAATAAAATGCCCATGTATCTAACAATGTATTATTTTACTCTTTCTAACCATCTCCTACCTTATTGATACCATTTCATACTCCACAGATGCTGCCTTTCCTGCTTCAGTGAAACTCTCCACTTCCAAAGAAAGGTCACAGGGCTTTTCTTTTTCCTTTTTTAACCTGCTCATGGCTGCAGAACTCCATGCCAGAAGAGATTAGAATAACAAAGCTCACAGGCTTCACCTTGCTGTAGTTCATCTTCCATCAATAACAATCAGCTGAAATTGGACAGAAAAATCCAAATTGCTACAAGGCTTTTCAGAATTCAAGAGGTGCAGACACTACAGTAAAAATAATGGTAAAAGCACTGCAGCAATTACAAAAACACTGGGTCAAGGTGTGTGGAGAAAATCCCCGTGAAAAGTATATATGGGAATAAATCCTATTGCTGCTGAATAAAGAACAAAATTTGCTTCAGGAAAATAAATGAAATCAGGTTTATGGATAGACTTTCAGATAAATGTGTGAGTAAAATCTGCATGGTTTGTGGCAAGTATATAAATGAAAAAAATCTAAAAAAGAGAAGAAATAATATTCTTGTAGTTCTAGTATCTCTTATTTTCACAAGCTGTAAAGAGAAAGCATTAGATGTTAGACACTTGAGATGCTTTTAAGATTAGATAATTGACTAAGAAGCATTATGATAGGAAAAGCAATGGCATATGCTTATTATTAGATAATTATATTAGGAATGGCCTCTCAGGCAGAGTGGATTCTGTGAAACAGCCTCACATTTGTATAAAACCTTCAAGTCACAAGAGAAAAGAGCAGCTTTATAAAGTGAAAGAAAATGACCTAAATAGGAAGATCTTTAGAAGTTCCTGCAGGAGCTCAATATCCCAAAGGAGAGGAAAATGAAAATAATTCACAATTCCTTACTTGACTTAAAGCACTTCTTCAATGCATTGCTCAGAACCAATTTCTCTCCTAGTTTAGCTTTGACTAAAGTACAGTGAAGTCCCTGAAGTAAAACATATTTAACCAAAAAAATCTCCACGATTAATTGTTGCCAATAAGCCCAAACTGATCAGTATTTTAATTTTCAACCTTTTATACAGAAGTCATATTTAATTTTGTCTACTGGACTGAAAGAAAAGGCCTTTGCACCACAGGTTCTCAGTGTTCTCTTTGAGGTGACATTTATTAAAAAAAAATCCCTCCCAAACTAAAATTTATAGAAACAAACTGGAAAAGTTGCATTAAGTTTACTAAGGTACAAAATATTTATAGCTGTTGCAGTAGTAAGACTATTACAAACTAGGTGGATGGAGAATTAAAGCCTAAACAAAAGAGTAATTAAAAATAATACAGTTTAACTGTTAATCTGATAATTGCACTTTTGCCAGCATCCTTTAGATTGCTCAAAAACTACGAAATTATCCACATTGAAGAAATCAAAAGTGATAAAAACACCTCTGCCAATAGCTAAGGAACTCATCTGCCTCACTTCTTGCCTCTTAATTTATAAATAGATAAATAAATTTATAAATTCAGCAAGAGACCAAAAACAGCATTCAGCAAAAAGAAGTCAGATGTTCTCAAGATTCTGGAATTTCTGAATTCAGTGGAACACAGAGAGTGGAAAAACTTGACAAAATTTGCCTGTCAGTGTGTGAGTGTATATATACATATCAATGTACATGCATAAATATATATATTTTTAAATGTATATATCTACTTGCTCAAAATATATACTTGCTCAGAAAAGATAGAAAATCGAGCAATAAATGCTTTTTGTGACTCAGACATGGGAGCATTTCCTGCTCCATCTTTTGAATTTTTAACAACTAAACCACCAACTCCAGTGTTTCCCCTGACATGTGGGGACAGATCACATCGGGCAGTTTCCTGTGAGGTGATAAAATGGATTTCATTACACAGGACAGAATTTCCTCATGCTCATTACTGCAGCAGTTTTTCGTGCAACTGTGATGAAATGCTTTAAGTTTTTATGCAACAAATAGGAAATTAATACTGTAATACTAGTGATGCTCTCAGACCACAAAAGTGGCTGTAGAAATTAAAGTGCTGAAAAAAGTGGCCTGCAAAACCAAAATTTGAAGTTTTTCCATTATTTAAATGATGATCAGGTACTTCTTTGCAGTTCTGAGAGCATGGAATTGTTACCTTTGAGAAAAAAGAGTGAGGAAATAAATTAGCTTTCACCCAGCACTGAAACTTTGGCAGGTAAAATCTCATTAATGGGCTACAAGAGTTCTTGAATACAAACCCTCATGTAAGGAGCTGGAACTGCCACTGCTTGTGGGCATTAAGACCCTCCAAAAAGGATGAAAATGTTCTTTTTGGGAAAACACTGGGAAAAACTTTTCAGTTCGTCAACAGTGCAATAGATGGGGACAGTGAGAGAAATTACCTTAATTTTAGTGGAGAAAAGGAGAAAAGGAATATGCCGCACCAACCGATACCCAAACGATTAAGCGTTAATGTAAACCTTCATTGCTTCGTAAATTATTTCCTAACTCTGGCACTACAGGATTTTTTCAGTATTACTAAATTACAACCACTGCAGGTATTAATTTCTTCTTTTTTCATTGCAGTGCAGGACCCGCGCGTCAGGCGATTCCGGGAATGCCGTGAGGGCGCAACCCCGCGATTCCCGGGAATGCCGTGAGGGAGCAGCCCCGCCATCCCCGGGAATGCCGTGAGGGAGCAGCCCCGCCATCCCCGGGAATGCCGTGAGGGCAAAGCCCCGCCATCCCCGGGAATGCCGTGAGGGAGCAGCCCCGCCATCCCCGGGAATGCCGTGAGGGAGCAGCCCCGCCATCCCCGGGAATGCCGCGAGGGAGCAGCCCTGCCATCCCCGGGAATGCCGTGAGGGAGCAGCCCCGCCATCCCCGGGAATGCCGTGAGGGCAAAGCCCCGCCATCCCCGGGAATGCCGTGAGGGAGCAGCCCCGCCATCCCCGGGAATGCCGTGAGGGCAAAGCCCCGCCATCCCCGGGAATGCCGTGAGGGCACAGCCCCGCCATCCCCGGGAATGCCGTGAGGGCGGCTCTCAGCGCGGTCCCGCCCCGTGACGCCGGTTGCCATAGCGGCCGCGCCGCCGGCCATGGCGGCCGAGGAGGAGGACGACGTGGAGTGGGTGGTGGACACCATCGCCGGCTTCCTGCGGGGGCCCGCCTGGTCCATCCCCATCCTGGAGTTCATGGAGCACAACTGCGAGGGTGAGCGGGGGAGCCGGGCGGGGCAGGGCGGGTGTTCCCAGGCCGGGCCTGTCCCGGTGCGCGCTGTCCCCGCGGCCGTGAGGGAGCGCGCCCCCAGGCCCGCCAGCCGTGAGGGAGCGCGCGCCCGGCCGTGAGGGAGCGCGCACTCGGCCGTGAGGGAGCGCGCACCCAGCCCCGCCAGCCGTGAGGGAGCGCGCACTCGGCCGTGAGGGAGCGCGCACCCGGCCGTGAGGGAGCGCGCACCCCGCCGTGAGGGAGCGCGCACCCGGCCGTGAGGGAGCGCGCACCCCGCCGTGAGGGAGCGCGCACCCGGCCGTGAGGGAGCGCGCACTCGGCCGTGAGGGAGCGCGCACCCAGCCCCGCCAGCCGTGAGGGAGCGCGCACTCGGCCGTGAGGGAGCGCGCACCCGGCCGTGAGGGAGCGCGCACCCCGCCGTGAGGGAGCGCGCACCCGGCCGTGAGGGAGCGCGCACCCTGCCGTGAGGGAGCGCGCTCTCGGCCGTGAGGGAGCGCGCACCCCGCCGTGAGGGAGCGCGCACCCGGCCGTGAGGGAGCGCGCACTCGGCCGTGAGGGAGCGCGCACCCCGCCGTGAGGGAGCGCGCACCCGGCCGTGAGGGAGCGCGCACTCGGCCGTGAGGGAGCGCGCACTCGGCCGTGAGGGAGCGCGCACCTCGCCGTGAGGGCCCGCGGCGCTCCCCGGGCGAGCCGTGCCTCAGGATTTGCATCCTGGCATCCGTTTGCATCCATTAGCTCGCCCTGGGATTATGGTTTACGGCTGACACCGGGCGAGCGCCGCGGACACCGGCACGGCATCCAAAGCTCTGCCAGAGCCGGGAGTTTTCCTTAGGAAACTGGTCTGGCCAGTGCGACAGAGGAGGAGAAGGCCCGAAGTTAAATTCCTGCAGTTATGTCGATGTTGTCAGTTAAGAGGTGAAAATACCTGAGTTTTAGTACCTCGCAAAAATGATAGCACTAGCAGTGGTTAGCGGCAATGTTTTGATCCTGTGCGTGAGTTTAGCTCGGAAGTAACTCCAGTTAAAACTTCCATTTCTTCCTTCGTTTTGTTGAGAGAATCAAGGCAAAATCTGGGGAGCAGCCTGGGTGAAATGGAAGTACGGGTGAGGGGGGCAGGATTGCCCTGCAGCCAGGGGAAAACTGTGCAGGTTTGAATCTGCAGAGAGGGAAGGAGGAAAGAGACTTTGGGCTAAATTACATCTGCTGCTTACAGAACAACTCCAGCCGCCAAAAAACACCTGGATCCTTACAGTGGCAGAGTAATGGCAACTTGGGCAAGCCTGAAAGCCCTTTGGAAAAACAAAGGCAGCTTTTGTTTGTGATTCTTGGAAAAAAAATTGCTTCTCAGTTTCTCATCGTTCCTACCCCCCAAACTTTGCATGAGTCTGTATGCCTTTCCCTCATAAAGCTGGGAAAAGAGGAATAAAGGAAAAGCTGCTGGAGCTTTCCCAGCTAGGAAGGGTTAGAGGAAACTAGGCTGGAAGTTTTCTCCTGGGAAGGCTGCCTGAACTTGGGCTGGGCCAAACATTCTGGTTGCCATGCAAAGGGGCTGGGTTTAGCTATCGAGGGAATTATTTATCCCTCTCAGGAGCAATGATCCCTTCTCCTGAGAAGGTTGAGGGGAATGACTGACAGTAAGAAGATTTGTGGAACCGCTGTAAATTTCCACCTTGTGTGAGGCAGGCACTGCTGTGCTGATCCCATTGCTGGTTTTGTACTGACACACTTTGTCAGGACAGAGCCCTCTGCATTCCCAAAACATAATCTAATCTGGACAAGCAAATTAGCAACACTCTGATTAACTGACAATAATTTGTGATTTCTCGAAAATACAGTTTGGATTTTGGCAATAGGTATGTGAGGAATTTATTTTAGAACTGTAGTTACTTAGGCCAAGTCCTTGCACTTCAACTTGTAAACTTATGGTAATGGTTTTCTGTCTGTTAGGAAGTGTTTGCTTTCTCTGTCTCCCTCTTGCTGGGAACTTGATAAATTTTTTCTGGTTTGATTAATTTCCTTTTACATCAAGCTGAACTTAAATAGATGGGTGTGTATCATCCCATTTGAGGGGTCCTATCCACAATTTTCAGTTTTAAGGAAGATAATGATTGTCCCCTGGCTTGTCTTCATGCTGTGGTTCTTCGGATCTTTATTCCTGTGGGTGCCAGAGCCTTAAGGAATAATGACAACGTGATTCAGGAGCCCTGACTCAAGGGAATCCAAGGTCTCTGTTCCAAGGGCTCCTTAAAGCCACTTAGCTGAGAGGAGATGCTGACTGCAGCTTGCTTTACTTGGCACTGAACTTCATCCTGCTGTGTCCTGAGCCTGCTGTGTGCCAGCTTGTCACCTTGCTTGGGTCCCCAGGGCAGGGAGGTGGGGAGAAAGAGAAGCCAAGGTGGAATTTTGGGTGTGCAGGAGCTGGGAGGGATCCCCAGGCAGGAGGAGACAACAGAGGCTGCCAGGTGAATTCACCCTCCTGAGTCTGTAACAAGGTGCTTGCCATAGAACTGATACCTGTAACACCTTCCCTACCATTTGAATTTAATCCTAGAGATTTGATAAATATATTTGTATGTATATAGTGTTTGATATATAATCCTGGATGTATCCTAAAACCTTTTGTTTTAGTTTCTTCATTAAAATTTTTGCCTTGTGCAAAACCCACGAGCAGTGTCTGTTTTCCAAATGATGATTCCAAAGCAGATTTTCCTCTGCTTTGGGGGATTGATTGGATTTCTGTCATTGCTCTGCTGTGTTTGAAAGTGCTGCTGCTTTAGGAAGCATCCACACTGTGTCCAGGTGTGTCTCCAGGGCTGTCACAGCTGGAAAAGATGTTGGATGCCTCCAAAAAATGCCTCTGAATTTGTGTGAAGGTTCCACAGGCATCACCTCCATCAGAGATGTCACATGTACATGGAGAGTAAATCACACTCCTCACCAATTCAAGCACAATTCCCTTTCTTCAAATGACTTCAAAGGTTGTTCCTGGCAATGACTTGTCCAAGTGGTTCATCTTGAAGGGGATTGAGGCAGATTTATTTCTAAGCCTCTTCTTTAATTGCCAGGTTTTACATTACCTCTCTCAGTTGCTGGTGTGAAAAAAAATGTAAATTAACCCCCCCCCCTTAGTTTTCAATTCCTCTTATTTTCTGCTTCTTCCACATATTCTGCAGCATAGGGATCATGAGCTTGAGTAGTTCCAGGGATTTTCATGAGAATTTACATGAATATGATTAATATGGCCTATAGTATAGGAATGTCCATTTTTCCTAAATCAGGATAAGATATAATTAAAATATAACTTAACTGCACCACGTTTCCTCTTTGGGTTTATCTGGTTTTGCAGGCAGGGACTCATTTTCTTGCATCACCTTGGCTTCTCACTCTATGAATTACATTTTTTAAAAAATGGTTTAAGTCCTTAATAAATATAAATACATGGAGAGTGAGAAATTTCCTGCTTGCTGTGTCCTCTGCCACCATAGAACAATCTTACACAAGTTTTTAAATTAAAACTTACTTTTTAGTGAATGTATCTGCTGAATCCTCAACTTCCTTACAAGTCTTTTGTCAAGATACATTTTCCCAATATTAAATTATACAGCTAATTACTTCCAATTATCAAAAGCACACATTTATTCTGAGTGTGTGGAAAACCACAGGACTTTTATAAATCATATTTTCATTGATTAAATATATTACCCTATAAAGCTTAATCTTGCTATTTAGGTTGTAAGTTAATTTGTGGGGGTTTGTACACTGACTGCAAAATGTTTCTTCTTCCCCCTCCTCAGTTTTTGATGATGAAGAGGAAAGCAAGCTGTCATACACAGAAATTTATCAGGAGTACCAAGCTCTGGTGAGCATTATTTACACTTTGTGGTAAAGCTAAACAATTTAAAATGTTAAATGATGAGCTTCTAATTGGGTTATTATTGTAATTTAGAATTTTTCCATGTTATTTAGAAATCCCATGAGTTGGAGTTGTCGTGTACATTTTTATGCCTGAAGATCAGGTTCATAGAAAAGAAACTGTGACACAGTCATAGCTCTTAGGCTGTTTTACATATTTTTCATTAAAATTAATGTATCCACTACCTTCAAGACTGTATTTATAAGCTTGATAATGTTATTTTCTGTCAAGTTAAAATGACAACCAGCAGGATGTCTGAGAACACTCACAGCTTGTATTTTGTTCACTAATGAGTCTGGGAAATATTTTGAATTATCTTTAAATTATCAGAAAAAAAACCTGCAGGACATTTTTGGAGCATAAATACCTATGAAACACGACATGCAGCTTTCTAACACACTCTTTCTGTAATGAGGCTGGGGAATACATGATATTAAAAAGCTTTGATTGAATAAATACAAACCAACATTCATTTCTGCTCTGACCCTAAAGGCTTTCAGGCACAGACTGGCAAAAAGCCTTTTACTGACATCAAAAACCCTTACAAGGTAAAGCTTATGCTTTCTTACAGGTGGAGAGATTGTTAGAGGACTACCTTAAAGAAGTTGGAATTAATGAGGAGAAATTTCAAGAGGCTTTTTCTTCTCCTCTTGCAAAGACCCACACCTCCCAGGTATTTGCCTTCATTAGGGAAGGGATGGATTTCATTCTTGGTTTAATGTTTTCCCTAACACAGCTGCCAGGAGATGGAACTTGGAAAAGTTTTCGTGGTGAAACTGTAACTTTCAGTTGAGCTGTAAACTTACACTGGGAAACTCAATTTTGTCATAATATTGTCATAATGTTACTGCAGACATGTTGATCTAAAGACAAAACCCACCAAGTTATTTTCCTGACCATGAGCTCTTCTTGGTATCTGGAAAAACAGACAGATAGGAGAATGAAATATAATTATTAAAAACATGCTCCCCAGAACTGAAAAATCAAGCTAATTTCAAACAGACCAAGCTGGTTAGGATTTCTGTGGGGGTTTAATTTTGTGCATGTCTCTCCTCCCACAGGCCATCCTGCAAACAGTGTTGGCAGCAGAAGATTTTAGACTATTTAAAAAAATGATGGTACAGAAAAATATTGAAATGCAACTGCAAGCAATTCGAATCATCAAAGAAAGAAATGGTGAGGAATGATGAGCAGAGGGGTTCACTGCAGGATTTGAGTGTTCTTTTGATGATTGCCAGAAATCTTCACCTTTTTCTTATCAGGATTTCAGACCTTTTCCTCTAGGATCTAGGGCCTTAGTGGAAACAGTTTCAGAGGAAGAATTACATGGCTTTGGTTTTGTGAATGTGATTTTCTAGTGTTTGGGTTTGTTGTTTTTTTTTTTTTTTTTTTAATCTATCTTCTCTGCCAATTGGAGCACAAAATCATTTTCCTTAGAATAATGCATAAATCTTGTTTTTTTCCAGGTGTGTTGCCTGAGTGTTTGACAGAGGGTTCTGATGTATTCACTGAAATTGAACAGGAAGAAATGAAAATACTCAGGGAGGTTCTAAGGTAAGAAACCAATCAGTCCTACTTTGTACATTATTTTAAAATACACATCTGTGGTACCTAACTCTTCCAGCCTTTTCCAGAGAACTGCCTTCATCCTACCAGGATTATTCTTTCCAAATCCCAGCTGAGTGAAAATGGGTGGTGCTGGGCAGTGGGTGTGCTCAGGAATATCAAAATAGTGAGAGAGAACTGTTGCTGTGATCTGTGTGAGACCTCCACAACTTGTGCAGATTCCCCCCCAGTTCACAGACACACAAACAAAGAGCAGCAAGTGAATCCATCCAGGTTTTATTAGATAAAACTAATATATAACTAATATATAAATAATATATAATGCTGTTTTCTCTCTGGATTCTGGAAATGCTGCCCTTCCTGTCTTTAAATTAGCAAATGAAACAAAGAGATAGGTACTGGAAATTCTTACACAATTATTTTAGCACAAAGATAGTTGGGGACAGTGAGTTCTTGTGTGTTTATTCCAGCTATTTATTTCTATTAAGACTTAAATCATGGAAATATTTTGGATACTGACAAATTCATATTACCTTGTAATTGCTTTGATGGTCCTCAAATACTTAAACAATGTTAAATTTCCTTGAAAATCACTGCCACTAAAGGAGTTTTGAATATTTACTCATGTTTATTGTTACAGAAAATCTAAGGAAGAGTATGAAATAGAGCAAGAGAGAAAGAGGACTGAAGAAGTGAGTATCTTACCTTTGTATGTGAGTTATGGGGATGGCTAAGAAATGCCCTGATATTCTGTCCTGGCTGTGTGTTCCATCAGTTCAGTATCCCACAAGAAGCAAATTCCCTGCTCAGCACCTGGATCTGAAATCCTGAAAAAAGGGTGTCAACCTTTCAGACCAGAGAGCAGCTGAACTGCTGATACTGTCAGGATCAAAGAGCCTTCCAAGTGTAAGCTGCTGGGAGATGACAGCACTCAGAATCCTGCAGGAATTACCCCCAGGATCACTTGATACACAGAGTAGTTATTCATTAAGTGTTCACAAGGCAGAACTAATCACCAGCACCCAGAAATCCTCTCCAAGAGCCCATCCCTTGGTGTCCATCAGAGTAAACCACAGAGAAAGTGATACCTTTTTAGTTAAAAGAATGTTTTAACACAAAATAATTTGATATTTTAATGAGTGTTGTGGGGTTCTGACACGAGTTACACAATAGATCATCAGCACAGACAATTTCTAGGCAGAAATCCTGAGAGAAGGGTTGGATTGTCTGTAGTGTAAACAATGCAGTTGTAACTGAAGTTCTGCTGGGACATTCCTTTGTGTGGACAGTTCAGTGCCTGAGCTCCAGTGCCAGGAAATGTAACACCTGGGTTTCTTTGTTTTCTAATTCAAGGCACGTGCTAAACTCAAAGCTCCAGATGTTAGCCACAGTTCTCCAGGAGATTCAAGAGAGGCTGGTAAAGTTAAGGAATCCACTGAGGGAGCTGAGCATTCTGAAGAAACTCCCAAATGCCCATTAGGTAATTTTAGGGGGAGTGCAGTGCTGAGTGGGCAACATGATGCTGGTTTTAAAGGATTCAAGATCCACTTGTATCAAGGTGTTAAGAACTTGGCTGGATAAGGCTGTGAGTAAAGTGTATTTGCCCTGCAGGAATGCCTTCCAACATGGGGTGTTTTACTATTCCATGATGTTCTGTTCTGATTGATGATTTTTATCTGATGTATTTTTATTCTTCCTAATTGTTTTCTATGTAAAATTACTTAGAGGGATCTCATAAATCTACAAAAGAAGACCCCAAACCAGTTTGCCCAGTACAAAAAGGAGCTGAAAACTTACCCCAGGCCTCTTGTACCAAGGGGAAAGAAGACACTAAGAAAAGGTCTGCTGGGAAAGGTTCAGAGAACACAGTGCAAAAAGCTGGAGTGAAAGGACCTGTAAGTTAAAAACAAATAAGAAAAAAAAAGCCAAACATAAAATGCAAAAGGAGAGGATTACATGTAGAATATGTATTTTAAATAGCATTATATTTAAATACAGTTTTTCTGTTATTGTAATCAGGTGGGTTTGGGTTATTTTGGGTTTTTTTTTAAAACAAACCTGTAAAAACTCTTTCATGTTATTCACAGTTTAATTAGCACAAAGTTCAGCTCATGATTTCTGTCTTCAGAGTAGAATTCAGCATTCAGTCCTTGGGTAATTTCTTAGGAGACAGCTCTGACTTGAAGCCTCAACTTGGATTTGTTTTCACCTGGTAATTTTGGAGGCAAATAGGATGTCAATGTGGTTTTCTTGCACATTGATATGAAAGAATTAATTTCAAAATTTAATTTTTTCCCCCAGAATTTATCAGAAGCTGAAAAGCAGCAGCTGAAGCAACGTGAGGATTACCTAAAGAAAAAACGAGACCTGCTGCTGGCTACAAAGAAAGAGTCAAAAAATAATGCACCAGCACCAAACACTGAGCAGAAAGAGGAGGAGTCCCCTCCCAAAGAGGTGAAGCATATAACACAAAATTATATTTCATATAAACCCACCTGCTTTCAGTGCAGGTGTCCATGTGGCTGCTGAACAGTGGGAATGGGTTAAAAAGAACAAGGGGGGAAATATTTCCAAGTTAGTGGTTTTGCAGAAGCTTTGGGTTGGGAGTTTCAGTGATGGACTTGGCTTGGGTTGGCTTCAGCATCATCAAGCCCTCCTGGTTAACTCCAGTTCCACCCCTCTGCTCCATGCAGTGGTTGCTCAGTGCAGTTGTTCTCATGTTTTTAGGAAGTGTCAGAAGAGAAGCAGAGGCTGCTGCAGAAGAGGAAGATGCTTGCAGAAAAGCTGAAAGAAGAAGTCATTAATAAGCGGTAGTTTGAAGAGGCTGACTGCTGACCCCAAGAACAGAAGGATGTTTTAGAATAAGTTCTCAGTAAGTGAAGGGATTTCCAATCTTGCCCTGGGCTTTAGAGAACTTCAGCCAAGCAGCTCAGTACCTGGTAACTCCCTATTGCAAATGCCACTCCATGGACACTGGTTTTGCAGAGTGCTGGGAGCTCCCTGGCCCTGTTCAGCCCTGAGCCTGCAGAGCAGAGGAGCCATGGAGAGCTGGGAAGGGAATCCCAACAGCTCCCAGCCCAGCACTTGAACTCCTTCATTGGAACAGGGCACAACTTGGTTCCTTTCATTAGCCCATTGCAAACACATGGCTCTTTGCCAGCTGTGCAGTGCAATAAAGTCTGGTTTCACAAGGAAGTGCACCTTCAACCACCTCATTTGGGAAAAGCCAATGTACCTTGGGAGTGAAGACATTCACAAATTAACTCCAGGTTACAGTGGGTGACAGTGCCCAGGTCCCAGTTTCCAATAAATGCAGCTTTAAATAACAGGAGTTGCTTTAGTGCAAAGCTGAGGCTGTTCCCAGCAATTCACTGCCAGAGTAGCAGAAACCTGTTCAAGTCCTTTACTGGTTTGGCTGTGACCAGTGTGAGGAGAAAGAGGTTGCCCTTTGCCCAGGGCATCACCTCACTGCCACAGCAACTCCCAGGAAAAGACACAAACCCACCCATTCGAGTTTCATGGAGTTTTTATTAAAATAGCATTTATAACTGGTACACGTTGGCAGATTTCTGTTTTCTCCAGAGGAGTGGCAGTGGAAGGGCCCAGGCAGGAGAGCAAACACAGCTGCCCTCGAGGGCAGAGAGGAACCAGCAGCCAGGGGTGAGAGCCCCAGGGAAAGGCAGAGAGTGCTGGGTGTCACCTTCTCCCAGCATTGCAGGTTGGTGTTGAACAGATCTGCTGCCACTTCACCCAGTCCTTTCCTAGCAACCATCAAAACTGATGACATTGTTGGTTTTGCTGTGAAACAAGCTCCTGTTGGAGTGTTTTTGCAGCTCCAGCTATCCTGCAGTAGGTGGTGTGGTGAGCAGGGCAAGGACTGGCACTGCTCAGGAGTCCCTGGAGAACTTGGGAGGCTGCTGAGAATGAGGAATGCAGGTCCAGGTGCTGCCACTTCTCCTCAGGTGAGTGAAGGCACTTCCCAGGTACCTGCTGCTCTGTGAATCTTCTTTGGTGATGGAGCACAGCAGCTCCAGAGTGAGCTCACAGGGATGGTGCTGCAGCTTCTCTGCCCTGGCAAACACTTGCTTGGCTCTGGAGCTGTTCCCTCAGAGTGCTGTGCTGGGTGACCACTGTCCCCAGGGCCATCAGAGCACCTGTGTCTTGCTTACACACAGGGAAGAGCTCACCCCTTCCCTCTGGGATTCCATCCTTGGAAACCTGCATGGATAACTAACCTTAAACAACATCCACAGTGAAAAGCCTGAGTTCACTTACCATGTGTAACAAACCAAACAAAAGCAGTAATTATGGAATTACAGGGTCACATTTTAATTCCTGAATTTTACAGTTCAGCATTAATATCACCACATGTATACAAATGGTGTAAAACAAGTACAGTGGTATCTTTAATACAAAATAAACTTCTGTTTTATGGAAAAAACTATACTTCATATCTACACAGACAGCCCATCTTTTTCCAAACAAGAGCTAAAATTAAAACTAACTACAAAAATCTCCAAAACAGAGAAACTGCTTCAGTTTAAACTATTCCAGGAGAAATGGACCCATAACACATATTACAAGAGTGATCTATGTGGTGGATTGCAGCTGGTTCCATCTTGAACATCTCTGACACAGTCGCTGGGAAATCTCCTCTCGCTGAGTTATGATCTCAGATCACATATGGGCAAACTAACATTGAAATATTTACAGTTCATGTGCTGCTCTTGAAAAGAAAACCTGGACTGTTTGCCACCTTGCCATGAACTCCCCTATTCCTGTCACAGCTCACTC
Organism: Erithacus rubecula; assembly: GCF_903797595.1. Taxonomy (NCBI): domain Eukaryota; kingdom Metazoa; phylum Chordata; class Aves; order Passeriformes; family Muscicapidae; genus Erithacus; species Erithacus rubecula. The sequence goes on along the minus strand of NC_136685.1, from coordinate 107,705,733 downwards.
ACCTCTGTGGAATGTGCTTTTGTGTTTAAAAAGCAGCTTTGTCCCACCCCCAGCTTCAGGTGCTCCTTGTGGATTCTGCCTCCAAGCCCTCAAGGTGTCCTCTTGGTCCAAACTGACTTTGGTGTTAAATGCTGCTCAGCCCATCACTAGGAGAAACTCTTGAGTGTTTCTTATTCCCACCTCAACCATGCAATTTCAGCTCCCAAACAGGGAGGCAGCCCTTGGAACACCACTGGAATTTGGGCTCTTCCCAAGCTGGAGCCAACAGCTGAGGGATGTCCCCACCATGACACAAGCAGCTCCTGGGAAGCCACTGCTCCTTGGCATAGATATCTCTGGACGTCTTACTGACAAAACAAGCTCAACTTTCCATTTTGAATCCAGCTTCCATTCTCTCCTCTTGGAAAATACAAATTAAAACTTCTTTGAACTGTTTTAAACAACTCAACATGCACTATAACTGCAGTGCCCCTCCCTCCAACCATGAGAAATGCAGTTTAGTTGGTAATAAATGGTCCCAAAATATGGATTGTTCTTATGCAAACGGAGTTAGTTTTCCCTTAAAACTTTTTTAAAAGAGGCATTGCTAAAAGAACACAACTGACAGCACCATTACAAAATTAAGATTACTGGGTTCAAAATTTAAGCTTGAATTTTTTTCCTAGTTCTGTTAAACACTGGGGAAACCCTGCAATATTTTAAAAAAGTTACCATACCTTTCCCTCCCCCTTTCCCTCCCGACACCTGAGACTTTCCTTGCTGAGAAGCCATCATCCAGGTTCTGAGAATACTAACCCACCTTTTTTTTTTTTTAAATTTTTCTTTTTTTTGACAGCCTGAATGGCAGACTCCTTACTTTCTAGAAAGACATTAAGTTCCTTGGAAGCTTTGTGTTTACAGAACTAACCCTTTCTAGCTGATACACCGAGTTTCTTTTGCTACTCCTTGTATTATCTTATATACTCATGGGAGAAAGCTTTCTGAATCAGATTCTTTTTAGCTCTTAAAACAGTTGCAGCATTTGAAACCCCATAATAAAAGTTCTTATTCCAAACTTTTGGTTTCTTTTATGAACCCAGACGAGGTCTTTTCCTTGGAGATGTCTCCTCCTCTTCATCATCATCTTCATCATCAGGATAATCCACTAGCCCAACTAGACTTCCCTGCCAATTAGAAAAAGGGAATTTTTATATTGAAGTGCAAATTTTGAACAAAACCTCCAGCCAACTTGTCCAGGGCACACCAGCCTTTGGCATTCCAAGTTCCATTTGTCTGGAAAATGGGTTTGAACCTCAAGCTGCAAAATGTCCTGGAGCTCTCTCACTCCTCTGGGTCTGGACTGAGGATTGTTTAAAAACCACTTTCAGCCCAGCAGGACAGATGAACTCCAGTGTGCAGGCTGCCCTTCCTCTGGCTGCTCAGCCTCAGGGTGGGCAGTCAGTCCCTGCCACACTTTCTGCAGCTGCTCAGGAGCTCAGTGTGAGGATTCCAACAATACATGGCTGAGTCAGGCACCACAGAGGGGTCACTCACTGCATTTGTCTCCTCAGTAATTCCCAGCCAATGGGGCTCTAACAGAGTTCCCAAACCCCCAATTTCCTTTGTACATCAGATACACAGAGCAGGAACAAAAAGCAGCAGCAGTGAAATGATGCACAGGATGTGGGATGAGACTGTGCCCACCAGATTCCAGCAGAGCCCAGCCCCACTGAGACCCCAGAGCAGTGAGGGATTCCCTGCAGGACTCAGGGTGAATTCCCCAGCCCAGCCCCACTGATTGCAGTGAGGGATTCCCTGGGGGCTCAGGGTGAATTCCCCAGCTCAGCCCCACTCATTGCAGTGAGGGATTCCCTGCAGGGCTCAGGGTGAATTCCCCAGCCCAGCCCCACCCAGAGCAGTGAGGGATTCCCTGCAGGGCTCAGTGAATTCCCCAGCTCAGCCCCACTGATTGCAGTGAGGGATTCCCTGCAGAGCTCAGGGTGAATTCCCCAGCCCAGCCCCACTGATTGCAGTGAGGGATTCCCTGCAGGGCTCAGGGTGAATTCCCCAGCCCAGTCCCACTGATTGCAGTGAGGGATTCCCTGGGGGCTCAGGGTGAATTCCCCAGCCCAGCCCCACTGATTGCAGTGAGGGATTCCCTGCAGGGCTCAGGGTGAATTCCCCAGCTCAGCCCCACCCAGAGCAGTGAGGGATTCCCTGCAGGACTCAGGGTGAATTCCCCAGCCCAGCCCCACTCATTGCAGTGAGCAGGGCTCAGTGAATTCCCCAGCTCAGCCCCACTGATTGCAGTGAGGGGTTCCCTGCAGGGCTCAGTGAATTCCCCAGCCCAGCCCCACCCTGCAGGGCTCAGTGAATTCCCCAGCCCAGCCCTGCTGCCCACAGCTGTGTGTGTGTGTGCCCCCAGCTCTCCCACCTTGGGGGCCGGCAGTGCTGGGCTCAGGGCCGTGCTCTTGGAGGAGGAGCCGTTGGAGCTCGCTGGTGATGTCTGAGCTGCCACAGATTTGCTGTTTGCACCGTTCGCACCGTTGGCTGCGCTGGCTGAGTGGGAAAAAGTGAATTTGAATCCCCCAGCTGAAGTCCTTTTTGGAAGATTCTCTTTGTCTTCACTCTCCTTAGCTGAGGGACAAACATTGTCACACTTAGGTATCAGCTGCACAGCAAGGAGTACAATCCACATCACAGTGCAATCGCAGGGCCAGAGCCAGCAGGTATTGTGGTTCCAATTCTGCTGCAATTCTCAGTTCCCCAACCAAGCCCATCCTGAGCCCAGCAGCAAACTGAGCAGGGCCTGGATGCTGAGGGCACGGGGACACGGCTCACCTGGAGCACACAGGAACAATCAAAGTCCTGCTTTTGAACAGCACTTAAACCAGATGCGTGCTCCGAGCAGTTTAACTCGTTACTTTAATCCTAAACTGGCTTGCAAAGACACTCATGGATCTCATGACTCAATTACATGGAATACCCTGTACTGCTGCTGGAGGTACAGAGCACAAACCACGGGTTAGTTTAGCTGACACTCCACGTATCTGCCATGGAGCACTTCCAGTGCCAACAAGCTCAAACGGAGTAAATACCTTTTTTAGTTTCCATAAATTTCTCATAGCTATCAGGAAAATCATCCTCCTGTTTTGACTTCTCAACTGGAGGTACAACAGCTTCGCCTTCTTCCTCTTCATCTTCATTGAACCACATCTCTTCATCCTCCTCCAAGGCTCTGGCATCCCTGCGGAATCTATTGCTACGCAATATGGATGGGACACTGTAAGAGACACACAGGGATTCCAGCTTGGCTGCTGCTTCAGGATCAGAAACACCTGCCAGAGCTTTAGAGGGAATTCAGGCAATGCAGCTCCAGCTCTCCCCTCGCCCCAAGACTCACACACGCCCCAGCTGATGGTGAGCCAGACTGAACCCCAAATCAGAGTGACAGAGCATTGTTCTGCTCTTCTCAAGCTGAGAGCTTTCTGGCCAACATCAGCTCTACTACACATGGCCACAGGAAAGGCACATGGGGCTTTCCTCTAATCTGAGGAGTTTTCACCAAGAATAAAACCCAACCCCAGTCCCATGGGACTGCTGTCCTCTGGGAAGGAGAAAAGCAAGAGCAGGCCCTGCCAGGCTCAGAGCACACAAACTGGGCCCTACCTGTTCAGCTTCTGGCTTTGTCGGTCCTTCTCCTGCTCATATTTTGTCTTCAGTCCCTTGAATGTTTGAACATACTCAATAGATTCAAGTGCATTGTAGAAGTTTTCAACTATGTGTGCAATAAGGGACTTAATATCTTCCTGCAAAAGAACAAAACAGGATTTCAGCCTGAAATGGGCACAGGCAGAAGTCCAGAAAGCTTTTGAGTTTAGTTTGGAAAGTAACTGATTTCTTGCCCAGAGCTAAAGCATTATTGTACAATATTATATAATTGTGAAGCATGAAATCAGATTTATCCTTAATAAAAAGAGATGAGATCGAGTAATAATTATTAGGCTTCCCACAGAAACAGACAATGGACCCAGCAGTGCCCCAACTGCATTTGTGATACTTCTGTCAAACAAAGACATTTTTATGTAGGAGAGCTGTGCCCTGTCCTCAGCAACTGCAGCAGCTCATGTGGAACTTTCTGGGCATTTCCCCTCTACCAAGTCTCTCACTATATCAGACAAATCCTACTAATTCCTAACACTGCTGGAAAAGACAGCAGCTACCATAACCTACAACTAAAAGCCACCCTTCACTTTCCCAGACCACAGAGATTTCCTCACACGAGGCCCTGCAGCAGCTCAGGAGCTGCTGGAATTCCTGGTTCTCCAAGGAGCTGGAAGAGCTGCAGCTCACTCACCACTCGGATGAACTCGAAGAGCTCGATCACAGCCGAGTTGAGCAGGTTGTAGCGGGTGCCGTTGTCCAGCAGGGCGTTGATGACCGGCTCAAAGAGATTCCCCTTGGTGATGTAGCGGTTATAGAACTCATCCTTCAGCCCAATGATCCTCCTCATGAAGCGAAGAGCACCTGTGGGCACAACAGCTCAGAGTTAATAGTCACACCTGGTGTTAGCCACAGGAAGGTGCACCCCAAACCCAGAGCATTCCCACACAATTCCAAGCTCAACCTTCCACACGCTGCACACAGTGCCTGGAGTAAGGAAATCACAACAGCTCCATACTCACACAAGGCCAGAAAGGTGTGTTTTGAATTCATCAAGACCAGTACTCTTCTTAGCAAATCTTTGTTCATAATGTAATTCTTGATGTGATACGTGTGGTGTTCCACACAAAAAGTAAGCAGCTCCAAAATTAAGGCAAGTAGTTGTGCTGTTTGGTAATTATCTGCAAGAAAAATGAACAACTTAAACTTCCAGTAGCAAGACTGACTAGAGAAAAAAAAAAAAACCAAAAACAAACCACTAAAAAACATTAAAATGTCCCATCAGCTTCTGGTCCATCTCAAGCAAAGCCCCTGCATCTATTTCAGTAAAAAGTATTAAATAAAATATAGGCACACCTAGCTATATTTTTTTTCTTTTAAAATAGAATACCATACACAGCACACACAACAAGTTTCAAAACAAAGTCAATTCAGACTTACCAGGACAAATTGTATTACTCTTAGTGGATCCAACTACTGCATCTGATAAAGAGAAAATAAAAACAAAAATCAGAACAAGTTTCTCAAAGCACTGTCAAGATTTAAAAGATGGGGATAAACAATCAATTCTAGATTTTTCATCAGATCAAAGGTTTGTGAGCTACAGGGACATAAACATATAGCAAGAATGCAGTCAGGTGAGATTTCTGTATTTAATTAACTTACAAAGTTTTAAATCCATCTAGGTAAAAATGTGTAACCTAAAACTTAGGAATATGATATAGAATAAAAGCACCAATCCTAAATTTTTCAAACAATGCATTAAAATGAGTACTAAGGCTATTTTAAAAGTTTTTTTTTTTTAATAAAATAAAACCTTTTTTTTTTTTTACTTAACATTTGAGACCTACAGACACCGTTCTTTACAGGAACTATTTTAAAAAAGCAATTAACTAATGTATATTAGCATGATTAACATAAAGGAAGTGCACTTCCATAAAGCACAGCACAAAGCTGCAGCAGCACCCAGAGTTGCAGGAAGATCAGCTGCAGCTGATCCCTGGAATGTGCATGTGGAAAAGGGAATGTGCTTTTCTCAGCTGGAGAAAGGAAATGGAAATATTCAGTACCTTTTTCACATTTATCTTCTGATGTATTGGCCAGAAGCGGCGCAGTGAGAACGTGCATACAATGGTTGTAGAAGAAATTGAGAAATTCACTCTTTTCTGTTTTCTGAAACAAAAATAACTGTATTAAACACTGGGATTTTAAATAACAAAGAACAGTAACACAGGAAACAGCCCCCACACAATTCTACTGGCTCCTACAGGTCTGCCTGTATATCTATCTGCTGGGCTGCAGGACTGTCTTTGCTCAAGGAAAATTGGATTTTGCATTTTGGGACAACTAACCAAGCTCACCATCACCAAAAAAACCCCACCATGCAAACATCTGATGAAAAAACCACCAACAACTCAAAGTTTGACAAAACTTTTTTAATAAACACCTGCCCAATGCCCCAAAATGGAAACGTTACACTTATTTTTGCCTTGTTTAAACTGATTATCAGAGCAAACCCATGAATGTCAGTTTGCAGCTCTGCTGAGCAGTGCAGTACCTGTACCCCCACACCTCCTTACATTGGCTGTGGCCAGCATGTTCTCTGGGTCAATCAGAGTCCTCAGCAGCCCCATGAGCTGAACAGCTCCCCCCAGCTCCGGATCCGTGTCGCAGATCATCTGCTCAATCACCACGTTGATGAGGAGGATGTCCTGCAGCAAAATCCCAAACAAACACACCACCCAGCAATCAGACAATTTCAAGTGCAGAAAGTAATTTCCATAGCCTCTGTATCCTCTGTAATTTTTCCAAGACAAATTTAAATGAAACTGAAGATTTGAGAGCTGCATTTGGATACAGAGATTCTGGCGAGCACACCCTCTACACCTACAACCCCTGTTAGTCAGATTTCCAAAACTGTCAGCTCATGTACCACCAACAGGCTCAGAAATGTTTGTGTATTAAATCCACTTTTTCCTGTATTTCTAGAGGTTTGTTTTACTGTTTGGTTTGTTCTTGCCTGCCCAAAGACTGGCACACTCAGCAAACTGCAAACCACTGTGACTTACATCATCACTCTGCTGGGCCTCTTGCATCACAAATTCTCGGACCATGGATGGGCTAAATTCTACTAGATAAGAAAATATATCTGTAGCAGCAGATCTAACTTGCAGATCATCCATTCCCTAATGAAGAGAGAAACTGATTAGCAAGAAGAAATTAAGTTGGTATTTTTTATCAAGTAAAGCTACAAACCATAGGTAGCTTTAAGTTTTGAGAATGTCTCAGTACAAGAGTTTCTACGAGAAACACAGTAATAGGGTTAGACAAAAACAATAAACCAGCAAAATTAATTGCAATGCTCAGGCAGCAACAGCTGCTCAGAGAGGAGTGAAAGAAATTCCATTTTCCCACTGCTGATTAGGACAGATTAATCTGCTAACGACAGGATTACGGGATCTTTCGGGAGGAACCAGCCAACAGTTCAAGATTATCTAAAAATACTTCTCTGGTCCTGGGCCAGCAACAACCACAACAACAATCCAGCTGCCACTGCACAGAGAGCCTCTGCCAGTTTTTCCAGCCCCGTGTCCCAAGGCCTGTGCTGCCCACGGGCTCACACAGAGTCACAATGCCCAGAGCAGCAGGGTCAGGCCCCGCTCAGCTCCCACTGCCAGCACAGCCACACTGACACACAGGGGCTCAGCAGGGCCAAACCTGCTTCAGTGGCTGTGCCTCTTCTCCTTGCCTTAAAATCAGCTTGAGGTTTCACTCACCATTACAATTTCAAGAGCTGGAAGAATTCCCAGCTTTGCCAACGTTTTGAAAAACGCGTCTCTGTTCTGAGGTTGTAACGTCTGAGAAAAGGCGCAGAATTCCTTGAAGAAGTTCACCTGGTGCACAGGGAAAAAAATGACAGGTGTGAAAAAAAACTCTTTGAAAGGATGAAACAGAGTTTGTGCAGAGTTCGTGTGCTGGCTGAATCTCCAGAAATCCCTCAGTGAGTGCAGAAGTTTCCCTGTTTCTCCTCCATCCCTCACTTACCAGTTCACACCGTTTGTCATCGTCTGTAGCTTCATCTGTCAATTGTGCAAAAACTTCTGATAAAAACTTCTCGTCTTCCTGTGCAACACACAAAAGGAACACACCTTACACAGAGCCTCTGGAAAACAACTTCATCCTTACAGCATCCAGCCCTGCAGAAATTCCAGCTCTGCATCCAGTGCATCCCAAAGAAGACAAGGGCCAGAGCACACATCCAGCAGGATCTTTCCCAGGGCATCGTTTCAGCACTCCCTCTGAGCAGCAGCAGCAGCTCCAGGACAGCAGAGCCAGGTGAAGCTCAGCTCACTGATGGTCCCTAAAACTGCAACTGCAAAGTGCCAGCCAAGGGACAACTTTGCAGCCATGACCCCATTACCATACTCACAACAACACCTCTCCCACTTGCACATGCTCTGCTCTGCCAAGCTGGGAAACTTCATGGGCTACTACTACTGGTTTTTCATATTCACATCCTCTGTTACCAAGAGGTAACCAATATCATTAAATATATCCAGGACAACACCTCACTCCTTGCAAAGCATTTCAGTCACCCCATAAGATGAAGAGGCACCCAAAAATCAGGGTGAGCACCAGCATCTCTCAAGGGTTTGGGCACTTCCTGCCCTTTGATTATTCTGCACTCTTTCACACTGAAAACAGTGTTGGCAATCTCTCAAACTCAAATGTTTCTGTTACCTTTTAAAAACATTGTAAATCTGACAGCAAACAGTAACATGCTACAGTTTTACAAAATTTTGCATGACTGTACCAATTCAACTCAATAAATTTGTGCATTGAACAAAACCAAACAGAACAGCAGCATTCCAATAATACATGAACTTTACACTGCATGACACAGTGTGCTTACCTCTCCATTTTGCTGAGTGCTGTCACTAAAATCTCTGTGCTTTATTAGAGTCACTTAATACAGAGTTTTTAGAGTCACAGCAATGCCAGCCAAAGACTGGCAAACGTTTTCCTGACAATTTTAAGATGTGGGGATAGAAGTGCTTCACAAACAAAGGATACCTGGAACCAACATCACAGGGAATGCAACACACACAGATTTAGCAGTTTATTTTAAGCTTTGCTGGCTTAAACAGCTTAATTAAGCCTGTTACAAATAAAACCCCAAACCATAGTACAGTCCAAGGCAGACAGAGTAGAAAAGCCCTGCTGCAGAACACCTGAGCACAGAAACACCTCCAGCTTGCCTGAGCTGCTGCTGTGTCCTGGAGCAGGGGATGGATGGAGGCTCCCTGCAGCAGCACTGGGATCTAGGGCTCCATGGCACATAGAAAGGAGCTCTGCCAACACAATCTGCTGCTCCTCTAAACTGCCTCCTCCAGGGAGCTTTGCCACTCTATTTAGGGTAACAGGACGTCCCATGTGCTCCCCAAACCCAAAGGAGCTTTACAGTTCTTGTGCCCAACAAGCTGATTTACACCACAGCCTCTGAAAGCAGCCCTGGGTCTGAGGTCCCCACTACCAGGGAATTTTCCTCAAGTGTGCTACAACATCTTTTCCACGTGTGCTTTCTGCTCAACCTGCAATTCTCAAGGACCAACATGATCTGTAAATCACCACATTTCTCAGTTACAGACTTTTGAACAAGCAGGCAAAGGAACTGTCAGAGGATTTCAGAACCTCCTGCAAGGTAACAGCAAATCAGAGTTCTCTCTTACTGCACCATTAAATACTCAGTGCTGTACAGCTTCAATGAAAAATAGAGAGCTCTATAGACTTAAAAATCTCTAAATGCCAACAGGACTGTGGCCTCAGGAGCATAATAGTGAATTTATTTTTAGTTTTTGAAAATATATGCAAAGAATTTAAAGGAGAATCTCTGTTTAACACAAAGCCATTCATTTTGCAAGAGGGAATGAATTTTTTGTTTCTTTCTGCTATTGAGCCACAAAGAAAATAGCAGAAAGAAGCCAAATAGCATACTCATGCAATTCTCTGGTTTTATTTTCCAGTCCTCTATTGAACTCTTTATCAAATTTCATCCATATCTGAACTCATCAGCATATTCCATATGGATATTCTATGTCTCCAGTGCCCCTTTCTTTCCACCATTTTTACTCCCTTCCTCTTCTCCTCAACTCTTGGTGTTTCACAGAGGCTCTCCACACTCACTTCAAGAGGTCTGTGATGTATCCTACACAAATGCACCATTTTTGGACACAGATAAACACAACAAAGCCATTTGGGTAGAGTTTGCATAAAACAGCACCAGCTGAAAAGCCCAAAATGCCATAAATTCATCTCAGCTCTTTGTTGAGATTCCTTTCAGGGTCTCAACCACCTTGGAGCCTCTTCTGACTACAAAGTGTGCAGGACAGCTTTTCATGAAGTGGCAGTTTGGTTATTTATTAGCTATTAGATCTGGATATCAGCATGAAAAAAACCCCAGCAACTAACTACTTCATTTTTAGAACAATACAAACATTTGAAATTAGTACCATGGTCCAACAGCAATGGTTCTGAACATGCTCTTTCAAATCACAGATCCAGAATTTGTTACAAAAACAGCACAATGGCCCTAATACACAATACAACAAGTTGCCTGTTCCCTGAATACCTACACAAATTTGACCAAAAGCTGTATGTTGCTTGGGAATCAAGGAGAAAAATCTTCAGTTTTATGACCCATTAAAAAATATTAATACACTCACCTGAAATGGACCTTTCCAAAATACAAAATCACAGCTATCAGAGAGGAGGGGAAGCATTCAAAACACTGTGCAAATGATGTGTGTGATTAACTGTAATCCATTCTGAAACTATATCTACATCTATCTGCACACAATCCATCTAGACCATACGAAAAACCACTTACCTGCAACATACTGACAATCTCAACTTTGTTGAAGAAAATAAAGGAAGTGAGGGTAGAAAGAAAATTCTCTTCAAAAACAGATGGTGTCGGCAAGATGATGTCCTGAATATACTGTACCCTGTAAGTCTGGTGGATTTTTTGCCTGAGTTCAGAGTCTGTAATAGGAATAACCTCCTTAAATTTTGCTGTTTTGGTCAAGAACTCCCTGTGCCGTTTTGGCTGAGCCAAAGAAGGATCGTACTCGAGGCATCCGACCACATCCATAATACACTCATCAGAGAACATCACCTCAAACAGAGTTGCTTTGTTGAGGAACAAAATCCCTCTGATAATTTCATACAAGTGATGCAAGCCCTCGGTGTTCTCTAAATTCTCACAGACTTGGAAAAGCTGCAGCAGTTTTTTGATGTAGCCTTCATTCTCCAAGGCCAGGGCCAGCTTTTCCCTACGGATGGGTGAGGAAAGAACAGAGGTAACTAGATCAGCAATCTCTTCAAGTTTGTTGAGTTCACAAGTAGGAAGGTCAATCAGAGGACTGGTTTCAGGCATTTCCTCTATGTGCTCCTCTTCTGACTCAATAAGGTCCTGCGTGACTTCCACTGAAGGATCCTTGCCCTGAACCTGAGGGAAGAGAGCACAGTTACTGCCTGATCCCAAAATGTACCCAAAGTGAGCAGGTCACTAACTGAAACAACAACAGGGTGTCCCCAGGCAGCTCTGGCTCCTCACAGCAGTTCCACTGCTCTCCACAAGCTGCTTCCTGAGCCAGCTGGGAGAGGGACAATTAAAACATGGAGCTCTGGCAGTCCCTTTTTAATAAACACAACCACACAAACACCACCCCCCCCTCCCCAAACACCTGAGTCCCACCATTGCAATGATTTTTCAAAAGCCTGACATTCAATTAGGAAAAGAACAACTGGTGCAGTTTAAGATCTTGCACAGAAAAGAACAATGATTTGTTTACAAGCAGGTTTAAAAAGGATGCACAAACACATCAAGTCAAACAAGACACTAAAATACCTGGAAAAACCAGCATGTTTCAATTTACTGTACCTGGCAGATTTTCTCCCAAATTTCATCACAGCCAGCTTTTTCTTGAAAACTCAGTGCTAAATCATAGTTCTCTGCTTCTGACCAAACAATCAGGGTGTCCTGTTTGAGGTAAAACCAAGAAAGTAATTGTTTCTGAAACAGGTCTGCACTGCATATTAATCTCTATTCCTCTACAGCCAATGTCTACAGAATAAATCATTTTAATTAAAGCTACACTTGTCAAAAAAAGAACATAAAACATCTGTTCTAACATAGGGAATACCAACTTTAACCCTTGTTATTTTATGACCCCTACCTTACACAAACATATTTAAAAATATTATTTTTCATATTCAAGCTACTCATGATGGCATTTTTCTGCAAGATACATTTCTTGAGCCAACAGTCTTGAAATGGGGATGCACACATTAGATTAAGAAAACCTACAGTATAACAGGTTAAGTATTTACATATTTAGGAAGGTAGAAACAAATCCCCTAGGATTTCAGGTTTCCCTTCAGAAAATGCTTAAGACAACCCTAGATAAACTGTAGCTAATGGTCAAATATCCCTTTCTGAATTAAAAACCATACAGCCTGAACAAGACAAAACTCCTAAGTTCTTACTAAAGTTACAACTTTAAAACTTCAAGCCTAAGTTATTTTCATTTGAGCCAGGTTTTCCTTCTCTGTTACTACTGTCTCCATCAATTCAATTTGTTAATTTGCACAGCAGGTCTGGAAGTTTCAATGGAATTTCTGAACAGGCTGAAATGGTTTTTGAAGAGGTTTTATTAGAGCACTTGCTGCTGTCCTGTAAGGAATGCAATCCTGCACTTTAGAGTGGTTGTGGTTTAACCAAGGAAGTACCACACAGCTGCTCACTCACTCCTTCCCACCACTGGGATGGGAAGGAGCATCAGGACAAGGTGAAAGTTCTGTTTCAAAAACGAAATAAAGTAAAACATAATGAGTAATTATAATAGTTAGAGCAAAAAAAGGGAGGTGAAGAGAGGAATAAAGCCTGACAGGTAAATGATGCTCAGCACCACCTGAGCAGTGAGTGGCCCCTCCTGGCTGCCCCCCCAGTTTCCCCACTGTCCCTGTTATCCCAGGGTGGGGAATGTCCCTCTGCCAGCCCAGCTGTCCTGGCCATGCTCCCTCCAGCTCCTGCTGCAGCTCCTCAGTGCCAGAGCACAGGGAGCTCAGCAGTCCTTGACTGGAGGTAAGCACAGCTCAGCAACAGCTAAACCAGCCCTGTGCTATCAATTCTCACCTAAATCCAAACCACAGCACTGCACCAGCTGCTGGGATCAAAATCAACTCTATCCCAGACAAAAGCAGGACAACAGTTCCCCATCCTACAGCAAACTCATCTTCATATCAAAATATCCTCTCTGCTAACTCTCTAGTCTGTTTGATGAGCTCCAGCAAAATGGTTCAGCATTCCAAGTTTGTTGACTTCCTGAACTGTTAACACAGCTTTTTTAAATACTGAAGTGCTTTTTAAACACTTGCTCAATGGTCATTAAGGAAATTTAATTTCCATATTTACAATGTTCAATATTTACCACACAACTTATCAAGGCTTGTGCATCACTTTTAGTGAACACAAAATATAAAGAGTGGTATTTTTAAGCTCAGCAAGGAAACCCAAAGAAACACCTGATGATATTCTTTGGGAAGCTTTGGGGCAGTAAGGTTTAAACAGACCTTTGGCAATGCAGTTATCTGGGCTACCACAGGTGAGGAAGCACTCAGGAGTGAGTGAGGGGACTGACATGTGGGAAGGATGCTGGAATGGGACAGTAGGTTCCCTCTCCCATCAGCAGTTATTTGGAAAACACACATCTGGCTCAACAAACCATCTCAGCTGCTACAACTATCACTGGAACATGAATGAACATCAGCAGCACTCATTCTTCAGTTCATTCCTCCAGCAATCCTAATCCCTCAGTATCCACAGGGAGTGGTATCTTAGGGGTTCTGTCTTTGCCCTTTTTTTTTTTTTTTGAAAATGAAGTTCAGAATAACATCATATCACAGTTGACAAATGCCTACCAATAGATCTACTTCCTTCTCCCTAAACAATCTCAGGCCACACTAAAAACAATGGAATTTGCACAGGCCCTTTTTTTTCCCCCCCTTTCTTACTAATTTTTACACATTCCTTTAGAGAAACAAAATTTCCCTGTTGTGGAAAGAATGGAGTCCAATGCACTGTGGTTTCAGCACTGTTGTGAGTTGATTATTTATATTAGACTTACACTTTTCTCCTGAAGAGACAAATATTAAACAATTTTATGGCTGCTACAGAATTCCAAATCTGAAATGTTTCTCTTGAAACATTCTGTGCAAGTGCTGATGCCCTGACACTGAAAAATCAAAGCACTCCCAGGTAAGCTGAGCCCCAGAGGTGCTTCACTGAACAAAGAAGGACACACACATTCAGCAGCCCTATTCATAGCTCAGGATGATTCAAATAAGAGAATTAATGCAGGAACTTAAAATGACTCCAGGCACCCAGGGACTGCAGTCAAAAATTTGTGAAGATTCTCGAGTTACTGAATGGTACTGGTTACAATCTGCACTGCCCACACAAAGCACAAGTTATATAAGCTTTTCCAAAAATATTTCAGAAAGACTGAAAGATGGTTTCAACAGAAAATAATTGTCCAATACCAATATAAGACATGCTCATCTGGCACACACTTCCTGCATGACCTCAGACAACCCACAGAGAGCACAGACAGACAGACAGACACCTTCCAGGCCTGGCTCTACCTCCCACCTGCTTAGAGACCATGCTGCTCCATCCACGAGTTACAGCAACGTTCCTGAACTCACTCAAGCACCACATAAGGACAAGGAAGATTAATTCTGAACAAAAACTGACACTCATGGCAGTTCAAACCCTTGTGCAGTGCTGGTGCTGCTTTGCACAGGGTCTGCTGCTCCAGCTCTCCCTGCTCCTGCACAGGGAAGCAGGTGGGGAACACGTGCTGATCAAAACCAATCCAGAGGGAAGACATGTTTCCACTGACTCAGTCCCACCTGCCACACGGTAAGGTGAAGGCTCCTGCTGGCATCACACGGGGTGAAGAAGCCTCTGGCAACTGCTCTAACAGCACCCCTGCCAGTCTGTGAAATCCCCACCACCAGGAACTCCTATTTTGCCTGGAGCAAAGAGCTCTGTTCTCACACTTGGGCAAAAGACAGGATCTGCACACGAGCTTCATGTCAGAGCTGCAAACAGCACACCCAAAGGACAGGCAGCACCACAAGGCTGCACTCCCAGCAAGGATTTCTGCAGCACCTCCACGGACTTGCTCTTCTGTAACCTCAAGCAGAGGCTGAAACAACAAACGGGTGTGGTGCCAACACTCAAAACTCCTGCCAGAGCCTTCAGAATCCATCTGACCCTGCCCACAATTAAGCGTTAAGTACCCTCTAAGTCCACCCAGGTCATTTACATGAGGACAGATGTGGAGGCAGGGCACCGTTTCTTTTCCAGCTGCACCACCCTGCAGCTTTCCCCAAATCCAAGACCATGGAGGACAATGCTCGGTGTCAACCAAAAACTGCACGAGGTTATACCAATCCTAAAGAGTGAGCAGTGAAGAAAACCCTGTCTGCCACACGGACACAAAAGCATTAGTGTCAGAAATAAAAGCCAGCCAAAATAAAACTCGTGTTTTTCCTAAACTATGATCTACCCTTTCCACAAGAAAAATGGTAACAAAAGCTACTT
Organism: Erithacus rubecula; assembly: GCF_903797595.1. Lineage (NCBI taxonomy): Eukaryota > Metazoa > Chordata > Aves > Passeriformes > Muscicapidae > Erithacus > Erithacus rubecula. Next base: position 107,690,420 of record NC_136685.1, on the reverse strand, counting down.
GAGTCACTTGAAACTTTGCTACCAATAAAGTAAAAAAAGGCCTACAATAATCAGTTGTATTTTCAGGAAACAGGGTGTGAAAGGAAGCATTTTCAAACTTTAAAGCAACAAAATCTGCATTAGCATTCCACTACATATAGTTTTGCTGTAGTAAACAGGAAGCAGTTGGAGACTCTGCAGAGCTCCTGAAGGAAAGCCCACAGGCACCCATCCCTCACCAGGGAACAGCAGGAACCACAAACAGCCCCTGGAAAAGCTGCCCAAAACCCCTCTCGCTCCAGACCTGAAACGAGCCAAACAACCCTCAGCAGATAACAAAGTCTCTTTCTCCAATTGTTACTCAGTAACTTGTCATTAAAACAAATCCCTCAAAGATGTGACTTAAGAAGAACAAAATTACTATTTTCTAGTGCTGAAACACTTCTGGATACCACAGTGATAAAAAACAGTATCAAACGCTGAATGAAAGGAACAGAGTCTCCACTGTAGAACAAAGGAAGAGAAAAAACTCCAGAAAACCCATGAGAACAATGCAGGCAGAGACATCAAAAATTCATGCTGAAAAGGGGAAAACAATAAATGCAAGAAGAGATTCAGTAAGCTGATATTTTTCAGTGGATGAAGTAAAAATAACCTATTAGCAACTACCAAAGTTTTACTTCTGTGTCTTGCAGGAGGTTTACCCCAAGAAAAGATAACTCTCACCATGGCTTGTGGCCTTACCTAGGCCAACAGGAGCTTTTTAAATAAAAATAAAAACTAAATAGCAAAAACAAAGAAGAGCCACAAAGACAAATTCCTTTGTGCAATTTCCAGAAAAAGAACTCAAAAAATGAATCAATAAATAAATACACTTCAACACAGCTGGCCAAAGTTCCACGTTTCCAATGATATTTCCTATAATGATTTTAAATATTTATCCAAATTGCATATATTATCTTCAAAGCCTGAAGTCCAAAATGTATTTTTCTAAAAATTAATATTAACGTGAGGATTTTCTAGAAATCCACATATAAATTTCTAGAATGTGAAGTGTTTAGCACCCACAGGCTTCTAAGCAAGTTTTTCACCTCTATAAAAAAAACACCATCAACAATTCCATGTCATCCTGCTTTTCCTTCTTTTTCCTGAAAAATGCAATTGCTCTGAGCACAAAACAATTCCACAGCATCAGCAACCAGAGAAAGTAAAGCCTAGCAGTAATACTTGCCTGCTGTTTTTGATATGCAGTATTTGGATTTATCTTCGATTCTAACAGTAGTGAACCTGAAAAAGGTATGAAGAGACATTTACTGAATCCAACAAAACAAATATCTCCACACATCTCACACCACTGCCCACGTGCCAGCCAGCAGACTCTCAGCTTAATCCAAATCTCACAGAAAATCCACAAGAACCGCCTCCTTTAAATATAATTTCCTAAAATAAGCCAAGTAAGAACAAAATTCAACAGGAATATCTCTATTAAAATGAATTTTTCTCTTCTAATCTAGTCCAAAAGCCACCGTAGCACTCTTTTCTCCTGAAATTTGGTGCAAGAACCAGCCTGTTTAGGGGTGTTTTAGGCCAACTATACAAATTCCAGCAGGTAACTGTGCTGGCCAGCATAAAAATGTTTTTGCCCAGAGAAGCCACGTGGGGCCACTTGCTTTTATTCCCTTCAGCTGCCCTTCAGAAGTGAATCACGCAGCTACTATAAAGGCAGGGACTTTATCTTGTGTATGCAAGTAGTGTATGTCTCCTGGCAACAGCTCCCGAGCAATTTATACCACTCTTAGGTGGTTTATTTAGCACATTAGCACCTGTCGGCTGCCAAAGTGGGGAGCACGTTCATCCCCCCGCTATAAAAGACCCTTTGAGGCGACTTTAAAGTGTAATAAAACACAACCAGCGAAGTCCTGAGGAGAACAAGAGCAACAAACAAACAACTTTTTTTTTTTTTTTTTTCAGCAGTAAGAAAGGGAGGAAAAGAGCCCCCCAAAAGCAAAGGAGAACAAGATGTCCTCACGTGTCACAGCATGGGCTGGGGTAACTGCATGGAGTGAGTCAGGGAGGTTTAGGATGGATATTATGGAAATAAAGGTTCTTTTTTCCCAGAGGTGCTGGCAGTGCCCAGGGGATGGGCAGGGCTGCCAGAGCTCCAGGAGCATTTGGACACTGCTCCCAGGGATGCACAGGGTGGGATTGTCGGGAAGGAGCTGCACTGATGATCCTGATGGGATCCAGCCCAGCACATTCCGTAATTCCACGAGGGGAAAAGTCCAGGATCACGGTAGCAAACGCTGCTGTGGCCTGTGGGGTAAGGAAACTTCACCCGAGCCGCAAAACAAGGGAAGGCACAGAGGGTGGAAATAATAATAATAATAATAATAATAACAGCAACAATAATGCCCTGGGGTGTCCGGGGGAGGGCACCCCAGCCCGGCCCGGCCATGGCGGGGCTGAGGGGAAGGGGCCCGGGCGGCCCCGGCCACGCTCTCACCGTCCGACTCGGCGCGCACCAGCAGCGACATCCCCTTCAGCCGCTCCACGTAGCTGGAGGAGACGTGCCCGGTGCCCCTGTCGTCCCATTGCCGATCCTCGTTGAGCGTGTAGACCTTCACCCGCCGGCGGGTGTCCGACATGGTGCAGCCCCGGGCCCGCTCCGCCTCCGCGGGGGCGATGGTGCGGGGAGCAAGCGGGGCGGCCGGGCCGCTCAGGGGCACCGCGGGGCCTTCAGCGCGCCGCTTCCCATGGCGAGTCGGCGCCCGGGCCTCGCTGGCGCCGCTCCGCCTCGGCAGCTACCACAGCGCCGCCGCCATCTTGTAACCCGGCTCGGGCCGCCTTTCTCTTCCTCCCCGCCCGGGCACGGGCTCCCCTCGCAGGGGCTACGGCGGCCGCCCGCTGCCGCCGCGCCGCCGACGGGACGGCGGCCGCAGGGCGGGGCGCGGGGCGGGGCGGGGCCGCCGCTGCTCACGGCCCCGGGCGGCGCCGAGGCGGCAACCGGGAGGGGCGGACAAAATGGCGGCGGCCCTCACGCACAGGGGGTGTGGGCGCACCGCTGCCTTTTAACGCCCAAAGCGTGTAAAGGGGGGAACGGCGCGCGCGTTCCCCCGAAAAACGTGATTTTTCTTTTATTTTGTGTTTCTTTTTAAAGGCTGTTCTAAAAGCTGGTGCCACCGCGGACGAAACTCACGCCTCCCCCCTCACGGCACAGAGAGTGCCACCCACCGCCGTCACACAAAATGACGGGCGAGCTCCAGGCCAGGGTAAATTTAAACAGCACACGCAACCGGGAGAGAGTTTCAGTTTTTAGGAAGAAAAGGAGTCTCCAGCATCACAAAACGGCAGAAAGGTTAGTGAGCGGCGTCTCCTTACACAACAGCCATACTGTGACATGCGGTCTGTGCCTGCTTTGTACATCCTCACAGGAAGCTCGAAAGATAAACTGAGGTTAAAGCTTCAAAAATGAGAGAAACCTGTTTAATCAGCCCTTACACACAGCACAAGACCATTTACCAAGCACTTAGTTTTCCACACTAAACACCATCTACACGTTTCCTCTGTACTAGCAATAAAAAAACACTACACCTCCGTGCTTGTGCGGAAATAGGGGAAAAGCACCCAGAGCGGGCGGGGAGCGAAGCGGCGTGAACAGCGGGGCCAGGGAAGGGTTGGGGTGTCTCCATCCCAAATTTTAGGCTGTGGAGGGGAGGCAGGCGCTGCTCCCGGGGCCAGGGAAGGTTTGGGGTGTCTCCATCCCAAATTTTAGGCTGTGGAGGGGAGGCAGGCGCTGCTCCCGGGGCCAGGGCGTGCCCCGTTCCCAGCCACGGCCCGTGTCGCCTCTCGGGAAGCGGCCGCGCCGGTCTGGCTCTGACTCACACCATGGCCCTGCTCCGCTCCCGGCCCGCAGAGCACAGAGCAACGCAGGGAAATGTTTCCAACAAACCGAGCAGCTCCAAGCAGCTATGGGCAACTTCTCCAGCGTTCTCTGGGCAGATTCAGATAACTCAAGGTGTAAGTAACATTCGAGTCTCAGCTTTTGGGCTGGTGTTCATTGTAGCAGACTCATCGTTCAGTCACCAAAATGCACCTCTGAGAATTATCATCTACTTATATTTAGCTGCATGGGAGCACGCTTTGGGACATGTGCATCCTTATGGATAAGTGAGTCAGTAGCTATAAAAAGATCATGCTTCAAGTGATTTCAAAACTCTGTCACACGAACCAGTTTTACAGTCAGGTTCTACACCAGCCTTCCTTGCTACATTTTAGTGCCTTTCCTCACAAGGTTTTACACACCGAGTATATTTCTACTTTAGAGAAAGCCCATTAAAAAAAAACAAAGACACAAAAAGAAACACAAACCCCAATGGCCACAGCGTATTTCTGCCTCAGGACATCTGCTCCTGGTGAACTCTGCCTCCCCTCTGCACAACTTCTGTGCGTGCTTTTTAGCTCTTCAAACCAAATGCACAAAAATAAAAGCATGACTTCTACTCATGATTAAATGCAGCACTTCTCAGGATATATAAAACAGCAAGAAACCACAGCAGAGTACTGCCATGGGCACCCACAAGCAGCAAGGGAAGTCTGGGGGCTTTGCCTGGACAAGACACAATACTTGCCCCAACAAATGTTACAGTCTGGATTTAAATCCAGGCTAAGACCAGGAAAGCATCCTGCTCCTTAAGAAAGCAAAGCAACATTTTCCACTGTGGTGTTGCACCTGCCAGCAGCTCATCCTTCCCCATTACCACCACCAAGCTAGCAATGTTGAGAATTCTGTTCTTCACCAAAACACAGGATTTCATTAGAGTAGACAGCAGACAGAGCAACTCACAAGTGTCACAACATGAGCAGCAGAGAACCCTTTTTTTTTGTTACCCCAAGCAAGACAGACATTCCCAAATCACTCAATATTTCTTAGAGTGAAATTCAGAGACTGTATCATTCCCTGTGGCAGGTAATCCCAGAAGAACAATGAGGCCAGCTCTTAGACTTTTATGATAGCACTTGTAATATTTATTGCTGGCATTTAAAGATACCCCAGCATGAAAAGCTCAGGCTTGTCAAATAAAGGCATTTCTGGCCCTCCTGAGCTGCTGCACCAGCTTCACTCTCCAAGGCAATTCTCTCAATGGCTCCACTTAAGGCAGGTCACTACCAAAGCTAATTATGCTGAGCAATAAGAAAGAAGAAATAAATCACCATTTCCAACACAAAAACCCATCTGCTGCCAAAGGACTGAGCTTGTTCTCTCCAGCACTTTGGACCCACCTGGTTTCTGATCATAGCTGAGCCCACCTGAGAGCCAGGGATGGATGTCCTTCCCTCCAGGAAGGGTCAGAGCAGCACACACTCACTCAACTCCTGGCTCCCATGGAGCTTCTCTCCCAGGTAAGAGCAGCTGCTTTCTGCTCCTCCCAGCCAGCTCCTGAGTGTTCTTCCCCACCCCTCCCCACAGGGCCTGAAGCTGGTTCCAGATGCAGAAAGTCAGGCTGACTGTACAGGTTCTGCCACAGCAACATGAAAGTCACTCTGCTCCTTTATCATCATCTAGCAAACAGACAATGGCCCAGCACTGCAGTAGCTGCTTTGCTGGGAGCAGCTCCACAGCATGGCCTCTCACAAATCAGTGTACAATCAAGGAGATAAACCCTGGAAAAACACTTAGATTGGGGAGGTTCATTTCTGGGAAGTGTTACCAGAAATGGCAACATCTGAGCTTCTGTTCAGGGACTTTTAACCTTGACCTACATAATTTTATTAACACTAGCACATGTAACAATCATGTATCAGTCAACTGCCACAGTAACAAGTGACATCCAAATTATTACTAAGAAATAATAAGACACAGCCCTCAAAGAGGAGGGAAAGATTGCCAAGAAAATCTTTCTATTTTTCAGTCTTACATGATGAAAGACAGAGACAACTAGAGAACCAGTAATTTTTTTCTTCTTTAATACTTTAACTTAGAATAAAAAAAAAAGGAGTAATTTTTACTGTACATTCCCATTTCTCCTCTCCCCAATGCTTTGCTTTTTCTTTCAGGTGGTTCAGAGCCCACTTGCCATCAGGTGGGAAGCTGATTTTCTGATTAGTTCTGCATCCAAATTGGTATGCAAAATCAGAAGGACCCTGTTTGATTTTCAAAGTCTGTACCTCACAGTAGAAAAACAAGTAATTCTCGTGAGCCACTGGCAAATGTTTTGAAGTCTAAAAGAGATCAGTGAACTCACTGCTGCAACATAATTAATAGAGGGATTAAGACACTCTTAATGAGAGCATTTTAGAGGGGAAGATTTATCACACCAGTTGTTCAGTCCAAAAAAAAAGTATTTTAATGTTTTAATGATGTATTTTAAAAGTCAGTGCTAATGAACCCAGATGATAAGGGGTGATGTTTCAGCCAAGTTCTGCTCAGATATTGTAGCAGGTCTGAACTTTTTGAGAGCAATGTATTAATCTAAAAACAGCATCCATCATGTTAAAGGTGATATTTCTAAGTTTTTATGTATTGCTCAACATTCTAGTACACTGAAAAGCCAATAAAACTTTGGCCAGAGTGTACAGGATAATTCCTTCTCCCACAGAAGAGTTGTTCAGTCCTTACTTCCCAAATTCACAGTTTTATTTTGAGTGGATAACTCCAAAGAGAATAATCTGAAATATCATCTTCTCAATCTATAGAATTCCATGTCCTTGTATTCTTATCTCAACCTTGCTACACAGGATGAGGGCATTACTTGCTTCTGGTTTTGCTTTCAAGTTTTTAATCAATTTGAAGGCTTTGAAGTTGTACATCACCTTTAAGCATAAATAGTGTCTGTTTTATAAATGAGTCACTACCATCCACCTGCAGATTCTTGTGAGGACATGTAGAGCTCCTAGCAAAGGTCACTTGCATTTTCACCAGCTATCACACCTTTTTTCCTGAAAGGGAGAAAAGCACTTTGTAACCAACTCATTACATCAAGGCATGAGATTCAAAAAATATTCCTTAAAACCAAGATTTCCTCAGTGAATTTCCCTTCTTTTTGTGCTGTCAATCATTCCTAGAAAGCTGCCACAGATTGCCCTGAGTTCCCACTGGTGCACTGTGCATTTGCCAGTCTTGCTGTGGAACTGCTCCTGATTTTAACATCAGACACCTTCTTGTTCCAGCAGCTTTCTAAGAACAGCAAAACCCACAGAAATTTTGGGAAAAGTTGAGGCATAAGCCTTCTGGAAACCACTAAGGAAGAGCTTTGGTCATTGCATTTATGGACTGAAATCTTCTCCATTATTGACTTAATCAAGAAAGCAGCTTATTTTTATTTCTCTTCCAATACCTTGTTTGGTTTTTTTTTTTTAAGATAGAAAAAAAAAGATGTTGGAAATGAACAACTAAGATTGTTTTGGACAGAGGGGGCTGCCCAGACTGCTGAGCACAAAGACAGAGTGCCACAATTGCTCAGCAGAGCTGTCAGGTGCAGCCCTGAGTCAGCTGGGGCTGCTGTGCTGGCCTTACCTGTCACTGGGATGACGTGGATGGCTGTGGAACAGCCCCTCCCAGGACAATGCTGTTTTTGTCTGTCAGGGTTTTCAGGCTGCTGCTGGCTGGAGCCTGCAGGATTTTCCTTGAGAGCCTCATTCTGCCATCAGTGGGGTCACGGCCAAAGTACTTCACCTGGGGAGGGAACAGTAACTTCACACTGACAAAACCCTTCATTGAGTTTTTAATCAATTTGAAAAGCCACAAATATTGCTGTCCAACAATGTAGTGCATAGATAACAAGAGTATGATATTAAATAAATCCAATTTGGATGATCAGGTCTTTAACAGGAATCCAATTTTCTTCATAAATACTAAAAAAATAATTAAAACACCAACAGCATTTAATTAGCATTTTAAAGGTATAAAAAATAATTACCTGGATTTCTTGTCCAACTTCTAATCCCAGGGCACTAGGGTGTTTAATCTAGAACACAGTGTATTTTAGAAATAAAATTATCAGAGTTGGTTATAAAAATCCTTTCTTTCAGGGATACATGCTGCACTTCAACCCAGTTAAACTTTAGGAACAACAGGTTTCTGATTATTACATGGAAAAGGTTATTGCAGAGCCAAAGAACTTGGTGTAAAAACAATTTTAGCAGCCACACAGCTGATTATCTGCAGTTTTAAGTACAGGAGGAATTAGAACAACCAATTGCTGCTAATTAAGAGCTTTTAACCTAGGAATGGACTGTGGAACAGCAGGAAGTGTTCCAACTATGCCAACTGGTTAAAAATAAATCTAATGTCCATTTTATTCCTGGTTAAGGATGGGTTACCTTTCTTTGATCCAGCTGGGAATTATGAAGTAATACTGGGGTCATGTTTGGGTACAGTTTTACCATCACTCCAGAATCTCTGCAGCAGGAAACAGCACAATTATTTCAAAGTGCATCAAGAAAACTCCACATTTCACTCTGTGCATGGACCCCAAAGCAAGCATTTATAAACTTCTCACAAATAAAATTTTACTCATCTCTTTAAAAAAAAAAAAAAAAAAAAATCTTTTCTCCCCCATAACACATCCACTCATTTCTCCTTAACTGAAAGTGGATGAGAATTACTTATTTCAGGGCAGTATTTCAGTAACAGGTACCATCCAAAGTGTAATTTTGACAAGACAAATATTGTGATGGAAAGTGCAAAGCAAATTCATGCCATCACTTTCAGATTCCAAAATGAAAAAGGCCTTAAGTTTTACAATTTAGAGACATTCTAAAAGCTAAATAAACAGCAAAAAGACCCCCAGCTATATCGGGAAACAAAATATTTTCACCAGAAAAAGTATCAGAAATTATGCAGGTGCCAATATCCCCAGCATACCTTATTTCAGTAATTGTGGCTGTATAAACTGCTCCAAATTCCAAATTAACTTCTTGCTGTAGAAGAAAAAAAAAAAAACCAAACAGAAACCAGTAAGACACAAAGTCACAATGAGCAAAGTGGAAAAGTTCAAGGCAGAAATGTGTCCTTACATCATCTTTGCAGATTTCCCCAATGAATTCCCTGGCTTCATGCATTGCCCCTGGTGTGGGGGCAAACACTGAATATGTCTCTTCATCCAGCTGACTCACAGTCACACCTGAAAATGGGATTTAGGAGAGCAGCAAAGTCACACTCAGTAAAGACTTGCTCAGAGCAGAGTGGTTTTGCACACTCATTAACACCTTCTGATCATTATTTCATCTAGCTCAGTTTGGCTACTGAACAACTGCACCACCTCCTTTCAAATACCTCAGTACTTGTGGGCCATAAAGGAACACAAAATTATTTTTATTATCCTTTAAAGGCAAGGAAAAAAAAAAATCCTGAATAAATGTTGAGGGTTGTGAATCAATTTCCCAGATTTTTTTAATAATACTTTAATTTCCCTCAGCTAGCAATGCAAGTATTTTGGAGCCAGAATGGTAAAATTGCTTTAAAATTTCCTCCTGGAGTTCTGTGGCCAGACCACACAGATTAGCAACCACAGGGAAATAATGTTTTTCCTCCTTTTCTCCACCCCAATCCCCTGAGAAGCATTAATCAAAACTAATTAACCAGAGCATTAAACATCTCAGCTCCAAAGCAGAGCATCTACCTGTACTCTACAGATATCAGTATTTTTTCATTTTCAGTTTGCAATGAGCATTGAAACAAAGGGAAACATATGAGGAGAAATTATCACAGGGATCAAGAATGTCTCACCAGTCTGTGCTTGAAGTTTTTTCAAATTGTAAGCCCCAGGACCAACAAATCTTAATCTTTTTGATAAGGGAACGTGGATAGTTTCTGAAAGAACATTTAGAAATCCTTTGAAGTGCTAAATATAATAATCTTGAAAGCCATCACACAAAAAGGCACATTCCTTTAGCTTTTAATCTCTTCCAGCTACCTGTGGTATTTGCTGAACAGGGATGTAATTACAGGTAAGAAATGAAATAAATGAAGACACAGAATACACTCTGATGACTGGAAATTAGCTTAAGCCATACTGATACTTTCATTTATATTAATTCTGATTTTGTGAGAGCTTCACAAAACTTCACTTAAATTCTGTACACTGAAATAGCAGTGCTGCCCCACATGGCAATAAAAATCCCCCCAAAATAATTTAAAATAACCAAAACCCCTCCACAAATTATCCCCACAGGGCAATAATATATAACAATCACTTAAAAAAAAAAAAAAAAGCTATTTTAAGTGGAAGTTTATTGTTAAAAAGGTAATTATGAAAGTTATGAATTCACAGAATAACATTACCTACAACTGGTCCACTTTCTTTTCTGTTAGGTCTGGGTTTTGCCAGTGTTTGGTTCATAATTTGTAAAATCTCCCTTTTTGCAGCTAGAGGAAATAATAATAATAAAAAATCAATAATTTTGTATATGATTAAAACAAATGCATAAAGTTTTTGTTATACAGTAGAAAAACATTCCTTGTCAAAACCTGTCTCCTGCCTGGCTGGAGAATGTCAAATTGCAAATTTTCCAACTCATTAAATCCTTCTTAAACCACTTAGCTTTATCTCCTCATGTGCTTCAAGAATATTTTAGCTGCACATGTCAGAATACAGATGGCAGCAAGTTTAATGTGTAAATATAGCTGAATTTATGTGAAATGAGAGAAAGTTGGCTGTTATTTTTATAACATCACCCTGCTGGATTTAAACAAAGTCCTGTTAGTCCAAATCATGCAACAGCTGAACTTATTTTGAAGTTAGTTTGGAACTTATTAAGCCAAACCCATTTCATAAAGATAGAAGCTTGGTTTTTCCACAATGTAAACAAAAAAAGAGAATAGTTTATTATTTAGCTTCATAAAACTTAATACCATTTATCATGTAATATGTAAATCCAAGCACAGACCTACCTGTAGCTTGCTGAATAGCTTCCACCACAATTTTTATTGGTATTCCTGGCAGCTTGAGATCAACCTGACATGAGAAGAATTAATCACCATGTCAGCAAAGCTCTTGCAATACTCTGAGTTTCACTTGAGGAAGATTTCATGTCACAATACCTGCAGTGCTGTTATCCCTTTGTTGGTGCCTGCCATCTTGAAATCCATATCTCCATAGTAATCTTCAATTCCCTGCCAGCACAGACAGACAAAACCCAGCTGGAGTCATCCCAGTACACCAAAAACACAGAGGAATTACTTTCTGAGACTTCCAAGTTTTCTTCAGCTTTATTTTGCTGATCAGGACTAACACTGTTGCTTTCTGTCCTTGGAAATTAAGAGATTTTGTGGACAAAAAAAATCTGATCCACTGCTCATCCTGTGCTGTCAGTGTGTGCACATTTTGCTCCCCAGCCACTCTTCCAAGTGCTCATTCTCCACCCAATTTCATTTCAGTACATTATTCATCTTTCTCTCCCATGAGGAAAGACAACATTAATTGGAAAGACAAATCTTATGAATGCTTGAAGAACTATTAACATTAAAAATAAACTGGACGTTTCATACAAAATAAGGGGGGAATTTGGGACATAAAACAGAAAAGATGAAATGAATTTTTCCAGGAGTGATGTTGCAGAATTGGCTGGGTGAAAGTCACAGGAGAAGGCCAAAGGAGTTCTTTTTGAGCAGCAACAGTAACAATGTGAGGAACACTCACCAGGATGTCTGTCAGCAAACGATAATCCTCAATATCCCCCTTCCCCTGGCTGCACTTGGTAACCAGGCCTATGGCTACCCCTGCCACTGCACTGGACACTGGAACTCCTAGGAGTGAGTGGCAAAAAAATCACATTTTTGAAGCCTTTGGTTGTTTCCAGATCCTGCAGCACATTATTATTTATCCTTGTAAGTGCTTTATTTTGTACCTGCATCCATTAATGCTAAACTTCCACCACATGCAGAAGCCATTGAGGAGGACCCTGGAGTTGGAATACAGGAAAAAAAAAAAGTTATTAAACAATGAAAAATGGGTCTGGAAATAAGCAAATAAGCCAGAATTATTTTCTCATCCTGTAGCATAAAAATGACCCCAAATATTTTATTAAATCAAGAAAGGCCTATTTTTCACAAACACCTACACACTTTTTATTTTAAATATTTCAGGTAATAGTTATTAAGAAAATTTAAACTGAAATCTATTTTTTAGCATGCTTATACATCAAGTTTATCAAAGCTTTTTAAGAACCAAATTTAGTCTCCAGCACTAGGTAAAAAACAAGAAAATCCTAATACCATTTGATTCTAAGACTTCAGAAGTAACTCTGATTGTGAATGGGAAATCCTGGGGTATAACTGGTTTCAAAGCTCGTTCTGCCAGTGCACCTGTTTAAAAAAAAACAACAGAACAACCACTAAGTGATCCATAAATACAAATCAGATAAAATATTGGAATTTCCAGCATGGGATTTCTCTAGTCTGGACTTACCATGTCCAAGCTCTCTTCTGTTCACCCCAGTAACTTTGCCAATCTCATTGGTTGCATAAGGTGGAAACTTATGAAGGAAAAAAAAAAATTAACCTGCTTTTCTTTTTAATTTTAAAACATAACCTAGAAAAACATCTTTGAAGCTTTGGTGCATCTCAAGGTAAAAAAATACATTAAAAATAAAATAATCAAACCACGACATGATTTTTATCAGTCACAGGACCAGTTGAGGTAATGTTTAGTAAATGTTTTACTTCCACAGGATTAAAGAGAATAAAAGAATAGCAAGGTAGAGAACACAAGAAGCTTCCTCCAAATAAACTTGTCAAGCAACCTAGCAGAAATGTTATTTCTGTCACAGAGATAATGGAACAAGATCTGCCTGTTGCCTGTAGGAAATAGTTTGGGCAAGCTCCAAAGGCTGAGAGGGATGCAAGATGTAAAATCATTTATTTACTACTCCTGTGCCACGTCAGCTGAACATATTAATGGGGTTTACTAAAAATAATTGCACAGGTTCATCCTGCTTTGAGCAGGAACCTGCTCTGAAGGAGCTCACCTAATGTTAGGGCATTGAAAAGGCTGTATAAAATGGCAATTTACAAATTATCTACTGCTTTTCAGGAAACCAGCACTTCTGCTCATTTAAATTCATGCATGAATTAGCATAAATACATTTGAGCAAATCTAGAGCTAATTTATAACCTTGGAAGGGATCAACTGAATCTTTAAAAGCAAGACAAAGCCCTTCAGTGAATCATGCAGAAAGCTGTGACACAGGAAAACTCTCACCTCATAATGCAGCATGAAGTTCTTATCTTTTATTCCACTTTTAATTAAAAATAAGACCATGTTAGAACAGGAGCAACCAAACATCTTTTACACACAACAATAATTCAAACTAATATTTTTATGCTTACAAATGGACCCAGCCAAACCCAACAAATCAATACATTTGCTGATCTCCTCCAGGTACTAAAATTAGAAAATATGGAAAAATTCTTCCAGGGTAACAAAGATTTAACTACAGTAAAGCTGAGACATTAAAATGTAAAAGCTCCCACATTGGGATGAAATCACTGGGGTGACATCACTGAAATGTGGCTTTAAAGGGAATGAATTTCACTTTAGCCCTCAGCAATAAAGTGTTAAAAGCACAAGGACCTGTTTGCTGCATCCTAAATTAGATTTTCCACCAGTATTTTAAATATATAAACCATACTGGATGTTACTTGTAACACCCTCCAGTTTCAAATGTGTGCTATGGAATTAATGTCACCCCAACACAAACCCACTGCCATGATCTCTGGAAAACAGGCCACTTCAAAAATCTCATTTTGTACCTTTTTCAATCCTAAAAAAGTACCTATGTCAAAGTTCAAGGGAATTTTTTCAGAGGTGTTTAAATGCTCACCCTCCTGTTACTACTGCCAAAGCAGCCAGATGCACATACCTCACTGCTGTGGAGATAACATCTGATTTTACACTTGATTCCAGGGAGTCAAATGTAACTGTACACAGAACCTAAAATAAAAATGAGCTAAAATAAAAAATAAACCCCTCTCAAACCCTTCCAACCTTCACAAACGTTACTGTTTAAGAATCAAAAATAATTAGTTCAGCAGCAAATGAGACACCATCACCTGTACACTTTTTTATCTGCATCACACAAACTTATTCATAATCTTAAATCACACCATCTCACAAACAATCTCATTTAAAAACACTAATTTAATGCTTCTCAGGTAGGAGCCAAGAGCAGTTTTCTCCCTAAGAAACCTTTAAGAGACAGGCCCAGCTGCAGTCACAATGTTGTTTGTGCCTAAGTCAGTGTCATAAGGAGTCAGATGAATCTGACAGTACTGCAGCAAAAAGCTATAAAAGAACAGAAGACCAAATCTTGAGTACAATGTTAATTCAATCCACCCAACAGCTGACACTTCTGGCAAAGGGGAGAAAAAAAATCCTCTAATTATTGCAATTTTTTGGGTAAAATTTCCCTATTTGAAGCTGCTTTTAAAAGATTTTTTAATTACATGCACAGTTTAGCAGTGCACTACACAGCCATGTAGTCACCAACCCACACACCACTTCTGCTTATTACTATTTAAATGTGACTAAAAAAGAAACCTGGCATGTCAATGAAAGTCCCAAATCTTCCAGCTTTTGATAATTCATTGATCATTTCTGATGTTTAAGTGACACTACCTGTGTTTGACCTCTTTGAAATAAGGCTGATCCATGAAGCATTTTGAACATGTTCACTTCACATTTAATGTCTCTGAGGGAAGTCAAATCTCTCCCATCACACCTGAAGTGACAAAGAGAAATCAAGAGATCAGTTAAATCACAGTCTTGGATTAAAAACTGACAGAAATATTATCAGTAGGAGTTTGACACACCCACCTTCTATATTCATTTAGCACAAGATTTCTAAAAATATCCTTGGAAACCACATTGAAAGATTCCATGATTTCATAAGGCTCAGCCTCCGGAAATTTTTCTGGGTACAGAAAAGAAATTGCATCTGAAGTTGGGAAATGAATTTTATAGAACTTTTACTAAAATAGCCTCCAACAAAGAGCATATTCTAACCCCAAGCAGTGCTACCTGCATTGAAGTATTCTCTAAATATTAACAAAAAATAATACCTTTCAGCTGTTCTTCTGTTTCAAGCCTTATTTTGTTGATTGCCTCATCTCTGGAAATCTAGAAGACAGGATTTGCAAGCAGTTAACTCTACAGGGCAGAACAACAGCAGGGGTTTGGGGCTGTCTTTGGTTTAAAGATCTGCAAAAATTTAAGGAATGAGAAACAGAACTGTCACACAAATTCAAAAATCAATAATCAGCTGGGAAGGGACCTCGAGGGTTGTGTGGTCCAACCTTTCTTGGCAAAAGCAGCATCAAAAAAAGATGGCCCAGTACCCTCCTCATCTAAACCCTAAAAATGTCCCACACTGGGGAGCCCACCACTTCCCTGGGGAGATTATCTCAGTGAATGATAATTTTTCCTAAGGAGAACATTGTTCTTGTGCTCAATCAGAACCCCTCAGGAGTAACCTGCACCCATTTCCCCTCATCTTTTCCATGTGACTCCTTGGGAAAAGGGAATCTCCACCTCCACATAATCCAAACAAATACTCTGGTAGGTAAGAACTTAGAGAACAATTTATTATTACTGTTACAGATAGATGCAGGGAAGGAGACAAGCTGAAATTACAGAATCACTGAGCTTGGAAAAGACTTCTGAGATCATCAATGCCAATCTATGATCACCACCTTGACAATCAGACCATGGCACATCCAGACTTTCCTTAAAACACCTCCAGGGACAGAGCTTAAAGAACTCAATCCTACTAGAGTTTTATTATGATATTAATTGAAAAAAAAAATTATATCATGATTGATTACTTACTTTATCATGGCTTGAATCTGTGAACACTGCATAGATCTTGTTAGAAGCAAGTCTTTAGGGAGAAAAGGAAGAACTTTTGAAAATACAGCTTAAAATCCACTTCTATAATTAGGGGGGTTTTTTGAGGATTAAATATTTGAAAAGTATTTAGTGACACACCAGCCTGGTGAAAGCACCAGGCTGATATTTCTAAACATTCCTAGACCTGCATTATTTGTTGTGAACTTACTTCTTTGCAAGCTCCACAATCTCTTCAGGAGCAATAAATAGTTTCTGGACAGTTCTCTTGAGCACACCCTGCTCCTTCACCAGCTGCTGAATGCCCTGGATGATCTGCTGGCTCTGCTTCACCCCCACTTTGATGGCATGGCAGAAATCTTGCTGCAAGATGTTCTCAGCAGTTGCTTCCAGCATAACTAGCAATGGGAAGACAAAAATGAATTAAATTCCTGTTTTACTGTTCAATAGCAATCTAACTCAAGAGGGAAATAGAGGGAATCTACTATTCAGATTTCAAAGATAAGGGAAACATGTGCAAAGATTTCCAAGCCCTCACCAGACAACAATTAACCTACTCACCAACTTGGCTGTGTGGAGCTCCAGCAACAATTAAATTTAGAGCACTAGAGGCCATCTCTTTTCTAGTTGGGTTGATAACAGTCTCTCCATCCACCAGCCCTACCCTTACTGCACCTACAAAGAAACCCCACAAAATTAATTTATTATTATAATAAGCAAGTTTTGAAAGGCATGACTATAAGAATATATAATTAATAAATTAAATTATATATTCTATTTTATTAAATCATTAATTTCTATTATATAAATTAATAACAATAATTAAAGCTGCAGACTAATTGTAAAATATCAGCATGTTGATTGGGTATTAAGAAGAAATCTAGAAGACAAAATTACCTTTTCTATTTTTCTGTTTTTTCTATTTTTTTTATTACTGGGTAGGGCAAATAATGTCAAATAGCATTACACACAGTGCTGTGAATATAATGGGAGTTTTTTGTCATTCAGCACATGAAAAAGTCAGCTGAAAGGAAGATACTTGTTTAATATTTATTCTTGGGTAGATCTTTTCTCCTCCCAGAAAATATTCACAATGAAATAAATTTCTTTTTGAGTTCCTTGAGGAAAACTATTCTGAACCAGCTATTCCCAAATAATGCTTTTCAATTAATATGTTTCTCTTAAGAGAAAATTAATTTATTGCACTCTATACTACACTATTTCTGTATTATAATTCCTCCCAGAAGTACATTTAGTCCACAAAAAATAATCCCTTGAAGTGAAATAATTCTACCCATTGTAAAACTATTTCCACTGCTTGAAATTTAATGTTTAGATTCAGCTTCTAGTTAAAAAAAGCCAAGTACCAGCTGTGGTCTAAGTCTTCCATTACATGACAATCACCCATCATTTCAGAATGTTTACTCACCAATAGGACCATTCCAGGGAATATCAGACAAGGCAAGTGCTGCAGAAGCTGAGAGGAAATAAAAAACCTGGATTAGAAAAAGCCCTGATCTCATTAAATCCTACCAAAGCACTAATTTCTCACAGCCCTCTTACCTCCATTAATTGCCAGAATGTCAGGATCATTGACACCATCTACTGCTAAAAGATTACAAAGGATCTGGCATAAGATAAAAGACAATGAATAATTTTGACCTATACATTTTTATTACCTGTCAGTACAAAACTAAGGACACAAAACCCCCAACATTCCACACATCTACACAAGCCTACACTGCACATGGAAATTTTTTCAGGTATTTAAAATACAAAGCTGACAATAAACCCCCACTAATACTAACAGTGTATCACATAATATATAAAATATTTATATTAGTGTTTTTCCTTTGTTATACAAAGGAGATTTTAATTTTTTTCTGCATCTTAACCATAAAATTTGGAAACCAGAATGTAATAAAAATAATTTAAGACAAGCAGATAACAGACTAAAAATCAACATTACACTTGTTTGTGAAGTGCAAACCCCTACTTGACGTTAACAAAAATAGTTTTTTCTTAAAACAGGGCCTGGATCATGAAATTTTCCTTGGGCACATCCAAGTTTTCTGTTTTGAAGGCAGCATGACCTACCTGTGTATCATAAAAGTAGCCAGCTGGGAAGAGTGGCCTGATCGACCGATCTGCAAAGGAAATAACCAAACTCTAAAGAAAAGGTGGCTTGCAGTAGTTAATATTCAGTTTGCCATGCAAGAATCCCAAAAGAAACTGACAAAATAGGGTTTTTTAAACAAAAAACCAAATCAAAGAGGTATTTAGCATGATATACATAACCTTAAAATACCAACTTGTATTGATAACAAGAAATTAAAAGTTTGTTTTCTGGCATTACTACAGAAACAATCAACTCTGCAACCAATTATAAATTACTATTGTTTTCCAACATTCCTGAGAAACTTAGAACTTTCTCAGATGATAAATTCCAGCCTACCTATTACTCTGCTTGTCAGAATTTCTTTGTCAGTGGAGCCAAGCTCTCTTCTTAGATAGTTTGTAGGAATTCTTCCTGCTGCAGCAGCTTTCTGTCGGTAGTCAACCTTCCAAAAACAAGTCAGGGATTATTAATTAAAACTGATTATTTACTGCAGAACCACAGAAACCCTCACAGGGGACCTTTGGCATCATCCAGTTCCAACCCTAAATTATTTACTTCCCACTCTTAACAATCTCAGCCCTTTGAGCCTCACAATCCAACCAGTTTTCCACACAACCTGCCCCAATATTTGGGCTTGAATTTTGTGGTAAAATTCACAAGGGCTTGTGCCAAGGCAGAAGACATCCAAGGCTCATCCCTCACCCACAGAGGGATCCTGGATTTTATCATTATTATCTGAAATCCAGGGTCTGTCATCTACTGTTTGCATTCCCTGCTTTCCCCAGCCTCCTGAACTCCACTATTTAAGGAGTTAAGGTTGCTAAATTGAGCACTGATTAGCACAAAAATAATTCTGTCATTAGTACTTACCACTAATGGCATAAACTGAGATGGAGAGGGCTTGGTTTTGCTGACTGCTGTGACCATCACTGCTGTGTCACCTAGCTGGGTTCAGAAAAACAGGGAAAAATTGAAGTTACCCGAAAAAAAAAAAACCCTCCAACATTCTAAACTTCTTCACAAACTAGTAATTCTTGAGAATTATACTCTGCAGAAAACCACCACTTCAATCCACACTTCGTGCCACTGTTTTTGCTTTTCAAACATAATTTTTTTCCTATAAAATACAGCTGTCCCTTCATTAGGGGTGAAATTGCCACTTGAAGCTCCATATCCCACAGCCTCTGATTCCTAAACAATGAACTTTAAGATATAGAAATTTTGAAGCTGCACAAATTTTAACTATCTTTTGGTTTTACCTGAACAACAGCAGATCCATCAGCAAACTTGGCAAGTTTTCCAGAAGACAGCTCCATCTTTCTAAAGGAAAGAAACATGGGTTCATGGTGAATTAATGTACATTTTCCAGCAATTTCTGCATTCATCTGCAACCTCAACTGCACAGAATAGAGGCTATGCTCCACAAGGGATATAAAAATCCTCCTTAGACATGAAAATTGAAACTCTTGGAGCAAAAGTGACCAAATCCACTTAAATTTTAAGTGCTTTAGCCCCAAGTGTCCTGCTTCTTTTACCTTGAAAGCAAAGCCTTGTGGCACATCAGCCATGCCCAGGAGTTACATCCATGCCTTGGAGGCAAAGGTGAATCATCACCTGTTCCAGCTGGGGTTTAGCCAGTGGAAAACATCCTCCCACAGCTGCAGAATATTCCCTTTTTTGTGGCAGGGGATGGAGAGCAGCAAGACAATGATGACAGACTCGAGAGTGAGATATGGATTATTGATTCCAGGTCTGTCTCAGTGCTATTGCACAAGCCCAGCACATCCTGGCTTTAAACATTTCCAGGGATGCAAAGCTTCTCTGGGCAACTTGTGCCAGGGCATCACAGGGAAGATTTTTTCCCCTAATATCCCATCTAAACTTGCTGTCTTCCAACTCTTACTCATTCCCCTTTGTTTATGAAGGTGTAGAGTGACAGAACAGTCTCTTCATCTTTCTGGGCAGCTCCATTCAGGTAATGGAATCAGGTCACCCCAAAGCTTTTCTTCTCTAGGTGAAGAACCCCAATTCTCTCACCGGAGAGCTCTCCATCCCTCTCACCAACTCGGTGCCCGGGAATATTTCGCCAATTCGCCAATGCACACACAGACACCCATCAGCACCTTGAGTTTCTACATCCTCAGGGCTCGTTCTTTCCCCGCTGCCCTTGACTAAGCGATGACACGGCTGATTCTCCCTCCTTGCAGGTCATACTTGGCAGCACACCAAGATCCCATAGGATAACCTCGGCACACTCCGCATTTTGCGCCACATTTTCCTTTGCCTTCCTCTCCAACTGGGACAACGCTCTGCCCTGCCGTCCCCCCCCACACCTCAGCCCCTCACCTGCCGCCCACCTCCACCGTCACGGCTTTGCCGCGGGCGGGCACCCGGGGCAGGGCGGGCCGGCCCGGGGGCAGGAGCCGCCGCCACCGCGCCGCGGCCCCGCCGCCATCCCGGCACAGCGCGCCCAGCGCCGCCCGGCCGCAGCTCGTGGCGGCCGCCATAGCGCCCGCGGCAGGAAAGGGCGGCCGCGCCATTGGCTGCGGGCAGCGGCGCCGCGCAGTAAGAGCCAAGCGGATTGGCCGAGGCGCCGCCGCGCCGCTTTCGGTTCCGTACGGGCGCTACAGGCGCTGAGGAGGGTCAGGCGGCGCAGGGCGCGCCAGGGCGGCGCTCCGCCACTCTCGAATCCTGAGGTAAAAGCAACAGAAAAAAAGTCCCAGGCGAGCTTGGAGCCTCCTAGGGCTGGAATCTGAGGAAAAGCCGCTGGAAAGAGGCTCGGAGCGAGGAATTGGACACTGCACCGGGCCGCCGCCTCTTCCCGCCTCAGGAGCCCGGGGAGAGCTCCCGGCCCTGCCTGAGGGGCGGGCCCGAAGGGCGGCCTCGATTCCTGAGGGGAAAAATATCTGCGTTTGGAGTTAAGTGAGTTAATTTAGCCCACAGACCTTGTTCAGGATTACACGCACCAAAAAAAAGCCGCAAAAAGCCAACAAAAAAATCATTACAAGAAAAAAACAAACCACAACCTCGCCCCCACCAAACCAGCCCCTCAAGCCCCCACAAACCTCACAAAACAAAACAACAACCCCCCCCACAAAAAAAATAAAACCCCAAAAAACAAAAAAACCCAAAAAACAACAACAACAAAAAAAAACCCCACAGCCAGGAACACCAAAATAATCTGAATGTGCAAGAAGGTTAGAACACAGATACTACTTATCACAAACTTCAAATGCCATTACACTCCCAGGTTTTGTTACTTTACTAATTATTCCTCAGTGTAATGCAGAATAGATTAGTAATTAGTGTTAGTTATGTTGCTGAGGTGAGTGGACAATAATGTGATTATGGAGACCTGATCACACCGAGATAATTTCTATTAATTTAATCCCACACTTATCTGTCACATATCAATTTAAACTCATCTTCCATCTGGATTAACAATTTTAATTTGACAATTAACAAAGAGACTTGATAATTTACTATTTTATTTCTGAAGATATTTTGATATTGCTTGTTTGCTTAACTGGAGTTTTCTGTCTAAGCTGCTTTTATAGGAAACAGATTCACTGGGAGAACAGTCCAATAATTTTTCTTTTGTGCCAGCATGCTTCTTATCTTTTTGGCAAGACACAAAAGAGAGAAGAGAAATGATCAGAAACTTGAGATTTGGCCTGGGCAAAAGGGCTGTTAACTTTATCCAGATTTATAATTTACTGGTATGGTTTTATTTGGTATAATAATATATTAGGTGGCAAAGCAGAAATTACAGATCTAGCTTTATAAAAGCACCTCAGTATAGAACTTAAACTAAAAACAAACCCAACAAACAAACAGCCTGACAGTGTTTCCCCCTTTTTTCCACCATTGCCAATGCTGATAAGGAATTGTACCTGCTCTTCCAGGAAAGATTCCCAGTAATATTCCAGCCATTCCACCACGCCCAGGTGGGACATCCCATTCTGGCTTTATTGCAAGCTGTGAAAAACAATGATGGAATCATTAAATAGTCCTGGGAGCCCTGGATGCTGCACCTGAGCAAGTCACTTCTCTGGAACTGACAAACTTGTTTTAGCAGGATACAGATCTCTCATCCCAACTTTCTGAACAAGCCTCAGGAGAATCCACTGAAATTTCATTACTTTAAACCACTTTAGTTTTTACTTCTTTTGGTTTCCTCTCCTTATTCTTGTCATGTTTAGTTCTACTTTAATTTGATTTCCTGCTGTCTCTTGTGATGGCTTTCATGTGCTTAGCTGGTATAACTGGAGTGTGTTCTTCAGAAAACTCATGTGGGTGAACTTTGCAATCACAAGATGTGTGGCAGCTGGGTGTAATCTTTGATTTGAGTGAAATAGAAAGGGGGGCTGATTGCTTTAAATAAATTGCTGATCTGCCTCCTGCACTTTGTTGGGGCACCTGTATCTCATCCTATTTTAGGACAGCACCACCCTTCCTCTTTTCTCCCTCTCCCAGGTTTTTGAGGGCTCTGTGCTGCTCTGCTCCCTGGGCAGGAGGTGTGAAATGCAGCATTCCCTGTGCCCTGGAATGGAAGGTGGATTCAAACAGAAGATGTGTGAGAGTAAACTGAAGCCTGTGCTCATCCCAAGCCATTCTCTCCTGCTAAGTAAGTCAGTTTTCTACAATCATTCCTCTTATAGGACTGCTTGAACAAATGAGAAAGAGTTGAAGATGCAAATCCCCTTTCCCAAACCAGTGCTGTGGTTTCTAAAGTGAGCTGGGTGTGTTGAGCTTTTTAAAATTTTATTTTTGGACTCTGCAAGGAGCAAGTAAGGTAGAGGGCTGAGTAATTGTCAGAGCAAACTTTTATTTTCTAGAAGATTTTATTTGGATATGTTAGTACTCAATGTACATGTGTGTATGAAACCAGTGTGTTGCACCCCACAGTGTAATGTACACATAAAATGTCATCTTTTTTTTTTTCTTTTGAGGGACAAAATTTAAAACAGTTTGAGTCCTGTTTTTTATTGCTGTGAAGTTGAAACTTAGTAAAGGACTTCAGGAAAGTTTGCCTTTTTTTTTTTTTTTTTCCCCCTTCCATGTGGTAGGAGATAACACAAGCATAATGCTAAAGAAAAGATAAGCTCCTTGAACTACTGGCACTAACTCCTTCATGTTTTCTTATGTTCTTTTGTCCTATTTCTTATCTTCAGTTGAGAGTTAAAGCACCTTACAATCAGCAAAATGTGTTAAACCAAACCTTCCTGCTGGTGTTTGGGATGTAATGTGTCTCCACAGGCCATCTTTTAGGTGTTCCACATGATGGAAAAACCCAGACCTGGGCAATTGGAACCTGTGGCAGGTTAAAAAGAGGCTCAGCAGCTGCCAAGGGTGGGAGCAGCCCCTCAAGCTGAGAGGCTGTAGTGGGAAATTGTGTGTTCAGGGGCAGGGGACTGGACTCACACCTGTTATTGAGCTGGCAAGGGCAGTTCTGCAGGGTAGTGGGCAGTGATTCTGTATTCTGAGAGAAACCCAACCGTGTTACTTGGAAACAGAGACTGTCATTCTTCTGTCCAGGAGTTTTCAGTGTCCTTGGCAGGTGCTGAGTTAGAGCTGCCCTGGTTTCTGGCAGCTGTGGATTTGGGTTCTTTGGCACTTAAAGCCACTTGAGCTCACTTGCTCAGTCTGGATTGTGCTGAAATAATTATGTATGTGTGCTGCAAAATGGTATTAATGAAAGGGAAACTCTTCCCTCTAACAAATTGTCCTTTGAAGGCAGTACCTTTGTGTTTTATACCTCTTTACTGAGCTGCTTTCTCTTCACCAGCTCCCCAGGAACATTCCAGGTGAGTGGGACAGGTACCATGTGGGAGTTCTGTTTGTTTATATTTACTAACTAAATACATAGACCTGTTTGTTGCAGCAGGTGAGATTCTGTAAATGCTTCTTGTATTTGCAGTGTGTCTTTGAAGTGAAAGTGCTTTATTTGAAGTGGTTAATGTACCCTGGCAGTGGGTTGTTGAGCTGAGGGTCAGGGATGTGCTGGGGGCTGCTCCTGGTATTGGACACAGGGAAGGAATTAGGAGCTGTGCTTGGAACACTGGCTTCACCAGAGAATCAGAGGGATGAGCAACCACACTGAGACTTCATTTTTTTTTTTCCCAGCTGGCTCACAGACTAACAATTGCTTCAAGGCAGTGTGAAATATCACAGTTTAGTTCCTGAGTCTAGCCCTTTTCTCGGGGTTCTTCACCATGCCTTGGCTTTTCTGTAGTAGAGAAATTGAGAATACCGTGCCCGTGTTGGCAGGAAAGTCTCTGGGCAGAGTAAACCCCTAACCCTCGTGGTTTGGTGTTTTTACTGAAAAGAATCTCTGCCATGCGGTGGCACCGGAGAGCTGAGCAGGGGCTGTGCCGGTCCAGGCTCTGTCCCCGCCGCTGCCTGCAGGGTGCAGCTTCTGCCCACGCAGCTCCTCCGTGGCTCGCTCGGAAACTTCCAAGGATACCCTGAATATCTGTGGAGTAATAGAAAACAGCAGCTTGGTTTTCATTTCAAGCTGTAATTTGCATGGGTGAGTGAGTGGCACAGAAGGTAAATTTTACAGAATTTACTATGAGCAGTGCTCTGCCCTTTTTGTGTGCAGTGGGAGTGGAGGGGGCAGAAGAGACCCTAAAATCATGGGTTACAGAGGAGCACCTAGACGTGCAACTCTTAAGCTTTTCCAGGCATTTCTGTGAACTCTGATCACTCAATGCTGTGCCTTTAACAAAGGAGGTGAGCAAAGCTAAATACAAGAGCACTCTGCAGGTGTGGGCTGATGTTTAAATTTGTTTCTGAACTGAATTAACACCACTTCTAACACTGCAAGTGACTTTGACCTGCAGTGTAAAAAATGCAAGTGAACATCATGTGTGGTGCACAAAGCTCCTGATCTGTGTGCTTGCTCCCTGTCAAGTCAGGCTTTGGGTGCCCAAGTTCAAATTATTTGTAGTCTAGAAAACACTCCAAAAATACAATTTGAGGGCTGAGCACTGCTCAGGGTTCCTCTGTGTCACCCTGAGAGGCTGTGAAGAGCCAAAGCTCTAATTTTAAATACTTATGATGGGAACTATGATACATAGTGGCCCCGAATTCCTTGAGTGATTAAAGGGCAAAGCAGGATTGATCTGTGGTGTGGTGGGTGATGGCACAAAATCAGTCCAAAAAAGGTGAATTTGGAGCTCTTTAAATCCCAAGTTGAAATGTTGCTTGTAATTGCTTACCTGTGGATGTGACATTTAAAAATAGCTATTTAGTGATAACTTGAGCTATTTTAAAACTGAGTGTGTTAATTTTAAGAGGCATTTCCAAGTAAGAGAAGCAAGAGCAAGACAGTGATTCATAGAGCCTCTCTTACAAAGAACAAAGCTCTGGGAGCCTCCAAGCTGCTGCAGGTGCCAAGCAGAGAGGTCCAGATAGTGGAGAAAGACAGGAGAGGTTTACTTGACCACAACTTGTCCATCATTAAAGCACCGAATCCTTTTTATCTTTGCTCTCTGAGAAACTCCAGGAAAAAGCCTTTGAAATCTTGTTCAGAGTTGGATGTTGATGAAGGCTGGGCTTGCAGCAGTGCTGAGTGTGGTGGGCAGAACACTTGAAATAAAGCAGCAGCTCAAAGTCCTGTGGATCATGGCTGTTCCCCTTTGGCATGGTGCTTTGCATTTTTCTCCTCAATTTCCAAGCAAAACTATAAATAGGAGTTGGGAACTGTGTGGATGTGGTGATTGATATGGGCTTTTTTTTTTTTTTTTTTGCTGTTCTCACCCTCTTGCCTTGTAAAGGATGTCTAAGCTTAAATTAAGAGCCAATGATGGAGCAGCTTGTCACCCCATGCCATGTCCTTGACCATTTCCAGTGTGTTTGGCTTCATCCTCTTGCTGTGACAAATGCCACTGGTTTCACCAGGGCTGGGTCAAGCCCTTTGTATGAAGACTTCAAATTTTACCATGAATGCAAGTACTTATTTCCTCAAAATGACTCCTTGGAATCCCTAAATGCTTACATTATTTTTTTTTTCCTTTGGGAAAATAGTTGTATTATTTGTGGGGGTATGTGGTAAGAACTATGCCTTGATATATGTCCTCTTGATGAGAGGTGATATGACATGTAAAATGAAGGAAGAAACCAGCAATAAAAAGTTTGAGGCTGATAAAAATATGATTTATAGTCAGGACCCAGTTATAAATCCCATCAGCACTTACTACAGCTATGCTTAGACATTGCTACCTTGTTGAAAGAAAAGTTAGTAAAGAATTCAGAGTGTGGTGTTTAATTCATATAGTTACCTGCACAAGTTGCAACTGGCTTGAAAAATTCCAGTGGTAGTAAAGCTAGGAGAAGAGTGGTAATTGTTTATATTAATAGGGGCATCTGCCTTTTAAAACTCAAGTCAACTGTTTTGGGGTCTGAAATTTGCAGAGCATGTAAAATTTTTATAGGGTAGTAGCAGCTGCTCCCAGTAACAGGTATTTGCTCCACAGCTGGTAACAGTTCAGTGATGCAGCTGCAACCTTTGATTTACTTTATTGTGTCATAACTTCATACTGTGTGCTTGGCCTTGATCTTATTTCAGGTGTTCTCTTCAGAGCATGCCAAACCTGATTTTTTGTGCATTTTTCAGGTGCATATTATTCCCAGTACAGGTGGAACTCTATCTTTCTGGCTTCAGAGGTTCCAACATAGTTCTGAAAAAAACCCCTTTGAATAAATGATTTTTTAGAATTGCTAGGTGTTTTCAGGATATTAAAACTGGTTGTGTGAACAGACAAATAGAAACACAAAGCCAGGGTATCATTAACTGTGGGTTCTTTGCTGAATTTTCTCTCAGTGACTTTTTTGCTTTAGGATTGTACCTATTTTCCAATTTTAAGCAACAGTTGAGTAGTTCCTACTTGTGAAATGCTCAAGCAGATGCAATTCTGCCCCTGCCATGAACAGCAGAAATCTCACTTTTTTTCCTGACCCTGATACTTTTGAGAGCAATGCCACATGGCTGGACTTGCACAGCAATTTCTACTAAAACAGGGATACAGTGCAAGATGCTCATGGGCACCAACTAATTCACAACCTCTAATGAGGCTGTGCAAAAAAAAAATTAAGGCAAAGCCAATAAAATCCTCTCTTGATTTGCCGTGCCACAAAATTTTGAGGCCAGGGCTGGCTTTTTAACCCTGGGAAGAATTGGAAGCCTGTGAGGTTTGTGAGGCTCTGGCCCTGAGTGGCTGAGCTGGAATCAAACCCAATTTCTTGGCTGACTCTGCAAGGTTTGGGGTTTGTTGGCTTCTGCACTGGGATCCCTGGCCAGGGCTGGCCCTGAGCACCAGTGGCCCTGGTTATGTGAAGGAGGGAAAATGCTTTTGAGGATTGCAGTGAAATAGTGCTGAGGGTGCCTTTGTGGGAATTTGGGGTCTGTTCAGCACCTGCCTGTAACTGGGTGGGAGTTAATTAAAGTTTCCTGAAGGGGCTTTTCCTTCTGTAAGCTGCCCATGGCACTTCCTAAGCTGAGCCTTGGAGCTTGGCATGGCCATGCTGCAATCCCTGAATTCCTGGGGGGAGCCTGCCTGTGTCCCCTGGCAGAAGGAGGGGTGGCACACCCTGAGTGTGCCAGCCTGGGACAGAGTAGCCTTAACACTGAGCAAATGTCAGAGCAAAGCTTGCACAGATTGATTCTCATCCAACTCTTGGCTACGGATCTAGGAGCACTGATGTCTCAGGGAAGGAAAATGAAGGATTAGTGCACACTCATATCATAACTGTGCCTCCAAATGGAGTTAATTATGGATGTGCTTCCTCAGCCCTCCTGCTCCCCACAGGTTTCCCTTGACTAAATGAATTGTGAATCCTGTTCCTGCTGTCCGAGTTAAGTGGAGTGAAACCTGCCCTGAGTAATACTGGGGGGAAGTTTCAGCTGTAATTTTTTTATGATGAGCTTTGCCATTTAACATCATTAAACTCAGTTATCACAATTAAGTTTGCTCTAGGGTTTTTTCTTGGTGCTTTTGTTGGATGTTTTATTTAGTTGATTTGCTTCAGTTCCTGAGCATATAGAGTTTTAATGTTCCTAGTTTTGCCAACCTTCTAAAAAAAATTTGTTTTCTGAGAGCTTCCCAAATCAGGGAAACAGCACTCTTGATTCCATCATGAGGAGTCTGGAGTCGTTAGTGATTAAACTAACGAGCTGTGTAATTATAGCACAGATTGAGGTGCAGGGGCTTTGCAAACCATTCTTCCCCAGTTGCTGTAAAACCAGTGTTTTCTGCCCTGCTGTTCCACAGACTCTTTCCATGCAGGAATTGATTACATTTGCAAAATTTTCTTGTAAAATCTTTTCCCTTGTAAATATATTCTTTCCACACATCCAGTGCTGATTCAGTTAGAATTGGGTTTGCATTTAGAGGAAACTTTTTTCCCTTGTTCCAGGTAGAGCCTTTCTCACAGGTCCCAGGCTGGATCTGGTAGGCAAAATCTTGATTCATCATGATTCCTGGTCTCCAACCCTTGTTGTCTCTGGATCGTGGCAAACAGATGGTGTTCATGTTTTATTTGAATATCTGACTGCATTGGAAATGAGGCAAAATGAATTCAGCCATCACTAATAGTAACTATGCCAAACCCTCAGGAAGTTTCTTTCCTCTCCTGCTTTTCCATGGTCTTCTTTATAACTGTTACACAACTGTTTCATCTCAATGGTTGAACCAATGGTTTTGGAGGTGCAGCTGCAACATTTTCTGGTGTTTTGTGAGCTGGATCAGGTGGTTCTCATACACACAAGTGTCCCTTTAGGTCTGTCCATCCAGAAATTTGATTTAATGCTGGGAAAAAATAATCTCCATAGAGTTACTGTTCTAGCGAGATAAATGCGGTGTTTTAATAATAAATACACAACTAGTTGTGTTTTAGTATCTGTTTTCCTCACAGCAACAGCCACAGGCATTGATTTGGAGAAATTGTTTAGCAATCACTGCTAATAGCTGGCTGATACTTGCATAGCATCCAAGTTCAGCTGTACATTTGCCTTTCACAGGGCAGACTTGCAAACATGATCTGGCACCCAAACAGGCCTGTGCTAGACTAAAATTATTCATGTGTAGTTGGATAAGTAAACAAATAAGGAATTTGGAGACTTTCAAGATTATCGAATATTTGTAATTTGCTATTTGCCTTTTTTAACTTGGAACCACTCAGAATGGTCTTGAAACCGAGATTTTAGGCTTCAAACAGCATTTATTTGTTTCCAGAGTTGGTATTTGTGATTAATTAATGGATTTCACGAGCTCAGAATAGTTTTAAGAGGGGGAAACTCTTCCCCCAGCATGATGGATATATCCAAGCAAACAGATCCTGCACACTTTTGTCAGGTTGGTGCCCTTGAAATGCTGATCTCTATGGCACTGGTGGCTCTGTCCTGCTTTTCAGCAAAATATCATTCCCCTGCTGACTCAAAATCCCAGAAAAGGTGTGTGAGCCCTTAAATGGGAACAAGTGCCTTTGCAAGGGTGAGGTGAGGTGAAAAGGGGAAGTGGCAGCTCAGGGGCTGTGCCTGCTCCTGAGCTGCAGAGCATAGCAAATGCTCCAAATATCAGATGTGTAAGTTGAAATTGCCTGGAGGCAGCTTAATCTTATAGGGGAGGAATTGGCATGGTGCATAAACCAAGCAGAAATGGGCCTTGGCAGCTGTGGAGCACAAGCTGTTCTGAACACTTTATCGCTCGTGGGGCTCACGCTCGCTGCACTGCTGACCTGGGCAACGTCTCCTGCTTTGATCTTGGCCTGATATCCCCCTCAACCAGGCCATCCTGTGCTTCATCCCAGCCTGAGCCAGCTTTCCAGGGAATTCCTCCCTGCTGCCTGGGGGTTTGCAGTGCTGGGGAGCTCTGCAAAACCACCTCGGGGTGGTGCAGGAGGTGACTGAAACAGCCATGGAGCTGCAGAAGGGAAGACAAGTGTCATGGGAATAATGCTGTCCTAAATCTAGGCCATTGCCTGTGTTTTTTGGGGATGGGCTGGGCAGCACCTCTGTGTTCAGATCCACAGCACCTCTGTGTTTAAATCCACTGGGACAGTTTGGTGCCTCAGGACTTGTCCCTGCTCTGCCATTGCTCCATGCTGGGACAGTGTGGAGAGGTTATTGAGGCAAGATTAAAATCTTCTCTGTTCCTCTGCATGGTTTTTTTGGCACTGGGCAAACCTGTAGCTCTTGCAGAATGTTCAGCATCCCTGTGCTTAAACACTATCTAGCATCAGACCTCACTGGATTTTGGCTGGAGGCTTGCATCCGGAAGTATTAAAATGCTTGTGTTAGACAGGAATGTTACCCTCGATATAAATTTCCATATAAAAACCTCAACTTGTCATTTCTCCATATATTCCCCCTGCTTGTCTCTCCCTGATTCCTTTTTATTGCAGTTTCTGCTTGGCAAACACTGCTATGGTCCTAGCTGCATGAGGGAGTTCCTGCAGGGCAATAGGGCTTTAAAAATTAACAAAAATGAAGATTTCAGGCTTCCCATGTGCTCTTTAAGGCTTGTCAGTACCTGGTGAAGGAAATGTGTGAGCAATGGGTGGAGGGTGATGTGGGGAGCATCCCCCAGACTTCTCCCAGTGGCAGGGTGGGCACAGCTGTGTGTTTTCCCTGTGGGATGGGACACCCTGTCCCTCTGCTGGTGCTGCTGTGCTGGGTGGGATGGCATTTCCACCTCTGAAGCCTCCTGAGCTCTGCACTGGCAAAGGGCTGTGTGGTTGTTGGCTCCAGCCTCAGTGCTGCAGGGCATGATTTCAACCATGTCTATGGAGACCAATTTTCAACATCAAAACAAACCAGAGTAAGTGGAATTTATATTACCTTTTAAAAAAGCAAGTCAACAGAGCTGAGGGCTCTGCTTCGAGGAAGCCTCTTGGGTTTGTTCAGGGGATTGCTACAAATATTTTACATCCTTTTGGAGACTCCAGGCAACATCAGGAAGCTTCTGCTGGGGACAGCTGTTGAAATACCCCAGGTTAAATAGCTGATCAGAGGGGGTCTGGGGGCTGTGGTGTGAGACAGCACCCCCTCATCACCAGATACCTTCCACTGCCTGAAAGCACTGCCTAATTTTCAAGGCCAGGCTGATTATTTTAAATTTCTAGAAAGTATTCCCCCCACTACTTCCCAAAGCCCATTGAAGAGGAAGAATAAAGAAGGGCTAAGGGTGTTCCATCCTTCTCCAAAATCTGCTTGAACACTCTGTGCTCAAATTTAAAATAATCTTGTAAATTCAGTAATAGAAGCTAAAAACCAGAATCGGGAAGTTTTCTCTGGGTATTTTGTTCTGTTCTTGAGCTGGTTAATGCTTATCCCAGTCTGGGGAAGAGAAACATACCAAGCTACTGAACTTCACATTTGCAAATAGCTTGGTTTAGGGATTTTGGCCTAGGTACAAGCACCAAAATCTGACAAGATGAATAGTGACTTAATGCTTTCTTTTGTGCCAACAAGCTGCCAGCTTAGAGATGTGTTTCCATTACCTGGGTACCTGCAGGCAGGTGGATTTGGGTCTGACTGGATCTTCATTTCTTTGTCTATCACACACCTGTAGGGGTATGTGTGAGTAAAGCTTTAGCTGCATCTTTGGTTGCTGTGATGTGAATGTGGTGCTCTCCAGTTTTTCTTTACAGGAGTGTCACTGTGGCCTGTTAAGTTCTGTCACCCCAGAGAACGTGGCCAACCAACTTTAAAACAAGCAAGGAAATGTATTCCTGCAAAGTGTTGGCTTTGAAGTGGGAAGTTTTTTTTGAAGTTAGAACTGGGTAGCTTTCAGCCTGGTATGGTTGATTTTTCCATGGAATTTCAGTGTTCAATTGGAGATATTCACTGTACAATTCAGATCTCTCTTCCTCAGCATACCAGAGCAGAGGCAGAAATCTCCTGACCCCATTGTAGTTTCATGTTACTCTTTTGATCCTCATGATTTGGTTTTTAGTACAAAATCTCAGACCTTGCAGGGAGATCTTGTGTTGGTTCATGTTCCTCAGCCTATCTCTGCCAGCTTGTAGAGCTCTCCTCAAGCAAAACAACCCTACTAAATATTGGGGGCCAGTCTCTGGACTGACCCTGGGTTGCAAAATTGAAACCAGCAAATGCAAATCTGTTTTAATCACTCCAAGGATCAATTCATGCCTGATCAGTGTGTGCAGAAACAGCTTTCCTGGAAACTCTACTTTGTGCAGTGCTCTAGTTCCTGCTGCCTTCCCCCAGGCAGTGCCTTTAAACTGGGCAGAAGTGAATCTTTTCTGCCTTAAAAGTGACTTTTTTAGCAAACATCTGCTGCTGGCTGAGTTGGCTTTGATGCAATTGTGGCCACTGCTGAGCTGGGTGTGATATTTGGGCACCAAACCTGGTGCTGGCAGCAACTATGCAAAAACCAGCTTTAAATCTCAGCCTGCTCTGGGCTTTAGCATTCCCAGTGTGCTGCTGAAGGAGGGGGACAGGGCTCCAGCTCCAAGCTGTGTTTATGCTCTGCTGCATTTGCACAGGTGTGCAAAGGTTCAGCTTTGTTCCCTGCTCTGATCCCCAGTTATTCCTGGTGCTGGATTAGCTCTGTGGAGTTGTGGTTTCCTCTTTGCATGGTCTGCCATAACCCTGCTGCTCTCCTGGGAGCTGGTGGTCAGTCCAGAGGCCTTTGCTGTTCAAATAAACCTGGGATCACTTCCTGCATGAGCATCACTTTGCATTTATCCCCTTTGGTTTTATTTGATATTCAGAGTGCTGTAAGGGCTCTGTTTTCCAGAGGATGCTCATCTTTACCTGAACAACTGGATATCATTAGCAAAATGTTCTGTTCCCCTTCTTTTATCCACTTCTTGCTCCAGGGCAGGTCCTTTGATACATTGCCTGTAAGAGCAGCCATGGCACAGTGCTGCTGTGCCAAATCCCTCCTCCAGGCATGCACTAGAAAGTGTCACTTCATTTCCTTTGCCATGGCATCACTGTGACTTGCTTGTCTCCCTAAGGTGTGGCCCCATCAGCCTCCTGGGATGTTGCTTTTGCTGTGATTGGGAGAGTTTTGATTTGCCAGTGCAGGCATTTGCAAGCTGCTCCTTTGGCCTGCCGTGTTTATTTTCACCCCTGACCTTCCAGAGCTCAGGAACATTTCCATTTGCCTTGTTCATGTACAGCCTCAGCTTCTCAGAGAATGACTTATTGATTTTAATAATGCCTTTTACCCTGCTGTTTTGGTATGTTGGCTTCCCCTCTGCAGCCCTTGCTCCCAGCTTCCAAAATTTGTTTGTTTTCCTAGTTTCCATGCCGCCTGCAGGAATTTTTGCTCTTTTGACTTCCCACTTGGGTGTTTGTTGTATATATTCTGTATAGGAAACATTCCTGTATGTTGCACAGAGATACTCCAGTGCAAGAAGAGAATGTGACCCTCCAGAGGTGGTCACAGGTTCAGATGTTTCAGGAGTGGCACTGGCTGGATTTAAACCTTGAGGTGCCTGTGTAACTTCCATGGCTATGGTTTCATAGTTTAACAGCATAAATATGTTGCTTTTGTCAACCCAGGCAGGTTTGTCAAACCTGGCAGGTTTCTTTGTGCTTGTTCAGGTGTATGGATGGGGATGGGCCATGGCTTTGCTTTGGGAGTTTTTTTGGACCTGCAGAAACTTTAGGGGGTGTCTTGCAGGTTGAGGGGAGAAAAAAAAAATATTTTGTTACAGCAATACAATGAAGTGCAGCAGAGTGTGTTTGCAGGGCAGGAGCTGCTGGAGTGC
Organism: Erithacus rubecula; assembly: GCF_903797595.1. Taxonomy (NCBI): domain Eukaryota; kingdom Metazoa; phylum Chordata; class Aves; order Passeriformes; family Muscicapidae; genus Erithacus; species Erithacus rubecula. The sequence goes on along the minus strand of NC_136685.1, from coordinate 107,656,733 downwards.
TTAGCTGAGAGCTGCACCTTTTGAATGTTTATCCTGTTTGAATATATATGTACTGTGTGGTTATGTAGAAATGACAAAAATATTATTAACATTTAAAAGTATTAATTATCCAGATGCATTTCTGTGAGGAAGCAGGGATGCAGAGTGCTGATGTTGCATCTGGGATTCTGGATCAGAAAGCAGAATAATTTATGTCATGAGAGAGAATGTGATTGTGTTTGCAAAGAAAACCTGGAGCTGACCTGAGCCCAGTGTTTTGGTCTTCAGGAATCATTGCTGGGTGTCTTGGTCCCTCATCCAGTGTCAAGGTGAGAGAGCAGAGAATAGACCAGGGTGTCCCTTCACTGCTGCCTTGTCAGGTTTCTGTGACATGATGTTTGCAGTTTTTTCTGCTGAGCAAATACACACAGTAAGTGTTGAGCTTTAAAGTGTTAACTTTGAGGTCCCTCAGAAAATTACTTGTTTGATGCACATGATCAATATCAATATAAAACAGGATTTTATGTCTTTTCCCATGCAAAAATTACAAAAGCTGTTGTACTGCCCTTCAAATTTGCTTTGGCAACTCTAACCCAACCCTGTTTTATTAAACAGCTCTCTTTCCTCCTAATATATACAGAAATGTTTGCTGTATAAACATCTTAACTAGACATCTGCTTTTCCCCAGATATAAAACACAGTTAACTTTTTGCCCTATTCACTGAGGCTGATCACTTTTTTTTCTGCTGGCCAGATGAAATAAAATGGGGTTTTGCAGCAGATGCAGCCCAGTTCAGTTTTGCATGACGCAGGTGTTCCCCCAGCTGGGAAGTGTGGAATTGTGCCATTTTGCTGAGATGATGGGGAGGTTTAGATATGTGAGGGCGTTAAAAATAATTCTCTGTGTTAACAGTGGGCTTTGTCCCTGGTGGGCTCCATATGCTCAACAGCTGACTGGGGCAGCAGCTGTTCTATATTTTATTAGGAGACTTATAAAGTTAGAAACACGGATGATCATTCAAAACACAAGCAACTCTTTGCAGCCATGGAAACGGGATTCAACAACAAACTTGCATTTGTGAGCCTTCCAAGGAAAATAATCCCACTGCTCTCTGTTCAGGTGGTCCTGGGTAAGTGAATGAACTTGCATTTTTGATTTCCTTAAGTTTACTCAGTCCCATTTTCCCCCCTCTCTTTTCTCCTTGTTTTCTGTTTCTGAGAAGATACTGAGCTTTGCATGTGATGCTGATTTAGATTCTTCTCCAACATTGACAGATTTATATGAGAATCCTTCCCAGAGTGTTCTCTTGGTAATGGTCATGGCAGTGGGATACACCAGGCAGAGCAAACACGCTGCTCTCATAGAATTTCTTGGGATTTCAGTGTCCCTTAAAACCCAAGCAGCTCTTCAAACTCTTGTTGCATGTTTGCTGCACTCCCATACAATTTCCAGGGAGCAGATGAAACTCTGCAGGTTCTTTGGTGTACAAAAGCTCTCCTTGTTCAGTCTCTGAACCATCTTCTCATTCTGACTGTGGGCTCCTTTCAGGCTCAGTCATGTACCCCACCCCTACCCAAAACAAAACCAGCCACCCCCTGCCAGTTGCTGCTCAGCTGAGCTCTGCTCCTGTTTTGGTTTGGAGGGGCTGCTGTTATTGCAGCTCCCGGCTCTCCTGGGAGCGCTGCCCTCACCCAGTGACGCCCCCGGGCTCAGCCAGCCTGCAGAACGGTGACAAACGGCTGGATCGGCACTCCTGAGCTGTGTGACAACCTCTGACTCAGCCACTTCGGGCTCCCAGTGCTCTGCTGGCCACCTGGATATTGCAAACAGACAGGGAGCAGGGTAGCAGGACAGCTGTGTGCGAATCAAATGGATCGAGCCAAGTGTCTGTGCAGGCTGAGGATGGCTTGGGCATGTGTGTGAGGTATAACTGCTGCTCTTGCCATTTGAGAGGTGTATTCATATTTTTATATGTAATGATCAATGTCAGATGGGCAGAGATTTAAAAGGAAAGCTTAAAAGGGCTGTTGGTGAAACTAATATTAAAACTGGTAGAATAAATCCTCCGGGCAGAGCCTGGCAGTTTGGGGACTTCAGGGATGATTTGTTGTGGTGGTTCCTTAATTTGCTCCAGGGATCAGCCTGGTGCCCTTCAAGTCTGGGATCTTAAGGAGGCAAAGCCACTTGAGCCTCCTCAGGGTGCCTCTCAAGAGAGAGCTGCTCATTTTCAACTTAAAAGCACCAAAACTGATTTTCTTGGAGTGGGCAATGCTGAATTGCACAATTTGGAAGTTAAAAGTTGTTGTACCAGAGCAGTGCTGATGGTTTGGGTGGAGGTGGATGCCTGAGTAGAGCAGCATAGCCTACATTGAGAGGAAAAGTTAATTATAGGATGTGTAGAGGTGAGCACATGCTGTTTGCCACGGGAATTGCATGGAGGAGCAGGAGGTGGGGGCATCTTGCTCAGTGCTTGTGTGGAATGAGGAGCTGCCTTTCAGACAGAGTGGATGGATGGAGAGGAATCTCTGGGGGGGGAGCAAGGGGTTCCCTACAAGCCAGACCACTGCAGCAAAGACTTTTCCCCATGGCAAACCCCAGTTAAATCCCAGTGTGGAGCAGCTGGATCAGTCCTGGTGAGCTGGGAGTGCTGGGGGTCTCACCCTGCTGCTGTGGGCCCCAGGCAGAGAGAACGTGACCCAGCCCCAGCAGGGTTTTCTGGCCTGTGCTGCAGCCACGTGCTCCCAGCCTTTTGGCAGCTGCAGTGTTTGTTTAAAGCCACAAATGACTTCCTGAAGGAATGATGGTTGGATAATGGGGTCCTGCTCTGCAGGCTGCCCAAGCAGGGGGATGTGTCACCCTCAACTGCAGTGCTTGTGGCCTGCTCTAAGTTCTGTGCTGTCAGTAAAAGTAAATCTCAGTAGGCAGCAGGCTTGTCCTTCCACAAAGGAATTGTGTTTTCAGTCTAAGAACTCATCCTGTACAGGTTGAGATCTGGATCCCTCTGGCTGTTCAGACTTTGCCAACTCCCACAGTATGTGACAATAACAGCAGCAGCAACAAACCACCTCAAAAGATAGCAAATACAATATGGGAAGAGATCTTTATTAAAAATTTTGTACATCAAAGGATTAACTGTTATGTTTTTAACATGAAATAAGATTTTACATATTACAAAAGATGTTATTAGTTTTTGAATTAGAAATAAATTTTATGAACACTGTACATGATACATCTGAGTTGTAAGAGCAAGAACAGGACCGAGTGCCTGAAAATGATATAACTTAATAAGAAAATGCACTCAATTCTTAGTGTACAACATAGTATTTCTGGAAAAATAGTGTGGTAACTTCAGTCTGAAAATGCTGCATCCTTCTGAGCAGTAACTACCAACAGTGTTCTCATGGACATTTGTGCCCTGCATGGTGATTTCCAATTTGGAGTTTCTTTCTTTGTTAGAGACCTTTTTCTTCCTATGGTCTATTTTTCTTGGAGAGAGCATAATGTTATTCATAATGTTATCCTATGGTATGGTTAACACAATCTGCATACAAAAACCTGAGGCAAAGCATTTCTCACAATGCCACTTCACCTCCAACCCAGACTAGAAAAACCAACTGTGACAGCACATAAATGTCAACAGAAACAAATTTTTATTTACTGTTACCTTTTGTTATAAAGTAGTTAAAAATAAGAAATATATTTTAGCTTATCAGATAACCATTACTTTGTGTATCATTCGTACTACATAATTTTTTTCTTTTTTGAGATTCAGTGTAGCTGCATTAGAATTTAAAATAGAAACAAAACAGAAGATCACTTTTAAACTGCATGACCTATTTGGCTAGGAAGGGTGTGTGAGGTTTTACAGGATAGTATGAACATACAGTTCTCGTATAAAAGCATAGTATGTATCTAGTCCAAGGAAGGTAATAAAAAAAAAGATTTAAATCTTTATACACAAAGTGACAATGCCCATGTTATACTATGGAACACATCTACTAATTTGGCATTACAGGTGTAACGTGCGAATAAGAGATATCAACTTACTAAACAAAATCTTTTAAACAAGAGAGCAAAATCTATAAATAACAAGGGTAAGTGCTTTGTGTGGTGATCTTTGGCGGCGCTAGAAGGCGTAGGGCCCCACGATGATGGTGAGCCGCAGCACCGAGCTGGTGCGGTAGTTGAGGCTGTTCACCGTCAGCATCTCCAGGTCCACGATGTGCTCCCTGGGGCCCGACAGCGACTTCACCAGCACCAGCATGGCGCTCACCGCGCTCGTTTGCTGCAACGACAGCGCCCAGGCAAAGCCCGGCTCAGCGCGGCCGCACGGCTCCGTGCTGCTGCCGCCGCCCGTGACTCATCTCGCCCCTGGCTGCGCCCGGAGGCACCAACCGCGCCGTGAAATCTGCTCCCGGCCAAGCGGCACCCCCGGAGCACGGGGGAACAGATCTATCCCAGCACCGTCTTTGTTTTAACCCCATCTACCCGCTTTTGAAATGGAGAATAAGTAAAATAAGAGCCCTCGTGTCTTTTTAACAGTGGAGGGAAGCTCGAAACTGGCTCATACTCCAGAAGCTGTGCTGTCCTTTAAGTGCTGGGAATTTTTGCTGCCTGTGTGTGCCTGTTGCTATCCCCATCTTGTTCTGCTTGAAACCTCTTTTCCCCATCTGGGCTGATGCTGCTGGTTTGTCAAACTGTCTTTTCCAGATGATGATAAGAGTCAACTCCATCTCTCTCTTTGCCCACTACAAATATATTCTCCCTGTCATGTGAGTTGGGTGCACAGATGAATCCAATCCATCTGCTGCATCCAGGAGCCAGCTCAGCATTTAACTACAACAGTAGGAATAACTTCCAAGTAAGCTTTTGTTTACCTCCATCCCCTGGCAGGAATAAACTTGTGCTTCCTTATTTAATGCCTGTGATTTCTTGTTGGGTGGCAACAGGAGATTGGAATTGTTACTGGGGTATAACCCAAGTGGGACCTGCAGTGATCTTGTTTTTAAGCAAATAGCTGTTTGTATTTGGGGTTAGTTAGGGTGTTTTGATGTGTAACCTGTAATCCAGTTCCCTGCATTTGTTACAGCAAAGGATAAATGGATGAGCAGCTCCCTGTTCCCACCATGGTGTAAATGGCAATACCATAGCTTGGTACACTTGTTGGATGTACTATCAAAAGCGCTTCATCTCCCAATTTGAAGAAAATAATTAAACATTAAAGCCTCCCAATTACTGTATTTCTAATAGAAGATTTTTGAGCTGAATCTGTTTTACTTGAGTGTAAAGCCACATATGAAGGAAAAAGGATTTCCTAGGAATTTGTAAATATTATAGGGGCTCAAGAAAATGAGATTTCTTCCCTCCCAAAAGAAACCATTAAAAAGCAGATGTGCTAGACACTACCATTCATGTGTATCTACTTGCATGTGTCCCACTAACATGAAATAGTGCTATCCCAAGTATTTTGAACTTCCTTGGGTTTTACTATGGGAAATAAAGTTTAATTATATCTCAACATAAAACCACTGTAAGTTGGCCTGAGCTTAGCTTGGGATGGGGCACAGGTTTCTAGAAAGCTGGTATTGATTTCTTTTCTTGCAAAATGAAAAATGTAATTAAGGCAATTGTACGAGGAATCTTTCTGTAATTGTGTTTCAAATAGATTGATCTGAGGTGTTGGTACTTGTGTGAATCTGACACGGGTGTACCAGAATTGCTACATATTCCTGAGTCAAAAGAAACAGTTGGAGCCACAGTTGAGGGTTTTCAGGTAGAAATAAAAAGCTTGTTGGAAACTGGAAACCAAGCACACTTAGTAAGGAAGCACCAAAATCTGCTGAACTTTGGGGTGTTGAAGCCTCGTGGGGACACTCAGGGCTGTTCCAAGGCAGGGTGGGAATGCCCCCAGTACTCACCCTCAGGTAGAACTCCCCGTTCTCATTGCCAGACTTGATCCTGAAGGTGTTGATGGTATTGGGGTAGATGGTGGTGGCCTGGATCTGGAAGATGTCGGAGGGCACGGTCCTGTCGGAGCGGATGCTCATGTACTTGTACACCACCGAGTAGGGCAGCTCGCGGCACACGGCGTTGGACACGGGGCACACGCAGCGGCTGCCACGCACGGGGAGAGCACAGGCACAGCATTAAACACAACTCTCTGCCTCCCTCCATCCTGGCTCCTCCTGAGGATGAGCCTCACAACACAAGATTGGATTGTTTTCCCTTACTTCTCCGAGGTAAGGACGTAGGGCTCTTGGCAAGGATTTCTGGGGTAACAACGGAACCCTCCGTGGTAATTCCAGCAGATTTCATCCTCTCTGCATTCGTTGGTGGTCTCACACTCGTTGATATCTGAAAAGGAAGGAGGGGCTGTGTCAAAGCAGATGGAAATGGGCTTGCTACAAAGGTATTACAAAAAAAACTGCTTGTCTGTTGAAATCCATCAGTCTTGTTTTCTGGGACCCAGCTGTAAAGGCTTTCTCTCCACAGAAGTGGAATAAACTTGCTTCTTGGGTGTTAAGCAAGACTGAATGTTTTTAGCTGACTGGAGGTGCACATTAATCACATATAATGCAATTGTGGAAATGCTGTTGAGTTTGTAATTAGCTAAGAATGATTTTAGAGCAGAAGGTGTCCTGGAGATAGAGGCGAAAAAGGTCTCAAGGAAAAATTGTGATTACCTGCCTTTTGCAGCTTCTCAGTTGTTATAACCTGGGTTTATGGTCTCAAGTGCTTCATTAATGGCTACATTTTCACTAAAATAGTTTGAGAAGGAATAGTGAAGGCTCATTTATTGTGCAAAGTAGAGCTTCTTTTGCCTGGGAAAAGAACCCTGCAGGGAGGTGGGGACTGTGAGCCTTGCACTGTATTAATGCTCCATTTGCTGTCAGTGCCAGAGCCTCACTGCCTACCCACATGGTGTCCTAACTTTCACCCAGGCACAGAAAGGCTTTATCCAAATGTCATCTCTTGGAAGGCACAAACAGGTTTTGAGATGCTTAAATCAACTATCCTGCAATGCTCAGTGTCAGCTGCTGTTCTTCAGAAGGGAAAGAACTTGATCAGGATTTTGTAAGACCAAATACTGATAAAGAAGAGTTTTTCCTCATTTCTCTGTCCCTAATCATGACACCTCTTTATTTCTAAAAATAGCCACTGTTAAATCAGCTTCTGCATTTCAGCAGCAATAGTTCTTGCACTTAATATGTTGTTCTGCAATATTCTCTAATAAGATGCAGAGACCTCTAGCACTACTGAGAAAAAACCACAAACTTGAAAATCCTGGCATTTGATGGCACTTGGCCAGAACATTTATTTTTTTACACACAAATTATCTAAGCTGCTGAAGGCTTGCATTTTTTTTCCCTCTTGTTATCAGAGAAAATATATCTTAAGTTTCTACTGTGACTGGATTTAGGAATCTCTCTGAAAAGAAACATGATACAAAGCCATGTTTCATATCTGTAAAAAATGACCTGGATTTATTCAGGGATGTTTATCTCAAATTTAGAGCCACTACCTTGACATCCAAGACAAGTTTTACCTGTGGGTTGCAAAAACTGAAGTTTTGTCCTAGGAATCCAAAGGACTTGGAGTTTGAGCTCAAGGATTCAAATGAGATTAGAAGACATTTAATGAATCATCAAGTGCTTTATCAACATATCTTCTGCTATCAGCACAGTAATCCTGTCATGCAGTACAAGCATTTAGCCTGATCACCCTGAGCCCTGCCTGAGGTGGTGTAAATAATGCAGGGCTGAGCCTGCCAAGGGGAGGGCACCTACCTTGGCATGTCCTGCCTCCCACTACCTGGTATCCTTCGGGGCACACGCAGGAAAACTTCCCTGGCTCGTTGACACACTGGTACTGACATATGTAACTCGAGGTTCTGCATTCGTCAGTGTCTGCAGAGAGCAAAGGAGCTTCTGTTACTGGCCTTGGAAATTTACCTTGCTGCAGAACTAAACACAATAGCTACATGCTTGAGGGGGAAAAAAAATAATTACCCAAAACCTAAAATGTGCTGCTTGACACCTTGAGAATGGAAGGGTGAGCTTTACTGGAATTTTGTTAGTAATCCTCCAAAAGAATTTTGGATTTGAGGAAGCAGAAGCTAAACTAGATTTCAGGACAGGTTTGGGAAAATAACTCTTGAAATTGTGTATACTTGCAGTATTCCAAAATGTGATGACTTTGAGGAAAAAGCCCACAGCTGTGAGATTAGTTAGTAAGGCAAAAATGTTGCCTTTGTACTTGTGCCCTACACTCGTGGAGTAACTCTCTGGGAAAGAGGGAAAGGTCTTTTTTTGCCTTCTAATAATAATCAGTAGATACCATTCTCCTGCTTTTTTATCCTTGTGTATCCATCAGTCCCTGTGAGGGAAGCCTGGTGTGAGACAGAGCTGAACAGTGTTTGCCACCAACAGGAGGTGAATTTAAACCCATCAAGAGCAGGGCTTGGCTTGGGAAGCACAGAGCTCTGAGCTGAGCCCAGCTCTTGGGCTGGGCTCAGGGATGTGCTTGGAGGCTGCATACCCTGTCCTGTTCAAATAGGATTAGCTTAAGCAGCTTGGCTTAGCAGGGGGAGCATCTGTAGCAGCTCTTGCAGCTCCTTGGGGAGGGCAGTGCTGCAGCAGGGAGCTCTCTGCCTCCAAGGCTGGTAAAAGGATGTGAGCTCTCAGGGTGAGCTCATCGTGGGTCCAAAAGGAGATTAGGGCACCCCTGTGGAGCCCCTGGCAGAGGAAATGAGCTGTACAATCAGCAGGAGAAATGCTGTTTGTGCACACAGGCTGCAGAGCACCTCAAAAGCACACTTGTCTGCTCCCTTAAAACCAGGAATTGGAGGTTTTGTTTTCAGAGGAGCCTAACAACACACAGAATTGCCCTTGTTTTTGGTGTGCATTCCTTTCCAATTCGTTTAATGGTCATCAGCCTTAGACCACCCACAATTCCAGGGAGTTTGTGCAATCAGGGTTCAGAAAGCTCTTTCTTCCCACTTGGGACCTGAAGTGCAGCAACCTCTGTCCTTTTTGCACTTGCTGGAGAGAGACCCATTCCTACCTGTACCTGAAAGCAGTGCAGCTACTCAGGTGTGAATTAGTCCCCTTTGTACCATAAAAAATCAATATCTGAAAGCTTTTGGCTACCAACTCTATCCTCAGACTGTCTTCACTTTTGTCCCTTAGTTCACAGAAAGGCTTCTGGGGACACAAAAACAAACAAAATGGTTTTTCCAAGACAAAAATCTCACCTTCACAGTTGATTCTGTCACTGCTTAGCTCAAAGCCTGGATTGCACTGGCAGATGAAAGAACCCAGGATATTGTAGCACTGCTGTGCACATGGGTTGTTGGCATCACATTCATTTATGTCTGAAAGGAAAAATCAGATATTCATCTTGTGTAGGTGGTAATTAGGCTTGGTGGATTAGTCCTTAGGCTGGGCCTGGTGCTCAGCAGAAGCTCAGTTGGCTCTATCAATGTAGAGCTGCAGTCACTGGAGCAATGTTAGATCTGTGCTTTACATTCCATGTAAAAACCAGTATTTTTCCAGGAATGAGAGTTATTCTAATGTGTGATGAATTCTCCCAAAAATGTTTAATGTGGCTATTAAACTCCACATTCCAGCCTCTTTTTTTCAGGTATGAAATGCCAAGTCTCTATAAATAATTGATATAAGGAACACATACTGATAAGACCTCTCAGCATGCAGTGGGTAAGATTTATTTGAGCTATTTATTACTCTGAAAATTTGTTCTTTTAAATTCCATTGCAGTTATAACATGAGCCTTTGAGGCCAGTAGAGTTCTGCAGAGCTCTAAGGCCTAGACCATATTGGGGGAAGGTATTTTTCTGTGCTACATTTTCCATGCTCTTGCCCATCCCCAGAACATTTTGAGGATGTTGGTATGAGGGCAGAAGCAATTTTTAATGGGAAGTTTATATAAGTCTAATCATCACTGGAATCTATAGCCCTTGTTTGGCACAGATTGTTGATTAACTGCTGTTCCTGTCAGCCTGTAGATTTTAGTGTTTTCCCTTGTATTTCCCTCCTGCATGTTTTCCATTCATATTTGTGTTTATCAGATATCTCTGTGAGTGGGGAGCTGTGCTTGAGAAAAAAAAAAAAATGAGTTCATGGCTTATAAATGTCAGCAACACTGTAAATTTACAGATACACCTAAAAACTGACAAAGATGAGGCCCTCAGAAAAATGAAATCAATGAAGAGGATATGAATTCTCTGCATAATGAACCTCCTGATCCTGAAAATGAATGATAATAGGGGAAAACTCATCACTAAGTCTTTTTCTTCCTCTGAGTTCATTTCTGGCAGCAGTGCAAAGGATGTACATCATTCCTCCTCCAATACTACCAGGAGGAATAAATTAGGTGGCCAAAGCCCCAGTTCTGTTCATTGTCCAAGAAATATTGACCCATTTTCAATCCAGGCAGAAGCTGTGACACAAATGTAATGGCCACAGCTGTCAAGTGTTGCTGTGGCAGATGTGAGAGTTTGTCTTGATGCAGCAACCACTCATTTGTAAATATTCTCCTTAAGCTTTGCTCCCCTTCACCTGGTAGAAATGTGCATGATGGGGCTGGAAAGCCAGGGAAGGGGTGTTTGAAGTGCTGAGAGAATCCACCTTCCATCTGAGCCTTGGGAAGGAAAAATAAGTGAATTTTGTCACAGGATTCTGATGTATCCACAGGCAATTTTAAAAATCCCATGATTTGGTGAGAACCAAGCAATTCCTGCCTCAATTCAGAGCTGTGCAGTGTGCCAGGGTGCTGGTGAGGTTTGGCAGTGATTGGAAGGGATGGTGGAAGCTGGAAAACCCAGCCTCACTTTTCTATGTACACAATACAGATTTTATATACACAAATTATATCTATAAAGAACTGACCATACACATCACTCCCTGATTTTATAGCCATTCTCTCTGTGCCTCTGCAGACAGTTACATTTTATTATTACTCTCATAGAGTAATTATTACTGTGCTTTCTTTTAAATAATTATTAATTATTACTCTTATCCTTCTAGAACAGAAGTTATAATTTCAAACTTGAAATCAGTCTTAAAGTTTCACTGTGCACCTTCCCTTAGTGTTTTATTTCTAAGGGCAACATCACAGCTGAAAGGCCACTCATAGTGACCCCTTGTTTCAATTTTAAGCTTGTTCTAAATATTCAAATGTGCCCTAAAGGATTTGTTTACCATGTGCTGAGGCTGATTACCCTGAACTGCAGAGGTATAGTATTGATTCCCTTAATTCCCAGCTCTGGCTTTTGTCCTGTGAACTGGGAATAACACCAGGAAAGCACAGTAATAATAAAGCAGAACTGCAAGAAGAATTAAGTGCAGGATGAAATACTGAATATAAGGCTTTAGATTGTCCTTGGAATAAAACAACAGGTGTTCAAGGAAGCTGTAAATTTTTCTCCAACCCTCCTGCAATTCCGGGGAGCCTCTCAGTGCAGAGTGTTGCGGCTGCTGGTGGCAGCCGTGTGTCCGTGTGTCTGTCTGTGTCTGTGTGTCTGTCTGTGTGTCTGTCTGTGTGTCTGTCTGTGTCCGTGTGTCTGTCTGTGTGTCCGTGTGTCTGTCCCAGCGCCGGGGAGTGCGGGCAGTCCTTACCCACGCAGGTGTGGTTGTTGGCCGCCAGCTGGAAGCCCGCGTTGCACTGGCAGTAGTAGGAGCCGGGGGTGTTGACGCAGCGGTGGTGGCAGTACGGGGGCAGCGTGCACTCGTCGATGTCTGCGACACCAGAAAACACCGGTGAGCGTGTTCCCTGCAGCGCTCCCTCCCGCCCGGCACCGCTAATTGAGCTTGATTAACAGCAGGAGGAAAGCTCAGGTGAGCTGGGCATGCTGCTGTGGGTATTGCAAGATACACAGTTTATGCGGCTTGGAGATCATTTTCCCAAAAACTCGCATGCAGCACTCCTGGCACGTCCTAAATCTTTTCAGCTCCATTAGGAACAGTCCAGGGGAATGGCAAGGATAGGGGAGTAATGGGCCTGGGAAGGAAACAGGTGGTTGTGCTTCCACAGGGATGCCCAGGGGTTTTCCTGGTGCCTGTCCTGGGCAGCACACGCCTGTCTGTGCATCCCGGGCACTGGAGTCCTTGGCAGCCTTTCCCTGCAGGTCAGCCCTGCTTGTGAGCTGGAGCACTCTGCCTTTCCCAGAGTCAGCATTCCTGCTGTGCATCAGAGCACGGCTTTCACCTCAAACCTGCACCACCCCACTCCCCTACCCCTCTGCATTTTCTTCTGCAGGAGAGAGTGGCTCTGGTTTTGCTGGAAAACGTGTTTTATTATCCCATCATCACCAGCGTGTGTGCAGTGGCTGCCTTGAGCCGTGGCCCGCTGGAGCTCGGTGAAGAAATCCACGGCCGTGCTCCAGGCTCGTACACAATGGGACATTTCAAAGGATCAACACTCACACAAATCACACCAGTATTCACTGGAACAAAGAAAGGCACTTCCCACATCCATGCCAGATCTTGAGTTTCCTACCTCCAGCTGTTTCCACCATAGATGTGTTTAAAAAGAGGCCAAGACTTTTTTTATAATGAGGAAAGTGTTTGTTTTAATATCAAGTGAAAAAATAATCTTTAGAAGTTAACCCTTTCTTTGTCAAATTTAGGGCTGAATTTAGTGGAGTGTTTTGGATGATTCTGAATGAAAAGGCTTATGCTGGAAAATTCCTGGCTATCCATACAGTAGCAATTGTCACTGTAATTCTTGTTGCAGAGAGAAATTTGGAGGTGGAAATGGAATAAATTAAGGAGGCACAGTAGATTTCCATCCTTGACTTTTACAGGACTAAGCTCTTATAAGTAACTTTAAAAAAAATAGGATTATCCCTACGAGCAATGCTTTGGTACATTTCTACACACAAAAGCTTTCAGGATCTGGCACTTATTCAGTGGGAATTTTCCTTGTGGGATTAGGCACATCAGATCTGGGCAGATCTGAGGGCTGGGATTCATCTGATCAATTGGGCCAAATCTGTTTGAAGGGATGCTGGAAAACAATTCATTCTCTCTGTAGTCCTGCATTTCAGAAAAGACTCATTTGGCAATATATGAACAGGAAAACATAAAAAAATTAGAAAAAACATCGGAAATTGTTAGTGAATTTAGATTAAAATCAACCAATTGTTAAAAATGTGTCCTTTTCTCTTTCTACCTTCAAGCCAAAATAGTCTGGAAAATTTTCTTTCAAATTTGAGAAACATTTCCTCCCATATGGAGAACCTCTATCAAGATCTGGCCTCAAGAACATTTTCTGGCTAAGCTGTTATAAAATCCCCAAAGACAGGCTTTATTCTGAAATGCTGACAGTACTAACTGTTGGGATGTACTTGTAATTTAGGTCAGTATGTAATATGTAACACAGGTGTTATTCTTGGTTTTGACCTAAATAGAAGGGAAATTTCCCTTTGCAGAGATTTAGATGCATAAATGTGTTCACATTTAGGTGTAAGGGTCTATGACTCTCATTTCTTCTCAGTTCTGTTCCATTTCCAGTGAGGCTTTCATTTAAGACCATGGGTCTTGATATCAAAAGTGCTGTTCCATGGCAGTAATATAATTTGCCTGCTATATAAAAAATTCAAATAAACCCCAGATATTAAAAGAAATCCATGACCTTCCAAAGATATTCCTCTATCTGCATTCCAAATTATTCATCCTACTCCTGCACAGAGAACTGAGAAAACTCAGATGCACCTGTGTTTATACCAGTTTGGCAGTTCAGGGCCTGATCTACATCTCCTAGGAAAGAGAGAAGAATTTTTGGGTTTATTTCTACAGCCTTTGGATTAGAATCCTGAAAGAGCCATGCCCAGAAATTGAAGTTATTCTAGGTGAGTACTAAAATCTCCTCCGTTTCTTACCTATGGCCTTAGCAAGGCTTTCTGAAGATATTAAGAACAAAAATTGTAGAATTCTTATACACCTTGAAATGCAGGATCCCTGAGAGAGGAAAACTTTGAGTTCTGTTGAGGAAAAAACCCCAACCCCTTTTTTCCTAAACTGCATTAAACCAGTGCAGTGTCTTAAAGAGGCTATTTTGAATATCACCTCCTGTGTAGAGGTGACTCTCTTCCTTCAGGGCTGTTTTTATCATCTGACAAACCCAAGGCTTAAGGCTGGGGTGCCTCTAGAAGGGATTTGCCCCTCGAGATGGTGATTAAAGAGGGGTGAAATGCAGAACAGGGAGATGGCACTTTGGCATGGTGTCCCCACCTGAGGATGGGATAGGAGAGTGCAGTGTTTGCCCTGCACTTGGATTTAATTCCATGCTGTGCTTGCAGGGCTCCCAAAGGTGCCAGCAGCTTATCTTGGCACTGGGAATAAAGGCTGCAGGTTTTAGGGGCTGCAGCTCTCTGGTACCTGCATTCAGAGTTTGTGCTCTGCTGCCATCGTGGCAATACCTGGGACACTGGGCAATGTCCCAACACAAACAATCACACAATGGGAACTATTAGCAAAAATCAACCTGTGAACTCCAAGTGTTGATTATCCTTCAAAGAGTCCTCATCCCGTGTTCTAGGGATGAATTACTGTGGTGAAGTGACTATTCCATGGCATTCCAAAGGGAGACAGCTGTTTCACACCACACATACCCATCTGCTTTGTGACCAACACCAAGTTTGCAACTGCAGGTAGTGAAGGAAAACCATGGAAAGGAAAGCAGCACTCACCAACACACTGCTCCCCTCGCTTCTGGTAGCCTGGAGGGCACTGGCAGCTGAAGGACCCTCTTAAATTGACACACACTTGGTCAGCTCTACAGCTGTGGGTTCCAGTTGCACATTCATCTATGTCTTTATAAAAAAGAAAACAAGTGCAATATATTAGCAATTCAATGTACTTATAGCCTTTAACCTGTGGAAATGCTTTACACATCTTCAAGCTACCTGTAAGTACAGGCAGAAAAGTTCCAATTCACTCCCAGATATCCTCCCAACACTTGCAGCTATCAGAAATCTGGACATGTTTGAATTCTCGTAGATATTTTCAGATATTTGTTTGTCAAATGCCATTAATACTTTGTACTTGTCAGTCTAGAATTTTCTGTAAACTTCTTGCAGCTTCATCATATTTGAATGGTTTGCCTGTTTTGTTTTGCTTTTTATTTTCCCACGCTGGTTGGGTGTTTCATGGTGAATTACTCCAGAAAATTTCAGCAAATGTCCTTCAGCTCTTTCTCAAGCAGGAGAGGAGTCAGAAATATGTTGTTTTGCTGGACAGGGACTCAGAGCTTGGTATGTGGTGGCCTTCTCCTCAGGAAGAGCTCTGCCTCTTGTCATTCCCATGAAAATTCCCCTAATTCAGTCAATCTGTTTGAGTCTCTGGAAATAGTTTATGTATGTTTGTATTACACAGTGCAGCTAAAACTGCAAGTTCTAGCCCGATACTTTTCAGAGTAATTCAGGCAGCTTTTAGTTTGCACTCAGTGCAGGTTTATACAAGTATAAAAACAGCATTTTCATTCTGCCTGCTCATTATGACTGCTGGAGGTACTTAATTATAATTAAACTGCATGTGCTGACAAATGAATTACAATTTGCTTTCTCATCTGAACATCCAAAACGTTGGAGAGCTTTTTATTGTAACATGACACAGTACAGTGAGATGACTTTTTAATTTTGGCACCGTACACAATTTGGAGACTCTAGGCTGAATAAACAAATTCCTTAAAACTTATGATCTCTAGTTTACAAATCTCAGCTGACCTCTCTATTTGTATAGGCACTGGGGATGTTAGAACATCACCAGTGGCAGATTCTGGGTGGTGCTTTGGAAAAAATGATGGATTCTTTCTCATAACAAATGAAAACAATTTCAACCACAAGATTCAATAAAAAATAAACCATCAACAGTTTGAATTAATTCTCACCATTTACCCTTCTCCCCAAATGTCCAAATATTTTACATACATCTTCCTTTTATCCAACAGGGAAGCTGAAGGCCTTTTATGTTAGGCTGCTCTTTGCATTTCTGCACAGTGTCAGGGCTGAGGCTGCTGTGCTGGTGCAGGATTTGCTGAGCTCACTCTTGTGTCCTGGCACTGAAAAGCACCTTCCCAGGTGTGAAGGTTTTTGGGGACTCCAACTGGCTGCCTCCTCCACCCCAGCATGGGGCAGCTGAAGGCAAGTCTTTGCAGGGACTTTGTGAGCTTTGTACTCCTGGTTCCTACAAAAGCTGGATAAAATACTTGTACAATTCCAGTCCTTTTTGTTGTAGACTGTGCTGGAACAAAGAAAGCTTATTTGATCTTTAGGAGCTTCATATATGAGAAAACACGAGTTGCCTTTTAAGATGGATTAGTTAAAATGCATTGAATAATAAGCTACTCCAGCTAAAATGATTCATAGATTTACTTATGGTCTTTGGCTCTTCCTGACGGTAAGTTCACTGGACAGAAAAACAATTATTCCCAATTTTTGCCTCCCTATCTGGAAACCCTTGGAGAGTTTTGATGTTCTGGGTTTGTACAAGGTGGGAAATGAGGGTGGGCAGGAGAGCAATCTCCTGCTTTCCCTAGGGAAGGATGGTGAGGCTGCCATGCTTGGAGTGGGTCTGCTCCCAGCTGTGCAGGGAAATCAGGGCTGGTAGAGCAGGGCTGGTGCTTGAGGGAAATGCAGCAGGAGGAGAACAACAGGCACCTGGAAGGGTTTCAGTGATACAGTAGTTACAGAGGTGCCCTACTGCTGTGGCTGACACAGGGGGAGGAAGGGAATGAAGGTTTCTGTGCTGAAGGCAGTGCCAAGCTGGATTGTGCTGGTGCAATCCCAGCCCAGCCCTCCTGGAGTATGGGAAGGAGTCAGCAGTGATGCTGCAGCATCAGCCAGAGGCCAGAGAGGAGGCTCCAGCTCTTGGCACTCAGTGTGACCCAGATCACTGGCCATTACAGAAATAGCCTGTTTGCTAGCTGTCCAGAGAGTTACTGGAGAAACAGAGGTGTGGGAGTCACCAGAAGGAAGCAACAGCAGCCCTGGAGTTCCCTTGGCATGTGGCAGGGCAGCTCCATTTCTCTCTGAGGTGGCAGAGTTATTAATTTACCAGTGCACACCTACTTCTCTGCCCATGGGAAATATGACAATCCCACACTGGGGACTGGGATGGATTTGGGATTCCCACCATGTATTTTGTGGCTCTTGAGTGGGTAGATTGTCCATCTGCAGTTCTTCAGGGTCTGACCAAACTCAAGTTTCCAGATTGTTTTCTCAGTTATATTCCCCCTGTAGGGAAATCATTCACTCCCAGGTCTTTAAGGACTTATTTTTCCACTTTTCCAATCCATGAGATTCCTGGATTTACCATGTCTCTCACAGTGCCCTCTCAGTGACCTGACAGCAATTTTGATGTTCCATCAAATCCTGCTTTTTTTTTAGTCTGCATCAACTATGGGAATGAGATGGGAGTTATACAAAGCACATATTCTTCCCTAAATTCTACCACTTCATTCCATTTGATGTTTCTTGATACAAGGGCTTAAGAATGAACAGCAAATGTGGCATTGGGAATCCAAACTCTTGGTTTCTGCCTGGTGCAGACACCCAAGGCCATGATTTGGTCTCTGAGAAGCCACTGCAATCTGGGGCAAGGGTGTGATACAGGAACATCACAGAGCTCACCAGCTCTAATCCTGAGAGCAAGATAAATTTATCTGACCTTTCCTCTCCAGCATGAATGTTTAATAATGTGTTACGTGCATGTGTATTTATAATAATTAAAAAAAATTAAAACAAGGCTCTCCACTGCACACACTTGTCCCTCTGGGGAGAGGGTGAGAGAACAAACATGTGACAGATGTTTGTCATGTTGCTTAATGCACTACTGGAAAGCACTCAAGATACCACAGTGATGAGTGCAGTATAAGAAACAGATCTAGAAAGAAAATATGGGGCTTTTACAAGCTCATTCTTGAGCATCTTGCCTCTACATCCTTTTTTCCAAATTTAGTGTCATCATGATAAAGTTCATCTCCAGAACTGTTTCAGCAGCTCCTTCCATAGCTCAGGCTTCTGCCTTAAGCAAATATCTTGCCTGATAAGAAAACACTCCCAAATCACTCCTTATCAGCTTTGTTTAAATTTCATTTCTAGATGTTGTACAAGCATTTGTTTGTCTAGCTAAGCCATGTAAATTATACCAGCAACTAGTAATGAAAATTATCTCTTTTTTTTTTTATTTTTAATATATTTTTTAATCTCAGTTAATGTTTCTAAAGCTTGTGTTGTTCATTACACATGAGAAAGGGCTGTAAGTTTGTATTAGGTAGTTTAAAAACCTGAATGGTGTTTGATTATTGATTCATGCAACCTGTGAAATATAGATTAGTTCTTAAACTCTCTGTGTCTCTGGGTCTGATCAATGATGCTGCTCAGATTTTTATCCCAGACAGTTATATCCTGTGGGGGTGGAAAATTCCTTTGAAATGGTCTGGGTGTCTTTAACAATCCTTTTGCAGATCAATCTCACTCGAAAATGGAGCTGGGTTACCTTCAGTGTTTTGATCATTGTAATAACTGAACTCAGGTAAATTATGTAGACTTTCAGTAGGCCACTCAAAGTCAAACTTATCAAGGGATTTATTTGTACTTTGGTTAGAAAAGATATTTGCAAAATGGGTTTGGATTGAGTACTTCAATTTCTGCCTGTTGCTTCTAAGTGTTCCATCCAGAATAAGGATGTGACAGTTCTGAGGTTGAGGATTTGCAAAGCACAGAGTTGAGGTTCTGTGAACACTTTGAATTCAGATCCACTGAGCATCATGACATGACAGAGTCTTTAATCTCACTCTGTTTTCCCTGCAGGCTTGTGCTTGGTCAAACCTTGCTGTGCCCAGAATGGCTTGGGTGATGTGGGTCTCTATCAAGCTGCTGCATGAAATCCTTAAATACATCTCAAGGTCAGAGTCTAAGGAGAAGTGGGGCAGAAACACAACAATTAAGGACACCATGTCTCAATTAAATGACATGTGAGCTCCACTGCTCTTCCAGAAATGTGGATGGAAATCCTCAACTGTGCTGTGGTAAACAGGGCATTCAGACCCAGTCAGACCCTGCTGTAAACACTGGCTTTTGCAGCAATTTCCAGGGCTGTTCTAGAAGGTTCCCATTGGAAGACTTTGCCATCCACAGCTCTCTGCAAGCTCAGAGAATGCTCTGAGTTGCACAGGCAAGTGTCTGGGGTTTGCAGGGTGCTACAGCCACAGTGTGAGAACCATGGAGGGCAGCAGAGCCTGCTCCTGTATTCCTTCAACATATAAATCAAGTTGCATTTCATAGTTTTAATTCCACAAGCCTCACTAATGGCTGTACCCAGTGATTCCCTCATTTTCCAAAAATGTGCCCGCACTGCCTCTTGAAGTGATTTACACAATTCTGTCCCTCCACTGCTGACTTTGGCAGCCTGCTCTGCATTTCAACCACCAGTTGTGTACAGAAATTTTGCCTGACCTGCTTTTTAGCTATAGCTTTCCCTAACCCTCAGGGATGGCTCCCTCTTTTAGAGACAGTTTTTCTGCTGCTCTCCTGCACTCCATTCTCTCAGGCTCTTATCTAGGTCCTTACCATTTTCTTGCTAGTCTCTCTTTCTGAACTACAACCCTGGCTCTGTTCCCTTCCTGCTGTGACTCACTTTTCCCAAACCCCCTGACTCATGCTGCTCACTCACTTATGCAACAGCTTAATCTCTGCAATTTGCTTCCTATCCTTAGAAGCAGCACATAAAACCAGGAGATGCACTTCACCAGGGCTTTGCACTTTCAGAGAAGAAATGATGTCCACATCCACCTTCATCTTATTTTAGCCACTTGAAGCTTTTCTCCTCCTTTGCAGCACATACCTGCATGTTGTGCTCAGAACTGGAGAAATGTTTTCTTAACTAACTCAAGTGTGTCTTGCTCCTGTGACTGAAGTGTTCAGCTTCATGCTGCTCACTGGCTCTCAAAATATTGCAATGTATTACAGCAACTTCTTGCTCTCTGTGTGCATCCTCCTCTGTCCAAACAACATGTTTCCAGGTTGCTTTTCTCTGTCCTGGTCCATAGCAATCTTAATATTCCACCACATTAAAAAAAATAAAATTAAAATTGATATTCCTATTTCTGTCCCCAGTGAGGAGCACTGGTGGAGCAGCTGAATGGTTCACAGAAATTCAGATCCATGACTGTCCCACCAATGTCAGTGTTGCACTTGTCGTGGACCACAGCAAACCTGTTCTCAATTTGTTTTGAATGTAAACCATAAATATTTTACTTAATGGGTTTAAATTTTTTGAGTTCTTGGTGTGAGTGAGGCCAGAAAGTGACTTGGTCTGTTTTTCTAATGGATTCATCTGAGGAGCAAACACGAGCTCCCACGTCAGCAATGGCACCAGACAGTCTGATATCAGACACACAGTGATCTGCACGGTGCTGCAGCATCACTGACCATTTACTTAACCTCAGGCTTCTGTCTAAACTTTCCTTTTCTGCCCACTTCATTAACTTCTGTTCTATTATCAGAGGTTTTATACTGGCCTCTTTCAGAAAGAACCACCTGAAGATAACACACTTGGAGAAATTACACCTCTATCGTTCATCCATGAGTATGGGCTTATTTTATTTGACCAAATTAAGCATTCTGTCCCTTATTTATGTTTCTTATATTGTTCTTGCAACTGAAGCCAAGCTCACTGCTATGTAGTTTCCTGGATCCTCCCTGATCCTTTCTTACACATAGGAACAACATTAGCAACCTCCAAATTCCCTGGTTCCCTCCCCAGCCTTAGCAAGCTATCAACAATTTCTGTCAAAGGCTTTTCTATTTCCCTTGCTACTTCCTTCAACATTTGCAATGTTGTTCATCTGGGCTGGATGCCCAGACAGCTTTTAACTCATTGGTGTTGGGAGGTTGTGCTTGCTGGTGCTAGAGCCCAGCACAAAACCTGTTACATAACATCAGGGCAGGAGGCAGCAGGAGATGAAATAGCTGGAGAAGTTTCCCATTCCTGGAGTGGCAAAACCTGCTAATGCAGAGAGCTTCCCTCCAAGTGCTGTCCCTATCCATTGTATCATGAGAGACCCTCTCTAATTCTGCAGAGCTCTGCAGCAACCCAAAAACCTCCTCCTTTTTTGCTGTTTTTTCCCTTTTAAATTTTCCTTTGCCCTTTCATGTGAGGAATATTGGCCTGATTGCCCTGGTAACAAGTTTTCACAGTTGAGCGAAGGCAACCTGCACAAATACTTGTTTGCACAGGAAAAAGAGATGTGAGAGCCAAGACCTACATTTAAGCAAATAGGTGAGGTAGAATGTTTAAATTAATGAGATTTTCCTGAAAAACAGCACGACTCCTTTGGTGAGCTGAAACGTTTCCCCTCTGCAGTTTGAGAGTGCAGCAAAGCAAGTTCCTTGTGGATTCATCTCTTTACTGCTCCTGGATGTCATGGCACAACACAAGAGAAGCAAAGCATTGATGTGGTAAATGTGCAAAAAGAGAATTGAATGCAAATTGAAATTTGTATTTGGACTGCAAAAGTGTGAGCGAGCTCTGTGGATTTGGGCAAGTTACCCAAGCACAGTGATTCCAGGAACAGGAAGGTACAGGAAAAGCATCTTTCTGTTAACTGAACAGAGTTACCAAGCTGTTGTGAGTGAGCCTGCCCTGCAGTTTTCTGTCACCATTGTCTCTGGTATGTCCAAAGCAAATTGACTTATCCCACAGAAGAGCTCAATAAGGAGTGAGCCATAGCTTTCAGCACTGGAACATCTCCCACGTGCTTGTGAGCAGCAGGCAGCTGAGAAAAGAGGAAAAAATGAATGGAGCTTTGAATTGAGGAGTTTAAAAATGCATTTCTTCCTTTCTCCTGCTCTTTCCCTCCCTGTGAGATGCTTCTTCCCTCTCCAGCACACACCAAGCATTCTGGGAGGTGCATTGCACACAGGATATGGCTCCTAATTCCAAGATCCTTTGGAATTGGAGGGATACACCTCATTATCCAACCACAGCAAATTAAATGAATGTGACACTTAAACCATTGGTCAGGTACCACAGGAATTAAAATGATCACTGCAAGTGAGAGTGGTATGGCTGATATGGCCTTAGTCTGATACAAGGCCACAAATCATTCCCCAAAGGATTTTCTACCCAATTTTACTTCAATGTCTATTGTTAAAATAAGAACATGGACAATAATTTGTCCTTGTGTTTAAAGTTTCTCAAAGGGAAGAGCACTTTAGAAGTGCCCCATTAGAAGACCACATTGTTAACTACTAGTTTTCCCACTCATCAAAAAGAAAAGTATTCCATGCTTTTGATGGACCTAGATCCATTTAAAATTTGTATGATTGGCTTTATTTCTGCTGGAGCCATAAATGGAGTCATTACCATTCACTGATTGAGAGCAATGGATCTCTGAGTGCTTCAAAACATGAGTTGCCATAATGGTAAACTTTTTGATTTGCATTTTGCAATAGCTTATTTTTACTTTCAGTAGAGTATTTCCTGCTGTTGCTTTCTTGTGATTTTATGTTAGAGGTCTAACAACTTGTGCTTTTTGGTTCATGCCTGCCCAAGTGAGGATCACCCACCCATGATGACCAATACACTTGGACTGGGCTCAAAAACAACAAGGGTGGATTAAACTATTCCATTATTGCAGATGAAAGAGTTCTCCCCGACATCTGGCATATCATCTTCAAAACTGATATGGAACATCTCCATAAATTCAGCTTAACATTGTTTTTGTGAGTGTTCCAAAGTATTTTTAACATGAAGAAATAGCATGCAAACTAATTTCCTATTTGAAAGTAAATGTCTTGTTCTTATTTCTAATTCACACAGTTATTAAAAAAAAAGTTAAAAAAAAAAAAAAAAGGATGATCACTTAACTTGAAGCATACTGGTTTGTTTACTTAAGTTAATGGAAAAACTAGTCAGTGTTTGATGTAAAGCTGCCCCCTTGCTTGAAAGAAAACCAAACAACTGCTTATGAATTATGAATATCTCCTAATACTTTCCAGAATTATCTGAAGGATGTATTTTTTTCTTAATTACGTACACTTAAAAGTTCCAAGTTCCCTCTTCATTTCCATTTTGTTTATTTCTCTCCTTGGAAACCTCATAAGCATTTTCCTTTAGCTAGGCTTGACTGAACAAAATATCACTGCTACAACCTGTAATATGGGGGAAATGAAGGCCTGAAATCTCACTGTGGTTTTTAATTAGGAAGTTGAAGCTCATTAAAGCTTTGCAAGCCTTTTCACAGCTCTTACACTGGCAGCTGCTGGATCCCTGCAAAGGAAAACATAAATATCTACCCAAAAAAGTGAGTTCAGGGCACACTTCGAAAATCAACTTTCATTCTGAGACAGCTCAGAAAACTGCAAAAAGTGTTGCTTGTCTTTTATGTTGGCATGTCTTCTACTGGTTTAGTCCCAGGTAGAAGTGCAGGAACCTCATTTTGGGGGTTTTTTGGTAGTGGACACAAGAAACAAGGGATTTAGGGGGAACTTCACTTGTAGGACCAGTGCCTTAGAATATTTGATATGAGACCAATTTTATCCATAGCATCTCCTTCCCCTGCAGCTTTTGCAGGCTGAATGAGCCTTTTTAGGAATTTAGGAACATTGAGGTTCAAGCTGAGTTCAATAGCAGCTCTCTGAAGGAGAGGGTTTATCTAAATGATGATATTGTTTTTAGCACTAATCATCCTATCTGTTGGCAGTACCAACATGCTGCAATCTCCACAGCTCCCCATGTAAATAAGCAGATTCCTGATGCTGTTCCAGCTTCAGAAATGCCTTTGAAGGCATTCTTTGGGTCTGAATTTTTCCTATGTGGTTATGGGATACTTTTAGCATGTGGAGGTAGCCACAGCTGCCTTGTTTTGAATAAATGTATCTAAAACATATTTAAAGTGTTATGGGCAGGCACTGGGCTGTGAAATAGAAAAGGTTAAAAGAAATTCCCACTTTCATGCCTTCTACAAGTTTTGAATTGATAGAAGAATAAAAGCAAATGATGGAAATAGTACTTAAAAAAAAGACACATCAGTTGATTTCATCCAAAATATACTCTAGGGATGGGAGGGGACTGGAAGAGCTGGGATAGAAAAACACAATGTTCAGGTTGCACAGTTCAAGTGAAGTGAGAGGATGTGCAGAAGTGAAGGTTTCTGTGGCAATATAAATTTGATTATGCCAAAATCAAGCAGAGTTAGTTCTGATCTTACAAAACCATCAGGAACTGGATCTGATAAATTCTTGTTTGGCTGTTTTGCCCTAAGAATTCTTATTAACTGCCTCCTCCTTAGAACTTAAGTGGAAAATTCAATTTTCCATGTATTTCTTCACATGAAGAGGGTTTAAAATTGAGTTGGAAGTTTTAAAAATTCTTTGTTTATAAGAGAATAGATACAAGAAGTGAAGCCAGGCAGGATCAAAAGGGAGGCAGAGCAGGGAAAAAGAAATCAATCCTTTAAAGGTAAAATAAATTTAAAAAAAGGAAAAACAGTATGGATACTAATGAAGGAAGGAAAATGAACATGCGAAAAGCAAGTCAGGAGCCCAGGGGAGGTTGTGGAAAAGGGGAGATGGATGAGAGGGGTAACTGAAATAAGCTGAGGGTGTGCAATCCACTGAAGTTTGTAAGTTAGAGCACTGCTTGGGAAGTATTTGTTGTTCTTTCAAAAACCTGACAAAAAATTCTGAAAACTGAAAATTATTATTATTTTTGGCCCCACTCTAAGATTTTTCTGGGGTTTAGCCACGTTTTTTTTTCTGTGTTTGGGAACAAAAAAAAAAGAGAAAAAAAAAAAAGACACCAAAAAATACTTTGTTCTTTCAATGAGTCAGTAATAAATAAAAATGAACATTCTAAAAACCAGAAGTTTCCTTGGGAAGAGAGAGCTATTTTTTCTTCCAAATTTCCTTTGCCTTAAAATTGGGATGTGCTCTGCTCTCAGGCTGAGGATCTGCCTTCCCAGCTGCCTTTAAGCAATCAAGTAGAAGTAGCAATTGGGACAGCTTTGCTCCTTTTTTTCTTTTTTTCTTGTTTTTTTTTTTTTTTTTTTCCCCTGGTGTTTGGCTGGGAAGTTACATGGGTTTGCCTCAGAATAGATGCTGTGCTACCATAATCCTGGCACTTTTCACTGAAAATGAGATTTCAGCAGTGTTTCCTAGAGTAAGTGGAGAACTCCTGAAGCATCCTGAACATCCAGCTGCAGGGCTGGAGGGAGGGGGAAGTGCAGCAACCTGCTTTGTTTGCCTGAGCATGTGATTTTTTTGTTTTTATTTTTTTGTATTCTTTTTTTTTTTTTTTCTTACTACCTTGTGATCTTCACAGACTCCTGGCAAAGCTTGAAAGGTTAGTTTGAGAAGGGAGTGGCTATCATTTGTTTAGAAAATAAATAGCAAAAAGTAGGCCAAATACCAGTAAAGTTCCAGTTTTAAAATATTAAACTAACACACAACATTGCTGACCTGGAAAGGTCACATGAAGTGGGAGAAAGGATGTATTTAGAGTGATTGCCAGGCAGGACGTGGGATCTCTCACTGACTTGGCAGTAGACACTTCAGCTCTATTTGCTGTTTCTAATGCTCCTTATTTGCTAAGTTCTTAAGTTTGACAAGATCCATGCTTTATTTGTCAGTATTTACATGGTATTAAGCAAGTGTGTAAATCCATTCTGAGGGTAACCAAGGCCTGCTTTTCCTGCCTCATCTTTGGATGCTCAGAAACCTGGGAAGAGGGAGGTTTGCAGGGGGTTTTCCATTGGGGAGTGCTCTCAGATACCAGGGTTACTTGTGACAAGTTGAAACTCATCGAATCTGGTGGGATGGATCCAGTGCTTCCAAATCTATCAGTGTGAGAGTGAGGAAAGAAATGACACTAGAGCTGTTAGAGTTCCTTCAGAAGAAGCAGGAAGATTTAATGGGAATGTAAAGATGTCAGCATCCCTCTCTATGGCCTGACTTTAGGACTCTTGGCAAGCGTGGAGGAGAAAACCCAAGGCAGCAGATAAATAATTGCTGCCACATCATCCCAGCACATCATCATCACTGCTGGATGAGATGAAAGGTATTTACAAACCAGAGGCTGCCAGCAGAACACAGGCAGCCCCAGCTTGATCCAGCTCCAGCTGTAATCAATAGGAGCCTTCAGCTCAACCAGAGCCTGAAGAACAAACTGGCTGCTTTTTGAAATGTCTTGCACGGTGAGTCCTGCAAAGCAAAGCTGCAGCTCAGCAGGAGCAGGGCGTGGAGGGATTGTTTGGTGGGCTTCAAAATTGTACTTTCCACTGACAACTGAAGCAACATTTCTCCTTCTCCCTCTTAAATCTCCCACTCTTCTCCTGTTTTTCTTTCCCTGTTCCTCTGGGTTCTGCTGTTCTAATTTTTCAAGGCAGAGAATGTGCCTTTGTTTGTGAAGAGCAAGGCGAGTTTATGGCACCCTATTCATTATATTTATGAATCATATCTAACTGAATTTTTCCCATAGCCCAAAGGTGGCTGATTGCCCAAAGGCACTGCTCTAATGCCTGTGTTTTCTATTTATAAGGTGTATTTTAGTTTACATCAGAAGCTGAGGCAAAGACTTCTGCTTGATATCACTTGTGCCAAATGAAACCCACAGAGAAAGTGTGGCCAAAGGAATTCTGTACAAAAGTTGTCCGGGCTCTGTAATTTTGTTCATGTGGGTGCATGGTAGTGTACCCCAGCTGCCAATAAAAACACTCTAAAATAGAAAAAGCCCTGTGCAAGTCTCCAGATGATCTTCAAATGTGCACAACACAGGTGAGGGAGCACGGGGAGACAACCAGGCTTTGTCAGGACACAGCCCGGTGAGAAAATCAGCTTTTGCAAGGTGGTGGTGAGAAGGGAAGCAGCTCCTCCAACAATCCCTGCTGCTCCCTGTAAGTCTATGAAATTCCTGAAAGAGCACTTCAGAACCAAATTAAAGAAAATTGTTGCTTTTGAAGCCATTTGTGGTTGTGACCGAGTGCAGGCGCTCCCCAGAACGTGTTGATGCTCCGTGAGCCAAGGACAGGGAGAAATGAAGCCCTCCAAGGAGGGAACATTGGTCTGGGCCATTGCTGCAGCTCAGGAGAGTCCTGGATCCCTGTCAGGGGCTGGAAAGCTCCAGCAGCACACAGCCCAGGACACTGGGAGGAGATCTGTGGGACAATCATTAGCACTGATGCCTGTCCAAACCGAGCTTTTTGCCTCTGGAGAACGGCAGGAATAAAAGGAATTGGCTTTGCAGCTACTGGGGAAAGGGGAGGAACAGGCCCTGACAGATTCACTGGACAAGTTTTTTAATGCTCTGTGGCTTGGGAGGTTTCTCTTGCTTCTGGCCCCAGGAAGAAAGATGAGTGGGGAAGCTTTAGAATCATACAATGGTCTGGGTTGGAAGGAGTGTTAAAGCTCATCCAATTCCAGCCCCATGTCGTGGGCAGGGACACCTTCCAATATCCCAGGTTGCTCCAAGCCCTGTGCAACCTGGCTTGAAACATTTCCAGGGATGGGGCAGCCACAAGTTCTCTAGGTAATCTGTGCCAGGGCCTCACCAACCTCACAGCCAAGATTTTTTTTCCTAATATCCAATATAAACCTCTCTAATGCAAAGAAATAAACTGCAAAAACTCCCTCTCTTTCTTGTAGCCATCCTTCCTGAAAAAGCATTGAGGACCTTTACCATCCATTTTTTTTTCTTTTCCTCTCGAAGGTTTTTTGCTTGGTTCTCTTTGTGTTCCATTCCCCACTTTAAAAGGCATGAGATCCCAGATCTTTCTGCTCTTGCAAATGGAATGTATGAGCCAAGTGCCAGGGATGCCTGTCTGCATCCTGGCACATCTGAGGGATGCCCAGGACATTGTCAGTACATTGTTTGGCACTGCCTGGCTGGCTGGAGCTTTAAGCAGACAGCCATGAATGTGTGATTAAAATCCACTGCAGAGGTTCATGGCTGGGCAGGATCCACAGGGAAACATGAGGGCCTCAGATGCTGCTGAACACAGGCCAATGGTGGCTGGTCAAAAGAAATTCTGCTCATAAATTTTTGCAGGATGGGAGAAGAGATTTCTCAATTTAGACTTTCATCAAAGCTATTGGAAAAAGCTGTCCATCACACTTAAGGTTCTCTTGCTGCCTCAAATGCCTTCCAGATGGATTTAATTCCAGTGCATTGATTGTCCACTTGGCTTTGCAGGGGAGCAGGTCAGGGCAAGTCCATCCTCACTGAGCTCTGCATGGCAACAAAATTGACTGGTGACTCTTTCCTTGTGGAAATGCTGTCTTCCAGGAACTGATGAAGCAAGAGGTGAACTGGCAGAAGATGAATCTAGGGAAGGCTAATTATATCCAAGTAATTAATGCCAAGAGCAAAGAATAGAATGAAGAGGTGAAGCAAGGAGAGATGTAGTTGAGTATTAGGAAGATGGTCTGTTTATAGTGGAGAAAGAATAAACACCTACTGGCACATTCATTTCTTACCTATAGGATAAAGGGGGGGAAATCACTTCAAATTCTAAAGCTAAAATGCTTTAAAGTAATTTTTAAAGTAATTTAGTAATCCTTTATCTATGTAATTATAATTGTTAGCTGGAATAACCCAAACCAATGTGTGCAACATTAACCATTCTCCCAAGCTAATCACACTCAAATTCATTGTGTAAATTTGGGAGATCTAACCTGGATTTCTCTGTGCTCTTGGGTTTCAGAAGCTCTGACTGTGGAGAAGGATTCCCTTGTGCTGCTCCAAACCCTGAACCAAAACCCAGGACCATGTTCAAACACCAAACAAGAGGAGAGAGGGGACATTTCAGAGGACAGCAAGAACCAGGTAATGACAGCTGTGGGTTGTGGAGATGTTTTTAAAGCTTTTTCAAGAGATAAGGTTTCCAGGCAGGGTCTGCTGTAGAGGAGGGGAAGTTTTTTAGCAGACTTGAAAACATTTGGGCTTCAGTTGATTGAAAACTTTCATAGATAACATTTAACCAACTGCCTTGATTTAGAGGCTGGGTTTAATTAATCAGATGCTACCAATAAATATGCAAAACACAATATGCATTAGTGGAAGACTAATGACAAGACTGGTTTCTACCAGTTAATTGAACATCCTCTGTAGTGAGATCTGTATCTAAATTTATTTAGGATCTAACAGACTGTTAGTTTGCTTTGGAGATTTCATGGACAGGCAAAAAAATCAGCACAAAAGAAAATAAATAACATCTCAGCTAAATAACCACAGGGTCTTCTGAAGGGATTTCAGAGGTTCAAAAACACCCCTGACAAATGAAATCCAAGTCATGAAGGTTCTAGTACCCTGTTATTTTCTGGACTGGGAAGTGTTCAGTGTGTTTTAGGATCAAGTCCAAACAATTTTTAAGGAGTTAGTTCTTGTTTTCAATGAAAGGAAAATAAAAAGGAAGCAAAGTATAATAGATAAGTAAGGCTAAATACATATTAAAAGCAAAAATCTTTTCAAAGCAAAGAACAATGATCTCTTATCTACAGAAGGTTCAGCAAATAGGTTAATTCTTCATATTGTCTCGAAACTCTTGGGCTTGATTTATTATTCCCCTTGTTTGTGCAGGAATTTTTATTTACCCCACAAGGCTTCACACTTATTGCATGTACATGTGCTTGCCCAAAATGTCCAGTGGTGGAGAGCAAGGCCCCTTGAGCCAGAAAAGGAATCTGAGGTTCCTGGAAAGATCTCTGTGGATGCAGTTACGTGTCATTCTGTCCCAAAGCAGCCCCTGCATCCATCTGCTCCTCAGAAGGGACAGAATGGATCTGGTTTGCAGATCATCAACAAGTTGGATGTTCAACTTCCAGGAGGGATAAGATTTTACAGAGAAGATACTGAGGAGATGGTTCTTGTAACCAAGCCAGGCCTCATTTCCTAGAGAAGTGGCACGAAGTATTTAGTGAGTAAAAGTGACAGCACGGCCTCATCTGGCACTGCAAATTCACAGTCCTGTTTGGAGTCACCATAAATCATCAGCTGTAAAGTATCTGCTTTCCTAAAGGAGCAGCTTTATTCCATTAACATTTTGAAAGTGACGTTGCTAATTGTACCATAATTTATCCAGGAGCACAGTGTGAACTGCTGTTTTCAGTCAGGTTTTGGCCCTCCCTGCCAAGAGTTTAAGTTTGAGTTAAACTTAAGAGTTTAAGAAAAGAGGAATGAAGAGTCAGGGATGAAAGAGAAACAAGAATTGAAGGCTATCTAGAAGGGGCAGCACTGAGACAAGCCGGGATATTCAGCAGAGGGATCTGAAAACTGTGCCGGCAGTGCAAGTGCAAGCTGAGTAAACAGCCAATTCCTCCAGATCAAGGCTACTCCCTCCCATACTCTCAAGCATTTCCTACCCACCCATGAGTAGGATCAGCCTGTACCTGGTATTGCAGGCTTGCTCTGGCAAGTTTTGTAGTGAGGGGTTTTAAAATAAAAGTTCCTAGCAACAAGTGAAGGGCTGATTGAGGCCAGCAGTGAGCAGTGGTGTAAACCCAGGCACGTGCAAAGGTGTCAGGGAAAATACTGGGATCTAAGTGTGGGCTTTAAATGCTGGAGTGCAACTGAAGGTGTCTTAATATGGCACTTCAAATCACAAACAGTGGTTTTGTTTATGAAAATCAGCCTTGGTGCTCTCTCAGTACTTTGAGAAGCTTGGTGGGCACTAGTTATGAAAATATCTGCAGGTACTCAAGAGTTCAAGTAAGCACAGTCATGGATCAGTGAAACTTCACTTCTTTCCTTGTTTGTGGATACACTGTGCTAGGATTAATTTTTTGTTGTTATTTTTAACTGGAAATGAAAAAGCTGCAGAGATACACTTGTAGCAGGAGTTGGATCATGGGAGGTTGGGAATGACATCCAGCCGGTCTGTTCCTCAGGAAAATGTTTTCATTCAAACCTAGGGCTGCCCAGAATTGTTACCTCCTCTAATGGAGAACACTTCCTCACCTACACATTTGTAAGAAAACAAACCCACTTCCCCCCAAGCCTGCATTTTTAGCACATCTCTTTTGTCTGTGAATTGTAAGGAGGGATTCTGGATATAGGGAAAGCCTTTTTTACCATTAGGGCAGTCAAGGTGTGGAACAGGTGCCCAGAAAGATTCTGTGCTCTCCTTCTGTGAGGTTTTTCAAGCCCTGAGTGAATAAATCTCCCAAGTCTGATCTCAGAGCTGAGCAGGATGTTGGGCTGGAGACCTCCCAAGGCCACTTCTCACCTGAATTATTCTGGGCTGCTGTGAATGTACTCTAAGCTATAAACCAGAATGGAGAACTCTACCACCTTTCTTTCCTCTGACTTTTCTTCAGGCAGGGATTGAGTGAAGTGAGGTTTCTGATTAAAATTCTGATTGTGGATGCTGTCACACAACTTATTTTTTTAATGCAACCTGAGCACCAAACTAAGTAAATTCATCCCAGCTGTGAATTAAAGAGAAGAACTGTAAGGAAACCAGTTGGTCCCCACTGGTGAAATGAGTGCTAAGAATAGTTAACAATGGGACATAAGCATTTGATTTCTCAAATTAAGGACAAATGATAGGAATGGAAAAACCTGCGTATGATCACTGCAGCTTTCAAGGGCTGTAGTCAGTGCAGCCCATGCCGAGAGCATCCCAGAGGGGCAGTAACGCTGTGACAGAGCTCTGGACGCGGGGATGGGCTCCGTGCAGGCGGCTCCGCGGCTGTGCTGCGCTCCCTGCTGCAGCCAGACCTCCAACCCTTGCTCGCTTTGAGCTGCCTTTCCTGCTCTGGCCCTGCTGGGGCTGTTCGCTGAATCCCCACGCTCCCTCTGGTCTCCAGCGCCGCTCGGGGCTGCGGCAGGAGCGGGGCCCCACCCCGAGGAGCAGGCGGAGCAGCGGCTCCGCAGCCCCGGCTCGGTCACACTTGAGGCATGAGAATGGAGCCCCCGGGGCTCCCTCAGCCGCCACCAGCCACAGTGTGCTGAGGCCACTTCTTGGCTGGCTTGGACGTGACAGATAGTAAAACAAAGAATCAAATGTAAGGAATGATACGAGCTGCTCCTGCTGCTGCTTTTGTCCCAAATGCACCACTGAGCACAGGAATTGAGGGGTGGGATGTGCTGGTTCGCTCACACATCACAGAATATCCTGAGTGGAAAGGGATCATGGAACCCAGCCCTGAAGGTAGGGAAGTGTGTGCCCCACAGGGCTGTTTAGAACAGGACAGTTCCTTCTCCATGCACATGTTGTCCAGGAGAATGGGGCCTTGGAGGGCTCTGGAAGCTGTGCCAATACTCAGTGTCACTGGATTTCAGTGCTGCATGCTCTGCCCCACAGAAACAAACCCTGATTCCTAGGATGACAGTGTTCTGATATCAATACCTGATTTCTTTTTGATATAAAAATTGCATTTGACAGCTAACAGATTATTCACACACCACTTTTTCAGAATTACAGAAACTTTTGTCTTAATTTCCCAACGGTTTTAATTGTTTAACAAAACTACACTGGTCTGTGCTCTCCCAAAAGAGGATGAACCTTCTGCAGCCTGTAGGGCCAGGAATGGTTCCACTATGGAACTGTACATCAGTCCACCAGACTGATTAACCAGAGATTTGGGGATTTGGCTTTGTGCTCAACCCACAGGTAACAGCCAACAAATCCAGAAAGATGGAAAACACAGAGACTCTGCTTTCTCAAACTGGGCACTGGGAGATATCTCAGGAAAGTACAGATATCACCAATCTGTTCTTCAACAATCAGCCCCATCCTGACATTCCTTACAAATTGAGGATTGCCCTAAGCATAAATTAGGTTTATTAACCTTTTCAAAAGTTGCTGCTTTTTAATTTCTGCTCTCATTGTATAAAATATCCAGATTCTTGTTTGATCACTTTAGGAACTGTTGGCCTAAGGGCACAGGTTTTGGGAAGTATTTCCTTTTGGGGGCTTCTCCCACCATGCCACCTTCCAGCTTCACAAATACTCAAACTGTGAATTTGACAGTGGGAAAAAGCAGCTACAAACCTGCCTTGATTATTTCTGTATGTTCTTGCTACACTTTTATCTGCTGTTGAAACCTCTTCATCCCCAAGCTGCTCCTGTTTTTCAGTGTCCCCCTGTCCCAGGCTGTGCAAACAGCTGCCCAGCTCCTGATCAGTTGGAGAGGGAAGGAAACCAAGCAAGTGAACTATTCCTGCATCCCAAACAGCCCCTGCACAGCTCTGGAGCTGGGGAATCCCCCAGGAAGCTTTTAGGAGGGTGGAGAAAGCAGAGACAAGATCAAGACCAGCTCTCTAAAGCTGTGCTGAGGGTGTTCGAGGGTGTTGCTGGGTGGATCCCCTTGGCTGGTTTTGGGGTTTGGCTCTATTACATGGCTGTGCTTTCAATTTATTTCAAAGGTGCCTGGAGCCTTGTAAATCTGCATACATAGTAAGGAAGAGATTCTCCTCACAGTGGATACTGAACTCTGAGTGTAACCAGAATGGAGAGAATGTTTTGATTTAAATACATAATGAAACAACCTTTTCATAAAAATATCTTGTCTAGAAATGGGGAATTTTTCTTTTTATAGGCATAGAGAGACACAGTTTCTAACAGAGCAATACTTTGTATTGGAACACACAAAGAAAAGTTTCCCCTTCCCCAAAATCATCCTATTTCACATGGTGATTAATAGATTAAAATCTGTGAATAGTTTCTGGATTGTTTAAATAATGGTCAGTGTTTACAGTGGGGAAAATGGGTGGGTTTTATTCCTGCACCCAACTTTTCTTGCACAAATGCTATCAGGAGTGTGGTTCTAACTCTGTTCTACTTCAGGTTAATTCAAGCTGTAAAGTTCTGCTCCTGCAAACACCAGAAGTGTTAATTCTATCATTTTAATCTGCTTGTATAGTGCTTTCCTCTCCAGGGAAAAAGGGCTGGAAATTTCAGCAATATCTTTGGGTATTGCAACCATCCTCAAATTATTTTCTACTCTCCTCCAGTGACACATAAGGAGAGAGTGGGAAAGAAAATGTGTCTTGATGCTCCAAGTGAAGCCAGATAAGACTGAGGAAGGCCTGGATGCAGAGTACATCCAGGCAGGATGATGTCAGAGAAGAACATGTTGTTTCTTTCCCCTTGGGAAGTGGGAATGACTTTTGGATTCTGCACTCTTTCCTGATTTAGTCTCCAACAACTTCTGGGAGGAATGAAGTCAGGTGTCATCCAGAGCCCACAGGGGCAGAGCAGGGGCTGCTCCAAAGCACTGCTGATTTCTGATGTGATTCTGTGCTCACTGCCCTGTGAAATATTCCTGTATTCCTGCTTTAACTCACTCCAGGCATGACACACAAGTCCTTGTTTTACCCAGGTCACTTTTATCAGCTCAGGGTTCTGTGGAGAACTGGCTCCTGATAAGAAAGTCCCTTGAGAACAAATTCATTTACTAAGAAAGTGCTTTAAAACCTACAAGCAAGTATTTGTTGCTTCTAAAAGTGTATTTAATTCCACCTACTCTGTATCCCAGATACTCAAAATTCACTCCAGAGTAAGTTTAGACAAGAGAGAGATTGTTTCTCCTGGTTTTTATTTTTATAAGATAGGTCATGTCAGTTAAAACCACACTTAAATTTCTGCTCACTTTGCCATGTTTGATTCCTTTGCTCTGTGCAGGACTGTTATTAAATGTTACCTTATTGGCAACCTCTTTAAAGCCACACAGAACATTGTTACCCATCAAAAGTCCTTGCATTTCCCAATTCTAAGTACTCCTGACAACTGGCAGCTGTTACAGTATTGATAAAGATTACTTTCTGAATTTATAATGCTTCAAGATATTCAGGATCTGATTGTCCACATTACTGCTTTTCTGAAATTATGGGGGTTTATATCTCATAAGATGCTCCTTGAATTTCTTTAGCTCTGGTGAATTTAAATTAAAATTGAAGCCCAGGCTTAACTCTTGGTGTAATGCCCAGTTTTGCAGAGCAATTTTGTCTTTGGGTTCCATCTGATAGTGGGATTGGGTTGATTGCACATATTCTGCCCAGTTACCTGTTCAGAGCAATCACCCCCATGCAGGCAGATGCACATGAAAACCCTGGAACAAGCTGTGCCTGTGCTCAGGAATCTCCATGGAACATCTGTGCAGGCACAGGCTGAACGTGCAGGGTCAGATTTGCTTAAATCACTTCACACCAGCTCATGCACCAGACCAGGAGTTCCCTCCAGGTTCAGTTCAGCTTGGAAAGGAAGGCTCAGCAATATCCTCTCCTCAGAGCTGATCAAAACAGGCTTAATTAATTAATGTGTCCACTCAAAGCGTGGATTTTTAAAATCAGGAGTTAATAAAGCCAGATTTGGAGCTTCCCAAAGTAAACATCCCTTCACACACTGAACCTTTTATCATTCCCTTGAAGAATTTTCCCTTAAAGTTATTTATTTAAGCCTTTCAGTAATAGCAACAGACAAGGGGCTACTGAATATCTAATTTTAAAAATGCTTAATTATATCCCAAGCTCTTATTTTACCAGAAAAGGTCTAATTCATTTCTGAGCCTCAAGAATTTTTCTCAGCACTGTAGCTTATAAAAGAGTGTGTAACAAATGTTTTCTTAGTCACTTTTTTCAGCTTTGATCATATAATTATACCTAACAAAAATTAGACATTTCTCCACTCTGCTTACAGCAGGACCAACCTTTAAGATGATTTCAGATTAACAAATGAGACACAAATGGGAATGAGCATTAAAGGTATTTTATAATAACTATGTGTGTGCTAAAATACTTCAGAGCTCTGTAATTAGCAAATCCCTCTTGTATTTTTAGTAAAGTTAAAAGGTAGATGAAAGAAGGTACAAGCAGCATTCTTGTGTATGTAGTATAGGTTTTTTTTCAGGTTACATTTTACTGTCTGTTGAATTATGGCAAATAACTTTCTCTCCAAAACTGTTGCTTTCTGGCTGCTATGAAAACAAAACTTAGCAAATCAAAGGTGAAAGAGATATTTCTTTGTGGAATTTTTTACTTTTTTACCTGTGAATTTTATGTCTGATTGCCTATTTCAGGTACTCTTGTCAGAGATCTTACAAAGAGAGCAGAGATCTTACAAACCCTGTTCAGATCTTCCAACCTTGTGGATAGAAGCCTCTAAACTTGGACAGGTATGTGGCAAAATTCCCTTTGATAAGAACCCTTCAGCCCAAAGGAGGCTTAAATTTCATGTCACTTATTCTAGACCTTGCATAAATGATGACAGCCCAGAAAAAGCAGCTCAAAAACCATGACAGAGGGGAAAAAAGAATGTGATTGTAATGAAAGGGGGTGGTCAAGCTCAGCTTACATTAATCCCAGTTAACAGAGACACAGCATAAAGGGGTTGCCATGACAAAGTGCTGCACAACAGGAGTTGACTACACCACAAAAAATGTGGAATGTTGAAGATGCAACCTGGTAGGTGAGCTCCAAAATTACACTGTCCTTGTGGTTTCTACCAGACCAAAAATATCTCTCTGGAAGGGAGTCCTGTAACACTCCCACTGTCTCTGACAGTAGGAAAATGGCAAACCAGCAATCCTGAGCAGCACTCTGAATGAATTCCCACAGTGCTGGAGACTGTGCTTGGCTGTGGGGCAGCAGGTGGGATTCCCTAGCAAAGCACAGGACAGCAACACAGGCATCCCTGGGTGCTGCAGGGAGAATCCAACAAGCCTCTGCTGCCTTTGCAGGAAGCTTTGTTCTTCCTGTAGGGCTGTTTTGGCACACAGAAACAGCAGCTATCATCTTCCCTGGCCAGCATGGGAAGGGAGATATCACTTGGAAAGAGAATAAAATGAGGAAAATAAGTTTCAAGTTTCAGCTCTTGAACAAGTTTTCCAGCTTCCTAAATTTGTCTCACGACTGCACATGCTCAAGAAAACTTTTGGACCTTTGAAAAATGTATCTGAAATGCTGAGATCCTGTAGAGGCATTCTAGCAAAGGTGACTCAGTAACCCAGACAGCAAGAGTGAAAATAAAACACAGGTAAGAGCATTTCCTTTATACACTAGTTAATCTGAAGTAGGACTCAGGTTTGAAAATGGAGGGGAAAAGTGGTGGTTGAGAAAAAATCATCCTGAGCAAAAAACTTGGGAGAAGAAGAGCACAGAGCCTTTCTCAGGAGCCTGAGGAGTGACAGTGCAGGAGACTGGGAGGAAACAACTGCCCAGAGCAAGCACAATGAGAACATCCCAGTGTCACTATAAAATTACCTGAGAGGGGCTAAAAGCAGCTGCCCTGGCACTGCTGGGGAAGTGCCTGTGTCACTGTGGAATAGATTCCTTTGAGAGCAGGTTTTGGCACAGGGAACAGAGGGAGCACAGCCCTTTTTGTGCCCTCTGGTGCTGCTGAGTGCAGCAGGTGACAGCCCTCACTCCTGGTGGGGTTTTCCTGACTGTAGGATGCTCAGATCTGAGTGTCTGCAACAGGTACAGGGAATTCCTCGAAGAGAGAAAGAAATGCTCTGAGCTGTTTAATGGGGTGCCAAGTTCTCTGGGATGCCAAGTCAGGATCAGGCATAAGCACATTCTTCCCCTTTGCTATCTGGTGTTATTGCTGATTGCATGGTGGAAAAGACCTCCAGCTTAGAGAGAGGAATTCTGAAGGAGGACAGATGGCTGGGGTTTGGACTTTCTTCAGGCCATGTGCCTTCTGAATCCATTTGCTGTGTTTTGTCTGTCAAAACACGAGCCTCCTCCGAGCTACTAAGGCAACAGGCTTTAAAATCAACAAATGCAGCCCACAAGGATGACAGCTGAGGTGACTACTGTGTGATCCCATTCTTCTGCTGCAAGAAGCCATGAGAACTGCTAATGAGTTTACTTAAACTTGAAGCCCAGTGCTTGCCTGCATAATCCCAGTTCAGGAAGCTAAGGTAAATACAACTTGGGGAAGCTTGCTTGCTTCTAGCACTCTTAGCACGATGAGCAAATGGGAGGAATCTTTAGCAGCAACACACTGAGAATATTCCTGCAGGGGTCAGGACAATGGGAAAGCAGCAACTAACTCAGGGAAGGAAAGCAGCTGCTAGTATTTATGCTTGTGATGGATGTTCACAGTAAAATGGTCAGACAGAACAGAGGATATCTCTCCAAGGTCTTGACTTGACACCCACAGCTGTGCAAATAGCACAGATGGGAAGATGATTCAGAGTGGCCAGATTTCAAAAATGCCCAAAACCAGGCCCTCAGAGCAAGATGGGTTTTTGTGAACGCCCCTCTGGACCCTCAGGGCCACTCAAGAGATGCAGCAGTTTCACACATTAACATCTTGAGCAGTTGGTGCTGGATGGGCTGATGAAAGATGATCTCTGCATGATGTATCCAAATGTACAAGGAGTTAATTGGAAGCCATGAACAAAGAGCTGTGCAAGTGTCAGCTTGTGTCCTTGTGTGGATCATCTTAGACCTGCAGAATTCCTGTGGCTTGTCCCAGTAATGAGTATTGAAGTGGCACATGGAACCAGCTCAGTCTCCTAGGGTGGCTGCAGTTGGCAGGGTTCCCCACTTGCTGCACAAACCCATGGCCTGAAGGGGCACTTTGAGGATGGGGTGAGGATAGAGCCTATGGCAGGAAAAAGAAGGCCTGGTTGTGTGGTTTAGGATGGCAGTAGCTCAAACTCAACAGGCCTAGTGCTGTTCACAGACATAAAATAGTTTGGGTAGGAAGGGGACCTTGAGAATCATCTTGTTCCACCCCTGCCATGGGCAAGGACACCTCCCACTACCCCAGCTTGTTCCAAGCCCCATCCAACCTGGCTCTGGACACTTCCAGGGATGGGGCAGCCACAGCTTCCCTATGCCAGGGCCTCACCACCACCACAGCAAAGAATTTTTTCCTAATACCTAATCTAAACCCACTCTCTTTCAATTTAAACCCATTCCCCCTTGTCCTGTCACTGCATAGTCTTGCCCTGAGAGGAACAACTCTGGAACTAAACCTGTCACACCTCAGGCTCTTTTACAAGTATCCCTGAAGCATTTTTAAAAGTACTCCTTACCTACAGAAAGGGGGAAAACTTGGCATGGCACAATATTTTACTAAAAGCACTCAAAAACATCTCCATGGCTAAGGAACTTCTCTAGCAGTGTTTTAGGCTATGACTGCATTAGAAAATGGGTTGAGCCCACAGGAGTAGATCCCAGCTTGGTGCAGAGGCTCCAGAATCCCAGGCCATGCACTTGTGAGGCTCCCTGGAGTCTGGCCCTGAAGGCTGAGTGCTCGTTAGTGGTTGTGGCACATTAGAGGCACCCCTGGGGTGCATTTCAGGTTGAGTTTCAGCTGGGCTGGATGTGGCTGCACGTTCCAGGAGCTCAGGAATCAAAGCACAGTCAGTGCAGCTCATTAGGAGCTGCAGTGCCCCCAGCCAAAATGCCAGGGAGGAGCCTCCTGCCAGAGCACAGCCAGCTCTGTGAGGGCAGCCAAGTGCACCTGCACTCACCTTTTATGTCCTGTGTGTGCCAGCTGCACATCCCTGACACAGGTAAATATATGAATTATCAAGTGATTTTTCTATGGAAAACATCACTAACTTCTCACCCTTGTCCCTCCCTCCTTAACAGGACAACAACAAAAAGGATTCTACAGGTGCAAAATTTAGCCTTATTTGACTTATTCACAATTAACTTCTTCAGTTAAAAGTTGAAATTGAATATGAAAAGTGCCAGTAAACAAAACAAAACAAGCAGTGTAAAGATACCTAAAATGATTTTGCAGGAGGAAAAATAATCACAGCACAGAAAACAAATTCTTTTTTTTCCCCCCTTCCACAGAGGAGATAAAAAGCAACCAATGTCCACCAAGTCTGGGCAGAACTCTGGAAAAATATCTTTCTCCCTTATAAGCAAACACTGATTCTTGTATTGCAACCTGTCTCCCTCCTGTACTTGATAGTGCAGCAGCACAAAGGGTTACATCAGGCTGGAGAAATATCAAAACCTAATCTAGCTGAGGAGGAAAAATGTTTGTTTACTTTATTGCTTGTATTACCAGCATGATAGGAATTAAGGAAAATAACTTATTTTCCCTCCTCAAGTTTGCAGGTTATTTGGTACCTTTTTTGGTCCATTTTTTTCATTCAAGTGTCATTAACAATCTAGGAGAAGCCAGTACTTTCTTGCAGACCAGATTTGACAAAATTGAATTAATTGGGTGATTTTCTTTTGAATTCAACAGGAACAGACTCAAACCACAGAGAGCCTAACAACAAAGTAAAATACAACTAATTTCTGTTTGCAGAAATGTTTGCAGAGTACAGCTCTTTATGGTTTTTACCAGGAAAAACATGTCTGGGAACATGACCTTTTTTTTTTTGGCTCTTCCCCATTATAGTGATACCCTTACAGTGGCAGGGCTGAACATCCAAGTGGCTTCCTGAAAGTCTGACCAGGTGCCACTAAGGACCAAATTTAGGAGTGACAGTGAAGTAGGAACTAATTGGGATGGGAAAGGAGGGGATTAGGTAAGGTCATAAACTCAGAATTTAAAGTACAGTTCAAGTGTGTACATTGAAGAACAACTTTTTCCACATCAGAGTTCTTCCTCCAGAATAACCTCCCTCATCCTTTGCATCAGTTTGGGGGTTCCTGGCATCACTACTCATAAAAAGTATCTTAATAATTGCCCAGGAAATGTTTGCTACCATCAATGTGGTCACAACAGAATATGTTTCTGCTCACCAGTGCCCTTTATGGGCATTTATTGCTAGCACAGGAACCACAGGAGTGTGTTTGGCCTGTCACTCCCCCACTATTCCACACTTCAGAAGGGAGTGGACATTTGTGTTAAAGCAGCAGGCCCCTCACACTGCAGCATGATGTCAGTAACTCAGCTCCTCAGAGCATGTTATTGTTTCAAACAGAGGGCTCCACACTTTCACATTGGTTATAAAATACTTAGTGCTGCTGGACTGGAAGGAAAATGTCATACATCTGCAAACAATTAGAAGGAGCTGGACTTCATATTTGATTTACTAAACAATAAAACAAGCTTAAGTGTGACTATATCTGTAAGTTACACTCCCTAGGAGCCTCGAGCAGTTATCACAGCAAAGTCTTTTAACCATAATTAAATAAATCCGCAGCGGGACCATTGCTGATCAAGATTATCTTTTATAAGATATTTGCAGCAGTGAAAAGCATGAAGATCATGAGGTTGAATGCATGCTTTAAGTGCTCCAAAAAAACTCTTTTATCCTTCATTTCAAGCACACTGTCCACTACCCTTCCAGCTGGAATGCATTCAGTACAATACATTTCAGCTTTTAAACACTAATATTTCCTTGCTTTCTGCATTTAGATTGAAATTTTGGCATGAGGAGATGAGTAGCTTGATTCAGTCAGGCCCAAGATTTCACCATAGTTTGTGTGCCTGCTGGTTAAAATTTCTGGTACCATACCAACACTTAGTTGTTGCTATAAATTAACCAAAGTTTTGGGAATTGAATATAAATATTTAGTTGTAAGTTCCAGGAAGCCAGAGCAGAAAGAAAATTAGTAGTAATCTATCACCACCACTTTCTCCTCAACAAAACAGAAACCTCCACCAGTTGTCAATCTCTAATTTAAACCTAACCTGCAACCTTTATTTGGGGCCCAAACTATGGGTACTAAATGCTGTCAAACTGCCTTATTGTATCCCAAATTTATGTTTCCAAAACCAGCATAGCAAAAGGGATGGTTATGTTTTGAAACTTCCTAGCACGACCTGCATTTTTTATCAAATAAAAATGTTATGTGCTGAATTTGGAACAGTTTATTACAGCTCACCAGTGAAGAGTAGTGCCAGCAGCATCACCTGAAGGAGGGAGTGCCAGGCCCAACCCAGCAGCTCTGCTCCTGGTTCTGCTGCTGCTTGGCCAAGTTAAACTAAGGAAAAGGCCAATTTTCCATCCTTAGCATGGATTTTCCCCTGATGACCCCCAGTGAACATCCAGGGTTAAGGAGATCTGACCTGCTGTGGTAGGTTCTGTACTGGACATTCTTGGATCAGAGTGACAGAAATGTTGGACATGAGCAGATAAGCCAGAAATGCAACTCTGAGGCTTTGCCTACAAAAATAACTCCTCCGGCCTCCATGATGATTACTGTGCTCCAGAATGACAGGGAATTTACTTACTAGTGATAAATAATGTCCTGTGTACATGAATACCAGGGAGAAGGAAACTACCACTGTGTATTACAGCCTGCCCTGATTACAGCCCCTAAAGTACTATTTTATGTGATTATACAGTTGCAGGCCACAAAGTGGAAAAGATGAACCATTGGGGTCAAGTTTTGCCCTCTCTTTGCACGGGTGTCCCTCCAATGTGCTTGAAAAGCAAGTTTGTGAGCAAGGGGTAGAATATATTTCTATGAAAGAAAACAAAACAATGGCCGAAACATTTGTTACTTCAGCAAGTAGAAGAGTAAACTATTTATATAAAATAATAAATGAAACAGTCTTAGTTTACAGTAGTGCTTGTGAGGCTGGTTCCTGAATGCATACAATTAACATTGCTAATGCCCTGAGAATTTTTGGCACTGTGTGTGGTGCATGTACACTCAGATGAAAGCTCTTCATTGCCATAGTTTCCAAGAGTGGCCAGGCTAGGGCTGGAAGTAAACTGGCAGGATCTGCCCAGGGCTACTTCCACAGAGATCAGAAAGAGCACTGGCTGTTCAGAAGTTGGGTTCCTACAGCTGGAGAAATATTTCTTATCCACAATAAAAATACAGGAGCCTTCTGCACTGCAGCCTGCTCTGAGCTAAAGTTCATCCTGTGGTTATTTTTTGTTCATTCAGCATTCACTTACTGAGAAATACAGAGTTCTGCAAACCTTTCCAAAATGTTTATGCCTTGCTGCATTGCCCACTCTTTTCAGAGCACTTTCTTTCCTAGACATACTCAACACAAAATGCTTCACTAGAGTTGTTTAAAGACTTTTTTAAGGACCTACAGACAACGGAATAAATTCAACACATTAGCCCAAAATAGATGGAACAGGCTGCAACAAACTGCACATTGTGATGCCTTGAACAAGAGCAGTGGCATTTCTGTATTTTATTTTGGTATCCCTAAGGTGTCAGCAGAGCAGCAGCCCCTCCCAGTGAGCACAGGGGCTGCAGGCTGTCACTGGCTCACCCCCTGCAGCAGCAGCAGCAGCGAGGGGGGCTCTGGCTTACCTTGGCACACGTTGTGGTCACTTTGCTCATACCCAGCTGCACACTGGATTTGGTGGGTTGGGTTGGGAGGGGCGCGCTGGGGGTCGGCCGGGGTCCGGCGAATGACGTTGTTTCGACCACTTGTGGATTCAGCTGCTGCTTCTTCTCGCTCATTTACAATAATTTGCGCTGTTCTGGGTAGACAGAGGTATCCTCCATAGTGGTTAACACATTTCATCCCACCTTTACATGCATCTGGGACTATTTCACATTCATCAATATCTGTGGTTAGCAACAACA
This sequence comes from Erithacus rubecula, assembly GCF_903797595.1. NCBI lineage: Eukaryota > Metazoa > Chordata > Aves > Passeriformes > Muscicapidae > Erithacus > Erithacus rubecula. Next base: position 107,613,305 of record NC_136685.1, on the reverse strand, counting down.
CAAGTCATGCTTTTAACAGTCGAACCTTCTGCAACAGCCATTAACACAAAAACACGACGAGACATGCACGCACACCTCCGTGTCCAAAACAGGGGTGTGCAGTGAGAATACTTAAAGAATACCAGTGGCAAGTCTGTCTTTGAAAATTATTTACTGTACCTTTGCACCGTTGCCTAACAGGATCCCATTCATAGCCATCTGTGCATTGCTGTGGAGAAAAAGAGAAATAAATTTGGTTACTGGGGATTCTTTGTTTTGGAAAAGCAGTTGGGTGTATTCAGTGAAGTCAAAGTGTGGCACGAAGGGAGATGCAATAGTTGGTAGGCTAGAGAAATGGCAATTGGTACAGCACTGCTGTGCAGGAGCAGCAGAACTTGTGGGTCCCTTCCTGCTCAGAATGCTCTATGACTCTACAATACACAGAGAGCACCCCTGTCTCAGGAAGTTCCCAAGGTACTGTTTGTTCTGAGCAGGCTGGGAGCAAAGTGAGAAAACCTTGCCTTCTCCTTGCATAGTGTTGTACCATCTCTCCTTGGTGTGGCCATGCTGACCAGAATGAAAACCTTCTTATGAAAAGCAACAAGTTTTTTCTGAATTAGGATCTCATTGCCTGCCTTCCAACAGGTGAACCTCTTTCTTTCCCAGGCTCTGTTTGCCAGAGGGACTAAGAGGACTCTGTGCCCCTGGACTTCATCCTCTCTCCCATTAGCACTCTTGCAATGGGGAAGGATCCCATGACAGCTGGAAATTCATTCACATGCTTTTTAATCATATGACTCCAGGAACTGCAGTCTAGGAAGGACAATTTATACCGTGAGACACACAATAAATGGTTGGAGTTTATAATAGCAGGACTACTTATTTATACAAGGCTTTGCAAAATTCAAACAAGGCTATACTCAGCAACTATTCATATCAATGCACACCAGCAAGTTCAGGAAAGATTTTAAATAGCCTGCTCTGCATCTTCATTACTCCTCTGCCCAAAAAGATTAAATTATCCAGGGGGCTGTCATTTTAATTGCAGGTCACAGTTACAAAGACTGATGAGCAAAGTTGGTGCTACCAAATGCAGCAGGAACATTTAAATATTAAAATATAATTGAATCAAGCAGGCTATGCTGTGTAGGGGCATCTTGGGCTGCTCAGGGTATAACTTTAATGGCCCCATACAAAAAAGAATGGAGTTGACTAATGTAATTAGTCACAGTCAAGCAAGCTAAATCTTACTGCAACTCCTCTGCTGCTGAGGGACTTGCAAGCAACAAACTTGGCTTTCTGATGCCAAGAAGATCCACTTGCTACAGGTCCCATCCTCAAGTAATTTTGAGGGATTTGTTACTGATGGACTCTGACTCAGCAGGAGAATTGAAAATATTTTGTTCTCTTGCAGGTGACACCAGCAATTTGTCAAATGTGGCAGCGAGGTGGAGATTGGAAGGGTTTTTCTCCCCAAGGGGTAAGTGGACACTCTCTAAAGGATTGACTACATGCTGAGTTGACAACTCCAAAGTTACTGTAGCTATGAAAAGGCAAACCCAAAGGAAAACAGCTAATTCATGCATTTACTGAATCACCCAATTCCTGTTAATGCACAACAGAAGTACTGTCTGTTTAACTGCAAGGAGCCAAGTCCATCTATTACTGCAGCCAAAGGCTTTTACAATAGCAAAGGATTTGGCCCTCTGTGGATACAATGTGTGCATGAGAAACAGTAGCATCCCAAGAGCAAAATCTCCCAAAGCTGGGGGGGGGTTGTGTCATTTTACATGAGCAGCGTTTAAGGGTCAGTGAAGCACCTAAAGGCTGAGACCTCCTTGAAAATAGATCATAGGTGCCCAAGTCACCCAGGCTTGGTAGAAATGATGAGCTGGTATAATCAGAATTATGGGAAATGCTACATAATTAACCCCCCCTCATATAACAACAGTGGGAAAGGAGGAGGGTGGGATCTCTGTTTAGTCCAGGTTTTCAAAGTGTATTTACATCTTCAGTTTCCACTTATATATAGGAACTTAAAAGAAAAAAAAAAAAAAAAAAAAAAAATCACAGAAGCCTCCCAGCCTTCAAAACCCTAATGCCTCTAAAGCCCAGTGTTAAAGTATTTTATTACTGACTTCCTGATGCTCACTTGAGGCTTCCTTAAGCCCTGACTTCTACAAGAAGGTCCAACTCTGCAATATTTACTTGCTTGAGCCATCCCACTGACTTCAGTGGGATTACTTGTATAAGACACAATCCCGGGCTTTGGCTGTGGTTCTCTAACTTTTTGCATGTGTGCAGAATTTTCTGCTTGTGTGGCATTGGGCTGATGTGTGTGCACATATCCAGAGGTCCACCCATATGAAGCAAGTTGCAGGGATTACAACTGTAATCAGATGTGAAAATGTGGGTTTTTCCCCAGCCTGAGCAGGGGTAATTGCCACTCCTTCCATGACAGGCATTATGCAAGCCAAGCACTGAGCACAAGCAGATTGAAAAGAAAAAGCCTGACAAAAAGCCCTTTAAATCTCTTAGCCTGTCACTTGCTTGCAAGCAGGACCTATTTCCAGTATTCTTGAACAATTTTATCAAGCCATGCAAAACCACTACTTAAAACCAGCTCAGAAAAGAACAGTCCCATGATCACTGCAGGATTCAAATTCTTCATTAGGAGCCCCAAATTTGGAAGCACTTACATTTTTTAAAAACAGCTTGAAACATCCATAAGAAAACACAAAAGAATGTTTGACCTAATTATTTGTCAAACTCCATATATTTCAAATCAAGGTCCTAGGGACCATGCCTCTATGAAAATGGATTAAAACAAATATTAAAACCATATAATTTTCTTCAGTCCCTCAAACTAAGTACCTAGAAAAACTTCACCAAACAAGCAGTTGTAATGCATTTTGCTCAATCTTGTCAACTCGAACTTTTAAACATTGCTGAAGTGCAGGAACAGCTAATTTTATGGTTAACACTGGAACTCAGCGACCTCTGTAGCACATGCTATACACTGGCAAGAAATTCGCTTTTTCTTAAGGGTCATTTAGCAAAGAATCCCCGCGAAGCAGCAATTATCTCCGAGTCTATTAAACCTTACCGTATACGTTATGGTTTCCTCAGTTTCCTGCGAATGTACTGTAATAAGAATGAGCGCAGCCAAGAACATAGCTGTCAACATCGTGAACCTTGAAAGAAAGGAAAAACAAATGAAGCAGGAACGCTTTTAGCGGGTTCCTTGGCTGGGAGAGGCTGCGGCAGCCCCGGGAGCTGGAGCGGAGAGCCCACCCAGCCCCTACCTGGGACAGGCGGCCGGCTCTGCCCGCTCGCTCCCGCAAGGAGAGGGTGAGGCTTGGCCGCGCTTCCCAGCCCGGGGATTTTATCCAGCTGGGAGAGAGGGGCGGAAATAACCAGTCAATGGAGTTTAAAACACCCCAGCGCTCACCGGCGGCAGCGCCGGACGAGGCGCGGGCAGCGGCACTGCCCGCCCGGCGCAGGCTTTGGGGCGGAAAAGTGATTTTGGGGTACAGCGAGGCGGGGGGGACACCCCCCACCTGCCGGGGACCGGGGGCGGCGGCGCGGAGCCGCCAGCGCTGCCCGCTCCTACCTGCGGGGCCGGGCGGGCGCCGGCCGCTCTCCCGTCCGCTGCTGCCCCGCTGCGCTGCGCTGCCGGCTGCGCTCGCTCGCCTTGCGCCGCTGCCCGTGCCGTCCGCTCCTTCCCTTTCCCCGCTGCGGTGCGGCCGCTGCTTCGCTTTCCCGCGGTGTCTGTGCGGCGCCGACGGCCGCTCGCTGTCCTTCCTTCCCCCCCGCTGCCGTGCGCCGCCGGCGGCCGGCCGTCCGTCCGTCCGTGCCCGTTGCGCCGCTGCCGGCAGCGCTGTCCGTCCGTGCCCGGCGGCCGCCGCTGTGCCGCCGCTGTCGGTGCGCGCCCGGTGCCGGCCCCGGGCTAAATAGAACGGGCCGCCTGTCCCGCCGGCGCCGCGCGCGCCCCCTGCCGGCCCCGCGGCCGCGCGCGGGCAGGTGCGGCCCCGCCGCCATGTTGGGGCCGTGAGGGCAGCCGTGAGGGCAACGAACCGAGGGCAGCCGTGAGGGCAGAGCACCGAGAGCAGCCGTGAGGGCAATGCAGCGAGGGCAGCCGTGAGGGCAACGAACCGAGGGCAGCCGTGAGGGCACCGCACCGAGGGCAGCCGTGAGGGCAATGCAGCGAGGGCAGCCGTGAGGGCAGCCGTGAGAGCAGAGCACCGAGGGCAGCCGTGAGGGCAGAGCCGTGAGGGCACCGCACCGAGGGCAGCCGTGAGGGCACGACACCGACACCGGCCCCGTCACCTCGGGAAAGCCATGAGGGGAAGGCGGCCGCGGCCCCGGGAGCCGCTCCCTCAGGCCGGTGCAGTGGCTGTGTCCCGGTTGGGATCACAGAGGGAGCGCGGCCCGACCGTCGTTCTGTCGTGTGTCGTGAGTCACACAGTTATAGAATCGTTAAGGATGGGAAAAAACAAGACCTTTGAGGTTATTGGGACCGTCACTGCCATGTTTTCAATGACAACCGTAGCCAGATGTGGAAATGAGACTAGAAAAGTGGGATTTTCCCCAGGCCAAGCTTGTGTAATTCCCTCTCCCTTCCATGACATGCAATATACAAGCCAAACACTGAACGTGAGCAGATTTGTAATAAAATAACCTTTCAAGAAGGCCTCTAGATCTCTTACCCTTCACTTGGCTGTAAACAAAATTTATTTCCAATATTCTCGCCCTCACGTCCCACATCCACACATTTTTGAACATTTCTGTGGGTGGTGACTCCACCGCTTTGGGCAGCCCCTTTCAGTGCTTTGCAACTCTTTCCTTGAAATTTTTTTGGATGATTTCTAATCTAAACCTCACCTGGAAATTTAAAATACCAGGGCTGATATGTTGTGGCCATTAAAAATTTGGTAGATGCAAGATGAGGAGCCTTCCACAGGCCAATGCTTGTTCCTCGGACACCACCTAAGTTCAGCAATCATCTGAAAAAAATTATTCTAAAAAAAAACCCTTTTCAGGCCATGAAATGCTGTTATTTCCTCACCCAGGGGGCAAGTTCATGGACAGAAGGAAGGATGAGGTGACATTGCAGGTGTTTGGTGGGTTTGGGTGGGGAGAAGGTGTCCAGGAATGTGCTCACTGGATTAAATCTTTATTTAATGTCCCAATTTTTCTTCTGAAGGGCCTGTGACACAGTAGAGCAACTGCATTATCTTTCTGTTGTTTAATAGGAGGTATTTAGTTTTAAAAGAAATTTTTGCCTCCTTAATGTAGACCTTGAAGGGCCTGGAGAACTGGAAATCTGAGAAAATGCCTCACTAGGCTGCAGACCTCTGACACTGCTGGCCTAGAGAATGCCTTTCCTATACAATCCCTTAAATTCTTAACATTAAATTATAGTTGATCTTACATAAAGAATGAGTTCTTTTTTGGGCAGCCATGCAGTGCTCATTAATTTTGTCTCTGCATCAAATCACTTCTTATCTGTTCTAGAATCAGCCAAGCTGGTAGTTTTAGAATACTTGTAGCTGCAACCATATGTTTGCAACCAAAAGCCTATCTTTTATTTTTTTTTAGGTGGCTGTGAGAGAAGGCAGGATTTTCCCTCCCTCACTGCAGTTTCTGTGCTTACAGGTAAGTGGGACTCCTCAAAATGTACTTAGAGTCCACACACCTCACTGGTAAATAAAGAACAGAAGCAACAACACAGTGTAATAAAGAAAATCTAAGTCCACTACATTATAGGACATTTTACCTGTACTTTCATGTACATATTTATTTCATCAGACTGTCTTTTGACACGTGTTCTCCTGCTCCAAAATGATTCCTTTAAATCCTGCATTTCATTATTTAGGAATACAGCTTCCCAGTGTTACATTGGCTCTGAGTTGTTCACTTCTGTTGGTGTAAATTTGATTCCTTTTTGTGATGTGGTCCCTCATATATTTTAAACTTTACTTGCTCATAGAAAGAAATGTTTCTAATAATCTAATGAATGCAAAAATGGCATCATAATTGCTTTTATCTACTTGGCAACACTACTTGGTGAGTTTTGAATTGCCATTTGAATTGTGGCATTGTCATCCATGTAACACAAAGAGAAAAGAATATAAGTTGTTGGGTTCTGGATTAAGTAAAAATGTTAAAAACTCTTGTCTTAAGCTAGCACATAGGAAAACACTGCCTGTATTACATGACTGCAACTGTTTTTTTTTTTTTTTTTTCTTTCTGGAAAGATGTTCTGCAAAGCAGAGAACAGCAGGAACATCATTTTGGAGGATGTCTGAGTGCTGGCTGAGCAGGGACCCCCTTCCCTTGGCTTCAGCCAGAGTTACACATTTGCTGAAGTGCCCTGTTCTGCCAAGGACCGTTGTCAGTGCTTTAAATGGAGGTAGGAGGCTCAGTCCATGATTTGGTAGCTCAGATGTTCCCTGCTGAGACAACTGGAAACGTGCCTGGTGTGGGAGAGCAGAACTGAAACACTTGGAATTGCTGATGGGAGTGTGAGGTATGTGAAGGAGCTGAGGGACAGTTTATTTACAATCTGGGGTGTCTGAAGATGTCCCAGTGGTCAAACCATCCCTCCTTCCCTGCTGGCCTCGGGCAGATTGGCACTGCCAAGGCCAACCCTACAACTGAAGAAGCCCTGTGAGGCTGGTCCCTAATTTTCCTTTTTTCCTCACTTTTGGCTCCTTCTGAAAATTGTACACTCTATTCCCTGCTGCTTTACTGAACTCTTTGTCACATCTCAGTTTTTGCTTTCTTTAAACCCCACGGTTTTCATAAATACTTTAGCTTGAATGTGTTTATGACTTCAATGTTCACATTTTTTCCTCCTGGCAGGATGTGTTGCCACCCCCCATTGTCCTCAAAACCCAAGGATAGGTAGGCTGAAGGAAGGCTGTGTGTGGTTAAAATGTCACTGCACTCCCAACTAGTTCTGGCTGCTAGAATTGTCCCTGGGGGTAACAGACAGCTGGACATAATTTAGAGCAGGCTGAGATTGATACTAGAGGCTAGCTGGAAGAGGAGGAAAACAAAATTGCAGTTTAATCTCTTCTACTCCCAGATCTGACCCCCTTTTCCTGTTTCAAACATCACTCCCTAGAACAGAAAATGAAGCACACGGAGAATTTAAGCAACTTGTGTTTGTCAGCTCAGGGGACCATCAGTATCAATTTAAGATGATTTCTGTCCCTGAGTGTGTCATGTCCAGAAACACTGGAGTTGTCTAAACTCAGAGCTGGGATGGTGGAGATGTTATTTTCATGTTGGACTCACAGGAATTTTAGAACATAAATTATTTTGATAACATGGCAGGCTGCCTTTCTGCCACGCTGCCTGCAAATGTCAATTTTTTTTCCATGTTTCTACTTGGAAGTGACATAGTGATGGTGAAGGATAAATTGTGAAGAATTAGATGTCTGATTTTTTATTGCTGATTAAACATGACAAACTTTCATTTGAGGTAATATTATACAAGTTTATTTATCTTCAAGGGAGATATCCTGAGCATATTCTATGTGTCATGAGGTGTTACTATATTGTAAACTTAATTTGAAAGAAAGTCTATGTTAGGAAGTTACTCTCAGTTTTCATAGAGAGCTGACATAAAGGTAAAAATTCACCCTACTCTCAGTTTTCATAGAGAGCTGACATAAAGGTAAAAATTCACCCTATCAGTTTCTTATCACAGGTGTTGAAATTACAAAAGTTAATAAGGACCAAAATGTCAGTAGCAAGGGACAGAGAACAAATTCTCTCCTTCTGCTTAATCCTCCCATTCAATCTAAACATATATTTATTGTTCTTCTTTGTTTATTGCTATGCAGTAGGGGTCATAGGTAACAGATGATGCAAACACAGAATTAGAGAAAACTGACAAAGAAAAGGCATGGAGAGCAGGATTAGAAAAATCTAGTAGTAGTATTTCAGCCTTTATTTTCAATTTATCTCCTGTATGAGAGCTCTTGCATGAGTTTTGTTATGCTGAGGCCTCTGGCTAACTTGGGCTAACCCGTGCTTTCATTTTTAAATGTCTAACAATGCTCTGAGGATATTAAAGTACAACGTTGTTGCCATTTTTTATTTTGATTTTTGCTAAAGATCAAGCCTGTGGTCTGCATGCAATTTGTCAAGCATACAATTTGCTTGTCTGCTGCAATTTATGGGGATGTGATCCTGTGTTTTGTGTGTTTCTGTGGACTCCAGCAGAAATCTGGATGCCCAGATAAGGTGGTGACTATTCCCACTGGAGTCTTTTGTCAGTAAAAGAAACATGAGGGAGAGAGTGAGTGAGTGGGAAAGGCATCTCCCAGAGGTTGTCCATCTTTTTTGTTGGTGCACTTGTGCAATCCTAATAAATTGGGAATTGAAGGGCTCTGGAAGAGTGAGTGCTTTTCAGATAGAGCTGAAAACAGCACAAGAAATGAAGGGTGTGATGGTGGGGGGGATGATGAGCCCATTTCACTTTCCATGGGTGGTTCATCACCTCTTGCATCTCAGGGAATAAGGATTTTCCAGGGCTGCAAACCTCTCCTGGTGAGACTCTGGGGTGATGTTCATTTTATTCTCCCCTCTGGAAAATAAGAAAATATGGTTAGTGAGTGTTTTCTCAGTGTTTTTAAGGCTGTAACTTACACAGGTTTATTCACAACCCCAGAATATCTTTTTGTATGGATTAACCATACAGGTAAAGACCCTTTGATGTGGTAAGAATTTCAGATATGGCAAATCTGGGCTGTAGCTTTAATTGCACTGGAATTATTTGCTTTTGCTAAGAAATTGTATTTGCAATTTAAATATTCTTCCTCTCTTTAGCTTGTATTTCTGACTTCTTCCATCTTTTTATACTGTGCAGCAACTACTTTCCATTCTCTATCAAGGATTTTCCTTCTCTTTTTTTCTCTCTCTCATGGCAGATAAGAGAAACAGCAGCCCAGAAAACATTCATCAGTGTAGACGTGTGGTTTTTGTGACACTGGAGTTGTCATTTCTTCTCCTTTTTCCTCTGGAAAACCAGCCTTGCTGTACATGGGACTTGAAGTCTGAGACTGTATTAGGTTTGGTTAAAATGAGAACTTTGTCCCAAAAATATAACCCATCTGAGGAGCAGACAGCCTTTCTGATATTGAAAATCCTAGCTGGAATATATGCTGTTGTTCTGATTAAACTGTGAGTGCAGTGCCTTGCTCTGGCTAAGGGGAAACATAGGAATGGCAGAATTCAAATCCAGTATCACACAGAATATGTTGGAGACAGCTTTCAATGTGGGTTGATATGAATGGAATACCTGTGCATCACCAGCATGGGTTTCTGACTGGCAGCTCAACTCCAGCAGGTTGTTCAAGCCCTAGGTCTCATTTTTGCAATTTTCCAGCATTGTATTTAGCTCCAGATTTTGGGAATTTCCTCTTTCTTTTTACAAGTCAGGAACATCAGGATCAGTAGATATATTAAACAATAATTTGGTCCCATAAGCATCTTCTGAACTTTCTGAATTTTCCTTTTTTCTCTTTTGAGGAAAAAAAAAAGTTAGTAATAGGGGTAAAGCAGAAACATTTCTTGTTTATATTGTGTGGGGGTGAACTTGGCACACAACCTGCCCAGTTAACCTATTAATTACTGTCCAGAGACACAACTTTTCTGCTCCATAGCTGCATGTTAATACTACAGGATGTATATCAGAGCCATTGAAATCCCTGGAATAATAAGCTTAGTGCTTGTCTTTATGCTGTCATACAGAAAGCAGAATCCAAATACCAGTGGGGATTTTCCTCTCTGTGAGATTGATGGGGTTATCCTCTCACCCCTCTTTGCAGATACCTGTGGTTGAAAGGGATCAAAATTCTGGAAAAGGCTGGAAGATGATACCACAAAGAGCTGGCACAGAAACGCCCATAACCCTGTATGCTCCCAAAATATGCTCTGTAGGAGTTTAACCACATCAGGGAAAAATTCAGTTCTGGGAGTGAGGCAGTGGGAACACCACATCTCCAAGTCCTGGAGGTGGAGAGGCTGCAGAACAACCCCAACATGTCATTTGTGTCACAGACTAAACACATCACTTACTGCAGAGTTGTTTTAAGTCACATGTAACACGGGGATTCTTCTTTTAATTAATCAGTTCAGGTTCTCATTCCCTGGAAACTCGAAGCCCTGGCAAATTAATTCCTGCTCATTCAGCCATTACTGTGCTCGAACTATTATGATTTACAAGTGATAAAGACCCAAAAGAACCTGATGGATACCAAAAGCCCCCAGTCCCCCTCTCCAGCCCAGTGCAGTTCAGTTCTGTCTGTTATGTCACTCCAGAAACCCCAGAGCTCTCCTTGGCCAACAATAGTCTCAGTGTGTCAGGGGCCATGGGCCTCTTTGGCACCACAGCTGCAGGTCATAAACACGGTTCTGGAGATTAAGATATTAAAATGTGCCTCTTGGGGGCTGCACAACAAGGCCTGAGGTGCTCCTGGTGTCCCCAGGGCAGCCTGGTGTCCCCAGGGCAGCCTGGTGTCCCCAGGGCAGCCTGGTGCTGCTTGGAGAGCTCTCCACATGAGCATTTGTCCTCAGCAATGGCGTGGTTTGCCATTCCCTCTGCCAGCCAGGGAGTGTTTGCTGCTCTGGGCTCCCACTTCCTGCACAAGGCTCCACGAGGTTGGTGGCAGAGGTTTGCTGAGCAGGAATTCAGGGAGCATCAGGCAAAGGAGGTGTAGGTGCTTTAAGAAAAGTGCTGGATGCTTTGTGCAGAGCAAGCTGCAGTTGGGGACTGCTCTGTCCTCGTGGCTTTTATAAAATCCCAACTGAAAGAGCAAGAGCCACTTGCATCAGTGCAGAGGAGGGGAGAGCATTTACCTACTCAATGTCTTACTAGCACTCACTTCCAGACTTCCTATTTATTACTTTTTATCCCATTTTATGTAGAAAAGGTTTTTGATTTTCAGCTCCCTTGCACTTGGAAAAAAGTGCCTTTCTCAGTGTAATGTTTGACAGCACTTTAAACAGTGAGCTGTGCCTGTAGACATTTTGACTTCTAGAGGCAGCACTTAGAATGTGTCAGAGTTTTAGGGTTTGGTAATTTCTGCTCATGTTCATCCTTCATTTTTCAGATGCAGATCTCTTAATAGAGCTTTTACCACAGAAATTCCACCTCTGCAAGAAAACACTGGAGCAGAAAAAGCAGAATTGATTGAGCTTAAATCAAAGGAGAGCTCTTGGTTCAACACTTTGTCAGCAAATTGTGGCTGAGTTATTAATTATCTGTCTCAGTTTTTAAGTACCTGGAATCTGTAAATCTTTCAGGAAAGCCTTTAATATACAAATCTCTGCATGTTACTGGTGCTCCTGACTGGTATCTCAGAGGAAGCTGTGGACACATGGAAATGTGTCATCCTGAAGACGGATGATTTAAGTCTGTTGAAGCAGATTGTTTGATTGTGTGATTGTAAAATAGCTTTTTTGGCACTTGTTGCTGTAGGACTAAGGGTCAGATTCTTTCTCTGCCTTGCACTGGAGATGCATCAAAACTTGTGTGGTCTGCCTGCAGTGGGTTGGGAGGCTGTTCCATTTCTGTGGGTAGCTGTGCATGTGGCTTTTGGGGACAGGTCCTGTAATTGCTGGTGAATTCCTTGCTGCTTTAAAAGGAAGGGCACAAAACCAGAGGAGATGGCTTTGGCCTCAGGACAGTTATTAAGAAGAGCCTTCCCATGTTTTTCCCATGCTTTCCTTCAGTGGATTCAGAAGGACATTAGCTAAAAGCACAAAGAGAAATGCAATTTTGTTTCTCTGAAGGTAGAGGATTGAGAGGGTTTACAGCATTCCTTGGAAGCTAATAATGATTCAAAGTTAACAGTCACATAACATGCATACAAAACACTTCCATGTAGAGAATGTCTGTGGGGTTTTTTGGATAGAATTACTCCAGATTCTTTATTCAGTTAATTTTCATCTCCAGCAGGGCTGTCATTATTTAGTAAAAGTCTTCTGCAGTGCAGGAAATGTACCTGTGGGGGAGGCCCCAAGTGTGGCAGGGTGTGCTGTTCAAGGTGTTCACTGTGTCACAGTTAGCATTGGTAGGTGAAGGGGAAGGACAGGATCCTCTCCACTGCAAAACAAATCTTTTCTTGGTGTGGATTAACAGTTAGAAATTTGGGGTTTTTAGTGTGAATCTTAGGAAGGGAAAAAAGTGCTAATACAATACTTCATTTGGAGTCAGGAGGCCTTCTTTCACTACACTGCTGCCTTTTCAGAACGACTCCCAGTGTCAGGCAGAAGGATTGGGGAGGCATGGAAGAAAGTGGAATGGATTTATTTGCAGTAATCCTTTTTACAGAAAAACCTCCTAATTTTCCAGGAGGAAACAAAGCTCACACAGATTTCCTTCACAAAAAGGTAGGGTTGTTTTTTTGTCCACCTTGAGATCTGAATGAAATCTTTATTCCCAGTTGGCAATGTGTGACAAAGCATACTTTTGGTGACAGGCTGCAAAAGAGATTAATCATCTGGTGAATTTATTAACAGTAGTAATAAGTTAGAGCTCTCAGGGATCCTCAGTGATTTTACTAGTTTGAATTTAAAAACATGTGAATGGTGTAAGTGAATTACAAGATAATAGTAACTAGAGATGTTTGCTCACAATTCAACTTTACTTCTCAAGCTATCAGTTGTTTACTGGTCTGGACCAATGAAGTGCTAAAAGCTAAATACTGTAAAATGTTAAACTTTGATGAAAGATACAAAGACAGAAACTGTTTCTTTTGCCAACACTGTGGTCAACAGCAGTGCCCTGACCTGATTACTTAAGCTGATGTTTTTCCTAAATCTGTCATGAATCAGTAATTATCAAGTTTTGCAATACTCAATGATTCTCTTGTGAATAGCAGAATTATTTGTTATTGTAGGTTGGTATTTTCTAAAAAGAAGTGTTCAACTCTTGCATCTGCAACCTCTATACAGTATGTTTGGCTTTTTCTTTTTTTTTTTTTTTTTTTTGCCTGGAGAACTGTGGAATGCCACAACAAATCTCCTGAAGAGTTTCACAAAATGTGAGGAGAATTCAATCTGGTCTAATCTGGAAGTGACCCCTCTGGTGTCTTATAAAATAAACTTTCGTGTCAGCGTGTTTTTCCAGTCATGGTTGGAAGATTTCCAGTACAAGTATTTAGTTATGGGGCTTGACTTGTAGGGCTTCTAATAGGAAAAGGAACTTGTACAACACATTGTTTTTATTAGTGGGGTGTTCTCATAGCAATTTAATATGGCAGTGCCAGAAAAAAATCCCTTTTGCCTTGCACCGAGTGCCATGCAGTTGTGTGAGGTGGGGTCAGAAGTGGGACCAGAATGGGGCTGGAAATTCAATCCATGCTTCCCAAGATTGTGGTGGCATTTTACTAACAGCTGGTTTTGGAGCCCCAGTAATCCTTGCAGCTCCTGGCAGAGTTTTCTGAGGAATGAGAGACCAGAATTAGGGGAATTTATCAGCTAAGGTAAATGAGAGACGTGGTAATGTGATGTATTGTCTGTTTAGGGAATACAAAACCTCTGTGTGGGGCTTGTTTGGTGATGTTTTGGGCTCTGTCCATGCACTCTGTGGGTCCCCCCCCCGTGGAAATTGGAGTGCACTTCAAGCCATATGTGAGGGCACTGGGGAGCTGCTGTCCCTGGATCCTTGTCCAGGGAATGCCACTGTTGATGTGGTGAGTGGGACCGTGCTCCCTGCTGGCAGCCATCGGGGGAGAACGTGCAAACAGGCAAATCTAAATGCAAATGTTCACGTCCAGCACTGGTGGAGATTTATCCAAATGATAGGGGAGTTGATAGCAGGAAAATGAAAAAGATGAAAAAAACAAGGAAATTTGAACCATCCAGTTCTTCTCGGGTGAAAATTGCTTAACTTAGATTTGTGGTTTTAAGTAAACGTGCACATTAAAAGAATGCTGACCTTTAAGATCGTGAGTTTAGATGATTTGTTGTTGTTGCTGGTTAAAGCATATGCACTTCCAAGCAGCAGAAAATACCATAAACCTGTGAGTTTGGGAATGCACCATGGAAACGAACAGCACCCTGGCAAAATAAAGAGATGTTTCCTCAATGGATCTCCATTAAAAAGCTCAGCAGAGTTCCTTCTGAACCCTGCACGCAGGGATGCTCCAAACTTCTTAAAGAGCAATGCACAGCGAAGTGGGAATTAAATGGTATCACCGTGCTTTGCTGTAAAACAAAGGAGGCTTTTAGGAGAGCCTTGAGCCGAAGTGGTAAGTTGTTGATCCATTGTGTTGGAATGCGATGAAATTAATTCCTCTGGGAGATAAGGAAAGGGATGTAGAAATGTAGTGCTGCCCTCCAGTGGCGGCGTGAGGGGGTTTGTGTCCTGTGCTCGCAGGATGTTGGCGGGAAGGCGAACAGGAACGTGCGAGTGTTTCCCAAAGGACTGGGCAGGCACAGCTCACAGGTCAGGCAGCAGCGGACAGGAGGGGGATACGAGACACAGGCGAGCTTGCCCTGGGCTGGAACTGCTGAATTGGTGGCTTTGTCCAAGGGCATTCCCAGCCAGAGGAAAGAACTCTTCCCTGCATGCCACATTAATCCTCTTTACTTCAAGTTTGCAAAGTCTTCTGCTCTAGTTTGTGAAGAAAGGAGTGTTCATGGATGAAATGAGCCAAAATTATGAATCGTCTGAGCAGACTCACCTTAAAAAGGGAGATAATGTCTTTGTGGAGAATGCCAACATAGTCTAACATATGCAATTAAATTAATTTTCCTCTTGTTTAAACTGTGATAATGACTCCCCACCACACCTCTTAAGTCAGTTTGCCTCTTTAACATGGCATGAAAAAGAGAAGAATAAGTTATATAAGTGATGTAGCAAGCTGCTGCATACAAATATTGTGTCCTATATGAGGCTTCAGCTGTTGCATTGCCAAAGCAAATACCAGTCTCTCTCTATGATATTAGGGAAAGCACAGGTAGCACAGTATTAGGGAATGCCTACAGAGGCATCTTTCCTTGTGATCTTAGCAGCAGGGCTGTTTACTGAGTGTTAAATTTTCTGTCCTGCTCTGGTGTTTTCTGAGGCTGCTGCTCTATCTTCATCTTCTGTGCAAAATATGGTTTCTGTTTCCATTTGGTTAAAGTTGTGTAAGACAAATTCAGGCAATGAATCTGAGCCTGGCAAGACTGGGAATCCTAAATACAGCCATTTGTCTTAAGGTTCAGGTTCTGGGAATTCCAGGCTGGTTTTAGATTCACAGAGTGCACCACAAGGGAATCTGGGAAAGGGCTGTATTATTCCACTGTGTGTTTTAGCTGACTGGATACCTGTGAGGAGAAGGAGTGAGATCCAGAGGGGAAGGGTATGTAGGGCTCTTGTTGAAAAGTTTCTTTGTGTGTATTAATGTCAGTGTAGATAAAAGGAGGAGTAAAGATGGCATTGATGGCAAAGAGTTTTATCAGTGTTTGTTGCCTGTGTGGAGTCTTCAAAGATCCAAATGAGAGGGAGGACTTCTGCTGGGGAGGTCAGTGTAACAGGCAGACTCTAAGGAGCACTGATGAATCAGGCTTCCCTTTGTCTATGCTTACAGGGCACATCTCCTTCCTGTTCATGTTTCCTACAGTCTCCTGATCTGCTCTTAATGACAGCAATGCTGCTTGGAAGACAAAAATCAGTTTCTGTGGGTGCAGAAGCCCTGGAAGTATGGACAGACCTATGAACATACACGTACCTGCACACACACACAGAGCAATTGGAGCTGTGTGAGAGCCTTTCTGGTGGCACCTGCTCTGTATCCATGGCTTCTGCAGAGGCCTCTCTGTCAGCTACACAGAGCAGATGCTGCAGGTTATCTCTGGGGTTAGGAGTTAGGAGGAGCCCCTTTCAGCACAGAACCAGGAAGTCAGAGCATGGCACTGGAGGCCTCCCTCCAGAAAATCCTGACCTTCTCTAAGTTGCAGTGAATGAGGCAAAATCTTTTCCTTCTATGGGCTGACCTTACTCATCTCCATGACTGTTCTCCTCCAAGGGACACTCTTTTCTATTAAGGTAAGATTAGACATTGTGGCTCAGTTCCATTGATTCAGAGGCTAATTGTTGATGTAGAAAGATACAGATGCTGTGCAGAACCTGCTTAGTGATTTTATAGACACTTGGAGGCAAGTTGGAGGGAAACTTTCAGTCCAGTTGTCTAGTTAAGGGCAGGGAGTAAAATATCATGTCAATTCATAGAGATATTAACTCATAGAGATGTTAACTCATAATTCACTACACTGATGTACATGTACTATTCTGATAATGACAGCCTGAGGCTTTAAACTTTATCAGACTTCTGAGCATAGAAGACAAGTTCATGACAGCTGAAGACACTACATGTGAAACAGCAGTGAAATAGTAATTTGTTAGAATTGTTACATCTGTCCCTTCATGTAGATGTTTTGTTCCACCTCACACAGTACAATATATCCAGGAGTAGGCGTTGTTTTCCTTGCTTTTCCCATCTGTCCCATCCCCCTGACCCCACCTGGCTCTCCAGGCTTCAGTGTTGCCCCTGTGGTACTTTGTTTCAGTGCTTCTCATTGATTTTAGTTTAGCAGGTGGTCTAGGATATCTGAAACAGAAGAAAAACACTCAACAGAGGAGCAAACAACTGCTCTGTGCTTAGGGACATCTTCACCTTTGATCAAGCCTTGCAGAGCTCTCTGGGGCTGGAATGAGAAGTAGCTGCTGGCTCCTCTGGTGTGTTTGCTTTTGTGTGGATACAGCCTGTGACAAGGATGTTCCCCAGACTACCTGTGCAGGTTGATTTGCTGAGAACCACACTGGCAGCATCCTTCAGGCATCGAGTAAAGACAGAGCAGTTGCTGTCTCAGGAAGCTGCTGCTGCCCTGTAGCTGCAGAGCCAGGAACATGACTTGGCTTCCCAGCACAGCCATTCCCTCTCCAGCTCCAGGGGAGTGGAACCCTGCGGCGGAGCTCTGTGGGTTCGGCAGCACAAAGCTGAGAGCTGCAGGAGCAGGAGCTGCTTTCCAGAGCCTTGGCACAGCCCCACACACACCAGGTATCTGCTGAGCTGAGCCTGCCAGCTCCTCCAGCTGCCCTGGGGAGCTCACAAGTTCCTTGAGCCCGCATGGAAGTTACAAGATGGGACTGCTCTGCCAGCAGGGCTGGTAAATTCCAAGAAGCCCAGATACTGGATTCACAGAAATTACAACCCTGCTGGCCACACGGGTGGAAGCAGCAATGTTTTGGAGTTTCATGAGCTTTAGCTGTTTCTCCATGTCATTTACAAGTTCCAGTTGTGCATCTGCGTAAAGGGCTTTGGCACAGGCAGCCAGAGCTTTCCGTGGCTGCAGTCACAGCCAGCACAGTGCACAGGCAGCTCTTGGAGCCCCTGCACAGCTTCCAAACCTGGTGCTCTCTGGCCAGGGGGATTTGGAACGTGTCCCTCCTGTTGGTTTAGCAATTCAGGGGTGGGATATAATTTAGCACATTGCTAATGACCTTGTACTCTCAATGGAGCCTAAAATTGATGATTTGGGGAGATAATAAATTCTACTCCTCAACCAGCAAGTCTGGAAACTCTCTGTAGTATCTTGATGTGAAGGGAGATTGGAAGTAGAAAAATCAAGTTATCAGATAATGAGAATATTATCTTTGTGATTTTTCTGCAGAAATATTTAGATGACAGCAGTTTCTAAATTCTGTCAAGGTTTTCTCCTGGTGAGAGAGCAGACATGATGTATTTAAATGGCAAAGAGGGTGGGTTTTAGTTTTATAGTCAGGGTAAACTGGCTAAAACCACATCTTACCCTCATGTTTTGTCTCTCAGAATTTACAAGTACCCTATCAGCTGTACGTACTGCACTGAGAAAGAAAAAACACACCAGTTTTCTTAAAATATCTGACACTTGGACAATTTGTTAGAAAAACATATAAAAGTGCTGAACTTATTTTTTTAATGGATAGCAGGCTTTATGTTACATCAGTTATTTGCATCAAAGGGTTCTAAATAACCTTGATGTCTTTCCCCTTCATGTTCTGTGGAGATCATTGGGGTAGAAACAACTTTTTTCCTAAGTGTGTAAAATGTACAAGTTGAATCTTGTGACATTTTTGGCCTGGACTTTACAACTTTAATATTCTTTAGGGGGTTTTTTTTAGCATTGTTTTTTTTAGGGGTGTAGTTATAAATGTTAGTGTTCATCTATAATATAAATTGATGAGAACCAATAGAATATGTGATATATATTTTAAAAACAACAAGGCTGCCACAATAGATTTGAAAATGGCAGGAAGAAAAAAAAATTTGATTGGGTATTTATATGGTGTACATACCAAATTATCAGAGTAAGAAAAATTGATCCAGATGGGATATTCCTTATATCTGTGTACATTACCACCTAAAACTTGTCTGTGTCATCAGGCAAACAGCAGCAATGATGGAAAAGGGGATTTCTAGTTGGGTCTGCATTTCCTTTGCCTTCCTTTGTGCTCCCTTTGCAAACACGAGCAGTTTTGCTCCCAGGGTATCTCAGTAAGGTGGGGAGGTCGAAGAAGCTGATCAATCATAGAAAATATTCTGGAAATGCTTCCCTTGGTAGCTGACACATGGGTTGTTAATCATTCTCCTTTCCCTGAAAAAGGGAGTGTGGCAATATATCTTTGTGTCAGAGCAGTTTTCTGTGTCCAGAGTCTCTCACTCTGGCTCTGCACATCTCAGGAGTCGTGCCAGTGTGGCTCTTCTCTCCTGATGTAACTCTTCCTTCAGGATGTTGTGGGCAGCTCCTCTTCTGGGTGGCTGCTCTGCACATGTTTTTTCCATTATATTAGCAGCAAAGTGAACTGGCACTTGTGAATCTTCTTGCACCCTGCCCCCCCTTGACTGGCAACTCTGCTTCTTGTAACTAGGCACAGAATTTGCTGGAAGGAGCAAGAGGGCAGATTCTGCTGGTTTGAAAGTTGGCCTTGATGTGTGTGACTCTAAAGTAAATTTTGTCAAAACCATTGATGAATAAAACTTTCCTCATGTTTTCCGTTTTTGATTAAAGTTAACTCCTACTTTACAACCTTATTACTAGCCTTGTATATGTCTCAAGTATAATGGTTGCAGCTGCTAAGAGAGTAATTAAGCTTCAAAGCTTTGTTATTAAAGACTCAGCAAGGACACCCCAAAGCAGAAGAATTTGCAGTTAAGACTGTACAAATCCATCCTTAACAAGCCCATATCGAGTAGGGATTATGTAGCACAGGAATAGCATTTCTGTATGGGGGATCCTTGCAAAATCTGAACATAATGAACTGCATGGAGTACAGTACACGGCTGAACGTTCCAGGATTATGAATTTGGGATTTTCTGAATTTCTTTTAATAGACATGGCTTTGCCTTGAAGGGCGTAGCTGAAAATCATTTCAGATAAGCAGGACTCTGCAGCCCAGGATTTTGCCTTGACAGTCATCTGTAAAAAATGTTAGTTGATGTTTCATTCCAAAATAATGAACAAAAGCCTTGATTCTGCTGTTAGATCTGGGTTTATGAATCATCAAGAAGTGCATTAACCTATGTGTGTGGGTGGCTAAACTGCAGCGTGTGCCCCGAGCTGTTGCTCCATCAAGACTGTGGAGTCATCCAGAAGGGTGGACAGCTTTGTGCTCTTGCCTGTCTGTGCTGAGCAATGGGCCAAGTGGGAGGTGGATTCACCAAAACTGGGAGCCCCTGGACCTCCGTGCTCGTTGCTCAAAGCTGCCTGCAATGGGCATCTCTGGAGCACAGCTTTGGGTGTCACTGAGTGCACGAGCCTGGTGGAATAAACATGGCATCTAAACATCTCCAGCCTGCAGTCAGGGGACAGGGGGGCTCTCGTTTAAAACATCTCTTACTTGCTGAGATACTTGAGCTGAAATTCAGAGGATATGTAAAGTCATCTTGGGCTCTTAAAAGAGAAATTACAAATTCTCTCTTTTGATACCATAACCTGTTTCCCCACAGTCACCTTATTATCTTTCCTCATTGCTAAGGCTTCCTCCCCCCACCAATGTTTCTTTGTAATTTCTCCCATTACCAGCAGGAATTGTGGAATAGTGTAGTAAAATTTACATGATTTTTGGGAAGAATTGCTGTTTCTCATAAGCACATTCAGTTAATACCTTTCAACTAAGGTAAAGCTCAAAGGAGCCCCTACTGAGCAGAGGTACAAGAAGAAGTGAATCTCCATTACTATATGTAGTAAAGCTGTAGAACTCCTTGCCTCAGGCATTATGAATGCTGCAGCTTAGGTGGGTTTGGGGGGATATTGGACAGGTTTGTGAAAAACCAATTTGTTAGGGATGCTAAATGCATGGAAACATATGTCCTAAGGAGTTCATGAGCCACAGATTGTTGGAGAGCATTTGGGAAAAATACCTCTGAGTTTGCCTTGTACTTGCACCTTGTTTTAGTTGCTGTCAGATGAATTATTTGCATCTTTGGGCTGTTATCATTAAGATGGTAGGGAATTGTTTTTGTAGGGAATGTCTACCTCAGATCATTTTTTGTTTGTATAGAGATTTCTAGGAAATACCAGTCTGGTTTCTATTGCTTCAAACGCAGTGAGAGCAGAGGGGAGATTAAACATAAAGAGTATTTAATTAATGCCTTATCAAATGCTTCCTCCTTGTTGTCTCTTCATTTGTCTCCCAGGTTGTCCTGTTGTGAGTGAGTGTGGTGCTCTGTGGTTCAAGTGCAGCACCTCATTTGCACACTATTCAGCAGAGGCTGAACCAGGGAGTGGCAGCAAGTAATGGAAAGGGAGCTTTTCCCTCTGGGATGGCAAAGGAGTCCCAGGGCATACTCTCTTGGCTCTGGGAATAAGAGAAGTGAGGAGAAATACAGTTAATGGCATTTTCTTGTGGCTCTCACTGCAGGCTGATTAGACAGCAGCTGGACTGGGATAGAAGTGGGAAAGAGGAGGAAAAAATATGGAGGAAGAAATGGTTCCTTTTTGCCTCTATCCTCTTTCTGGTGAGGCTTCAGTGAGGGAGCTCTGAAGCTGGCCATGAGCATTCAGCAGGGAGGAGGGAAGCAGAGAAGTTATGGAAAAACCAAGTGTGAGGACCCCATCACTTTGTGAAACACTCTGCCCTGACATTTCGCTGGGAAATGTCATTTTCGAGTGGTGCTTCCAACCGCGCATCGTTCTGTTTATGTTTCTTCCCGTCTTTCTGCAAATCCTCCCTGGAGAATGCATGGACATTATTATTGGGGTTCTGAGAAGCTCAGTGGTTTGTTTTCCCTGCAAAGCTGTTCCCCTCCCTCCCTGAATCAGCTGCATTCCCACGGGAGGAGGCTTCCTTCCTCCCCCTTGGCTGGGTTGATCTCTTTGGGCTGGGGCTGCTCCCAGCCTGATGCCGTGTGCCGCAGCAGCCGTGGCTCTTCTGTGCTGCAGCAAGTGCTGCCTCCTGACACTGCCTCCCCTGGGGGATCATTAGCAGGGTGGAGGCTCTGCACTTTCCTAGAAACAGGAAGAGAAGAAGAGCTTGAGAGATGGGAGGCCTAAACAATCTAGAGTTAGATTACAGTATGAACTCCATGACATCAGCTCCCTTCAGTCTTCCCACCCATTGGCTTTCTCACGGCATTTCTGCTTAGGCTGGTCAGGATCTGCAGATATCCATAATAAAATGCTAATTCTTTTGTGGTCCAAAGGGCCAGAGCTGCCTGTCCCACTGGCCTCGACTGGCAAGTCAGGAGTATGGAGAGCTGCATGTTGAACTGCACAGGTAACTGCATTTATCTAACAGGCCAAAATTCAGAGCACTTCAGAACTACTGTCAAGTGATATAGTCACCTTCAAGTCTTGTAAATTTAAACAAAACCTACAAGGAGTAATAAGATTTTTCACTGCTAGCTCCTTTCTGCAGCAGTTATTCATCACGTTTTGTATGTGCTTGGTCTGTGGAACTATGCCATTCACTCATGAATGATGTGCTGGATGTATTTTTGGCAGTAATAAAGGTCAAAATAAGTAAAGCAATAAATAAAAATGTTTGGTGTATTTCCCCTTTAATACAACTGTTTAAAAATGATGAGCAATAGCAGGAGAAAAAAATCTGCGAAAGACCAGTGTTTCTAAGTCTTGGTAGCCTTGAATTGTTTTTCCAGGAAGGAGAAAAAAAATGGGGTTAAGAAACAACTTTGGTTCCCTTCAGAACCTTATTGCCAGCTGGAGACAAAGTGAATCTCCATGTGCAGGAATCCAGGTAGTGTGTGGAGTTGTAAGTCCCAGCTCCATGTGCTCCCAGACAAACACAGGTGTGGATTCTCCAGAGGGGCTGGAATGAGCTCGGTGTCACTGCCTGAGATCAGTGCTGTGAAGTTGGCACTTACCTTTCCAACCTTGCAGACAACATCTGCTTACTCAGGCTCCTTGTCTCACTCCTGGAATTCCTCTTGCCCCCAGCCATGATTCCTGCCTCTGGAAGGTGCTCCATGTCTCTGCACGTTCAGCAGCACCTCCAGACAGCTTTGAGATATGCAAATTCCTCTCTCTGGGGAATGGTTCACTGCAAGGATTTAACCTGTGCACCTGTGCCAGCACTTCTCATCTCCAAACACATGGATTGAGGATCTGAGTACCAATGTAACTTCCTACCAATGGAACATAATGAAACACACCTTTGGTTAAAAAATGCTGCCAATTTGTGGGATGGGGATGAGTTCCAGATCCTCATTCTTATTCAAAGCTTGTGGCCAGGCTCCTCTCTGTGTAGAAGAAATGGGTAAAACTCACATGGAGACAGCCAGGAGGTTGCATTTTGTTTTTGAGCTCCAGGTCTGAGTAGCAATAATGAATAAAACAATGTCAGTTGATTCTGCTATATCCTAATTATGTTCTGAGACATCCCCTTGCCCCTCAGAGAGCTGTGGGGGTGATGTTCTGTCTGTCAGGCTGCAGGTGAGATTTGCCAGCTTGTCTTTTGGAGCAGTTGATACCAGCAGGTTCTGTGATAGAGCTGCTATCTTGCTGCTTCCTTCAGCTTCAAGGTCACAAATTCATGTGGGCTGGGCTGCTCAGAATGGAGATGCAAGATCCCCAACATATCCATTATGTGTTAACATTGCACACTGCCCTCCACTGTGCTCCAGTTCCATGTGGCTTCTACTCCATCAGCAAAGGGCTCCTCTCTGATTTCTCATTTCTCTCATGGAAACATACATACAAATCCACAGGTGTATTTTTGTGCTTATTATATAATACTACAAAGCAGATTTTGTTATGCTTCAAAATAATTTCAATAATTTTGAAATCCTTTGGACAAAAGTGACTCTTGCCATTATCACTATCTTTAAATTTTATATATGATTTTAGATATGTCATGTAAGTCTGGTATGAAGAGAATACATAGTTGAAGTAACCACCTGAGGCAAGGATACAACTCTTCTACCATTTTTTTTTCTCCCAGTCTGGTTCTAATTGCAGCACCCTGATCTGGGAGGGAGTGAGGTGTCCCACTCAACAGCACCAGTACCTTTAGATTTCCCCCTCGAGGTGAGGCTGTGTTTTTGTAGTAGAGCTGTCAAGGGTTTGGTGGGATGCCATTTATCTCCTGTGTCACCATCACAATATTGCAGCTGTTCCTGTTAGGAACTCCTGGATGCTTGTTTAGATGCTGAAGGCAATGCATTAGGAACTGATGGTGAGTGATTATTATCCAATCAGTTCCTGATGCAGTATCTGCCACATCAAAAACTCTGCAGTGGTTTTGGTTGCCATTTTTTAATTTTAAACTTCAAATGTTGAATCTTAACAAGGTCGGTGTACTAGGAAGAAAAAAACTCCAACTTAATTGCACCAATCAGTTTTAAAAGGAAATTTATACCTTTTATCTAAGAATTGCTGAGAATAAATATTAACAAGAATCACTCTAGGCAGCACTGCTGGAGACCATTATACATCTTGTGCAAGTTTTACTTTTCAGTTCTTCAAACCTGTTGTTTCCTGGTTGAATAGTTGAACACAAATTAGTCAGCAAGTGTGCTGTGCTTCTCCAAAGGGCAGGAAATGATGTAGGCCTGCAGCAGGGCAAGTCTGCAAATTCCCTGTGTGTGAGCTGTGAAATTCAGAAGAAGCTCCAGCCCTGTGCCAGCGTGGGTGGGCTCTCTGTGTGCAGCACTTTGGCAGTGAGAGCTACAGACCAAATGTCACTGGCCCACTTCTTACACTTGTGCTGCACCCAGAGCAAATTCTGCATTGGAAAGGAATAATCTAGTTCCAGACCTGAGGCTTGAGTGTGTGCCAGGGGTGTTTGTCCATTTGCTGTAGGTCTAGGTGTACTGAGAGCAAATGGCACACCCCACAGCCCCCAGACATCAGGGAAAGCACTGATTTTGGAGAAAGATGGGGTTTGTATTTCTGTTTCAGGCCTGAAAAGAAATAATCTGATTTAATGGAGCTGCTCTTCCCACAGGGGTTGTATTTAACTGGTAACTTTTGTTTCTGCTTTCATGGCACACATGTCTGTCCAAAAATACTCTGCAGTCTGTGTCCCACAGATATTTTCACAAACTTCAGCTTTGGGTATGGAAGACAGATGCTTACAGTGGTCAGGGGAGTGTCAGGTGACAAAGAGAATGAGAACTAAAGCCATATAAATGTCCTGCACATGCTACACTTTCACATCAGGGGTATTTCTGTTAGCAGTTCTGAGCCAGCAATGGTGTCCCTTCACCAGGGCTGCTTCAGACAGCAAATTTTATCTCAGAACAATTTCCTTCTAAAATTCTGCAGGACTAAAAAGAACTCAGGTCATACCTGGTCTTGTTGAGCATCAACTTCTGTACATTAGAGTCAGCCATCTCTTAGCAGGTTCCTTTCATCCCTAGTGTAAAACAGGAATATTTGCTGGCAGGCTACAGATTCCTTGGAATCTCACACATAAATAAAACCTAGGGATGTATCTCTAAGGCTTGGCCATCTGGAGCTTTCAACCACAAAACTGGGGTGTAATAAATATGTTTTATGTGCTCTGGCTATAAATAATATTTTTTTCTGCTATGTATCCATAGGCTGACTAGAGCCATCTAATGTTAATGGGAATCTTGTATGGATTTCTGCATCTTTGGATTGTTCCTCTTGAGCTGGGGAACTTCAAATATAGACAAGTTACAAGAATCCTGACTGGTTTGAGTTGGGACCTTACCAAGGTCATAAACATGGGGAAAATTGACTGCAATTGTTTTGGGTAATGGAAAATCCAGCATAGAGGGTGGTTCTGGTGCAACAACAGTCTTTGAACTTGTGAAAATTCTGGACACAGAACTGTGTGTATCTTTAAAAAATTGCAGAGACAAGGGATTAAGCACAGAAAAGTCATCATCAGCCCTGCAGTTCAGGGCTAAATCAGTGGCTTCAGGAGATATTTTGGCAAGTAACAGTTTCAGGGTGGTTTAAATGAGATGTGACTTCAGAAAAAGTTGTGAGCACAGTTAATGAAGAGATTGTTGTACTGCTGCAGGGTGCTGCACCAGGGAAACTGGGAAAGGCAGGAGGCAGCAAGGCAAAGCCTGGAGGTTGGTGTATGGTCTGGACAAGGCCATGAGGTTCATCCCATGTGCATGGCATGTCTGGGCTTTGTGCACTGCAGAGGTGGCTCTTGGGTCTGGAATGAAGGTGCCATGCAGGTCTGCTAATCCATTAGAGCAAAGAAATTGCTGTGTTTAGCATAATCCCAGCTACAACTGTGAGAGAGTTATTAACTGCTCACAGTTGCCAGCTGAGATTAAGCCAACTCACAGCCATCCAGGTTAGGCCTGCAAGTGGGTTCATGTCAGCTAAATTTCTTCCCTGAATGTCCTACACAGAAAAAAATGGCATAATTCCACAGACAACACCTGGTGCTGTGGATATCTGTCATTAAAACATTTAGGTTCTCTCTGTATCTTCTCTGAGAGAACTATTATTAAGCAACTTGCTGAATAAACCTGGTTTATTTGGTGATCTTTGGCATGCCCCAGTCTGGGTGTGAACTGATAAAGCAGACTTGTTCTTTCTGGTTCAGCTTATTTGGCTCCCCTTGTACAATAAGAAATACAATAAAATACCCATTCCAGGGAGCTCTCTGACTTCTGAACTAAAACCATTTATGTAAAACATCTAAAAGTGATGTGCCAGTTTCTGCAGCTCCTTCACTTACCTCCTTTACTGCTCCTGGAACTCTGCTGAGCAGCACCCTCAAACCAGGGTGGCACTAACCAAACCCTGCTTTCCTGTTGGGCACTGAATCTCAAATGTTTAGGGGTAAAGTGCCAGAACTGCAAACAAGAAAAGAATCAAAAAAGTTGGATGAAACTGAAGACATCTGATGAAATTAGAAGAAAAGCAGGTATTGAGAGATTGCTGTGGAGAAAAGCCATACAAAAGTTTTCTGGAAGATAAAATAAAACATCAAGGTGTTTCCTAGAGCTGTTTACCTGCAGGACACGATAACAAGATCCTTCCCTGTGGTTTGCTGCAAGAGCAGCGTGCTGAACCAGGAGAACCAACTGTTCATTCCCTGCAGGAAGCCTCTGGCTGCTGGAGGGACAACTGTGGGCCCACAGGCAATTCCAGGGAAATCCTCACCCTGCCTGAGCCCTCCAGCAAACAACAGGGCATGTGCTGGGATTGGGTTTGTGCTGCTTTCCTTACCCTGCCCATTAAAGCCAGGAGCTCCCAGGGCACAGCCTGGGCCATCCCTGATGGGGAGCTGTTGGATTTTCTCTGGAATAAATTCCCAGCAGCCCTGGAGCATGCTGACAGGGAGCTGCTCAGAAAATGCTCAGGAACACGGAGCTTCTGCTGGAACAAACCAGGGGCAGGCCTGGCAGGTGGTCTGATTATGTTTGCTCAGCCAGTTCCACAGTATTTGCCAGACAAAAGAAGGCATCAGGTGGTACAGAAAGTCCCCAACAAAGCTCCAGATGAACACAGACATGACCAGACTTCCTCATCTGTTGCAGATCTGGGAAGCTGAAGGGAAAGGAGAAGGCACAAGGAGCAGGAGATGCTGTTGCTGCTTATGTGGCAGGCTGCTAAACCCTGCACTGGGGAGAATTCTGATTTCTTTGTGTTTCTTTTGTAGTGCTTCAATTGTTTTCCATTGGGGACAAAAGAGTTACAACTGTGAGGTCAGTTCCTGTAGCTGCTCCTCTTGTTCAGTGGTTTTTGGTGCCCTTTCCTTGCTGCCAGCCCTGCATACAGTGCTGGCTATCAGGAAAATACCATTTTGGTACAGAATCAGTTTGCTGTGGGTGGAGGAGGCTCTTAGATCGAGATTTTTTTTCAATTTAGGCCTCCAAGTGTATGATTGTGAAATTTCTGTGGAAGCAGAGGCTCCAAAGGAGTAGGAGGCCACTTCTAGACAGGAATTTAGACAAGCCCTACAACAGCATGGTAAATAGATGTGAATCAATAGCACAGAGGGTCCCTGCACAGGTTAGATGTTTTTCCAAGGCTAAATATCCATTTTCTGTCTTGTAGCTTCCCTATGAGCGAGAAGGTGCTCCAAGTTCCTGAAAGCTTGGGCTATCCCTTATCTCTGGTGCCTAAAAGCCTTATGGTAAAAGAATATTAATATTGCTCTAACACATGTAATCCTGTAATTTAAACTCTGTCTCATGCTGTAGAGGCACAGAGGGGACAGAACAATTGCACCCAGGCAACCTCAGCCCTGGCACTTGAATTTTTCATTGCTTGACTCTTCAGCTCTTCAGCCTTGATGAACCCATGGCACAGCTTTTAGCTTTTTTCTTTTATTTTACATGGATGTAATAAGGTTATGGAATGAGTGCAAGACTGATTCAAACTGTGAATCTTCAATTTATTTTTTTTTCTATTGTAATGTGCAGTGCAAACCTTTAATGAAAAGTTCAGACAAAATGAGGATTTGCTTACATTTGGAGTTGGATAAATAGAAGGTGGTGCTCCAGCTCTACATGTGGCTAAAAGTAAAGATTCAGACTTTAAAAAAAAATCAGTAATTAAAAGATAATCAATGTTTGAAACCTGAGCAGCTCACCAGGAAAAGAGCTCTCCATTCACTGGTGACTTGCTGCAGCTGCTGATTTGTGTTACCAGTTTGCACACTCTCCTTACTGCTGGAAAGTATTTAAGAATTTTCTTTCTGTTCTGCAAAAAGGTTTGGTTTTTTTTAGTCTGTGCTATTTAATTTTCCACTATTGCAGCATGATGGGTTCCAACTAGTTGCCTAGCCTTAGTGCTCATTTGTATGTCTTGTTTAAAAAGATTTCCTTGTAAATAGGGAGATGGAAAGAGGTCATTAGAGGAAGGATGAAAGGCTTCTGGAATAATCCCATGGAAGATAATGCAAAAACTTGTCTTGATTTCACTGAGGCAGGATTTTATCCAGCAAATAATAAGTGCACATTGTTGTCATTGGTGTAATTACTACAGGTTTTTCTAATGAACTCTTGAAACTTGCTGAAAAATTAGTTTTCTCTCTTGTTTTGGTTAATGCAACGCATTCTGAAGGTGGAGGTGTGAAAGGCAATTCTGGCAGGATAACAAGAGAAGAAGAAGTAATTAAAATGATTTCTGAAACTTAAAGCATACAAGATGAACCAAAAGAGCTTCTTAACCAGAAGAGCCATAAGAAAAAAATCATGAAATAATCAAGGGATTAAAAGTTGAGATTAGCCTGGAGTGATTCTAGCACTGATTTGAGTCAGTGCTTGGAGTGAAGCTTTGCTTTCTTTCTCAGGACTGGATTTGTCAGCATGGATTCTTTTATCAGTCCAAATGGAAGGACAGGTTCCATCTTATTCATCAACAGTGGTTTGGGAAATGTGGGGCACTCTGCTGATCTCTCTGCAGGGCTTGGGCTGGCTCAATAACTGAAGAGGGATTTAAAGTATTTGAGTGGAATAGTCAGATAAATTTTAAAACATCATACAAGGTAACTTTTTATGGCACAGCATTTTATGACTTACTCAAGCAGTGAAGACTCAGTAGACAAGAACAAGTCTGGTCAATAAAATCAAGGGCAAATTGTAAGGGTCTGATTGGGGACAATGCATTTGTTCCAACTGCAATTTTGCCTCCAGTCCAGTACTAATACATAAAGTTTATGTTGAAACAAACTTGGTATTGAAATGAGTGGGGCTTTGCCATTGTTTGGAGTTATTCTGGGATGTCACCACAGGTTTTATTTGCAGATGCTGACAAGTCAATTGTACCCACAAGCACAATTATCAGCTGTAATCATGGTATTGCAAATGCCTGCCCTCATCATTTGTCAATTAACACTTGTTTGAGAAGAACAGATTGAATTCATGGCCTTATTTCAGTCTTTATGTGCATTCCAATCTAGAATAAAGGTGACAACTCTTCTGGAAAAGTAGTGGTTTTCTGGCAAGTGCTGGGAGCTGGGGAGCTGGGAATGTAGCAAGGCTGTGCAGACTAGGGAGATATTTCTTGTAAACAGGGAGAACAGAGGAGATGTAAAATGAGCAAGTAATAAAAAGTGTGGAAATCACTGATCCTTTACAGTAAGGGGTGGAGCACAGCTGCTGGATTTTGTGGAGTTTTGGAATGAGAGCCCAAACCCTTCCAAGAGCACTGTTGTGCTCCTTCTCTGCACCCAAGTAGAATTAGATTTCTGTGCCTCCCCTGGAATAACACTGCAGGAGAACACCCACACCTCCTGCACTGCTGCCTCCCCTGCAGCTGCTGGCAGAGCTGCAGCCCTGAAACAGGAGCAGCCTGGCTTCCCCTGTGCCCACAGGGGCTGAGGCACAGCTTTTCATCCAGGGAGATATGGGACTTCTCAGCAGGAAGCAAGTGCAGATAAGGCTCTTCAAAGGGACAAGGGTTGTGTGAGAGTCCTCCAGCAGGGCATGAACTGGGAACATCCAGGGAACATCCAGGGCTTTCCCTTGCAGCTTGGTGAAGTCATAATCCTGCTTCCTCTGTCTTCTTGCACACAGAACTCAGCATCACCATTGATGTCCTTTCACTCCAAATTGTCCTTCTAGCCAGAATTTGTGTGAGTGCTGTTCAGGGGGACTGAGTTTCCTGGAGTGTGTTTGCACAGGTTCTGGTGGCTGGGAGCTGACCTGGGAATGCATTTCTGAGCAGGATCAATGCCTGGGTGTTTCAGGAGCAAACATCTTTCTGAGCCCTGATAAATATTTGTCCAATTAATTTGTTCAATGTCATTGAAGTAGGATGAGCTAAAACCTCGCAAATATCAGTTCTAGGAATACTTTTAATGACAAAAAGAGAAGTTACTTTATTCTTTTTATGATGCCTATTTTATTGCTGGCTCTTCTCTTCTTTCAAAGTGGCTCATTCTTGTTCCACTGTGTCCAGAGCTTGATATAAGAATGTTCATCAGCCAAACAGCTCTACAAAGCATCATCACTTTAAAAAAGCTGAACTCATCCAGCACTGCAGGAACTGATCACCCATGAAAACCCAGTTGTGGCTTAGCTCAGTTAACAGTAGGTATAGCCTAGTAATGGAATATTAAGCCTTCATATTTGAAAAATAGCCTATAATAACTCTGTCCTTTAGTATTTTTCCAGTGTCCAGTTGGCTAATTTATGTAGGTTTCATGCTTTTGTTTTCAATTTTTGACTCATGAAAATTATTAAGAAGAAAGCTTGCAGTCAGTTCCATGCTACTTAGGCAATTTGGATGGAATTCAGCTCAACTCAGCAGAGGTGCAGAGGCTGAAGAAGTGAATAGTTTATAATTACTGTGCACAAAGATGCCAGATTGTAGAATCTCTACAGGTAATTGTGAGATTGCTATAAAGACATCACACTTGCCTGCAGAGATTTCCCAGTCTGTGACTTCTATCCAGGTTGAAGAAGAGAAAAAAATGTTTCCTTTCTGCTATTCTGTGTAGTATTTTAAATTGAATTTTGAGTAAGAAGTTGAAGAAGGTTCTGTCATTGAAAGATCAGATGTAACTCAAGAAAACTAGATGATAATTTCAATATTGTTTGTATCTGACACTGCATTCCCAGTGGAACCCTGGCCTCCCAAGGTGCTATTTTGGATCAACCATCTGGGACTGAGAACAGAACCTTTCAATTTCTGTGCTTGGTACTTCTCACCCAGCTCCATTACTTTTGTTTGCTCTCTACTGGGACAACTGTAATTTTCCCCTTCTCAAAACACATTCTATTTGTAATCAAGTGGCAATGATTCATTTTCTATAACCTGTTCTCTCTGTCCCTTTTTTTTTTTTTTGTCTAACTGTTGGTGTTGGGAAAAAAAGGAGAGGAAATTTGGGTTCTCCAGTGGCCATCACCATCCCTATGGATCACCATCCCAGGAGCTGTTTCTCTGCTACAAACCTCTCTCCTTCAGTCCATGGAATTCTCACCTCCTTTATGACTCTCCCACTTGTTATGTCTTGTTGTGCATTTTTACATTTAAATTGGGCATTCTTTGAGGCACAGATTATGAATAGACTTGTACCGTGCAGGGCTTTAAAAAAGGGAAAAATATACAAGTGAATGAGAAGACTCTAGAGTTTCTAAACTTTTTCTAATTCCAAACAGTAAGCAGAGGAAATAAAAAAAAAAAGGAAAAAATACCCTACTTTAACCTACTTTAATACTCTTTTTGTGAGCAGCAAAGGAGGCTATAAAAGCCTCAGATTAATTTACTCAGTTCTGGTGCAGAGCTTTCATTGTAAGAGATTTGTTTTTTGCCAACACTAAGTGATCCAAAGAATTTGAAGGATGAGGAACAGATCTTTAGTGTGTTTTGCTGTGAAAAATCTTTAATGTGCTTTAGAAGGAAACTAAAGACCACTATTTGTTTCCCTTTGTCTTTTGGAAGTGAAAGGATGTTTTGTAGCAAATTCTTGAAAAATCCATGCAAAAAAAAGTCTCCCTGAGATGTGACTCACTGTGACTGCTTGTACAGTATAAACAAATGAGAAACAGCTTGTGTCCTTGCTAAGCAGATTATCAGGAGAAGTTGAAAAGGTTCTTTCTAGAGAACAACTCATTCTCATCATTTTTTGTAATGCTCATGGAGCACTAGGGAAGGGGAAATGAACACCCAGAGCCACATTTTCCCCTCACCACACCCTGCAGCACCAGAGGAATCAGCATGTATTTAGGAGAAAGTAATTTAGGGTATGGAACATCTCAGTTCCACTGTGACCTCTGTGTGTTTCTTGTGCTCATCAAGGAGCTGCACCTTCAGTGGAGCTGTGTTGCACCTTCTGCATGGTCCCTTAACACAGCCAGTAATAATCCTTGTAGAGTGAGCAAACAGATAAATGTATGAGGGAAAAACTCTCCTGAGTACAGAGGGAAGCTTGCTGTTACTGAGAGCTCTGCCCTGGCTGCCTGGGATTGAGGGTCTGGCTCTCCCTGTTTCAAACAATCAGGCAAAACCTGCAGAACACCCTTGTTAAATGATGCACTCTGTTCTGCAAATTAATGAGTGTAGCCAGCCAAATTCCATGTTCAAGGGTATGAAAATTTGCACTGCAAACTCTGATGCTGTGTTTCCAGACAATGAAATTAACTGTTGTGTGGCTCTGGAAAACCCTATAATGAGCAGGAGACCAATCTGTTGCTGCACCCCTTTGATGTAAGGAACAAAAAAAAAAAATGAACTGTATGTGCTGATTCACTTTTAAGCACAAAGAGTAACTCCATCCTCAGGCTCTGAAACTTTCTGAGTTTCTAACTTTTTTGTAAGTAATTACATTAATATTTCCCATTAGTCACTTGAGGGGATGTTGTGTTAGAAAAATCACCGTCCTAAAAGTGCACACATTTGTGTATATTTAACCAGGAGCAGGTTTTAGTGTCTTTCCTGTTCCTATATTTTGGTTTATGTTGTTCTTCTATCATTTTACTCCCATGTACCTCTGGCAGTGAGGAAAATAAAACTTGCACGGGGCTTCTCTGGTGCCCTGACTGTTATTTCCCAATGATCTACAACAATGGTTATTCAGTAACAGCTGGGCCATGTCTTCTTTAGACAAAGCCACTGTGGGGCTGAAACCTCCCATTGCTGGAGCATAACCGTTTCCCTGGAAACTGTTAACTAGCACGTGTTTTATTGTTTCCAACTGCTTTCCTGGGGTATTTGCAGGTGGTAGAAGATGCTTTCTTAAAGAGGGGTCATAACCTCGTGAACTTTCAGATGTTGCAACAAATTGGGGGACAAAAACATTTTTTTTTCTTTCAAATGGATTAAGTAAATCTTATTATCCAGCCTTTGCGAGACAGACGTAACTCGCAGTTTGATTTTTAGCATTATATCCAGATGCTGATACAAGCAGTTCTGCTGTCAAAATTGTGTCTTGGGAATGGGAATCAAGACCCTATTCCAGTCAGATTTCAAATAAACCCAGTGAGGACATGCAGACATTAAGATTACTGTGACTTTCTTTTGTCCTGGGTTTTTGTCAGCTGTGGTTTCTTTGCCTGTATGTATTTGGTATTTCAGGGATTTATCTTAAAAATGCACTTGGATCTACCAGAGTTTTTATGTTGATAGATCTCAGGATGAATACAAAACTATCTGTGAATATGGAAAGGATGGTAACCATGAAAAAAATAGCTTCCTTGGTATTTTAAGTTGGAAACTATGAAAGTATAACTACAATGCAGACACACATGCATTTATGTATGTATCAGTAAGTAGAGGAGAAGAATTTTGTCAGTAGAAATTACATTTCCATTTTTTCCTATACCAAAATTAAATGTGCCTCACAGATGTATGTATTGAATTTATTAAAAAAGAACAAAAACCAAACAACATTTTTCTGTGGTACACAGGAATGTTTGAGCTGGAGTGGTTTGCTAAGAGGAGATGTCCCAGGACAAAAGAGGGACAAGTAACATGTGACACAGAGTAAAAAAGTAGTTAGATTTTAATAAATTCAGCAAAATCCATTCCTAATCGAGTGGGATGAAGAGAGAGCTCCCTCTCCTGTCTGTTTGATAAAATTTATAGTGCTATTTGTATGTTTACTTTGAGGTATAAATAAAGATAACGTTTCAGTGACATGCTGGGAAGCTTGTAATAGAAGGCTTCATCACTCTGGAAGGAGTGAGCAGGCAGTTAAAGTTGATCTATCCTTTTTTTTGAGGCATTCTGAAGCTTTTCTGTTGCATTGGTAGCAGGAGGTCTTGTTTTGAAAAAGGTACTGGCTGTGTAACCTGATTTTATAGTGTGCTCTGAACTAGGCACCAAAACAAAGCTCCCCAGGTTTGGAGGAGAAACTCCCAATTTTCCTGAAATTAACTCTCAGCCCACTGGCAGGTTCAAGCCCTCAGGATCGTGGTTCATAATTAATATTTAATTTTTTTGTTATCTGGAGAACAATGCAAGTATCCATGGCCTTCCCTCATGGAATTTGTTTAATGGCACACTTTTGAGATAGAGTTTTCTCAAAGGTACAGCCATGGTAGGTGTTGCTGGGCTGGCCCATCTGCTGCCTTTGTTACAGAGCACATACCTCATTTGTAGCTTAGATACCCCTGGGCCTGAGCTGGATCCAAGGCAGATGTGGAGAGAGTGAGGACAAAGTTTCTGCTGCTCACAGCTGAGCTTTTCCCAAAGATTTGCAACAGATCCAAGCAGTGAAGGATTAAAGGCTACTGGTGACCCAGTCATGTCATCAGAAGAAAGCACAGAAGTCATATCATGGCTGAAATGCACCTGTGAATATGACTGTGCCTCTTCTAACACTGACTTTACAGACTGTAGTTTATTTCTGAGAAATCTGGGCATTCCTTTGTAGATCACTGACCAGTGTGACTTGGTGCAAGCTTGTTTATGTGGAAGCTTAATGCAGGTTCCCTCCTGTATCTGTCCATTACTTCTCTTCCCCCCCTTCCATGTCCCATCACTGCTCCAGCTTCTGGTTTTTATGGGCTGCTGTCCCTTGACAGCAAGGATCATCAGCAGTTACCCGTGGATGCATGCAGGGGTTGAACCCAAGGGCCAGGCTGGTAGGTGGCCACAGGACTGGACAATGTGTCCCTTTCCCTGGCTAAGTCCCTCTCTGGGACCTGCCTTGGAACAGTGGAAAGAGCAGGAAAATGGCTCCTGGGCCAGAGCACAAAGCAATTTGGGACAGGGGTGTGCCAAATCCCAAGGGAGTTTTAGGCAGCACATGGAGGAGACTTTGCTGGGAGCTGTGGGGAGCTCAGTACCTGGCTCCAGGTGACAAGGACAATTGTCTGTTCCCTGAGATGTTGGCTTTGTGCTGAACAGGGGTGTGGGAATGCCACCTTCTGCAGGATCCATCATGTGTGCCCTGAAGTGCTGGGTGAGAGCACTGCTCGTTTTTCACACGTGTTTCTGAACTATATTGCTTGATGGCTTCCTTCACTTAGGCTCATCACTGGCTGCATGAAAACTAAATCAAACTCAGTTTTTGGAC
Organism: Erithacus rubecula; assembly: GCF_903797595.1. Lineage (NCBI taxonomy): Eukaryota > Metazoa > Chordata > Aves > Passeriformes > Muscicapidae > Erithacus > Erithacus rubecula. The sequence goes on along the minus strand of NC_136685.1, from coordinate 107,577,910 downwards.
AGATCTGTTTCCTGTCTTGATCTCTTAGAAGATACTTGGATTGGGGGAAGGGAAACTGAGCTGAGGCAAGAAAAGGAAAGAGGAAAAGCAACAGGTTGTGCACTCAGCCTATTCCCCCTCCTTTTTTTGAAGGGGAACAGCCTTAAATAAAATAGCACTTACATAAATTAGCCACATTTCAGGCCAGAACATCGAAAAAAAGAATGAAAGAATTATCCTCATTGTTCACTGCCTTACTCAAAGCAAGTTTTTTAATCCACAAACAGGTAAAAACTTTCTCATACAGAGCTGCTCATGCATGCCCTGAGCTATATTTTAGTCTTCAGGAGCTCACACTGGTTAGGTTTCCTTGAGATTGAAGTGATATCAATAATAAATAATTATGATGAAGTTTTTGCCTGCATGCTTGGCTGCTGGAGGTTTTCTGGCAGCAGAGTAAACTCAGACTAATCATCTGTGTGCAGTCACCCCACTCTGCTTCCCAGCAAACCAGCAGTGATTCCTCCCTCTGCCCTCCTTAGTACCAACTAGTTTTAAGTCTGTTATAAAGCAACTTGGATTCCAGACACAGCAATGAACCCACATTGAATTAATTATATTCTGTGAACTTCAGAACTCAGTTTAAGTCATTTCATTTTTCATAGTTCTGAACAAAAAGCAACGAGGCAATGACAGAGCCTTGAGTGTTGGCAATACTAAGATTGTATTTTGCTGTATAATTACTATCTCATTAATTCTAACTGTTGAAGAGCAGCTGCGACTGTTGGTACCAATTTATGTTATGACTAAACCAATGGTCTTGTTCAACAAATGAAATTGACATTATTTTCAGGAAGAAAGCATTAGGAATATTTACAGAGCTATAGCAGTGATTAATAACAGGAGTTACTTACCAGCTCCCCCCCTCCCCAAATTTAAAAGTCAGACTTACCAGAGAACATGGCTACAAGCTGTTCACCTTTCAGCTGTGTTTCTGCAGACTCCAGTGCTGCTTCCAGCCTGCTCACTAACATTTGCAGTCACTGCAGACACCCTGTGCTGGGCTAGGTGCTGCCTGATGTGAGCCTGGTCTCACAAAATCACTTAAAAAGCAAAGCCCGGCCAGCGCTGCCTCGCTCCCAGACCTTTCTGCCTGTGCTGCAGTTTGCCACAATGACTTTGCTAAAGCGGTTCCTCAGCAGTGTAAGGGCAGATGAATTTGTCACTGAGTGCAGGGTGGAGAGGAGAAGAGTTGTGTCCCTGCTCGCAGCCCCGCGGGTCCCAGCGCGGCGCTGCCGGCGGCACGGGCACGGCTTCAGCCAGGCCTCCTGTGCCGCCGGCTGCTCCCGCCATGGCAGCGCCGCTCGCTCCCCAACACAAAGGCAGCTGCTCCTCCAGAACTTGCGGAAGCGGCCAGAGATAGTGAGAATTGCAGGGAAAAGACACGTTTTCTATAGGAAACAGCCTGGCAGGCCACACTTTGTTATTCACTTGATAAGCAGAGTCTTTTTGACAGTCCTAACCTTCTAAACTATAGGTCCTGCTGAGCCCAGCGTGAGTCAAACGCTGGGTACCATCTGTCAGAGCTTTAGTGAGGGGGTTTTGTCCCCCCTCTCCTCTTTGCCACAATCTGCTAAGAGGGGTGCGGAATAGAAGTTGCTTTCCTACCCTAATGAGAAAGTAGGGAAATTCAATCAGAAGCATTAAAGAAATCCTGCTGTTTGCAAAAAACTCGGGAGGCGTGGGCAGGAGAACAGATTATTCCATTATTCTAAAATCTAAAGATTTTAAAAACAAGTTTATAACATACTAAGATATAAACATTATAAACATACATAAAACAAATATATAGCATGCCTTGGTAAGTGGGGAGAAAATCTGAACCCTCAAACCAAGCAGGTGATTTTGAAAAATGAGTTTATGTGAACGTGGTACTAATAGGAGTTTTGAGAGTGATGCACAGTTCAGAGGTTTCAGCTGTTCTCCTAAAGGCACACTCTGAAAGGATATTCCAAATTTCCCACTGATGGGCATTTAATAAGAGGAGCTGGCAGAGAAGAAATGCCCCCCTGCTGCATTGGAAAAGAATTACCAAAGAGACATTTTTATGTCTCATTAGTTTATATTCAGCCCTAAATCAGCACCTGTTCTGAACTCTGTCAAAGTTTGCTGGGCCTTTAGAGACACAAATGAGTATTTCTCTTGAATATGTTGCTAACAGAGGGGTTTGGGGTTATTCCAACACAGGTGGAAATGAGAATATAACAAAGCAGTGTCCTGATTTTCCAGGGCAGGGGCTGTGTGAGATGATCTCTCTGCAGTCACCTGTGCTGCTCTGCAAGGTGCAGCCAGGTTTTGCCTTCTCCTGCCTGCACGAGTGGCTGCTTGAGGGGCAAGTCCCCAAAACCCACAGCAGTCACTAATATTGGAATAAAGAGGTGGAGAATTCTCTCAAGTAATTTTGGTTGTGCAGCAGCCTGTGTTCTATAGGGTGGTGTGGGGCTGAAGCTGTTTTGTGTTAGGCCCTGCAGTGTCAGCAGTGTTAGCTCCACTCCAGCCACACAGCCCTGTGTGTCACAGCAGCTCCTTGGGGGACATTCAGGGCCTTTCCTGTCTTTTCTCCCTCAGCTTTATGAACTGAAGGAAATGTTTAGCCTTGTGACTCCACCTGGACCTTGTGTCAGCAGGGCTCAGTTTTCACTTGAAATGATTGTATTCAGCCACAGAAATTCAGGGTATAATTGTGCATGAAGTTTTGTTCAAGCTCTGAATTTCAGAAAGCAGAAACTCTTAATGATCTTTACCAACACACTTAGGTCTGCTTTTACTGCATCACGTTCCACCTCTGCTGAGTTGCATCATTTCAATTTGTGTTAATTTAGCAGAAGAGATCTGTGGCTAACTGTGAGCACAGATGGAAAAAGTTGCAATGCAATTTTATTGTTTCTTTAGTCACAGCAATCCTATATTGCCATTATAAAAGGTCAGCAGTGTGATTTTAATGAGTGATTCTTGCAATTTTATACTCATGCAATTTTGCTTAATACATGCAGGCACTCCTGCTGGTGACACACGTGGGGAGGGAATCAGTGAGATTCAGAACTTGGTGTTTGCTTTGTCTCTTCCTGTGAGCAGAGATATTAAGATGCACAATTGGGCACAAGCAGTGTGTGTGGCAGAAGCAGTTTGCATGGAGAGATGGCTTTAAAGGCTTCTGTGTGGGCAGTTGTTATGAACATAGGATTTGAACAAAAGGTGATGTTGTGACTGTCCCTATATTAGAAGGCAATTGTAAGTACAGTACATATTTGTCCAGATTCCATTTTCCTCCTGCTTGCCTGTGTTTGCTGTGGCAATGGGCAGGGACAAACCAGAGCTGAGCTCTTTGTCCCTGGTGCTGGGGAACACTGCTCAGTGTGGATGTCACATTATTCAATTTGTAACAAATTGTGAGAGCACTTGAAGCATTTAGGCAGTGCAGCAGTTACTCTGGGGTACCTGGTGCTTTATGGATATTTAGGAGTTGCCATGTACTTTAATAAAATAACATTTATATTCTATCAGCATCTCTGCTGGTGATGGAGGTGTGTATGAAGTGCTGCTCATTTTCTCTCTTTAATTTAAAATAGTTATTTCAATCAGTGGCTTGTGTTGGTAGAAAGGATTTTATTCTATGTTGTAATACTATCATGTCTAACATTAGGTCTGGATAAGTAAAAATGAGCAAATAGATGGGAGTTTTACACCAGCTTATTCTTAGAATAGCTTATTCTAAGAATTATTAAGAGAGCTATCTCTCCTATGTTACATGAAAAAACTTCTACACCCTTTTGCTTCCTAAACTACTGCTTAAATGACTGCTTTGACACAGACCCATTAGTGAGTATTATTTATTACTATATAGAATTGTGGAAGACTCTTAGGCTTCTCTTTAAATTTAAATACTGTAGGAAAACCTAAGTCAGTCCTGGTCCCAGAGCCATTAATTTAGTGGCATAACTGCCTTAATTTAGTGAGCCCTGAGGCTTTGTGCTATAGATATCAAGTGATTTTTTAGAAAATGCAGAGTGAAAAGATCTTTTCAGGAAAAAAACCACAAATGTGCCTTCCCCTTTTCATAGCTAAAATTGCACCTCCAAGTTGCCACGAATTTTGTGTAAATATAAATATTTCTGAAGAGCACTCCAAAAGGAGAGTTCTTTTCATTTATAAAAACCATGAATGAGTAGTTAACAGCACCTAAGAATTTGCTGTCAGAGTAAAATTTGTACAGCACAGATGTTTGTCATGCATGCCTTGTGTTACTTATATCCTGAGCCCAACGTGCTTGATGGGATTTCTCTACATTTTTCATGGGCTGACATCAAACTGCTGTTAGAGGCATGGGGTGATTACATTTGCATATGAGGGGGAATTTACACTGATAGTTGACTTTCAGTCTTATGCAAATTACTGGCATTCAATTTGGCAGAAGTAAAATTCCTGACCTTTGAAATGTTCATTTTCAAGTGTCCAATGGGATCATTATAGGCATTGCTGTCTGTGTTTTATACCAGTGTTTAATGTTGAGTTCCTCAGCTCCTTCCTATGGATACTGGGAGTATTTTCCACTGCATAGGAGAGTTGCTGATTTGTGATAGCATTTTACATTTTTCCATGCTTTCTCTTCCATGAGTAGCTTAATCTTCTTTAGGAAAAGCCTCTTTTACACATGTAAATGTCCCTAATTAAATCATGCCGAAATGATTTTATTGCATGGAACTTTCATTCTTGTGATCTGCTCTGGAGGGTCTCAAAAATGGAACAGTTTTGATTCAGGTTGTGTGAATCAACACACCAACAGCTGAAATTCTTCCTAATATTCTAAAAATAAGCAGAAAAAAGGAGCCCTTCTATCTCTCTGGTAAATAAGGGAATGCAGTCATTCAAAACAGAGTTTCCAGTGACAAACTTGTCACTTACACACTCCCTATTGGAATTGAGGAGAAAGATGGAATGAGTGGCTCTATGGTCTGAATATTTATAAAAGCCAAGTTAATAGAGCTGAATCCTTGCAGAACTTGTTGTCTCAACAATTTCTGCTGCCCACTTTTAGTTCTGTGAGCATCAGTTGCTGTTCAGAGCTCAGTTACCTGCAGGAGCACAAAGTGTTTGTGCCCCAGCAAAACAACAGCAGAGTTAATAACACTTCAAGGTTGACCCGCCCTTTATCCCAGAATTCGTTCTCTGTGTCTTCCTATTGATCTGACTCATGAAGCTTTTGTCACCTGGGAATTAACAATTCAATGTTTTATTTGACCTTTATCTCTTTAGCAAAATTGTTGCAATCTCTTTGACCTTTTGCAATGTTTATGACGAGGTGTTTGCAGTTAATGTGCTCGTAAAGAGTAAAGCTCAGAGGGTCTAAAAGTGCAGGGAGCCAAGCAAGGTTCCTTACAAAAACATTCATATGAACATTTGAATTGTTTTCAGTATTATTATTGAAAGAAATAAAATGTCACTTCAGGCACACACTGAATTGTTAATCTGGTATAAATCTTATGCTGCCAGTGGAATTCATGTGCTACCCCTGATTTCTCAGCTGCTGCACTGGAAATTGCTAATCTGGAAACGACTGCCCTCACAAAGCCTTACAATTATTTAGTGAGGAGCTGGGAAAAATTACTTCAGTGGCACAGTGGTGTGAAATATCACAAACCAGGACCAAAACCTCACTAACACCAATACTGTGTAAATCAAACGCCCACTGGGAATAATTGAATTATGTTCTCGACAGTGAAATACTTGTGGTGATGAGTGAGTAACTCCCAAATCTGTTCTTTCCCTGGGTCCCACTGCTCTCCGGTTATCAAATGCAGGTTTGCTGCTTTTCCGCTGTGCCGTTCCACAGCTCTGCGAGTCCCTGTGCTTCCATGAATTTCCAAGGCCTTGCTTTAACCGATAAGGCCTGAGGTGCTTGGCTTATTCAATCTGCGCTTTCCTGAGGTCAATCACACCGTTCTGCATCAAGGAGTAATGGGCTCTTACAAAGGAAAACAATTATTCACTTGAAATCTATGATCTGGTTTCTGGGTTCATGTGGTTTTGGGCAGAACAGTTGCTTAAATTTGAGACAATTCAACGTGTAACTGAATCTATAACCAACTGAAATGCAGCTCTTGGTTTATAAGAATAGAGTTTTTGCTCCTGACAGGAAAATGGTAAGAGTCAGCAAAACAGTTGGAATTGGAAGCTCTGTGTATTAATGACAAGTAACTTTTAGTGGTGTTTGCCTAAATTTCAGTCTAAAGGAAAGCTCAGCATGAACAGCACATGAAAGCAGGGATTTGTTATTTGAAAATAATTTATAAATGCTTCCCAAAGAGTTGGGTTCTAATTTTATTCTGGTAGTCAAACATCCAAAGATAAATTACAGGTTTATGACAGGTCAAATGCTGCACCAATATATATTTGCTTCAGAGTAAAATTTACATTTTTGTATACCTTATTCCATAAATGCTGGTGCTAGAGATTGGTGATTTTATAACCAGGTCTCCTTTCTATATTGCCCACAGAGTTGGTTTTTTTATTCATTTCTGTTTGCCCAGTTCTCTGTTGAGAGCTTATTCAGGCAGAAATTTCTGACCATCAAAAGAAGTTTGGAAACAATGGATGGGGAAGGCAATCGGGGTATCAGAAGATGTATTTGACATTAACTCTTTGTCTGCTGCTGGAGCACAGGCTGGCAACTAAATATGGAGCAGGGGAAGCTTTTGTTAAAGCAGTATAATACAAGTCACTTCATCCTGCACATGGAAAATGTTGTTGGAAATCTTTCCTGTCAATGTCAGTGCTGCCAGAGATCTGATGGACACTGAAATAAGCAAGGTCTTTCCAGCTCTGTGGAATCTGCAAATTACTTTTTCTGCAGGGATAGGAACATTTTGGGATTCACAGGATGGAGATCATAACTAATTTTCTGATTGTTCTATTTTGTGGGCTAGCAACTGTAGCAGAGTAATACCTTGTTAGCAATGAATAAAAAGTGACAGGCAAATAGTATGAAAGTTTTTTATGCTTTTCTGAAACTTATTTCAATTGACAAATTTGTTTCAGTTGTTCTTTTGCATATTGCTAGTTTGCTTCCTAAATAATGATTTGACAAATGGCGGTAGTCAATTTAGGACAAATCTGCCCCATTACAAATACATAATGAGAGATTTTCACAAAGCACCATTAAAATTGTAGTGCAGTGATGCTGAAATGTTCAGCTAAACCTGCTGGTTTTGTACAAGTGCCTTTGTAGTACATAACATAACATACAGAAATCCACAAACCATGGCACAAAGAGCTGAGATGGATTCAGCTCTGGGTGCTGTGAACTGCCCTCAGCAAATTCAGGGAGACACTTCAGATACTCTGATATAAATTTAGTTCTTAGGTCTGCCTGAAATGAAGATTTCAGCAGAATATTCTGATAACAATAGCAGCAAGAAGAACTCTAATAAAATACTTATTTGAGAGTCTTCTGGATCTGATAACTGTGGGTATACAGGAGAGCTTGGTAATTTAAAAAACCTCTCTTTACAGAAGAGGCTGTGAAGGCTTTTTACTGTTATGCCCCAAATTAGGAGCTGTGAGAGTGCACAGGCTGCTACCTACCACTGACAGGGGCTGAGCTGTGCATGGCTGCATCAGGTGATGCAACCTCTTGAGAGAAAGGAGTTTTATAATGCAATACATGGCATCAAGAGGATAAAACTTGTTGGTCTTGGAATTGAAAACTCAGCTCAGCCTTTCTCCTGCACTGGATGAAGATGGAGGTAAATAATAATTATGCTCGAATTTCTGTGCTAAAGGGCATCACCCGTCCAAGCTGTCAGTGGGAACAATGGACAGAACTTCTGTTTTTTCCCAAGCAGATACTGTCCAGAGCTTCTGTCAGTGTCCAGCACTGCTGATGGAGCAGCTCAGGGTCACTTAGACATCAGAGCTTCTGCTGGACCGTGCCTGGGGCACTGAACAGACCCTGCCCGGGAACCATCCTCAGCATCCTACACCTCTCACTCCAGCTCCCCAGCGGCCCTGGCTCTGAATTGGGGGGATCTCATCTCTTACCTCGGAGCGCTCGCTGGTGCCTCGGCAGCGGCTGCGGCGGAGCCGAGCTGTGCCCGCGGGCTGGGGACCGAGCCGCTCCCAGCCCGCGGGCCTGCCTGCTCCTGTGCAGACTTCGGCCCTATCTCCAGCCAACAGAGCTTCCCACTTAGGGCTCCTAATCTCAGGGATTGTTTTGGAAAAGAGAATTGGAGTTAATATTCAACCTCCTTTTTTTTTTTTTTTTTTTTTCCTCCTTCCCTTCCTTCCTTCATTTGAATGTCAAAGTTAAAGCATGCTGTCCTCAGAACTAAATTACTGTGAGGTAAATAATGCTAAGGATCACAACAAAACGTGATGTTTGTTGGTGATTCTCATTAAACACACCAAGTGGAATATCACAATTCGTTTAGGTAACAGACTGCTGCAGAGACTAATTAGGAACTGTGAAAGTCAGGAATCATAAGGAGTAGTGAATCTTCTAATTAGCTGGGGTGTAAAAGCTGACAGAAAATCAAGATGCAGAGGGTCACAGCGTGGAAGGGAAAACTTGTGACAGGTGAACAGATAAATGCTGTGCCAGGGATGTGCTTTTCCCACATGTGACACCAAAGAAACACTGATCCCACAGCCCTCTTGCCACGAGGGACAAAGTGGCAAAGGTGGCTTAGAGTCACACTGATGCCTCTCTGCCTTGCCTGTTGTAGGAGAGAGTTACCCAGCCTGGACATGGCAGCTCTCACTGCTTGTGGGATGGCCTGAAGGGCTGAGATGGGATTGATGGAGGAGCAGTTTATCCTCTCACTACTCTTACCATGAAATGGGAAATGAGGCAAGGTTGTGCAGTTCTGACCTGCAGAACTAAAAAAGCAGACTTGACAGCTGGTTGTATTTGCACATTTTCCAATTTTATCATCTTTACCTTTCTTTTGTGGTACTTGGGGTGCCACAGGTTTTCTGCCAGCTCCAGGATAGGTTTCCTAGGGATTTTCCCCCCTGTGCTATCAGTGATCACCTGCAAAGGTGTGTGTATTTTTCTGGTTAAGGACTGGGATATCTAAAATTACTCTCTTGCTTCAAGCACCATTAATTGCACTTTAAAAAAGCTCAGATTGAAAGCATCAGCTCTACACTACAGCTGGAAAATGCTGATCTTTGTATGACCAATCCTGAGACCAGGAATTATAAGAAAACTGAAGGAAATGGATAAACTATCAGGAATCAGCTTCAATATATTTGGGTTTCCAATTGTTCCCTTCACCTAAACCCATATAATTTTGGAGCTCCATGGGCACAAACACAGAGTGACCAAGGCAGGCTGTACTTTGGAGATGAAAGCATGATTTTGAAGCCTTGGTGGTTTCCAGAGTCTGTTTTACAGTGTCTGTTCATTGCAAACCAACAAGGAACCCAAGAGGAAGATTCCAAAGCAGCCAAATGCCTGTGCAGTTGGACTTCTCCAAGTCTGTGGCATTTTCAGTCAGGGTTTGTAGATGCAAAGTGTGTCCAAGTGATCATTTACAAATCATCAGTGATTGGGGTATCCTACCATAGATAAAAGAAGCTAAAGTTTCTGTTTTAGTCATAGGGTTTGCTATTTCTGGCTTTATAATCTATAAAGATGCTTGTTAGGTGTATCATGTCACTGTGGCTGTTAATGATTCAACAGCAATCAGAAAGCCTGAATTTGGCTCTGAGAGAGTTATGGGAATGAAATTGGATGAAGTATATCCTGAATATGATGATAAAACAGGGGATAAATTCCTTGGCCCTCTGACCTGCCAATATCAGCAATTTGTGGCTCTTGTCATTGTTTACAAGTCCTGAGGAAGCAGGTTAATCCAGGACAGCTGAATTTGTTTGGGTATTTCTTGGATCTTTTAGTCTCACCCTGGATGTTTATAAGTTCTCCTGGAAGCCCAATTTTCCCAAAGCAGGTGGGACACAAGGACTTCTGCTGCATTGGTTCCACCCATGGCAGTGGGTGAACTGGATCTGCTTTAAGGCCCCTTCCAGCCCAAACCATTCCATGATTCTGTGCCCTTATCCTAAATTTGATCTTGTCTGCAATGCTGCTTAATGTGATTTCTGTGTGGGAATTGCTCTTTGAACTCTGAAGACAGCAGCTGATGTCCCTGGCAAAAGGGAAACTTGAGCACACAGATGTGCCCCTGTTCAGGCTGGAGAGAAGAAAGTTCCTGTGCCCTTTGGCTGTGTCCCACAGGTGCTTAAACAGAGTCTGAGAATTGTGTTTTATGAGCCTCTGTTTGTCCACCAGCTCTCTGATGTGACAGTGCTGTAGCAAGTGCTCAATAATTTACATACTGTACAACACAGCCAAGTATAAATGATGCATTATTCTTCCATTTAGCCCCATTTGAATTGATTGATTACCAAATCTTCCATTTGTCATCTATCAGCATTGGGATTATTTATAACTTGTGCTGAGCTGATGCTGTAATGCATCAATCAAGAAGCTGAGTTGCCCTTCCCTGACTCATAATGGATATTTTAATGACCAGGACCTGATCCTTGTATTATTTATTTATTTTATTTTGTCAACATTGAGCTTGGGAAGAGAAGCCAGACAACAGAAAAGTGAAACTAAGGTTGAGAGAGACAACACCCTCCCCTTCTTTTCCCACTTGCTTTGCATTAGTGGCTTTCAGTGCTGCAATATTTACTTTAAGGTGTACTACAAAAAGTAACCCAGGGCTGTTAAATTTGGTAGTGAGAGCAGGGGTGCCTGGGGGGCCACGGGGACTTTGAGTTTGTGGCAGGAAAGGAGCAGAGCAGTGCCTGGCTGTGAGCAGGGACACGCTGGCTCCCAGTGCTCCAGGTGCCACCTGCACCTGTCCCCAGCCCACCAGCCTGAGATCCAGCTGGATTTACACTTGGAATGGGCATTTTGTATGGACTGGATCTGCTGTTGGCAGGTTCACAGTCTGATTGCATTTCCATTACTGTGCTACCAGCCCGTTTTCCTTCCCCCTGTAAATCCATGTGAACCCCTCATTTACCCAAAATCTCCCTGCCTTTCCCTGCAGTTCAGCTCAGAGCTGCTCTCTCCTCCACCCCAGCAGGCTCCTGCCTTGCTGGCTATTCCATGGCAAGCTGAAAGAAGGAGCCAGGCCTGAGACACTGAGCACTAAAGTCTTGCCTAGTTAAAACCTGCAATTCCAGCTCATTCTTTTGAGTGAAGGAAGTGACATTAGTGATGGAGGCCACTGAAACAGAATATGGCTTTCCTTAAAATTTCTTATTTGAGTTGGAGTATTGTTAATTGACTAGAGAAATCCCAGAGCAGGTCCTTTTTGGCTATTATAGCTTTCACACTTAATCACTGTGCAACCTTTTGTGGTCTGGGCTCACCTAAGGGCGTTTTTGTTCAAAACTGCTCAAGCAGTGGGGAGCAGAAGTGCAGAGTGTGGAGCTGCAGAGTGTCCAGCTCACCAGGCTCTTACCCTCTCTGCTTCCTTATTAACATTTGCTCTGCTGAAAGAAAGGAAGATTGAACATAAAATCCTGAAGGTCGTCCATACAGTTGTCTCAATAGCAATCTGTGTGACTTTAACCCTGTTGAGGAAAAGTAATTACCCTTTGGCTTCTGGTGACCTCAACTAACCTTTGCTGAAGGACCAGAGAAAATAAAGGCTGACCAACAGCCTGCCCTTCCTGCCCTGTGGTTAACCTGCTCTGGGAATGAAGAACACCCTCAACAATAGAACCTGAAAATGTTGCCATGGAAATATCATTGGAAGAAGAAACAAAAATCTATTACAATTAATAGTGTTTTATTAGGTGACTGCTATAGAACTGTTTAATCCATGGAAGTTGCTCTATCTGAGGATCTGGGGTCAGAAAATTTCAGGCAGAATAAAAGAGGGGAGGGAAAGGAACCTGTTTAAAAATTCAGGAGCTGTTGACAGAGCTGGGGTGGTTTGCATGAGATAAAAGAATCAGATGTTGTTCAATGTAAGTCTGGGGAATGATAGCAAAGAGTGAATGCAATTGCAGTAACTGCAAATGATCCCTGCCAGCTCTCCAACTGCTCAGGGGGCATTGATACACCAATATTTGGGGCTTCTTACAGGGCAAATATCAGGGCTCAGCTTCCCCTTTGGATTTTTTTCCCAGCCCTGAGGCCGTGCCTGGAGAACACAGGGTTGTTTTCAGAGTGGATGCTGCTTTTGTGATCCAAGCACTTGGAAAATCAGGGCCTAAATGCTTTTGGGCTGATTTTCCCCCCTTTTACTGTGTATTAAATTTGACACCTTGCAGACATTGCATTTCTGTTAAATTCCCTCTGCTTTGTGTTAGACAGGGTCATTTTCTCAGGAGCTGGCTTTAGTTGGAGCTGACAGTTCTGCACTTTGCAGAAGTACTTCAGCAGTTCCCAACAAATATCCATGGTCCTTTGACCACACTAAGACAAAAAGTTATGAATACATAAAAAATCCAGATGATGCTGCTCCACAGTGTCCCAGTTTTTACAGCATGATAAGGCATTTCAATCTGTGACATTCTGTGACATTTCCTTATTCATGGGACAAACTACAATACTTTAATGTCAGAAAAAGTTGTAAATGTCTTTCTATAGGTGTGTCCCTAAATAATTTTCAATTACCCTGCTGCTTTTAGAGAAATTAGAAATTTCTGCACATTCATTTGAAAACAAATTAACAGGCAGTTGTACACATATATTTCCTGCTACAGAAAATTAATTAAAAATTGCACATTTGTTAAAGTCACACATCCACTTCTATTTTTTTTCAGTTGTTTCTAAAATACGAATACTGAAAATGCTAAGAAGATGTCAACAAGAATAATTTCATTTTACTGATAATCTTACCATTAGTGTAAATGGGAGCAAGCCTAACTGTATTTATCCTAGTAAAAGCTGAAATCATGCTAAGGAAACAAATTGCATTAAACATCAGATTAAAATTTTTTCCTTTTAAAATGATAAATAAGATTTTTTTTTCTCTAGTATTTTATATGTCAGCTTTAAAAAATTCAGCTGTGGATTTCACCAAGTTCTCTTCAACTTCAGTGTATTTTCAATGGTGATTTGCAACAAGAACATCATGTGCTGGATAGAAACAGACACTTATTGGTACATGTGAAACATTAGGATAATTTTCTGTATTGCAAATTCAATAATTTCTGTAATCTTTTCCTAATTATAGCCCTCCAGCTCAATTTCTGAAGTTCCTTTTCTGTTCAGAGCCTTTGAGCTGAGAGAGCAGTGCAGGGCTGCAGGAGTGACACAGCACCTCCTTTTGTTTCTGCACTGTGGACCTGGGTGTTGCTGCTTTAAAATGAACTCTGCTGCTCTGTTCAGACACCAGAAGAGGCTTTGCTCAGGGATTTGAGCTGCACACCCTTGTGCTTCAAGTTATCCAAGCAGTGCAGGGCAGGAGAAAGCAAAATGCTTTCATTCACTTCCAGCACAAATTCCCACAGCCCTGCCTCCAAACCATTGTTTGCTGGTGTGACTCACCTGGCCCTGGTGGGGTCCCAGTACCTGTCCTGCTGTCCTGCTCTTCCCTCAGGGGTCCCAGCTGTCCATGCTTCCCTCTGCACCTCCAAAGGCTGCAGCTCCATGAAGCTCAGAGCTAGGCTCCAGCAAGTCCATCCTCATCTGTGCACTTTCTGTTCTGTTTATGGAGAGAGGCAAAGCAGCAGCAGGATTACAATCATTGCTCCAAGGTAAGCCTCTCCATACTCTGTTGTGTTCCAGGACTTTGGGCACTTGGAAAAGCCCCTGAATTGTGTGCATCATTTCATTTCTACATCAGCAGCTGCTGCTAAGGTGTCCTCTCTTATGGATCATCATCTGTTGTGCTTTGTTTGGCTCATGGGCTGCATTCTTTGTCCATTGTACCCTAACATCATTCTAAAATGTTTGCATTGATCAAGATTCTAACCTGTGGGATGAATAAAAAGAGAGGGATGAGGGATCTGGGAACAGATAGTCAGGTAGTTGCTACTGCTGTTGAGTGTTTGCCACCAGAAGGATTTTCTGACTGAATTAAGAACAAGCTGTTTATATTTACTCTGCTTTAGAATGTGTTCCATACTTTCATTCTCTGAAATGTATTATTGTCTGCCATTGTCAGCTGACTGGGAAATCAAACACCAGCTCTGTTTTCAGGGCCTTATTTTCCTGCTTTTTTGCTGTGCCCAAACAGGTGTATGCTCTGTTATGCTAAGCTCAGTATAGCTAACTGATAGCAAAGCAAAATACTCTGAATTTTTACAATTCAAGTGCAAAGTCTGGTGACATGCAACCACATTCCTTAGAAAACAAAAAAAACCTATTTATACTTAAATTAAATTTTGTCCCTATATTCAATGATATTTTTGCCATAAAACACAATTGTTTGGTGATTAATCTTGTGAGCAGATTGTCATAATATGGTGTGGGAAGGCAGACTGGAAATTATTTCTGTTCTATTCTAACCTGGTAAATTCCCAGACATCTATAAAATTCAAGGCTTTCAAACATCCCCTAATTCTTAAAGCTTTAATTGATCTCACATTGCCTAACTGCTGCACGTAACTGGTGGCCTCCTATTGTTCTATAGCATTATCTGAAATATTTTGCCTTTCAAGAGAGAGACTGAAAATACCAAGGTCTAAAATGTTACAGAAAGAAAAGAGAATTGATTCCATCATCAGTGGTAATTGTGGAAGAAATATTAATTACAGCAAGATTACTTCATGGCAAAGTACGATATTGAAAGTCCTGAAGGAACATCTGATTCTGCACAATGTAAATACAGCCTGAATCACAGGAATGGTTACAGATTATTTCAGCACTTGGCACAAACTACACAGGAGGTATTTTTAATAAAACAGGATGACATTTCTGCAGCAAATTACTCTCACTTTAAAGTCATCTACAAGCTATTTATTAACAGCACAGCAATAAAGCATTGAATATAGTTTGGATAAGTGTTTACTGCTAGCCTACATCACAAAACAGACAAGTAAATCTTTAGCATGATGCTTTTGTTTCTAAAGCAACAGGAGCATTAGATATCCTAAAAGTTACCACAGTCATTAAATACCTTATGGTGCTGTGTCCCTGGTAATCCAATTTACAAAACTCTATCCTCAGCAGAAACTCCTGGGGTATAAGTAGTTCTCTTCAGTGAGCCCTTCCTGCTTTTCCTTGTCATGAAGCAGTGATGGTACATTTTTATCCTGTTGATAATTTGACTCTCTTTAAACTATTTCTTGTTGCCCCACTGAGATGCTCTTTTTTAGGGTGGAGGTAGCTGGAAGCCTGAAGGACTGCAGCCTTTTTTTACTGTACCTCAGTATTCAACACAGCATCATTATCCTGAGGCAAAAAGAGAAAAGCTGGTCCAGCATATATTCCACACACTGCTAGTCCTTCCTCCACATCCTGCAGCTCCAGGGAGGGGGATTATTGCTGCAGCAAAAAAAATCTGGCCATAGTGGAGGAATAATCACTGCAGTCCAGCTCACCCCACACCTCTCTTTCTCTCTGGCTCCTTCTCTGTGTGCCTGTGTTTGAGGCCCCAGCTGATTCAGTCTGCATCCATCCATACATAAATCATTGCCCTTATTCTATTGGTTACATGGTACATGGCAAGTATTGATTTTTTCCCTTGCCTCGTTGCTGGAGAACCCATGTTTTTTGTGAGACTGAAAATGCAAAAAAAAAAAAACTTTTTTTTTTTTTTTTCCTTGAGAATCTTGTCAAGGCACAAAAATGACAAGCAAGGAAGGTGCTATTTTAAGGTTTGTGCAAGTTAAAATCTTTGCCTTCTCTGTTCTACTCTCTGGTTTGCCTGGGTCCCAAAAAGTCGTGGCTTGTTTAATCCCTGCTCTTTAGGTAGGGATGCTGCTGAGCAGCAGGGGAATAAAGAAACAGAAACAGGGCCTGGCCTTCTCAGGAAGGCAGTGCTTAATTATTAAAAGTTTAATTATCATCTGAAACACTGAAAAAAAATGAATACAGAATACAGAATATAATGAAAATAGTGCCATTTTAAGGGAAGAAATGACTCCTAAGCACAGGATGATATATATGTGTGCAAAAATGGACATTTGTTCTTTTCTGCTATAACACAAGTATAATATTGTGCTTAGTTTTTGGGACAGGTCTTTGTAGCATTTCAAAACATGTTTAATAACCATTTATCAGTGAGATTGCTGTATCAAAGTAATTTTGCTCAGCATTCAAAGCTGCCTGAAAAGGTCTCATAAATGATGGCACCTTGTTTCCTCGAACAAGTAATTTTGGGGAACAGAAAGGACAGTTCTGAGCCAGAATCTGAGATGTTCTTCTGCAATAGAAAATTCCCTGGTCTAAGACTCTCTTATAAGGGGCCTGATCCAAACCACACTGGAGTCAGCAGGAATGTTTTCATTGACTCTGTAGCTGCTGCATCAGCCTCAGATCAAAATTAAAATTTGCCTTTTATTTGGATACAGTTGCTTTCCCCTGTTCTGAAGAAGCAGTGAAATGGGTCAGGGTGGGTGGTTTACAGAATATTATTATTAAATCTAGTCTGATTTTCACACCTTTAAATGAGATATATTGAAATATGTCTTTCCTTTACAATCTGCAGTGTGAAATGTGACCCATCCCTTCCCTGTGCCATTCCAACTACTGGATTTTGTTTCTGTGCTTTTCTGTGTGTTTGAAAGCCACAGCCCATTCTTCCTTGGACCTCCACTGCCTTTAGACCTCAGTCCTTTCACTGAGTATTGACTCTGTGTGTCATTTACCTGCCTTCTTCCAGAGCAGGTTGGTATTTTCTATCTGCTTGCACCACAAACCTATACCTTGAACAACAATGCAGCTTTAGAGCCTTTGTGCTCCTGGGGCTGTAGAAATTGAGCATCAAGCTAAAATTATCAATAAGAATCCAGCCAGACTCCTCCACTTGCCATATGGCACATAAAGGAGTGGAAAGCACCGCTTGCACTGGCCCTTGAGTTGAGAGCCCGGGTTTTGACCCACTCCATCAGCCTTTCCCTGAGCAGCCTGCAAGGATGAAAACCTTGGCTTGTCCTGGAGGGAGCCATCTTCCCAGGTGTGAGGGCAAACATCAGCAGTGGGCTCCTTCCTTCACCAGAAATACAGGAATCCTCTGAAAAATGGCCTTGGTCTCACTGGAAACTGAAATTTTTCTCAGGTTTTGAACATACACAACCCAGACCTTCTTTCTCCTTAACAGTTTTTTTTTTGTAGTGATTGAAAAGGGAACAGTTATGTCATCTTTGTGACAAATGGATTTGTTATAGTCAGTGTGTTTCTCATTCAAATTCTATGGTTTCAGTTCACTCCTTTAACTTTTATTAATAAAACAGGAGGGTCCTTCAGCTAACTGAGGTGTCCTTAGGTTTTTAGTGTGGCCCAAGGAGTTCACTTCTTCCTGGCCAAGGGAATAAGGTGAGTCTGAACATGGTGAAGTTTCTGTCAGTGAGGCAAGAATTGGTCTTGGTCACTGGGATTTATCCTCCCTGAAGGTTCCTGATGTCAGCTCAGCAGCTCTTTAGAGCTTAATTGTTCCCAGATTGCAGGTTATTGTACAAGGGTCTGGACACAGGGACACCTTTGATTTCTTCCCCTTGAAAGGAACATCGCAGAACTCTGCAAAGTGCTTCTGGTGTATTTGGGAAATGAAGTGGCACAGACAGCTTGGTTCCAGGGCAGGGACCAACATCCTCCTTCAGATCCACAGGGAGGGGAAGCTGGGATGTGAGAGGAATTAGGGTGAATTTTCTTTGTGCTGGTCAGAGGCCCCTAAAGAGGGAACTGGGCTGGTACTGCCCTTGCTGGGTGCTGCTGCAGGCTGAGACACGCTGGGGTGGCTGCACAGATCCTTTGGGAAGCTCCACCTGGAGCCAATGCTGAACCTTCCTTGTGCATCCAGCAGCCCAGCCCTGACCACAGCCCTTCTCTGTCCTGCTCTGGATCAGCAGGATGGGGTTAGTGCTGCCAGCTCAGCCAAACTCTGTTTGCACATCTCTTCTGGAGGAAGGCATGTGTTGATTTATTGTAATTTCCTTGAAAATGGACATGAGAATTACTCAATAATGATAAGGTAGCAACCAATAAAAATACCTTTGTTGAAAATTAAGATTGAGGATTTCACCCTCTAAGGCTTCATAAACAAAAATTTTTCTGCCATGCAGAAAAATAAGTCTTGCCAGTATCTGTTTCATAGGTGAAGAAATTACAGAGCACTGGGAGCTGAGACTGAAGCTGAGGCTCTGCTTGTGACACACACACAAGGAAACTGCTGAAGGACTTTGTGTCCATGTGGGAGTTTGACCCCTGCAGTGCAGCCAAGGGCAGTGGGGGGCTGCAGTGCTTTGCTCAGTGAGCCTTAGGCACAAAAAGCATCTGGCTCAGCTCAACCTGCATGTTGCAGTTCCTTATAAATTAATAAATAAATAAAATTCCTACCCCCAAAAAGGGGAATTAGGAGCAGCTCCTTTTGGAGCAGCACATGCCCCTTTCTCTGTTTTTGCTCAGCTTGTTGTTGTAAATCACTTTTCTGCACCCAGCACATGAACAGCACACGCTGCAATGTGCTGTAGAATCCTGTTGTGGATTTATCCTTTTAAATAGCAGTAGAATACAGTGCCACCTCATTTAACCTGTGCTGAATGCTGCATGAGATCCCAGAAAAGTTATTCAGCAATCATTAAAAATCCCATCCCTGGGAAGAAAGAAAAAAAAAAAAAAAAAAAGAAAAAAGAAAAAGCACAGGACTATGCAGCTGGAGCCCGTAGTTGCAATAAAATCCAGGAAAAGGTATTTTACCTGAATTTATCGCTTAGCAACCAAGAATCCACCTCCTGAGATTGCTGTTCCTGGGTTACCAAGTAACTGCCTGTGACAATTACCAAACAGCTGTCCCAGGAATCTACATAGCCTTTAACCCCCGTCAGCTGAAGGATGGGCTGATGACAGCCAACAAACAATAGAAAACACACCCTAATATTTTATTTAAGAGCTGAGGGAAGCCACAGCTGTTATGGATCGTGCAGCCAGCTGGATTTAACTGCTTCAAACTGCGTGGCCTCACTTCAGGAAACTGCTCTGTGTGTTTTAAAGATGTGTTTGGATCTTCATCCTCCTGACTTTGGGTCAAATAATGGAGTCCAAACTCTCAAGGCAGGTGTTTTGCTGTGGCAGGAGTGGAAAGTGGCTAATTAGAGAGTACATCAGTGATTCACAAATTTTTTCTTATTAATTAATTGAGATCATCTTGAGTTTTTCTGAATGCAACTTCTCCATTGATGTCACTGAGAGGGAGAGCATTAATATATCTAAGTAAGAAAGGAGTGATTTAGAACGAGGGGGAAAGCATAATCAAGACTAGTAAGATAATGTAATGAAAAAACGAATACTGAGCTGAATATTGGAGGAACTTCTTGATTATGAGCTGAATTATGTCTGGGGTGGTATCCCAAAGGAAAGGAGGGAAGCTCCCATCCACAATGGATGGAAGTGAGCTGGAAAAAGAGTATTGCACTGGAAATGTTTGATATATTGACTGGGGTGTCTGACTTGAGCTGTGCCAATTGTGCTTTTTTCCCCCTCTTCCCACTTCCATTGTCCGTATTTTAAACAAAATTACAGATTTTGTAAACAGGGTAACAAAGAGCCGCAAGCACAACATTTTCCACTGCTGTTTCAGATGCCCTGAGCCTGGGGAGTTTCAGGGCTGTGCCTTCTTCTGGGAGTTGTGAGTGGCTCCTTTTAGTTTAAATAGAAACAGGAAGAAGGTTTGGAAGTTAAGGGCTGTTCACATTTACAAATCCCAGGCCTGTGAGCTGGCTGGGATGGCAGCAGCTCCTTTCTGCCTCAGCCTCTGTGCAGGTATCCTGGCAGGGAAACATGGCAAACCAGCTTTTCTGTGGCAGCTTCTATTGAGACAGCAGAAACTGCTCTGCTACCCTCTTCTTTTTCTTTCTATGCTTTTTTCCCTGGCATGTTCCATGTGCCACAATAGTAAGAAGTGGCTCAGGGAAGTCTCCACCAGCTTTCCACTGGCAGCAAGTTCACAAAGGAAATTTTCCTCTGGCCACTTGTGGCCAAAACCACTTCTTTGGCACTGGAGGATTCTTTAACCACCTGAGTGAATCAGGCTGCATTAATTCAGCTCCCTCTGCTTTTTCTACATAATTTAAAAAGCAAAATTGATACCATTTACCTTTTCTGCACACAAGTGTAATAACTTTTTATGCACTCAGGCCATAGAGGAATTTCTGACTCCTGAAAAATGTTAAAGCTCCTATAGCCACATCAGCATCACTTCCACTGATAAAGTGACATCTCTCATGGTTGGGAATGTCCCACTGCACATACAAACAGCTTTCAGTTTCATGCAGGCAGGAAATGCTGAGGACTGGGACACACCAGCAGGGACCAGCACACACCTGTGCAATGGGCTGTCAGCAGCAACACTTTTCCCTTAAATTAAACCTTTTTGTTACCAGTGATTCCCTGTGAGTGACCAGGAGTGTATGATTGCTTAGAAAATGAGCAATACCTTGGAAATATTTATTAAAAAGAACTTGAAGCATAATTTCTTGTCAATATTAATGACTTGTCATTGCCATCACTGCAATGCCTTTACATGTCTAATGTGGAGGTTTGGCCAGGCTTGTAACTCTGTTAATGAGATGTCAGAGGGAAGCAGCTCCATGGTCATGAGCAACTGATTTTTTTGGGAGAACAGAACTTGCCAAAGAGAACTTGTAAAACTTGCCACTGCCTGGAGGGTGGTTCCTTTGTAAGTACCAAAGGGGCTTCCACTCCCAAGCTAACAATTGCTAATTTGGTCAGGGACGGAAGGGTAAGGGATCCCAGCAACTCTTCCTTGCACCCCATTCTGTTCACTTCAGTCTTTGTTCTCATGTGGAATTTGGTGTAAGGAGGCTGTGCTGGGGCATTGCTTCTGTCTCTCAATGACAGATCATGGTTGTCCTCATTTCTGGCTGGAAGTTGGTTGGTTACGTTGACAGATGTGCAATGATCCTTTGGCAATGTTCTGTGTGCTGACTGTTCAAACAGGAAATTCATCTTTTAGTATTTGCACATGTAAATGTTTGTTTTAGTAGGAATCGGCTCTGACAGCAGACTGGTCAAACTGTGTGTTTTTGGAGCAAAACACTCTGGAATTCTCAAAATCCCTATTAGGGTTTGGAGTCCTGCTCCCTGAAGTCCTACAGGACTGGCTTTTGAGGAAAGGAGACTCGAGCTCCAGGTTGCTGCTGTGTCACCCTTTGGGTGCCTGTGAGTTCTTGGTGGCACCAGGTCCAAATCTTCCCCTGGTGTGGCATTTACAAGGTTTGCTGTATGGCAGAGCCTGTGCTGCCTTTGGCTTCCCTCGAGTTTTCTGCAGGTTTGGTTACTGAGCTGGCCTCAGTAAGGGAAGAGCACAGTGGCTGTGGCTGGTGCTCAGCAGCAGAGTGAGAAATGGTGCAATAAGTGCTTCCCTCCACACCAAGACCAGCTGGAGAACTTGATCTGAGAAAGCTGATTTTCCATCTGAATCTCTGGCTGCTTGATCCCATTTCAGGTGACTGCTTTTTGACCTTGGCAGGAAACTTCTTTGAAGATCAACCTGCTGATGCTGACATTGCTAAATTTTCATTAAGCAAAATTCTATGAGTTATTTATTTGAGGAATAGCAGTGTTTTCCTTTGTGCCTATGGCACTGGAGAGCCCCTGGCCAAGATCTGTTGTGTTGTCCTTCAGGAAAAGTTCATCAGATGTGAGAAATTACAATATTTACTGCTGTAAATCTGGTGCCAAGCACATTATAGGATGCAGCTCCACAGAGACTTCTGGGACATGTGTGGAGCAAAGGATTAATCCTGCCCAAACCTCCCCAGCCCCCTCCACTGTCACATAGGTGAGAAACAAGAGGCTTCCAGCCACATGTGGAAGTTGCTTTGTGTCTTGATGGCCTTTTGGAAATCCTTCAGAGCTATTTTGGGTAATGGAGCTTGGAGATGGAAAATGACTGTGGCAAGGCTGGCAGATGCATTTCTGAGAATCACATTTGGTTCCTAGAGGGTTATTTTTGTGTCATTTGTCAGGACAGAACTCATGTTGGGGAAAGCTTGCTCAGGTGAGGCAGATGACAACTCCCAGATGTATTTGCCCACAATTCCATGAACAATGTGTGCATACATGGCAAAAATGTTTTCTGGTGTCTTCTTCCAACAGTTCAGGCACAAAATGCACACCACTCATGACTTTTCAAGGAAATTAGAGCAGTGAGGTAGCAAGGGGATCCTTGAAAATGTTACACCTGCAAGAAGGGAGAAGAATCCTTGAGAGTCCAGTGCTGATCAGCATTGATGAAGTCAAGGAAATCCAGTGAAATATGTCATTCAAAACCTGACATTTGAGTATCCTGGTGTTTGGAGTGATGTTTTCAGTTTGGAACTTGCACTGATTGTTCAATTAGTTGCATTTTGAACATGTGTGGTTTTTGAAGATTTAGTGTCCTGCATATTTTGATGCTTTACTGATCTCCAGGATTTTAGATGCTATCTTTTTATCTGGATTTATGATTTTCACCCATGCTAATCCCTGAGTAACAGCATTGGTTCTTGAAGTTTCTTTCCAAAAGAAACTTAGAAGTGTTTTTATGTATGTTGGGTGAAAGTGCAGTGCAGGAAAAGGCACTGTCTTTTAACAAAGTTTGGTTTTTAGCATGAAATAATCAGGATTTGGATGTTATTAAAGCAACATTTTTTGTGAAAAGGAACTGGATTTATAAAAATGAACCAACTCTTCAGCCAGACCTGTTATGAATTGCAAAAGCAGCTGGGAGATTTGGCTGAAAAATCAAGGTTGGGGTTTTTTTCTTCGTCAGAGTTTGTAAGATATTTGGAGGGACATAGCATTTATTTCTTATTTCTCTGAGTTTCAGGCCAGGTCTTGGAAAAACCCATCTGACAGTGAGTTTGTTTGTATATTTTACATTTTTTCCCTAAGTATGCTAGGCTCATTAGCAAGCTTTGGAAAAGGCATGCTTTGTTAAAGTGAGTATGGAAAACAAGATACTAAGGGCTCAAATGTGTCTCCAGAATATAAATAAGCACAGCTTCCTTTGGAGCAGATTCTGACCACAGCTATACTGGAAGCCTTGTTCCAGGGAATGCTGCACCTTCAACACATTTCCTCAGCCTGGGGCTGAGCTGCTGCCTCTGGGAGCTGCCATCTGCCTGCAGAGGGGCTGCAGGGCACCCAGAGCATCCTGCAGGGCAGGGGTGGCACCTGGCTGTTGCTGGGGGGAGATCCCTTCAGCAGCAGTGGGGGTGTCAGGGCTGTCCCAAACCCTGCAGTTCCCTCAGCCCTGGCCAGCAGAAGCACTGAATAGTCTGTGACTCCCTGGAAAACTCCCCTCTTGCTGTGGATCAAGGGAAAACAAATAATTTTCCTTGCTTTACGTGGAGCTGTTTGTTTGATTGTGGTTTTGCCTCCAGCAGCAGGGGGTTCCTACCCCTGCAGCCACCAAGGATGTGACAGTGGCAGCTCAACACCCCAAGTCAACACCTTGACTCTGGTTTGCTCCATCCAACAGCCACGGTGTAAATACTACAGGATCAGCTGACCAAAGAGGGCACTGCTCCAAAACATGCTGCCAAACCTTCAATGAAATAGGAAAAAATCTCTGTGGCACTGGGTGAAGCAGTCATCTTCAGCTGAGCATCTGAATTTTTATGGTCAGTTTTGAATGAAAAGATGGGATTTGAGCAGTTTGTATGTACAGAACATCTTAACCAGTTGGCACAAGGTGCTTGTATCCTCTTTAGTCATAATTTATACTTCCCTGTTAAGCCAAAGTCATTCTATTCACTATCATTATCCTAAGCTGGGTCCTTTGGTGATCTCATAATTCCAAAAGTACAATAGTCAAATAAGCCTTGATTAAAGCAGTCCCTGTTTTCAAGTCAAGCATATGCTAACACTGGAGAATAAAACAGGGAAGCTGCAGTGGTACTGGGGAACTTGGAATATCCCAAATTGCAGCTTGAGTTCCTTGAGGCAGGGTGTAAAATTTAACATTTGAAACATACTCTGGAGCTCAAGTCTCCTCAAAGCATAAAATTTATCTGGTTCTTGAATTTATCCCCAGCAGAGTATTTATATGAGCCCAGGCATGACAGCAGGTGACACTTTTTAGGTCCCTGAAATGTCTGAGGCTGCTATGGCAAACCCTGCAAAATAATTTTGATGAACCTCTGTTCTGGCTGTAAGTGGTTTTTGCTGTAACCCATCTGTGCTAGCAGAAACATCTTCATCTTCAGAGAATTTTTATTTTTGTCGGGTTCATCAGCTTTCCCTGCTACTCTTTATCTGAAATCACCTTCTGGAGCATTGCTCTGGAGATAATATTCTATTTATGCTGTTATAAGGCCAGTTAGATGAATGCTAAAAACCCTGCTTTTGGGCAGCAATGATGACTTTTTTAATATTCTTCATCCTCTGTGTTTTGTGTGGCAACAACATTGATCTCAGTAGAGCTCCACAGAGCCCCTTAACCTTGGCCAGCACGTGCAGTTTTCCTCACAAGGTGCAGGGTCACATCTCTCTGCTGCAGCAGCACACGGGTCTGTCACTTGATGGGATTTACTAGAGGAGCAATCCTCTTCCAGCTGGAGGAGGTGGAAGGAGGAGAATATTTTCCCATCTGCACAGACTTGAGAGCAGCTCTGGAGCAGAGGTGAGCAGGGCTGTTAGAGCAGGGCTGTTAACAGTGTCCTTTAACAAACTACAGCAGGAGCACTCCCTGCAGCTCTGGGACCAGCAGAATTTGCTTCCACTTCCCTCTCATATCCTCTCTTGGTGGAGCCAAAGCAAAGGGAAGTGTTTTCAGAACACAGGGAGCAAATGCTGCTAAGTGAGCAGGTAGGAGGAGGAGCAGTGTGTGTATGTGCTCAAGCATTTGGGGAACCCTCTGAGGATTTGATTAAAAATTCCTGTAGCCAGCAAAGCTCCTTGTGAAGGCACGTGCAGCAAACCATTCATTACTTTTGGGCTTTGCATTGGGATGCAGCTTTCCCTGGATAACTCAAAAGCAGCATTTCTGGATAAGCAAATTTCCCAGTTAGCTGTCAGCTCTGTGTTCAGCTCTGTGACTCACACCACTCCCCTTCACCCAGGCACTGGTGGCTTCATTTTCCTATGGAGATAATCAAGTGTCATTCTTAGTATTTTTAATTTGAACTGAAGTCAGGGGAATTGCACAAGTGTCCCCAGAGGATGCCATAGCTCTGACCCAGTGCTGAGAACTGTGATGTATGACCTGTGCTGTGGCCCCAGGGCCACTCTGGAGGGTGGCCCAGGGATCCCCTGGCCATTCCTCATGTCACTGTGCCCTGCTGAACAGGCCCCTCATGGAAACCTGCACGAGAATTCCCTGGCTCTGTTCATTAATGTTTATTTTCTCCTTTGTCTTGTGTCACTAATCAAGAAGTAATTGAATTAGCTGGAAAGAAGGATAAGATAAATTATGAGGAAGAATTAACCATGTGCACCTGAGGTCAGAAGGCTCCTAGAAAATTCAAGGTGAGAATTGGCTGGACTATAAATGAGATTTAGCAGGAGGATACTAAGTTCTCTGGAGGCTCAAAATGCAGAAGTGCATATTACAAATCAGCAAAAATCCAGAGGTGTCTCTAACTCTTTGGGCAAGCCCTTTCTGTTTTAAGATGGGGAAGCAAAGGATTGCACTTACATTCTTTCCAGCTGCTGTATTTGATGAAGGGAATTTCCCTGAAATTTATCTTTTCATTCTTGTGTGAATAGACTCTGCCAGAAGGATATTTTCCCTTCTCTATTAATACTAAGGTAGTAAATTGTCTGTCCCTGTGTTAACTCACTGGCCTTCTTTTTCCCCCCCACCTCTGGTTAGTCTGTACTTAAAGTTCATCTTTCACTAAAACCATATGTTGGATTAAAGACAGGTTATTGTTTTCATGCATTGTAATATACTCTATTAACTTCTCCATCACAGCCCATGTAAAAATAATTATTGTTCCATGTGTCACTCTGAATACATTTAAGATTCTTTAGGTCTTCTCTAGCAAGAGCTGATTTCTGACTCACTATTTTTATGTCAGAATCAGCCAAAAACATAAATATCTTAATTTTAGAAAAGGCTTTTAAAAATATAAAAAGTGTGTGCTAAAAATAAATAGAAAATTAGGTAATTGAGGAAAATATTCAGGTAATGGAGGTAAATTATTATTACATTGAAACCCCTTAAATAAATGTCATTAAGTTGCAATATAAAGAAAAATTCCAGTCTTAAACACTAAAGCAGACAGGCAGCAGTTTATACACTTGCATTTGCTTTGACAGTTGTATTTGCTCTTTTGAACAAAGGTTGCAATTAGGTGACTTTTATGGGTTTGTCAACTTAGCTTTTTGCAGCAAGTTTAACCTGATTATCCTGACTCCATAGCAAGAGCCACATTCGATCAGTTCACTTGATTGCTAATGTTCCCTTCCCACCAAACCTCAGCTGTGGCTGTATTAAATAAAAATACAGAAACTGGTGTGGTAACCTCACCATCTGCTATGCAGCTTTGGGTTTTGTTCTGGAGTTGGGGTAGAAATACATGACTGGAAATCGTGGGCTAAGTCTCTGGAATTAGATGGGACCCCTGCAGTCTAATCCATAGGAACCAGCCAATTCTTTTGAGTTTTCTGTGTTTGATTAGTTGTACTGTAATTAAAGAAATTACCAATAGTCTTCTGTCTGGAAGTGATTAACCCACCAAGTGCTCATACCTATATTCTCTAAGCATCTTCAAATACTATAAGGCTTCATTTATGTCCCTTAATAAGGAAACAAATGAAAATCATCTCCAGCCTTAATTTTGTGGCTTGGATGTGCCAAGCTGTTCTGCCTTGTGCCTCAGTGATGGCTGTTCAATTGTTGGTGATTATGCTGCATTTTAATTAAAGAACTGAAATGCTATTTGTATAAATGGAACATTCTTCTCAGCACAGCCATGACCCACAGAGGGAAAGAAATCAGATAATGATGGCAGCCACCTAAGCAAACAAGACCTGGCACACTGACCCTGCACACTGGTGTGATTGCTTGAATTTGGGCTAAATTTCACCCTTTCATTCATTGAGGGAGAAAAGTAAAAAAAAAAAAAGTAAATGTTGCTAAGTAAGGGGAAGTAAAAAAAAGCCTCTCTCAATTCTGACTTCTTGATGATGATCTTTGCTATTAAAACAGAGAAGCAGATAGAATTGTTTTGTTAGATTTATAGACTGAAAGAGCAGCAAAATACAAATTCATCCTTATGTGGTTCTCATTGGTAGGAGGAGATTGATGGCCTGTCCCCCCAAAAACACAGGAACTTTGTGCCCAGAGCAAGGGGCTGATGGCAGGTACACATTTGCAGGGCTTGCAGGAAGCAGATTTTCTTTTTCTCCAGAGCAGGCCTGACCAGGGAAAGAGGCAAAGGAAAAAGGGCCAGTAAGATGGGTTTGCCTTAACTGTTCTGGGGATATTCCTGGGCTGTGTTTTCACAGTAAATGAATTTCTGTCATCCTGGAGCTTGGGCTGTGCCCTGCACATAGAGAGGGAGGCACAGATACCTCCTGTGACATTCCTACAGTCTGTCATTTAACTCTTCCTATGCATAAAATGTGAGTAAAACCAAGAGAGCCTCTTAACAACATGCAAATAATTCAACTTCCTTAAAATAGGTAGCACAGTATGTCACATATTGGTAAATAACCAACAGCTGACACATACAAAATCTCAAAAGTTTCTATGAGACAAAGTAAAAGATCACTGTACAAAATTCCTGAATTAGAGTTCTGTAATTGGAATTTCTTCTTTTAATTCACTATAAATTTATAGTTCTCACAGCAGTTTTTCAGTGCTTCCTTAAAAGGGATTATTCTCATGAAATATTTTTTGCCTTAAAAATCACTCCAGTTTTCAGTCTGAACTTGTATCTGTGTCGATATTGATGTCTCAACTGGATATTGCAGGAGAGAGACAGTGCAGATGGGAAAGCTTTGAAAAGAAACGTTTCCTAAGCCAAGGTTTTTTACCTGCAACATTGCACAGGACCTAAGGGTCTGCAAAGGCCAGTTTAATTTGACACATGGGGGTATAAATGCTATGGGAGGTTTTGATGGACTTTTAATATTAAGGAAAAAAACAGACATGAACCAGGTTCTGGTTTTCATCTGTGATGGGAACCCTGTGCTGAAACTCAAATCTGTTCTAACCAACTGATGCATCTCCTTAATTTTAATGGATTTCAATCAGAGCTCAACTCCTTCACAACCATTTGCTGAGATGCATTTTAGTTGAGTTCATCAGAGTTTGTGTTAGTCTGTAATATGATGTATGTAATGAGCTTTTACAGCAAATAGAATTTATAGCTTCATTTCCTGTGCCATGCAAATAAAAGTTCTGTGTAATTCATACAGAAAAATCTGCTTATGCAGCATTTGGCATTGGCTGCTGCTTGTCCTCAGGCTGCAGAAATAAGAAAGAAATTGGCAAATCAGACAGGTAAATTTGTGTGGGAAGTGTCACTGCATGGTGCAAAGCAGCACATTCTGTACCTCCCCTGATCACTGCACTCACTGAGGGGTTGATGGGAGCCAGGGTCTTTTCATTTGCTGAGCTTTTTGGCTACAGGAATTCACTGAGGAATGAAGAGAGCAGGGAAGCTGTGGAAATACCCTTATTCTTTGTGGGGGTGTCAGAGCTGGAAATGGGAGGGTCTGGTTTGCACCATGAGCCTCTTTGTGGCACCTGGGGAGTGGAAAGCAGAAGTCAGGGATGGAGGGAGGGAAGTTGCCTGTTGGGTCTGAGGTGGAAAAGGGCAGTGGAGAGCTTTTGCCAAAACCTCTCTATTCATGGCAAGGCAGTGGAGGCATTTCTGCCTAGAAAGAGGCTCTGAAGTGTAGAGGGGCTTTTGGCTTGTCCCATCTCCCACAAAACTGCAGCAAAACAGAAGCTAGGGAAGATCCCCAGCCTCCAGAACTAACTCCTCATCTTTTGTTTGCCTCCTTTGGTTGCAAATCCTCAGGAGGAGAAGCTCTCACCATGGGTTACACTGTGCTTAGAACAGCCTGTCTTCATCATGGCTGGTACTTCTAGGAATTGCTGCTTTTCCAAGGGAATCCACATCATGGAGAAATAATCACACTCATCCTTACTGAATGCTTTCCAACTCTGCAAGGACTGAATGGAAATAGAGAATAAAGCTACTTTTCTGGTTCTAAAAATAATTCTTCTGGGTCATGTGGAAAATCATCGTGGAAGTTATTTGTGGGAGTTCAAATGTTCAGTTGTTCTGCTTTCCTTTTTCTAGGAATTGCTGCATGGCTGAGTGTCAGCCTCCAAAATTCTCAAAAAGCTCATGAAAAGAGCTGCTCTGTTTCCTTTGGAAAAACTGGATGGCAGTGGAAGGAGAGAAAAAAAGAAGTGTTAGAATGTTTCAGCTTTACTAGGATTTGGAAATACAGTTTAGGATTTACCTGTTTGTGTCAGAACTCTAACGGGACAAGGAATTAATTTGGGGATAGAATTAATTATTTTTAATATGTTGTGACCCATCTATAGGACAGAAGGACTGCTCAGGGGTAGAATGTCAGTGGAAAATGCACTCTTAACTGTTTGCCAAAATAGAATAATTTTTTTAATAGTCGAAGGCTGAAAATAGGAGAAAAAAAAATAAAGTGAACCAGTGCCCATCCAGTGTAGAGCAAGTGGTTTCCTGGTCCTAAAGCAGTTGTCAAACCACAGGTCATCAGCTCAGTTTGCAGTTTTTTCTCTGGAATGAAAGGAAGTCAGAGCTGAGAAAGCATCAGAGAGGTTCCTTCTGGGCACACTCACACTTTTAAAGGCTACCTTGATCTTTTTAGCTCTTATGCTGTATATATATTCAAAAGATAGATTAAATCAATCAAGACAGGAGCTCCCAGCCCTTTGCCCTCTGTAATATTTTTTTTTTCCAGGAGTTACATGGGAATTCCTATGTCCTGGTAGCAAGAAAGGAAATAGGACAAATGTAGCAGGACTGGGAACGATAGGAAGATATCTATGCAGTTTCCATTTTCTCCAGCTCCATCCTATCTACTGTGAGTGTCATGTTAACAAAAGTAGGGAAAAAATGGTTCTGTAGCCTGTATGTTGGATTTTTTGTGATCTGTTTGCATGGAAAACTCTCATGTTCCTGTAAAACTTCTTTACATCAAATAAGGGAAGAAATCAGCTCACCTGTCAATGCTCATCTTGTTTCCAGCACACACATTTCATCTCATGTTCTCTTGCTGTGTGCTGTGCAAGGATGAGGGAGGGGGACACCACAGCTCTGCTCGTTTGGAGAGAATCTGTTGTTCAGAAATTGAAGGGATCTTAGCCTCAAAGTTTCAAATCTATTTCTTGATACCTGTCAGCTTCAGGAGCACAGCATTAGCTTTTCTCCCTCTTCTCTGTCATGTCAGCAGGCTGAGAAGAAGCTGAAATGAGCTGATTGTCTCCTTCTTGAGAAAAATCGAGGCACAGCCAACAAAAAAACAAGCACAGAAATCTCAACAACTGAAAAGCTTTGTCTGCCTTAATTAGCTCCCTTCTAATTTCTAGTCTGCCTAAGTGTATGTTTAGGAATGAGGTTCACAGGGTGAAAAATGTTTGCACTATGAGTTATAACTGCTCATCATGTTCCCCAGCCCTGGTAAGAGATGTGCCACTCTGGGAGCCAAGGTATGGGGCAGAGAAAAGATCACTTAGCTCTAAGTAGAGCTAAATGCTGAAGGGGATTTGGCTTAGTAAAGCAGCCATAGGCAGGAAAAAAATAGGATTTTAGCAAAGAAATTTGAGTGTGGGGAGTAAGTTTTACTACTGGCTTTTAATTTTCTTGGCTTCTCAAATATATAAAGGGACTGGAGAATAATTATTGAGTAATCTGTAGTGAGAATTGGCTGTGTTCTGCTGGGTGAGATGTGTGTGCAGCATTTCTTCCATGTCTTCAGCCAAAGCTTGCTGTGGTGCTGCTGCTGTTGAGGATGCTGAGTCCCAGGTGATGGATATTCACCATTCCAAGTGTGGCCTTTGTGAATCCATGCTCTGAATTAGGCCCAGTCCTGCTAGAGGAGCCCTGGAAACTTGGGAGATCTCACTTATGATCTGCTGCTGGAAATTCTCCTTTCCATGAGCAGTTTGAATCCTGTGGAAAGCTCCCCCTGCCTTTGCAGGGATTATCCATTTGTGGAAAGTTATTTTGAGGGAGGTGCATTCCTTTGTGAAACAGCTGGCAGTGGGTCTGGGCAGCACTGAGGTCTCAGTCCTGGCTGTGTGGTTTTGTTGCTCTGAGCCTGTCCCGTGCCACGTGCAATGGGAATGCACTCTGTGATTACAGCTTGCACTTTCTATTTTAGTCCCATAAAAATGATAATAAAAAAGAGAGCAAGGCTTGAGGGCATAGGTGTTTTCAGACATTGGACCCCTTGGGCTATATCGTGTTTGTGTCTTTGTGCAATTCTGCTTGAGAAGCACAGACCCAGCATGACCAGGTGAGGGAAGTTGCATTATAAATGGACCACTGTTTTCATTAATTTTGTGAGCATTGTTATGAATTTCCCCTTTCTTTTTCTATTTTAATACCTTATATTTATATTTAGATTTGCTTTGCAATCTCATTCATCGGTGTATTTTCCATAATACTCAAATATTTAATTTGAAAGAAAAGTAGAAAAGTCCCTGTGCTAGTTCATTTAAAGAACATGTTATCTGCTGTCTGCTCAACACATTTCCTGTGATGCTTCAACACAGAGAACCCTCTGCTGCTTTTACACTTAGGAGTTTGCTAGTAAAAATACACCTCTCCTGAGGTTATTTAAAATCAGACCCTACATTTCTCACCTCCCCCTGTTGTCTCACACACAGAATCCCATCCTATACTGCTGTGCCAGAAAATGTTAGCAGATAAAGTGCAGAGCAGGTCAGGGTATTCCTAATTCAGATTAATGACCCCATTCCACTGCCTCCTTAGCAGGAAATTAGAAAGTGCTGGGAAGGAGAAAATAGCAATTCATAATGTGGGGCTCTCTGTATTGGCAGTTGCACTCATTAAAGCTAAGATATTGTTTTGATATAAAATAATTGATCCTGACTTATTTATGGGATGTGGCTCATGGAGATTCCTCTGGAAGATTGCTGGGTGACGTGGGCAGAGGCCAAGGTGTGCATGAGCTTGGATTTTCAGCTTCCAGCACTGGCAGTGGTGATGTGCAGCCTGCTGAAATCCTGTGTCAGGTGTGTCTGGTGTCTCTTTGGGTTGGGTTGCAGCCTTTAGGGACTCTCCTCAGCAGGTATCCAAGGTGGCCCCATGCAGAGCTCAGTGATGCCTTGATGGAGCTCTGGGGTCAGAGGCCAGATGAGCCAGAGGTCCCTGCACATCCCCCTGCACGGGCCTGCTGAGCTCTGCCTCTGTCATGAAGACAAATGGCATTTTTGGAAATTCTCCCAATGAACCAGCATCCATTTTCTGGTGTCTCTGCCTTCTTTATTGCTTCCTAATGAGCTTCCTTCCCATCACCTCGAGCCTCCTGCTTCCCATCCTGCTTTTGCACCCTTGCATGGAAGAGAAGCAGATTGAACAAATTAATTAAGTTGGCCTGTCTGATGAAATGGCTTTGGTGGCTTCTGGGTTTTTGCTTCTTGCTTTTTACAGGAATCTCCCATAAATCTTTAATGGGCACAATAGCTGGGCTTTTTCTGTGCATAACTGGCAAGAACATCACATTTTCTTTTTATGGTGTCTCAGCCTTAACTGAGAACATTTCATTCTCTATCTATATTTATATTTATTTATATATATTATATACATGTATATACTTTTACTCTTTATTTTTGTGGTGGTTATTCTGCCTCATTGTTTATTTTTTTAGCAATGGAGTTTTCATAAAAGTGCTTTTCAGGAGCCATTTGGAATAAAAGCTGTTTCTTAGGAGAGGGATCTGTTCTGTTTCAGTCCACAAGACTTCCTCTTGACCCTGGACTGCTCAGGGTGTGTTTTTCTCCTTTTCTTCTCATGCTGCTTTGTTTGCTCTTGGACAAGTCAACTGGTTCAGAATCAAGTGTTAGCTAGTTTATTATTTTCTTGCTCTTGCAGATGACACAACTTCTAACACAGCACCACTCTTACCAGATGAAAGTGCTGTGGATTCTTTCCAAAGAATATGTGAACAATTTTAAATTCCTCTGCTGAAACTGCTTTTACTGAACATTTCCCCCTTGCAGTCTGCACTGTGTTTTTACTTTGAAGTAACAAATACATACAGGCCTT
This sequence comes from Erithacus rubecula, assembly GCF_903797595.1. Taxonomy (NCBI): domain Eukaryota; kingdom Metazoa; phylum Chordata; class Aves; order Passeriformes; family Muscicapidae; genus Erithacus; species Erithacus rubecula. The sequence continues at coordinate 107,544,496 of NC_136685.1, read as the reverse complement.
TGGTATCTGGTTACCTTTCTTCCTTTTTGTTCCACAGCTCATCACTTCATTTCATATCTGAAAAAAGTGATGCTCCTGTGAAGTGAAACTTGTATAAAACACTGTTCTGGTATGAAACAGTGCCTGAAACTTCAGTAGTGGCTCATGTAAGGTCTCATGTCACTTGTTGAAATCTCAGTGGGAACCTGATTCAGCTGTCAGTGTCATTACCCTGTAAACTCCAGTGGCAGTATGGCACAATGAGAAATATCAATTTTAAACTCATCCTTCTGTGCCATTGAATTCACTGCACATAAACATGTCCAGGAGGAACAGCTCAAGATTTTGTTCTTGCTTCTTCCATGGCAGAGATTATTGTGCAGTTTTTTTCCATTCTGCAACCAGAATGTTGAGATGGATGATAAAACATGGAGTAATGATTATTTTACACACTTGTAGTGAGCACAACAGGTTCATTTCAGTCTCTGTGTGTGTTTCAGTCCCAGAAGGAACAAAGGGAATCCAAAATAAAACAAAAGCCATCAACCAGGGGTTGTTATGGAGAGAAAGAAGTTCTCAAAAATTCTTTCAGCTGCATCCTCTTTCTATCTTTGGGTGTTTTTTATGTGCTTTTGGTGTCTTTATGTGTTCCTACTACCCCAGTGATAGAAAGGCCATAATGGCTCCCTGTGGGGAGCTTAAAATGCCAGACAGTGCTGCAGAAAGCAAGAGCTGGGTCAGTGCTGCCACAGTGCTCACCTCTGGAGTCACACTTGCTGCTTGGAAAGCTGCATATCACTGGTGAGTTTATTTGTGGTTGTTTTCTTTTAGTTTGAGACACCAGAAAAAAAATTATCTATGCTGAGAAGGGTGGCAAGGGTGCTCTCACATCTGGTGAGATTCTGGACAGTTTATTTAGTCCTTCTGCATTCAGGTTCACTGGCTCCAGCTTTCTTAGTTGAAGGATCCTCCTCCTGTCTGGAATTTCCTGCACTCGAGGCAGTAACAACTCAGCTGGTTTTGGGAATTCTGTGAGCAGTTTGCACTCAAAAACTGGCACTAGGACTTATTAGAGGAAGCACCTGGCAGTGCTTGCTGAGATGGAGGATACTTCAGTGAAATAATTTGTTAAAAGCTGCTGTGCAGGAGTACTGGGCCTGGGAATGATTCAGCCTTCTGATGCCAGTTCTTCCCAGTGCCTCCCAGTCTACAAACAGAGGCATAAATTCAGCAGAACCTAGATTTTGTCACCACATACCTGTCATGCCTCAGGAGGAGCAGTTCCCTCACTTGTGCCTCAGAATGTTTTGGAAAGGGGCTCTCTGGGTAATGTTTGTAGGGAATAATTCAGTTCTTTCACCCTGAAAAATCTCTTTAGATATTTAGGAAGAAGCTAAATAAGGAGGAAAACAAACCAAGACATGCAAAGGACCACAAATAGCACGGGGAGGGTTTTGTCAGTTTTCTTCAGGAAAAGAAGCCCTGACAGCTCTGTGCTGGACATATCTGACATTTACCCACTTGATGGAGTTGGCACTGCAGAGAATGTGTATTTATAGGGATGTATGCACACGACTTTGCTTTGCACAGACTACTGATTGAGATGTCTAATTGAGGAGCACAGGCGCTCTCTGTCGTCAGCAGAGCCTAAATGAAGGTGTCTGAGTTACCCCCTGAAAGGAGGCACCTTTCTCCAGCGACTTCAGAACGACCTGAGCTTCCTAATTTAGGCCATGAGCCACGTGTGCAGTGTGTGAGCCTTGAGCAAACAGCACTCAGGGACAGAGTGCTGGCCTGGCACTGCCTCCTCCTCTTCAGAGATCACAGCTTGGTCAGACTTATGGCTGAAGAGAAAGATCACCTTCCTTCCCTGCTGGCTGTAGCCAGATCCAGGGGCCTCTGACTCGAGGGCAGAGACACACTTGCATGGGACCCTGCCCAAAATACCATTTGCTCAGTGAGGGAAAAGGGAACTCCCTACCTGGACCCAGCCGTGCGTGCTGGATTTCAGGTGTGGGGCAGCTGGCAGCACGAGCCCCTGCAAGCTGCTGCCTGCACAGCTGGCTACCATGGCTGTATCCTGGCATGAACAGAGCTGAAAAAACAAAAAAGGGAAGAAAACTCCACCCCAAAGCAACCCCCAGCTCTGCAGAAGTGGAGGTTTATCAAGTGAGGACCAGAAGGGGCCTGGGAGCCCCTGGCTCCTGCATCTGCCTCAGATCTGGCTCTTCCTGGGACCCCGCACAAATTGCTGCTCCTCCACCTCTTTGCAGTGAGAATGATTTTATTCACAGAAGGTGATGTCACAAGATTGTTGTGAGGGGATGTGACTCAATGTTTGTATAATGCTTTGAAGATGAAGAGTGCTAAGTATTGTTATTTGGGATGGCAACAAAATAAAACAAAATATGTTCGGTGCAGCTGTTCGAGCCAAAACCATTTTCAGTTAATCTTCCAAGCAGGAATTCAAAATCAAAGTAAAAATCCTTGCCAACTGGAACTTTACAGCTTGATGGGAAAGTTAGAAAGAAATTAATTGGTTTTTAAATGGTTGTAACTGTATTGTGATGGAGCGTGGAGTGCTCATCTACTCCTAATTGCCAGTCAGTTTGGAACTGGGAATTAAGGCTTGCTCAGGGGAATCTTTTTTTCAGAGAAGGAAAATGGTTGGGCTGTCTTGCATGGCACACTGTATAAACTGTCAGAACTCTGAAAACATGTGCTTTTTCCACTTTATGCTGCCTTTTTGCAGTAATGCAAACCAGCAGAAGATGTGGAAAGCAATGAAACTGCCAAGTGCCACCACAGAGCTCCTTGGGGGAGTTGCTGTCCCCTCCAGACAGCTCAGCCTCTGATCCTGCCCCAAAGGGCAATGGTTCTCCTGGCCCTGGGCAGCCTCTGCCTGGAATAATCTGGGGTCAGGTGCAGTGCTGGCCCCCAGCACCTGCTCCTGGGTGCTCCATGACAGGAGGGTTTCCCCTTTGGATCAGGGGTGTCAGTGACCACACAGCTCTTACCGTGTGATGGAGCAGAATTTGCTCCCCAGTCTTTGTCATGGCCTTTAGCCTCTCTGCCCTCAATTTTGGGAATGCAGAAGTTCCTGTGCTGAATCAGACTAATGCTTCAGCGTTCCAGCAGCAGCAGATCTAAAACTCCATTAAGGACAGATGTGCTTCAAATTTGTCTCTACCTCATGATTGATGTTTCAAAATGTGAGAGCAAAAATTCACTTCCCGCACAGTCTCTATAAAAAGGATACAATAACACCTTCACTTCCCAGGAGCGCTGCTGAGCCCAGACCTTTTGCAAAACACTTTCAAGTCCTGCACTTAAATTAGCCAAACTCAACTATTTTTACCTCCCAAAGACCTGCCCCTTTTAAGGAAATGTACATTTGATTTAGAGTTTTTCCTGATGTTCAAAGGGGACTTGGACGTGCCCTCAGCCCCTTGCCTTTGATGGGATTTGTGCATGTAAAGCACCTTCATAAGAGGGTCATTCATTACTTCTCACTTTGAGTAGCACACTGTTTTCCAGCTAAACCATCCTGTTTGAGTTTTGCTGTCCTGTGCAAAGGTATGCCTTCAGATCCTAGTTTTTGTTTTCTTAATACTTTTGAAGTTACTTGTTCCTAAAATACGACTCTCAGTAAACATTTCAGCGCTTTAATTTGGTTTAAATTTACACTTGAATATTAAAGTTCCAAAATAGTTTTATGAGCAAATAAAAATACGATGGCTCTGGGAGCCTTTCTTTTCAATATCTTTTAGTTATGTTAAACTCTGTACCCAAGTAACTGCCTTATAAACAGCTTTATATTGCACTCGATTGCAAGTCATTGGAACAACATTCTGTAATGGGTTGCAAATGGCATAACATTATGTGCCCCAGTTTCTGCAGCCAGAATGAACAAGATCATTGGAAATGTTGGTGATGAAAGTGGACATAAAAAAGATAACCTTAAATCTAAACCCTCTACATCACAAGTAATAGAACAAAGTAACCCCACCATAAATTTTTCTTCTCAGAAGCAACATAAGCCAGCTCAATCCTGCTTGCTGAAATGCTTTCTCTTATCATATTCCAAGTAAAATTTTTTTATTTCCTTTAAAGCTGTGCTTGCTGTGACAAAAAATGATTGCATAAATAATTTTTCCTCACCTTTGGAAAGCTGGTTCTCTCTGAGAATCAATTAGTTAGCTGTCAGAAAGAAGGCTGGATCATATATTCTGGAACACTTAGTGGGCAGAGCAGTGTTGAAACACCTGTGGCAAATGTTCATTACTTGAGGTCTGGCAAAATTAAAAGTGTAGCCCAGGACTGACATTTTTTCCCCCTTCTGGAGAGAAACCTATATAATTAGATGCTTATATTTCTTTCCAAGGTGTAAATCTTTCAGATTTGTTTGAATGTTGCTGTCAGCTACAAAAAAAGGGAAATAGCGGAAAAAATGGTCAGTGCTTGTATGATATTTTGCAAAATTTTGATTGCTAAACTGTCATCAAGTCACTATAAGATATACATCTTTTCCAGTTTTTATCTTGAAAACGGTGGTATTTCAAGTGTTTTCTGAAACACATCCAGAAATTTATGATACCCAGTTCCATATGGTGCAGCCTCTTATGCCCCTCCCGAAAAATAAACCTCAAACCCACCAACAAAATACCTCGCCTGAGAAGTTTTGACAGAAAAGAAAGCATTGTTAAGTGAGGGATGTGTGCCTCCTTTGTGTGGGCAGTGGCTTGGGTGTCAGCTGTTTGGTGATCATACATTTTAATTAAGGCAGGGCACAGTGATGTGTGCACTTTATTTGAGCTTGTTCTCCCTTGTAAGCCTAATGAACTTATTCAGCGCCACAAGCAGGAACAAGCCTGTCAGGTCCCTTTGCCAGCAGACTCTGGCACAGATCACTGAGCAGAGTGAGATGGCATCACTCAGGAGAGGGAATGATCCAATCCTGTAGAAATCCAGCTACTGTTCTTAGCAAAACACAGAACTCTAAGGTGAGGTGAGGAAGGCGATGCACTGGGGGAGAAGGATGTATCCCAGATGCATTTCTAGGAACAAATGCTTTTGGAGGTGGCTGCATCACTCAAATTCTGGCTTTCTTAGTGCTTATTTTATCAGCTGCTCTCAAGCTTATGAGCTGCAGTTGGATGGACTGTGGTCCTTTTGGGAAATGTCCCTTGGTTTCATTTCATCAGTTTGAGAACTGTAACCAGGAGTTACTGCACAGTCACCTTTGTGTGCACTCCACCGCAGTAAAAACAAATTGCTCAGGTTTTGGTTTCTATTTTGATTTGATTTTATTTGATTTGACTTGAACAGACTTTGCTGACTTGTGTGCAAGAGAAGAGGGTGAGGCAGGAAGATCAGGTGGCAGTTTTCACAGGGATGGCCCCAATGGTTAGAGCAGCAGTCGAGGGTCAGGATTTCTGTCCTTCCCCTGCCTCAGCTCTGGCTCAGTGTCACTGGGACAGTTCAGCTCCTCTTTGTGGGCTCACATTCGCAGGATTTCTGTCCTTCCCCTGCCTCAGCTCTGGCTCAGTGTCACTGGGACAGTTCTGCTCCTCTTTGTGGGCTCACATTCGCATGATTTATGTCTGGCACAGACAGAAATTCACACACATTTCTGTGTGGTAGCGTTGGCTCGTGGTGCTGCTGAGGGAATGATGTGTAGCTAAAGCAAAGATTGGGACCCGGAATCCTCTTCTGACTTGATTTGCATCTGCCTGTAAGCCATGCCTGAGTTTCCTTCCTCTATCAAACGATACTGTAATCCCGGGTTTGTAAATTGAGGAATCCCTTCAGTGGGTCACCTCAAAGCTGCCGGTGGTACAAAATGCCGCATGCAAGAATGGGGTCTGTGAGGGGAAACCCTGTAAAATGGTGGGGGGTTCTTGGGAATCGCCCCGATACCCGTGGAAATGGCTCTTTGTGTGGGTCACAAAAGGCATGGACCTTTCTCGGGAGAGACAAAAGGCGATTTCTCTGCAATCGCTGTCTGTGGTGCCATTGCCGCGGTGCCGGAGCCGGGGGAGGAGGCTGGAGGCAGGCACGGGCCTGGAGCCCTGGGATGCTCTGAAGTGCCGCTAACTGAGCTGAGGCCGCTTTTTTTCCTGTGGAGATCAAGCAGGAAGGGGTCTCATGCGGCCGGGCAGTGCCGATGTACAAGTTTGTGTTAGTGTATAATCGGTATTTATTTTACCCATGCCGACGGCCGCCGGGCCGGCGCGCTGAGGCACCCCCTGTGTGCGGGCGCCACCTGCCGGCCGCAGCGCCCTTCCCGCCTTTTCCCGCCGCTGCGGGAGCCGGGGCGAGGGAACAAACCGGGCGGGCCGCAGGTATTCGGGACTCCGGGCCGTGCCCACACGCCCTGTTACGTGTTATCCTCCACATTTATTGTTCCAGCCTCTCTGAGGGGACACACGCACAAAAGGCCGGGTCTGTGCTGGCCGCATCCACAGGGCCCTGCAGAGCTGGGCCGTCCTCTCAGACCCACTCTCACCCCAGGGAGCTCTTGGGGTGAGCAGCAAGTCACTGCAGAGGTGGCAAAAGATGAGGAAGACAAGTCTGGGTCAGCATTTCTTATCAAAGACAGGTACAGAGCAAGTGTATTTAAGATGTATTTGAATTACCTATAAAAAAGCCAGAGAGGAGTGCAGCTCTTGGCTCCTCAGTACAATTATGTTTTATTTGATGCTTGATGTCTAATTTCTGCAATTTTAGTGCTTGTATTAATGATTTTTGAAGATTTCAATTAATAGGTCCAGGGGTTGGTTTGCTTGCCTGTTTATCCCCCAGTGATTGTCACTAAATAACAAATCCATGCAGTTCACTGAGCTGACTGGAGTCACTCCCTGCTGTTCCCCCACTTCCCTTGCAGTTCTTCTCGTGGACAGATGAGGGTGCTGTGGAATTGGTTATTTCAGCTGGGACAGTGATATTGAGGGGACTGTCCTCTCCCTGCTCCACACAAGTAGCTACTCCTGCCTGGCTTCTTCTAGTCTGTCACTGTGAAGTGGTTCAGCAGGGGCTGGTTACCCTTGGTGAGTGCTGGAGGCTTTGGGTGGTGCAGAGGGTGGCCACCAGTGTGACAGTGTGACACCTGTACCAGTGCTTCCCTGCCCTGTGCCAGGGTCACCTCACTGCACATCCAGGCTTGGTTTGCTCTCAGAGGGCACTGAGCTGCCTTGGCAGCTGCTTCTCCCTCCTGCCAAAACATTCCTGCTGGACTGCTCCTGCAGTTTTTTACCACAGCATTAAGCTTGGAGATATTAAAGCACTGTCAGCTGAAATCCCTGGCTCCACCACTGACTTTCAAATTTGTAGTCTGGCCTTAACCTTAGCACAAGCAAATGCTTATTTAGGTTGTTTTGCAAGTGTGTGATGTAATGACATCACCAGATTTCTGGCTAATCAGGAACTTTCCAGAAGCAAACAACAAAGCATATCCCTGAAGTAGATTTTGTGTACAAAACCCTGAGCATTAGCAGTCTTATTTTCAGTAATGAGATCAAAAGCACAGAATCAGCTTTTAGGATCAAAGATGCACCTTGTTCTACACATGGTGGTACACACACATATGATGTGTAACAAGCAGCACACCTGGCACCCCCTCAATGAACTGCACTGTCTCCAGGCAGAACTGTTTGGTACTCTTATAAATCCAAGAGAAAATCAGGTTGTATTGTCCCAAGAAAGAGCATCTAGTTAGAGCAGACCAAAATGTTATTTCCCCCCAAGGAAGCATATTGAATGAACCACATTATTCTCCAGATAATGGACAAAAACCTTCTTTATTATGAAAACTTTATGCCCTTTCATAATCATTAATAATGCTGGGGGTGTGTGGGTGGGAGAGCAGGTGGGTAGGAGTGCTAAATGGAAAAGCAAAAAGCAGAGCTATGAGGCTGTAATTTCTTAAGAAATATTGCTCCATATGATACCTCTTTGCTTTAGAACATTTTTATAGAAGAGAAATACTTTGCATTTCTTGCAGTCTTCAAGTTTTTGCTGCTTTTTGTGACTGCAGTACTTCTGAAAGGCAATGGGGGGGGGATAGCTTAGGAAAGCCTTTATTTATCCCAATGATATACAGTACCAACAGCAGTGGAAATTTCCTTGTGCTCTGGGCCAGTGCCTGAATCTTGTCTAAAATCATCTCCTAGGCTCAGAGCAATATCCCTCTCCAGCTCTCCAAGCCTCTCGAGATGGGACTCGCTGCTGTTCTTCAGAAACATTTTCCTGTGCTTTAGAAACTGGGTGGTTTTCCCTCATTATCCTCATTGGGATTTTCAACCTGTTTGCCTCACTAATGCTATTGTAAAATTGTGAAATATTCCCCACAGTTGCTATTAAGGGTTTAGGACTGTCCTGTCCATGAGAATTCCAAAGAGAATTTCCATTCGGGGTCCAGAAAACTTTATTAGCACAGTTCTTTCATCCACAGTGTCCAGAAACTCTTTTATGAAGTGATCAGATTGAAACTTCTCTTCATTGTTGCACAGGTTTTTTTTCATGGCTGAAAGTAAAATCCAGTGAGCTGGAAAATGCACTATATAGACCTCACCAGCCAGCTTCTGTCTAAATTAAAGAAAGACTCATTTTAAAGAATAATAACATTATAAAAAATAATTAACACGAGAATGAATATTTGCAGCCCTATTAGTCAGAAGCAGGAGAAGTAATGAGCAAGATTAAAATCAGTGCTGGCCTTTCCTGTTAGAAGTTTATGGGCATTTAATGAATTTAAATGGGAAAAGGAAGCTGATAATTGAATTATTGGTAAGAACTTTATTCAGCAGGGTTTGAGTGATTGCTGTTGGCTTTCACTGCTGTGCTCCCCTTTGTCACCTCAGCCTGTGCACTGAGAGCAGGGGATCTATATTTATTTATGTAATCAGGCAAACATGAGAAGTGTGCTATTGATTGCATTGACTGGAAACATGTAAGCAGCACCAAAAAAAGGGGAATTGGAGCAGGAACCAGCTGCTCAGGGATTGCTAGAGCCACCTCCAGAGATAGACAGGAGCAGGGAAATCATTTGAAGGAGGTAACTGTGTCAGGCTGGAGAAATGCTTTTGGCCCTCCACACATGTAACACTCAACAATTATATGGGATGTGTGAGGAAAAGAGATTCCTACAGGAAACTCTGGCTGGGCAATTTGCAGTGGTCCATAAAGGAAGGCAGAGAATAGCAGCAAAGTCAGGCTGAGCCTACACAGCTGGCAGGGAGAATGCTGCAACATGAATTAATTTTCATTAAAAAGGTGTGTGGAGCAGCAGGAGAACAAACTGCAAGTGTCTGCAGATGGAAAGGGCAGTGGGAGGAAGGCACCAGCAGGGAAAGTGCTGCAAATTGGTGTTTTGGAGAAAAGGCAAATGCATTCACCCTGTCAGCTGTGGGAGGTTTCTGTTTATTGCAGGCTGTGTGTGGTAGCTAATGTGTGTGGGTCCTTGTGGCTTTGGGGATTGTAGATTTGGGGTGGTTTTAGTACTGAAAACCCTCAAAAACTGGCAGGGAAAAAACCTAACAACTGTGAGTTATCCAGACACTGACATCCCTGCAGACCAGTGGCCAGCAAAGAAACCCAGAAGGAACTTTTCCCTTCTCACAGAGGTCAATCCATTTGCCACAAACACAACAGATGTTGAAAGGAAGTAATTTTAAACTGTAAGGCTTAAATTGGCAGCAGAGGAAGAAGACAAGTTGCCAAAATGTGTCTTTGTTTTGTGTTTCTGAGAGCCTCAGTTCCTCCTAGTGGGAGACTTCCATGTTTGGCACCTGCACAGACACTCTTGAATTTCATTTAATCTGCTGTGGCCCAGTCAGAAGTCTCTGGCTAAAAGAAATGTCCTGGGAAGCAGATTCAGAGAGCTGGCCCATGGAGAGCTCTGCACTGCTCTGCTTTTAGCACCAGAGGTGATTTTTGGGGTGCATCAGTGAGGGCTGCACTCACCAGGTGTCTGGTGGAGGTATTTGCCATATGGGATGAATCAATGGGATTTGGTCCCTGGAAGTTCCCAAATGCAGTTTTCTGTCTGGGGGTGAGCACTCCAGTAGCTGCAGCAACTTCACAGTGTGCATGAGCAAAGCTTAAGGAAAAAGAGATTACAGTAACATGCATCTGTGGAAATAGCCAAAAAGGCAGAATTTCAGGACAATTCCAGAGCAGTACAGGACTGCTCTGAAACTCTATAATTACTTTGTAATAAGTTGTACAGGATCCTTTCTAATTATTACACGTGCAAAGAAGTGAGAAGCATTTTGTAAATGTAGTGGTCAGAGAAGGAGAGTAATTGAAATGTTAATTCTAATCATATGCTATGTTCATGCATTGATTTTTTAATTCATGTTATCCATTAATTAGTTAATGCCTGTGAAGCTCATTGAAGATAGAAAATGCTAGAAATTACTATGGACTATTGTTACCATCATTATCCACTAAGTTTAATTGGTTCTTGTACATTTTAAGTGGATTATTGAGATGTAAACTTGGCGAAGATGATTCCACACTGTCCTCAGAATGCTGGGGAAGTGAGCAGCTGCATCCATCCAAATCAGGAGACTGCCTTGTTTGTGCAGATTGCCACAGAAACCTTCTCAGGCTGTCCTACATGAGCACTGCACCTGCTGGTGTCCCTGTCCCCCAAACCCCTCCTTGTTTAGGGCCAGCCTGGTGATGGTGTTGCTGCAGAGGGATGGGTCAGGGCTGAGCAGTGATTTATGTCCCTGGAAGATGAGAAACAGGAAGATTATAGCACAAAGATGAGAAGATTCTGAATTTCCCTGTGGGGCCAGCGTATTTCTGTCACCCTTTGAAGAAGGGGAGTTGTCTTTAAAGCAATAATATCTTGAACAGGATCTGGTTGTAGTTTGCTCTCTTTTCTTTCTGTGTCTGTAATCATGATGAAACCCTCTGACTTTGTCCTTCGTTCTTGTCTGAGCTTTGGAAGGTTGGATGGAAAATAACTGTTTCTATTCAGCCTTTTTTATTTATTTATTTATAAATAGCTGCTTTTGAGGGAAGCATCAACATCTGATCCTCTTGGAAGAAAACCTCTGGGAGGTTTTCCTTTCAATTTGGTCCAAACTGTTTCCCCCCACCCCTGTGATAGATCAGGGATATTTTGGGTTTGTGTAAAGTTGAAGATGGTCTGGTTCCAGAACCTGCTTTATTTCCAAAAGTAATTTCTCTGCTGCACATCTTCCTGTGGCTGTTTGCAACAGGGCTCTGTGTTCTGCATCTTTTCCAAATGTTTTGATTTTAATGTTTATAAGAACCACTGTTAAAAAAATCTCCTACCAAAATGAAAAAAGGCATTATAGTGGAAAAAAAGAATACAAACACATTTGCTCTTTTTTAAAAGACATTTATCAAAGTTCAATCAGCTGGGATTTTCTGACACATGGCTGACTTGCAAAATTCTCTTCAACATATTTGCATTTTTGGCAATGTAAGGAAGTACCACTTAAATTACTGCATCTGTGTGAGGATTTTAGTTGACAAGAGAAAAAAGTAGGCAATGTGATTTTTTCCCCTAATTATTTTTTGTTAGCCATTTCCCTCTTCTAGTTTTGTTTCTGTCCTTTTCTTTGTCTAAATGTCATCCTGCTTTTAAAGAGATGAGGACCAAGGCTGGTAAGAAGGAATTGAGAAGGTTATGAGTCCAGGACTCCTTGCAAGTAATGGAAAGCCATGTTCTGGAGCCAGTGAATTTTGGGACAAATTCTGAAATGTCCAACTGGTGTCTGCCTCCATAGCACTGAATGCCTATTAAAAATGAGTGAAGTTTGTTTCTTTTCATAATCAGAACTTTCTGTTAGTCAGTTCTGGGGTCTTAGGCAGGGGCATCATATCCCCAAGTCCTTCAGGACTGAACCCAGCTGTCCCTACCCACAGATACTGGAGAGTTACAATCTGTTCTTTAGCCTTGAGGAACACTGGCTGAGTCAGCCTAGGAAATCTCTCATGGTGCTGCTGTGCAAAGATCTTTGTGCACATTGTTTATCTAATGTTACAAACAGAGAAAACACTCAGCCTCTGAAGATTGGGGGTTGGGAGTTTTGGCTCTAATATTTCCTTGTTGGAAACAATTGTTTCAACTTCAACCTATCGGTTTATTTTCAGAACCCCTTGCCCTTGGCATTTTTCATACCCCAGCTGTGACAAAATGAGATTCTCTTTCCTCTCACTGTGTATCCCAAACATTATGGTGTGTGTCATCCCAAATTGCTGGGAATTGACTGAGGTCAGCAGGATTTTGCTGGCTGTTCTCAAGGAATGGTTTGTACTTTACTCAGATTAAATCTTATTTCTTGGAATTGCTAAGTTGCCCTCTCTCTGTTTTAGCTTTGTTTCATTCAGTTTAGAATGTTCACTCTGGTGGCTGTTCAAGTCACACACAGGGATTTTCTCTACCAATGAATTCCTGCTCCACTTAAAAACTCCAACAAGGCAGAAAACCCCTCACTCAGTTTCCTGAGTTCATGCATCTCCTCTGGAATTGATTAAGTAATAAAAGCTCAAAGGAGGATGCTTAGAATAGAAATCCTGATTTGGGTGTTCCTGTTCATAAGCAAGCAGACCAAAATCTGCAATAATGTGCATATCATTGCAGCACAGTGTTGTAATGATACAGCATGTATCATTAAGTTAGCACTAGATTGAGTGGTTCACTTAGCTAATATATTGAACACAGCCTAATTAAATATTTAATGGATTTTTCCCACTGAGAGGAATCAGCAGAATAACTAAGGAGTGTGTTCCTGGAGATGAAAGTTGCAGAGGAAGGTGATCTGTGGGGATTGCTGTTCACTCAATAACATCATGAGCTGCCCTGCACCTTCCTTCTGAGAGGGGCACTGCAAACATTGATATGGATCTGCATATTCCAGTGGCCTGAAACCAGGGAAGAGCTTCAAAGTCTGACTGCATGACATGATGGGAAATGTTCACTTGGATACTGTTTGCTGAACTGACAGTAAAGTTGTGGTTTGTTCCTTCCTTAGTTTAATGTGAGTGAAGTTTTGCAGTCAGAAATGCCCATGTATTAAATGGGACACTCAGATTTAACAGATTCTGCCTCTTTCCTTTGCAGGAACCAGAGGTCTAAAGGTGTTAATTCTAGGAGTACAGTCTTTTTATGGACTACATTGAGGACAGTCCTCTCCTTTAGTGGTTCTATAGTTATATCCCACTCCATGGCTGGGGGTCTCAGGTGCTATTACAGTGCAAATAAATAAGTGAGGCTCAGCATGGACAGTACACTGCAGTCCTTATTCCATCTGAATGGCATTGTCAGAGCTGATAATTAATTTCTGGAGCCATTGGTGTCTGCACAGGGCTGGAGCAAGTGAACATTTTATCTTTTAGCAGACAGCTTCCTTCTACAGTCCTGTAGTTTCCAGCTGATGTGAAGGCAATGGCTTTAGATCCAGCTGGGCTTTAATTCCAGCTAAAACTTAAAACTCCACTAGGCATTGTGATAGTTTTACTGCCATAACATTAAAACTCTCCTTTTCTGGGCAACTTTTCTTGTTTTTCTCATCAGAACTCATCTATAGATAGCAATTACCCCCCCACCCCAAAAAAAAAAAAGGCAAAAGGTGTGTGCTGTCTTGGTCAGACTCTGCCCACTGGGCCCCTCACTGACATTGTGAGTGAGCTCAAGGGGCTCTGAGCACCAGCTCCTTCACCTGTGTTATTGCCATGTTCCAGCAGAGCCCTGAGAGGAGTTGCCAGTGAGCTGGAGACCCAGGCTTTGCTCAGATGTGAGATATAAACCCTAAGAAATATTGCAGTTGTTTTTAAACTGCTGGAGCAGCACTCAATAGGAAGTGCCATGTTCTGTCAGATAAGCTCTGAATGCTTTGCTTCACAGGAGCCCAAACATTGGAGGGTTTTGTTGTTGTTGGGTTTTCCTTCTGCTCTTTTCCTTTTGTTTGTTTGTTTTTTAATTAAAAAGAAAGGGGGTGGGGGGGGAGGAAGCCCAGTTTTGAAGAATAGGGATAAGGAAATGGGAATTATCAGAGCTGCAAGTGGTATAAAGGAAATTATTGTTATAGAGAGGTTGTGTTACTCCTGCTGCTTTTTATTACCTAAAAGTAATAAAACTTTTGTTTTGGATTTCTTTCTTGCAGCAGGAGCTGTGCAGAGCTAAGCAGCCCTCAGGTGAAGCTGGGTTAGGGCAGGCAGGGTTAGCTTGTCAGGGAAGGAGCTGTTCTGAGCTGCTGTCCTGCCTCTGGAGCCCACACAAGGAGGAGCACTGGGGAAAGCAGCACTCCAGATGCTGGGACCTGGCCACTGGCTGTGGGAAGTGCTGAGATGGGCTTGGGCCTGCAGTGAGGACATGAGGCTGATGTGGACTGATGTGCAAATGTCTCCTGTGGGTGTTCCTTAGCTTTAGGCTTTGCTTTCATTACTTGGTGTCCAATTTTGTACTCAAGGATCCATGCTTGGCTGGATGAATGGTTTTGTTGGTGTTTTTAAACCAGTTCAGTATTTAGAGTGACTCCAGAGAAATCTTCAAAAGAATCTAATTTTGCTTCATCCTAGTAAAGATGTGAAAACCCTAGGATGGGAAGTTTGGATAATTTGGGAGTCCCTGGAATTGTTTCCCACTGAGCTGCACAGTGGAAGTTGTCAGTGAAGCAGCAAGAGGCAGGGAGAAATTGGCTTCTGCAACAGGCCACTGGTGTGTCTGTGACAAAGTAAGTGGTGAATAAATAACCAATGATTTCACAACAGAGCCCACCATACTGCAGGCAAAACCTGAAATTTTGGGAGAGCTGTTGTAAATTACAAAATCCTGCCTGCCAAGGAAGGAGCTGGATGTAAAAGGCCCTCATATAACCATGAGTCAACCAGAGTGAGTGGATGGGTAACTTTTTTGGCTAAATTAAGATGATTCTAGATGAAAAACAGTGTTACAAACCATTGGATGTCTGTCCTGTTGGAGATTAGTTTGACTTAAGCACACATAGCTTTATAAAAAATGCAGTGAGTAATCACTTTTTGTAAAAAGGTTTTATTAACAAGTATCAATAATGCCTTAATCTCATTCCAATGCTTGTGCTTACTAAGTGTGTTATAAATGCTTAAAGCTCTATTGATGTCTTAGAGGAGGACAGAAGGTCTCCATCTTCATCTGTAGATACTGTGCCAGTGTTTTCCATTCTTCCAGGGCTGGGGAAGCAAGGGGTGGTGCTGTAGGACATGCACCTTGTCTCACTCTCCACCATATGGGCATGCACTTTATTTCCATCAACAACAGTGGGAAGAAGCATCTGGCCCCTTATTGACTCACTAATCAAGTATGAACGGGAAGCAAAGGCCAGTGTTACCCAAATGATGAATGGGAGCACAATTAAAACAACCCCACAGATGCTCTGGTTATGTGTCTGTGTTGGATCCCAGCCAGAGCAAACTGTCAGCTCTGCAGAAAAGTTGCCAAGCCCTCAGTGATAAAATCAGCCCCATAAAAATGTTATAATTAACGATTTCCCTCTAACATCTATGGATGCCTTTAAGTTATTGTCTCAGGAATGTTTTCTGCTGAGTTGGAAAGGTGCCTGTTTCCATATTTGCTGGTGTCTCTAAGGATCAGCCATCAGCCCACTTGTTTAACCTTGGGCAGATAGAAAGCATGTTCATTTACATGAACCTCACTGAGATTAGCAGGCAGGCTCAGGAGCATGGCCAACACCTGCAGAGGCAATTTCCCTGTCAGTTTAAGTGGCAGTGTCTTTTCCTGACCTGGGAAAAGGGCTTTTCCTTACTCTCTCCTGTGAGTAATCCATGACTTGGGCATCCTGGGTTTGTCCTGGAGGAGGGACACACAAGTCTGGGATTGAAATAAACCCCAAAGTGCCTACGTGAGAGGAGTTTTCATTCCATTAGAGATGCCAAGCCAAAGCTGCAAGTCTGGCTGAGCCACAGGCAGTGCCTGAGCTTTAGCAGGATGTGCTCATTGCTCTCCTCTCCTCTCCTCTGGGGCATCTGTGCTGGCTGTCCTGAGTCAGCCTGTGTTTAGTCTGCTCCACATGCAGGCTTCTGTCAGCAGGGATGGAATTGCTCCATCTCCATCCCTGGCCTTGGGCTCCTTCCACCTCCCTTCCATCCCATGCAGCTTCTGTGAGCCAGTTCAGTGCAGTCATCCATGGGAAAAACACTAATTATTCATTAAATTTGAACATTATTTTTTCATTGATTCTCCAGCTTACCACACACTTGCATGGTTGCTGGACCATAAGGAAGGTGTAGGTGGCAGCAGGAAGAAATTCACAGAAAACTTTGCTTTGTGAGAATTTGGGAATTTTGAAATATGAAAGTAAACTTTTCAACAATTTTAAGAAGAAAAAACTTTCTGTGTGGCTAATTTTCTTAGAGAATAAATATAAACTGTTTACCACAAGTAGTTAATTAAAGGGGTGTAAGTTGCAACTTCAGAAATTTAAAAAAACTCAATGACTAATTAAGCTGAGCTTCTCCCCTCTCTTAAATTAAATTTGAAATTAATTGAAAACTATATTTTCTAGAGTTCTTCTATGTTTTCTCCTGGTTGGAAATACATGAACTTCTTTCTCTGTTGCCTGTACAATTTCTGGGATGAGAAAAGTGCACGTTGCCTGGCTTGGTTTGCTCAAAGTTGGCCATTTACTTGTGGACAAGTCAAGAGCCAAGGATGAGCTTTCCATCTGTTCATTCAAATGCTTTGAATTCAAGGGAGTCTGTGTGGAAGGATTTTGTTTGTGTCCAGCTTTAGCTAGTTGACATTATCCATCATATCCTTTGTGCAGTGGAATGGGTGCCTGCAATGAAATAGGAAATTCTGTGGGGATGGTCTGATGTCAGACTATGAGCTTTGATATCTCCCAGCACTCTGAGCACTGCTGGAGGCTCCATTAGGAAAAGGTGATCTATATTGTATTGTGAAATGCATTAGAATGGATTGTATTGTGAAATGCATTATCTAATTTATGCTGGTACAGTGACTCCAGGAGTGGCAGGCAGGGCTGGAAAGTGAATCCTATGATGGTGAAAGAGCCAGAGGAGGAGAACTTTAACCTAGGGATGGACAGAGAGAGCTGGTGACAATGACACAAATGAGGGAATTATGGACCAGAGTAGCAGGCAGGAGGTGCATGGCTGGGGTGTGGTGGAGAGAGGCTCTGTAGGGACAGGGTGGGAAGGTGAGGAAGGGAAACTGTCTCCTTGCTCAGGGATGGGAAATGTGGAGCTCTGCCCAAGGACAGCAGAGCACAAACACTGGAGAGCAGCTGATGTTGGGGATGCTGTGTTGGGTGTCAGCTACAGACACATGACTGATGGCAAGAACATCTAGAAGCAACTGTAACTAAAATTACTTGAACTTTTCATTTTTAAAGCTCTCTCCACTTCCTTCCAATTTGGGAATGACATTTTTCAAGTCTGAACTCCTCTCAAAAGTATTTTTGGAAGGTCTGAACAAAAACAGTTTAGCCATCTTTGTGTAAAATGTCTGCTAGGCAAGTACTCAGCTATGACATATTTTTGGCAGAGAGCTGTTGAACAGCTTTAGGGCCTCACTGGAAATGTCCCAGAGTTTTTAAAATCATCAGATAATTATTATTGGTTATAATAATCCTTAGAGACTCTACCCAGCAGTCAGAGACTTAGAGCACTGGAGGGTCTGCAGGCAGCAATGAAAAGCAAGTCCTTGAGGCTATGCCAGAGAAATTTTCCAGCAACAGTTGCTGGCTATCTGCATGTCCAGGGGTGAACAGAACAGAGCAGTGGAAATGTTAGTGAGCTGGCAGGGCCTGGTCAGCCATGGAGATTGAATTGGCTGCAGATCCACACTGCTGCTGGCATTTGGCTCCTGGTGGGAAGGGATCACAGGGACTGCCACCTCCCCTGCCTCTGCACAGAGGCTGCAGCAATCCCAGCGCTGCTGGCTCCAAACTCATGTGCCCAGACTCTCCACTCCGGGCTGTGAATGAGAATTATGCAGGGGAGGATTGCGAAAATGTGAAAAATCAGTGTTTGTTGTGGGGCAGTTGTGGTTCCTCACCGCTGAGGGTAAAGGCCGGCAGGAGGGAAGGGCTTGGCACTGAGGTGGGCTGTCTGAGAGGAAAGTTTTAAAATTGCCAGGAGATGGGAGTAATTATGTTGCACTTCCCACTCTGGTTTTGATCTTGTTACACAAGCGTGAGTGAATGTGAAATTAGCTCCCCTCCTTATAGAAACGTTCCAGATTAGTCTCACTTGATACGTTTTTGCTTCCAACACCAGAGCTACACTTGTCCCAGAGCTTTGAAGTCTGAACTACTTCCAATGTTGTGCTCCATGAATTCCCTTATCTCACTGGTGCCTGTACAATAACACTGAGCCTCCTGGAGACACAAGTGTGGAGGCTTCATATTTGTGGGGAACACGGTGTTCCCTGGAGCTGTTCATCTCAGATCTGTTCTTTCCATGGCTCCTGTGATCAAAAGCTGGGAAATGCTGCTCCAGAGAAACACTGGTAGCATTGAGGCAAGGGGACACTATTCCCTGAAGCTTTTGGATTTAAAAGTTTTTGGACATCTTTCAGTTAACTGTTTGTTTCATGGTTGGAAATCAATTTGAACTTTTAAAAATCCAACATCATGTGACCTTTCAACTCATCCACTGCCGAATTAGAAGAAGAAAAGCCTTTATTTATTGCTGCCAAGCTGTTCTTTTTCAGTTGCATTAACATGAAATATATTTGGGTGTAAAAGATGACAGCTCCTTTTCATGGCCTCTTACTGTATTTTTGCTGTGGCTGGTCAGATGCTTTTATCTCAAGCTTTGTTATTTGCAGTGGGGAAAAAAAAATCAGAGGATTTAAGAGAGTGATAGAGTTTGCAGAGAAAATAAAAATTTCACACAATCCATGGTGCTGCTCAGGAAATGGGATTTCAGGCTGGCAAAGCTCTGTGCTTGGTTGGAGCTCTTGTTGGCAGTGATGGGCTTTGGGTTTCCTCCTGCAGCTGAGCCAACATGCCACCCTCCTGTGGCACAGGTATTCCTTGGAATAGGGGCAGAGGAGCCTGAGCAGCAGGCTGCACCTGGGGGAACAGCTCAAGTGGGGTTCTCATGCCAGCACCCATCCTGGATGGAGCCAGAGTGTCTGCTGTGTTCCTGAGAGGCTGGAGGTGCATGGAAAATGGATCAGCTGGAAGAACATGTCTTCATGAAATTGGGAAGGGACAGCATGGAGGGCTTGTGTGGGGAAAGGTCTGAGTGTAGCCCGTGATGGATAGGAGCAGGGGAACTTTTATTGGGGTCAAGTATAGCCAGCAATTCAAGGAGAGGATTGGCAGTAAGAGCAAAGGAGCAGTGTTTGATTTAACCCTTCTTATAGCAACTTTTAAATAGAACTAAGAGCAGAAAATGATCCTTGTCTGGTCCTCTGGCATCGGCAGGAAAATGCCAAGGGAGCCGGCTGGGGCAACGACATGGGACAGTTCTGCGGCTGCCTGTGCAGAGCCAGCGACAGCCTCGTGATCTGCCAGTGCTGGCATTAACTAATTCAATTTTCCCCTCAAGAACCAGGACTCTTCTGTAATCCTGCATAATTCTGGAATGGCAGAACTGGAGGTTGGAAGGGCCGATTAAGCGAGGCAGCCTCCTCTGCCCACAGGGGATCGTTCAGGGGGAACTTTGTGATTGAAAAATAGGGATTCAACCAATTACTCACCTAATGGTTTCACTTCATCCAACTCTGCCTCTGAGATCTGCCGTCTCATCTCTCTTTGTAAGCAGCATGAATGGATTATCAAGTTTCATTCTCAAATCATCTGCCAGGCATATTTATGCAGAGTCTCTATCTCTAAGCGAATTGGGGAACGTGAATCTCTTGCCACACTGCGGCTGAATATTCTAGGGAAGGTGTACAGGCAGCCCAAGCCGGCTTGCTGTGAGGGTTTATCTCACGGCATGCGCCCTCGGCTGGAGCCAGGAGCTGCCCTGAGGCGCGGGGCGAGCTGTCGGTGCCGGCGGGCGGCGCGCACCGAGGCGGTGCTGCCGCCGGTGATGTAATGCCACCTCCCGCCGCCGCCCCGCGGGGGCCCCGCACTGATGCGCGGGCGGCTGCGCTTGTGCCTCCGTTCCGAGGGCCGGGAGGCTGCCGCAGGAGTCTGTCCGTCCCGCTGTGTGTGTCCGTCCGTCCCTCGGTGTCCGTCCGTCCCGCGGGTGTGTCCGTCCGTCCCGCCGCCCCGGGATGGTCGCGGCCGCGCTGCGGGCGGTGACCGGCAGGGGGAGCCCGCGAGCCGCGCGGGGCCCGCGCCGCCCCCGCCCGCACGTGGCGCGCGCCCCGCTGAAAAGCCGCGAGCGGCCCCGCGGCCGCCACTGGCGCCGGCAGCGCCCGCCCCGCTCCGCTCCGTCCTCCCCTCCCTCCATCCCTCCCTGCCGCCGCCCGATAATTCCCGCTGCTCCGCCGCCACCGCCCGGCCCGCGCTGCCCTCCGCCATGGTGCGCGGCGTCGGCGCTTCGCAGCCTCCCCTGCATCCCGCAGCCCCGCTGCCGTGAGAGCCGCCGCGCATCCCTGGCGCTGCGGCGGGCAGCGGGCGCACGCAGCTGGCGCTGACCTGTTGCAAGAGCCGGGCTTGTCTTGAGGATCTTTTCTCTAGGTCTTTTTTATTTCTTTTTTTTTTTTTTTAAAGCTTCTTGACGGGGGAAGTTTGCTCCCCAGCCTGTGGCCCGGCTTCCTCCACACCCTTTCCTCCTCCTTTTCCTCCCTTTTTCCAGGATCCGCTGCCTGGGGCCAGAGGAGGTCTCCCTCGTTCCCCCCGGCCCAGCGCTGGAGCTGGGGGCACCCCGCGGGCTCCGGGCTCGCCCTTTCCCCCGGCGGCGGCGGCGGGGCGGCCCCGGGAGCGCGGGGAGGCTCCGCCAGTGCCCCGGGCTGCCGGGCCGCCACCATGGCCAAAGTGGCGGCGGAAAGTTGCGGGGCAGCGCCGGCCGAGGACTTGTCCAAGGTGTCGGACGAGGAGCTGCTCAAGTGGAGCAAGGAGGAGCTGATCCGCAGCCTCCGCCGCGCCGAGGCCGAGAAGATGAGCGCGATGCTGGACCACAGCAACCTGATCCGCGAGGTGAACCGCCGCCTCCAGCTCCACCTCGGCGAGATCCGCGGCTTGAAGGTAGCGGGCTGGGCAGGGTGGGAGCCCTGAACTTTGTGCGGTGCCTCCGCGTCCCCCGCCCGTCCCGCCGGGTGCAGTCTCGTCAGGTGGATGGTCTGGGAGCGGCTGCTCCCGAGAACCGCAGGAAAAGTGGATGAGGACGGGGGTGAATAGCGTTTGATCACTCTTAATAAATCAGTCAAGTGTCCAGCTGAGAGATGACCAGCTACTCGGCAGGCTGTGGGGCACAGCTGGTTTATGCTCTGCCCCAGTGTTCTTTTGGGTTGATAAAAACGCTGAAGTCTTGTCAGCTGGCGTTAGACTTCCTTGGTTTTGAGAGAGGTGAAATGATCCTGCCTGAAGTGCAGGAGAAACGTGGGTTTGTGTAGCTCACGCTGTTTTCTGTCACTGTTTTCAGACGACTTAGCCAGTCAGGCAGGCTGCTGGAGAGAGTTGGTCATTTCCAGGATGCAGTGCAGTGTGTGGCAGGTGATGGCAAACCCTCCGGCTCGGGTTGATCAGAACCGATCCCTAATTTACTGCCCGAAGAGACATCTGGTAACACATCTCTGATCAAACCATCCTCAGCTGTGTGCTCGTGCAGGCTGCAGTCAGGGGCACAGCAAGTCTGTAATGGCTTATCCCTTCTTAATTTCACTCCCTTGGTGGATGAGAAGCTTAGTCCCTAATGCTTCCTTCCCACTTCTAAGGACTGGGAAGAAAGTGTAACTGCTTACAGGGCATTACCTTGCTTGTGGATTACAGACCTAGAAAGTTACCTTAGAGTAGGCAGGAATACAGAACATTTTCTGGTTTATTGCTGGGAGAATTTAGAGGAAATTCCTTCAGTGAGGCGAGGGTGGAGGGAAGGAGAGAAGAGACAGAGATACACTGTGGGCTTTTGAATTATTACAGGAAAGTGCATTAGAAGAGAGTTCTTCGTTTGTAGAATGGCTTTAGATGGCAGAATTATTGAGAAAGTGTCTTTGATAACAGTGTGGCATAAAATAAATAGCTCATGGGGGAAGACAGTTCCTGCCTCCCAAGTTTTTGTCTTCTGCAGAGTATGAGTGTGTGTGTCCCCTGGGTGGTGTCTGAAGGTAAAAGAGACCCAACAGTGGTAGTATTGAGTAAAACTAAAGCTTGTATTTTAAATGCAAGTTCAATTACAGCAGTAGTATCTTTCTCCCAGTTATGTGCCAGATTTCTTCATCTTCCAGATAACTAACACTTAAGATGGGGTAGGAAGGAGTCACAAATTCCTCTCTCAATTCCAAAGTCCTCAAGTCTTGTTTGACTTCCGCCTTTTGCTCAGATGCCTCAGCTGCAACTTTCAAAACAAATCTGGGACAAGGAAGTTTTTTTGAAGCCTGTGTTGGTGCCTGGCAATGTCCCTCCTTTGTCCTGTGAAATAACTGCTCCATGAGTAAGAATGACCAGCTGGATGGGTGTCTCCTGCTTCCTCACTGAGGAACTGTGGACTTCCACAACTTTTTTATTCCACTGTGGGATCATTTCAAACATCTCTCACTAGCAGAGGATTTTAAGGACACCTCAAAGCTTCATTGAGATTTTTTTCCGTTGTCAAATACAGGTTGAAATTGTTCAAATTCCAAGTTATTTTGAGGCAAAAATCAGACAAACCCAGGCATTCATGCACCTGAATCAAGTAGAGTTACAAAAGCTTCCTTCTCTTAGGAAACTGTGCTAAAATGGTATTTCCATGAGACTGACTTTTTAACAACTGTGGCTAATCCCTAGTTATGTCATACATAAGGAATGACTATGTAGATTATGGGAGAAAGATAAATATGATCAAAAGTCCAAACTAGAGGGACAAAATACTGAAATCTGCTGTAGTAATACCCTGAACATTTCTTCTTCAGAGCATTTGCTTCAGACTGTTCCTCACTTAGGGAAAGGCATAGAATCATGTGCTTCATTTTGTTTAGTGAAAAATCTGTTTAACCAGATTATTTCAGAGTGGCTGAAGCAATCCTGGTCAAGTGATGACTGACAAGGCTTTTAATGCCAATCAAAAACAAAATTCAGCAAACCCCAGTTTTTAAAAAATCTCAAAAATTGTCATCTTTATATGTGGCTGCTTTAGGGAATAGGGAGTATAAATGTTAATAATTAATTATTTAAGAGAGATTGCAATTTTTTACGTACCTTGCACTTTTATTTAGCAATAACTTGCAGGTGAATATTTCTCATGGGAGTGAGATCATCATGAGAGCACTTAAAACCTTTGCCCAGACTGGGAGCTGAATTACTCTGATATTTAGCATGAAAATTAATTAAGCACCTGAAACTTTTCTGCTGTATCACAAGTTAGCTCCAAGCTAGGGGCAGTTTTTGCTGGACAGCAGCTTTGTCTGCTCTGAGTATGGTGCTGTTACAACGTGCCAGATCTACACATGGAATTATTTATGCCTCACTGGAGTGCTTAAATATGAGTTTGCAGCAGTGCTGTCCACTGGCCTGGCTAACAGTTTAACACCAATTCCTTTAGACACTGCTCTGTCATGATAATCTTTCTTTTAGGACATCAACCAGAAGCTGCAGGAAGATAACCAGGAGCTGAGGGACCTTTGCTGCTTCCTGGACGACGACCGGCAGAAGGGCAAGAGGGTGTCCCGCGAGTGGCAGCGGCTGGGCAGGTACAGCGCCAGTGTCATGCACAAGGAGGTGGCCTTGTACCTGCAGAAGCTGAAAGAGCTGGAAGTGAGGCAGGAGGAGGTGGTGAAGGAGAACCTGGAGCTGAAGGAGTTGTGTGTGTTGCTGGATGAGGAGAAGGGAGGAGGGGCCGGCAGCCGGAGCTCCATCGACAGCCAGATCAGCCTGTGCCAGCTGACTGCCACCAGCGCCTACATCAGAGATGTTGGGGATGGCAGCAGCACTTCCAGCACGGGCAGCACAGACAGCCCAGACCATCACAAGCACCACCCGAGCACCAGCCCAGAGCACCTGCAAAAACCTCGGGGGGAAGGCAGCCCTGAGCACCAGAAACACAGGAGCATCAGCCCAGAGCACCTGCAGAAGCCCAGGGGTTCTGGCAGTCCTGATCATCACCTGAAAGGGCCCAGCCCCGAGCATCACAAAACCATTGTCAAAGTACCTGAACCACAAAAGCACAGCAGCAGCAGCCCAGAAACTATCCCAAAGCACGTTTTGAGTAGTAGCCCTGAACACTTTCAAAAGCAGAGGCCTGGTGGTAGCCCCGAGCATCAAAAGCACAGCGGGGGCAGCCCGGATCACCTGCAGAAGCACACGCCCAGTG
Organism: Erithacus rubecula; assembly: GCF_903797595.1. Classification (NCBI taxonomy): domain Eukaryota; kingdom Metazoa; phylum Chordata; class Aves; order Passeriformes; family Muscicapidae; genus Erithacus; species Erithacus rubecula. The sequence goes on along the minus strand of NC_136685.1, from coordinate 107,520,106 downwards.
GAAGTACAGAGCACCTGCACAAGGTGAGGGGTACGAGCCCAGAGCACCTCAAACAGCACTATGGAGGGAGCCCAGAGCACCTCAAACACCTCAGCGGAGGCAGCAGAGAAGGGACCCTCAGGAGACAAGTGACAGAGGAGCTGTCCCCTCACCACAGGAGTTTGTACAACGGCATGAATGGTGGGTCAATGCTCGGGGCGAGAGCTCGCTTTGGGAATTGCTAAGGTAGCTCTGCAGCAGCAATGGTGTTGGGTGTGAAATGGAGGGCAATGAGTCTGGTGTCACCATTATTCCTTTAGCAGATCACTTCATTGGAGCGCACGTTTGTCCATCCAGCAGGTGTGGGGTAGATTAAAGAAGAACAGGAAAAGTGCATTTGGAGTTTTGGTGAGGAGAAGCTCTCAGCTCTGACCCTGCTCTGTGGCTGGTAGATGTAAACTGTTTGTCCCTAGGAGGATTTGTGTTTGCATAAGAGAGGGCTTGCATTATGTTTCTTGTCCTGCCTATATCTGAGTCAGCAGAGTAGAGGTGAGTGTCTCCAATTTCATTTCCACCTTCCTAATCTGCCTTGTCTGTAGGTTTAAAGACTTTAAAGTTTCCTGTTTATTGATTGAAGGCTTCATATATCCTTTTCCATAAACTTTGGAAAAGACCCCAGATGAAGAATAGGCTCAATAGAAATGAATCTGATTGCTCCTAAAGCTTTTCAAAGCCTTGAGTTTGCATTTTTTTAATCATAACAAATTAAAAATTTAGGAAGATCAAGAAGGGTTTTTTTTTTTTTTGCTGTTGTTATTGCTGCCTTTTAGAAAGGATTCCAATAAACATGCCTATTTTTGAAGAGCTGCGTATCCTGACTGATAGAAATAAATTATTTGTCTTAGAGTCACAATGTAAGTATTCTGTTATTTTGAAAACTCCAAAGTTCAGATGTCCTACTCTGCTGTAGAAATAACTCATTTTAGACTTAGCAGAATTCCTATAGCCTGCTGCCTTTTATTTCTTCCATGTGCTTTGGGATGTTCTCATGAAAGCAATTAGTGTCCTAGTTAAAAACCCTTTTCTCAGACCTCTGCACTTTGATTTGATGTCGAGCTCTGCAAAAGTGATGATTTTGCCTTAGGAAATTGTCTTGGATGGAATTTGTTTCCATTTCACAATCAGCTGTGAGAAGCTGTTGGCATCAGTGGAAATGACCACGTGGGTTTCCTTGTGAGATGGGTGCTGTCCTCAGAATTTGTCACACTGGTCCAGTTGCCTGTTGGGATTAACTTGCACAGTGCCTTCAGTTAACCCCTCTCTGCAGGGGCAAATCCACTTTGTTTTCAGTGAAATGTGTGTTTGTGACAGGGCTGACCAACCCCAACATGGTAAGTGTACTGTAAACTCCTCTTTTTAAAGATTTTAAGGTGATTAATAAGGTGAGTGACAGATATGTGAAGATAATTAAAGTTGGTCTTGCACAACTTCCATTAAATGCTGTATTTTTCTCCATCCAGTTCTTTGTGTTAACTATTGACCTTCTGTAAGTAGCACCAAGTATGGAGCCAGATTTCCTACAAGTGCCTTGTTTCTTGCACCCATGATGTTCATCAGTCCACCACAGTTTATGTAGGAAGGTGGTCCAAGGTTTCAAGTACGTATTTTTAAAACTCACTCATGGGAAAAGGAAGAGATGGTTTTTGTGCTGTCAGCATTGCAAGATTTCTGCTTGTTTGGGTTTTTTTTTTCCTCCAAGTAGCCTTGTTAAGAACCAAATTCCTAACAGTGCAGTGAAAGCAGTTGTTACTTTATTTCTGAGCTGACTGGCATCCTTTGTGCAGCATATTTCAGCTGTCAAAAGATTGGACTCAGGCCACAAGGTGCTGGAGAGGGCAGCTGGTGCTTTGGGAGGATCTTTATTGACTTTAATCAGAGCTTTGCCTGCCCTGTGCTTTATATAATCACTTTTACAGAGAAGTCCCCTTTGGTTTGACAACTTCTCTCACCAGAAACTTGCCAAACCTCTTTTTTTCATATTTATGTAATTTAATGCAAGTTTAAGGTTTAATTCTGACATCTGTCTGACCTTGATCCAACTTGGTAAGACTCTTGACAGCTCTGCTGTGAGGAAAAGCTTTAAGCTTTAGGGAAATACTTGGTCTTCACAGCAAGGCTGAATCCTTCTGGGTATTTTGTGTTTTGATTTTGTCAGCTACTGCAAAGTTGTGGGCAGCAGTTAATATGGAAGTGGTGGAAGTGCTGGTCATTATAGCTTGTTATTGTTGTGAAAATGATGTGTAAATCTTAATTTGGATTTCTGTATGTACCTGACCCTGCCAGCTGAGTGTAGGCAATAAAAATCCTGATCTTGTTGTAAGGAATGCTGAAATTGTGACATTGGGAGTTAGGGAATGGCCTGGAAACCTGGCCCTAAACCCTGATGAGCAATACCAAAGGGCAGGATTTTGATTGTGATCCCCAAGTCATGCAGTGAGTATATTGTATCAGATTGGTGGAATCCAGTTTGTTTTCAAGTTTGGAGTCTCTCTAGCAGGCAGATGTTTGCACATCTGTGTCATGAGTTTGCAGGGCACTTCTAAACTTGTGGACTGTCATGTGAGCAGCAGGAATCAAGTGCTGGTGACCCTAAATGATGAATGGCAGAGACAGTGCTATTCAAACACAACGTGTTTTGATATTTAAAGGAGTAAAATGCAGTATTTTAACTACTTAGTCAGAATTTGCCAGAGTCATTACAAGCCTGTCCCACCTGCCTTGGTCTGAACTGGACTGTGAATCATGTCTGAGAGGAGAAGTTATTCCTCTGCATGTCAAACCTCATTCCAAAAGTGCCGTGCTCTCTACCTGGGCCTGATGTTGCTAATTGGAAGCAGGTTTGTGAGCAGCCTGGCTATTCCTGGAGCAATGGGAGCTCCTAGCAGCTCCCATTTAGCTGGATTTGTGATCCTGTCAGCACTGGTGCCCCCAGGGAAGCAGTGGATTCCACAGGGTGCTGTTTGCTCCCCCAGAGCTGGGGCTGTGGGATGGATCAGAGAGGCTGCAGCTGCAGCCAGAGCAGTTGCAGTGTAATATTCCAATGCCATCAGGAATGGGATGTGCAGCTGGAGCTGCTTTGCAGGATGTGTTTATGCATTAATCATTGGCCTCCATGCATGTTTTAAGCTATGTGGGAAGTTACCTCAGCCTCTTGCTCACAGGCACAGCTGAAGGAATAAAGGATGAGGTGATAACATTTCCTTTCATAATTCTCCTCATCTTCTATGCTCAAAGGTTTGATCTTGGCATTTTTTCTTGTATGACATGCCAGCTTTCATTTATGAGATTTATAAGGCTTTAAAAAAAACCCTCTGCTTCATGGTTCTCCTGCATATTTTTCTGAAATGAGTGTCCTTAGCCTTTGGAGTGTCAGAAAATGGGATGGGAGAGCTAAATTTGGCATGGTGCCTGTTAATTGAAAACACATGTATTTAATTCTAGAGGTTTTAACCAAATAAAACATGATAACAATCTTTGGCTGTAATCACACCTAAATGCTCTGGGTAATGAGAACAAAGGTATTTAGGATAGAAAGATTGCTGAAATTAGAGAGAAAATGCCAGCAGTAAAAACATTTTGAGAAGAGAGCATTAATGCACCCTAGAAGAATATGTGACAATTTAGCTCTGACACAGATATCTGGGGTGTAAGTGCCTCTATAAATTGATCTGCTTTCAGCATTTGCAGTCTAAGTGTTGGTTTTTTAATCTAAGTGATTTATTTTCAGCTTTCTATTTTAAGAAGTCCTTTGTTTTACTGTGAGCTTTGAATTTTGTGTGAAAGGAAGGTATCCAAAGGCTTTCATGTGTGCTTCTTGCTTCCTGCTGAGGTTATTAATGAAGAGAAGTCAAACTGCTGACTAACACCTCCTGTGCTGCTGGGGGTGTGAGGGCTCTTACAGAGCAAATGCAGCATCACCTCTCCTTGAGCTAAGGTGTTTGTAGGCTAAGCAGAGACTCAGCATAAATTTTGGGCACTTTTTCTCTTATAGATGCACTTGTGAGAAGGAAAAGTGAATTAGAAAACACTGCACTGAGTCAAAAAGAGGAAACTGCAGTGTGACCACAGAGAGGAAAAAACTCAGAGCAATGTTACTGAGTTACCTGTACCCTGTCTGTGCAAACAGCTCCCCTTTGCTGGCTGGGAGTGGGATGATGTCATGTTGCCATGCATGTTTGCTTACATGTTGTGTTTCTCAAAGCTGAAATGCAAATAATCTGTCATTAATGGCACTGCACAGCACTCTGTGTGATTTGATCCTGGTGGCACCCACCACTGCACATCTGGGAGCCTGAGGCAGCATTTCTTACTTTTCAGTGTAACCAAAGGCTACAAGGATCTGTACAATGAAGTGACATCATGTTTATTTCAGGTATTTAATTTTGAAGTGTGGAGCTCTGAAGCTTTGTCAGTCAGAGTTTTTCAACAGAACTCTGAAGGTTTGATGTCAAACTTGTAAATTGGTTCTAGCTGTTCCACACTGTAAGAGAACTGGGGCATGAGATGTGAATATGGATGTGACTACAGCATGCTGCATTTATTACCCAACTCAGTTTTTTGTGGAGTGATTTATCATGCTGAAAATGTGTTTTGTAGTATCAAAGCATTGAACCTTCTAGTTCTATGTTGTAGAACTTTTGGGAGAGGTTTGCAATTCCATGTCCTTAGCTTCACTGACAAAACTAATTTGGATTTGCACATTTTGGTGTGTGTGGATCATCCTTCCAGCAAAACTCTTGGTATGTTACTGGCAGAGTTCAGCCTCTCCTTATGGAGTGTGGCCTGGTTTCACAGGGCTGTTTGGGCATTCAGCAGCAATTCCTGCAGGCCAGGGGCTGATCCCAGGGGCACACAGGGCTGGCTGCAGTGGGATGGGCAGGGGCACTCAGCTGCACAGCCCCTCCTGCTGCAAGGCTGAGAACCCCCAGCACCTTCTGGGAAATCCCTGCAGAGAAGCTGAGTTCTTTCTCATGGTGATTGGGTCAAGGTGTGTGAGCCATTTGCCTTTATCTCAGAGCTTATCAGGAGTTTGCATGGCTGCCAGTGTTGTCTGAAATAAGTGGGCACACTTGTTATTTTATTCTTCTTAGTGCCAAATGGCACGTCTTCACCTTAAAGCCTTGTCTGAGTCCTTACATACAGAGAGTACCTTTAACCTGAGCTCAGGAGCTCGTGCATCAGCTCCTCACACAGCTTTGGGAGTTAGTGCTGTGAGTTTAGAACAGTAAAATAATGGGTTTGGAAATATTAGTGATTACATTGTAAAATTCTCTGAGCTATGGCACTTACAATGCAGTCAGTATATTACAATAACTTTTGGTTAGTGCTGCTTGTTTAAGACATTCAACTTTGTAGTGTATATTATGTTTGCCAGTCAGAATATCCTGGCTCTACTGTTCATCTATTAATGTTTTTTTTTTTTTTAATTTTAAAATTTTATTATGAACTAAACAATGGGGAGTTGTGCAGGGGTTGGAGCTGAATGGGTTAAGAGTTTGGGAAGAGTGGCAGGCAGTGTAGTGTGGGGTTCAGATTTTGTACTGCCCACACACAAAGTGCAGGGATGTTGACAGGAGTAAGGGACAGTGAGGCATTCCAAATTACAGGGTATTTAATGAGGTATAATAAAGCCTTGTGTACATAAGAAAATGACTCTGGCAATGAAAATTCATTGGCTTCTGAGCTAGTAAGTTATGCCTTAATTAGTAAACTGAAGCACAGCTCATCTTGGGTCATACTGTCATGTGCAGAGATATATAGTTACTGAGGGAGCACTGAGAATTATCTTCAAGTCATGATCTTGATGTAAATCCTGTCTGCCTGTGCTTCTTCACTGGTCAAAGGGTGGTATTTGTGAAGAGAATCAGCTAGGACTGAAACATAGCTTTGGATTTTGCTTAATGCAGAAAGCAGTACAATAATCTGTTTGAGAGGGGATGAGTTATACAAGTATAACATGGGGGGTGATGGGCATAAACTGAAGTTGTCTTTAAAAAGCTTAGCAGTAATGATATTACTCTGTGTAGTGGACTTTGTAAATTTATTTTTTAAGTGCTTTTAATTCTGCAAGAGTTTGGTGTGCAGCATGGAAGTGTGTGCAAATGTATTGATTGTGAATGGGAAAGCTGCTACCTTGAGCTAGGCTGTCTTAAAAGATGAACAGTTCTGTGGAGGCTGTGAATAACAAATAGTCTTAGTTCTACTGGTCACTTTTGGGGAATATTTGCATTGTTTCTGTGACATTGATGGGGAGTGAAGAAACCAGCAGCTCTGGACCTGTGTAGTTCAATAAGAACATGTTTCTTCTACACTTTATTTTTTATTTGCATGGTTTATATGACTTTTAATGGTTTGTAAAAGTGCATGGAGTAAATGAAGTGCTTATTTGGACCAGTGAAAGAGCAGTGCTCAAGCACTGTCAAGAGTAAAAGATGTGTCCTAGCTGAAAAAGCCCAGTGAGCCACGTGGTAACCAACAATATGGAATGTCTCCTAAAGATCTCCTTTTTGGTACTTCCTCAAGGTTACACAAATTAATCCCAGAGCCTTTATGCCTGTAATATCAAACATCTCTACCCTGATCAGTAGTGAGATAGCTCCTTCCCATGTTTGACCTCAAAACTCACTAGATTTTTCACTGCATCTCTTTAAGCTCCTGCGAGCTGTGAAAATTTGCCTTGATTGACTGTGGAGCCTGTACCTGTGACTTGGATTCAAAGGAAAATAGCAGAAAATACCCTTTTTACAAAGGGTACAGAGCTTGTTCATCACTCCATGATAAGCTCCCACTTAGGCCAAGTGCAGAAAAGCTGGAGAAAAGCATTGATTGCTGACCCACATCCCCTCTTGGCTTCTGAGTCTCTTTTTGGTTTACACTGGACAAACTTTAATGATGTTCAAAATCCATCTTATGACTTTTGTGGTCTGCAAACATTACTGAGGACATTAAGATCAGCCTCTAAAAATAGTGTTGAATTATGAAAAGACAAAAAGAACATTCCACTGGAGGCAGATGAATATATCAAGCATAAACACATGAATGCTGTGAGGCAGAACCTGCACATTGACTCAGATCCTTCCAAGGATTTGAGCACTTCACTCCTTGTTGGCACCTGACTTGCACTGAAATGGGATGCTCACACAGAACAAGATGCCTAAATATCCCCCTCATGCACTGCTCTGAATGAAGTCACTTGTCTGTCACTGTCATTCATCTTGTTTGCTTGGGTCCACTTTAGAAATTTTATGTAACCTGAAGTTAAATTTTGAATTTTAGGTTTTTGTACTGTCACTAAGTCCATAAAGAAAACATGACAAGAAAGCATTCCAGCAATGATTTTTTCCTAACCAGCCCTCCAGTCACCAAGACCAAAGGCTCTTCAGTGTGAACTGAACAGCAGAAGACACCAAATCTTTGTCTCTTCCAGGTACAGGTGCCAAGAGCTCTTTGTTTCATTGCTGGTGTTGGGACTTGATGCCTGGCCTGCACTCCTGTCCACACTCCTGAATGCCACATAGAGACCTCTTAAAACTGTAGCACCTGAAGGTATTTTGGTGAGCTATGAGGACAGAAGATCCTGAGTTTTTATTCTAAAAATTCCTAATTTCAGCATGAGGGCATTGGATTTGTGTTTTAGCTTCTCCATGAACATAATCAAATGGGAAAGTTTTTTGGTTGGTGTGGGTTTTTTTTTGTTTTTTTTTTTTTTGTTTTTTTTTTTTTTAAACTTTGGAGTGACTGGAATGTTGTATTCAGCCTGTATTGTTGGGTTGGCCAACAGCATAGAAATGACTGGTCAGACTGTCTTGGAAGCATGGATCCCAGAGTTTTATGCTGTCAAGTCATTCCATCACCCTGGATTTGTCAAGAATTAATTGGACAGTGTTCACTCCTTATATTGATCACAAATATTACAAATGCATCCAGTTGTATCCCTGGCTGGGAAGCTCCAAAAGGAGATGTAGCACAAAAGGACTTGCATGACCCACTTTCATGATAACTCTACAGTAATGCAAATTAAAGTGTATTTACTTATCAACTGCCACCTGGAAATGTGTCCTTCAGGCACAGAAGTCAGTTTCCTGGGCAACATATTCTAATTCCACCTTTCCTGTTTCATGTGTTTTTATTTTCTTTTTTTAAACTGAAAAAAGAGAGTTGATTCCAGTGTCACATTGGAAAGTGGATGTTTGAAGGATTGGTGAAGAATGTTTGAATGAGAAGCAGTTTCTATTAGTGTTGAAAGCAAAATAGTGTTGAATTTATCACTGAAAAGATCTATAGTTGAAATGTAGCAAACCTTGGCTGTGTCTGCTTTGTGCTTAGTAGAGCTGCTCATGTGTTTTTCAGTCACTTGATGTTAGATATTGTCCTGCATGTCACTTAAACCTAATGTAAGATTTTTGGATATTCCTTGTCCTTGTTACAGGGGAAACAGGATCTTGACTGCAAAGATACAATCAGGTGATGCTTGTTCCCAAATTTAACACTTAAACGCTTTTAATACCTCTTATTTTGTTAGATTTTGATTTGTTTGTGCAGTGCTGCTCAGAAACATCCTGATGCACAGGAAGCAAATAGGCTCTGGAAAATCCTGGGAAAGAATATCTAGTGCAAGATAAAAGTTACTAGTAGGTTTTTACTCCCTGGAATGAGAAAAATCTAGCTAGTGTTTGCATTTTATTAGGTAATGTTGCTCCCCAGGGAAGCAGGAACATTTTTGTGAGGCTTGTTGGTCTGTGGCTTTGCCCATCAGGTGTCAGGGGGAGTGGCTGCTGCCTGAATCAGCTGTTTGATTTACATCCCAGCTTTTGGGACTACTGGGATGGGGCCCAAGTGCCAGATTTGTGTCCCAACAGTGGGAAGGGTTCTTTGGGAGAGTTTCTTACTGCTCCAGGAGTCTCAGCAGAGCACAGGCTCAGTTGGCCACACCCAGAGACACCTGTTGCAAACAAATTTCAGCAAACATAGATTTCTCTGTTTTAAAGGTGTAAATCAGAAGTGGCTCTTTGCCCTGTAGTTTGTAGGTCCAGTTCTGTTTCTGAGCACCATCCCTTCAGCAATCTAAATTCAGGATTCAATTTCTAACTGAGGGCTTGAGCCAGCTCAGATCTGTGGAGAACCAGGGGTGGGTGAGACTGTAGACCTTGGCTTGGCATGATTCTGGGTTATCACCTGTGGATCTGTCCATGTCCTGCTCCATCTCTGTTTATTTTCCATGCCATGGAAGGTGTGCCCTGATAGCAAACCAACCAGCTGGGCTAGAGGCTGACTGTGTGCAGCTGGGGGATTTTGGGGAGAGCTCAACAGACATGGGGGTAATCAAACCTTGAATCTTGTTCTGGTTTTGTCATCATGTGTTTTTATGTGTGTTGTGCAGAGAACTTCTCCCTCTGAATACAAAGCCAAGTGCTGAAAAGTCCAAACCAAAGTGTAAGCCAGCAAAAGAAATGTTCAGTGACACCTATTTTCACAGATTCACAGTTTATTCTGGATTGGAAGGGACCCACAAAGATTATGGAGTCCAACTCTTTAGTAAATGGCCTGTGGAGATTGAACACACAACCTTGGTGTTATGTGCTGAATTCATCATCAGGGGGAAAGACTGGAAATCTGTAGCATATTGGTCATCAGATTAGCAACATTTATGCCTCTTCTGGAAATGGCCTTTGCAGTATGTCTGTCCTTTTCAGGCTCAAAAGTTTCTGCTCTGGTTCGTGCTGCAGAAGCTTTCTGAGCTCCATGGAGTCCTGTGAGCTTCTGAAAGGTGCAGAGCAAGTCAATGACACCAGAGGTGGGACTGGGGTACCCAGGGGAGAGGAGGATGTTACTGCTTCCCTTTGCTCCCTTGCTTGCTGTGGGAAGCCATTGGAAAGCCCTGTCCTTGAGCAAATGCCTGCACTTGTCAGTAGTGCCTGGTTCCCACTCACAGCTCTTATCAATGCTTCTGGAAACAATGTACCAACCACACAAATACTGTCATCACCTGTGCACTAAGAACCTGAGCTAAACCAAAGACAAGGCAGGATTAATCAGCCACCAACTAATGCAGATTTCCTGAGGTTTTGCTGCTGATTATAACATTGCATCAAGCCAGGTTTCTAAGAGCTTTGTTCTTAGATTAGCCTGTTTTCAGCATGGTGCAAAAACTGGGCTGAAGTTACGTGCCTAGAAAACACCTTTCTGAACAATCAGCTTGAGACAAACACTTTCAATGTGTTTCCTTTCAAAATCAACTTTTAGGGCAATGTTTCCTTCCTTCCTGAATTTCCTGAATTGAGCTAGTGGGAAACAAAGCTATTTTTAGTTCCCTTTTGTGTGTGCAGCATTCCTGTTAGAAGCCATTAATGTACCTTTTGCATTTACAGGCTGCTTAAAGGTGTCCTGGCACACAAAGTGATTTACAATGGATCCACACCTGAAGGGCTGTCATAGCTTTACCAGAGGAGACTCTGTTTTCTGTCCTGTTTCTTGTTTCTGACCTGCTTTTTACTGTTGCAGAGTAGCTGTGTAGCTTGATTTGGGAAAAGAAGATGCTGGTACCAACCAGGGCCATGGGCAGCTCTCTGCTGTGGATTTCAGGCTGCTAACTGGTCCAATCCAAAGGAGCATTCATCTTCCATTAGAATAAAAGTTGCAAATGAACATTCTTGAGCTTTAAAAAAGAGAGAACACATTATTTTGGCAAGATGGTCGGCTGGCCCTCAGCATCCATCAGCAGTGTGGCATGTTGTGACTGTGCCAGGGAGGGGGGAGGTGGATTTAGCAGATCTAAATCTCCACGGCGAGGCTCAGGCTGAACATCTGTGACTTGGCAGATGTGGAAGGATTTGGAGCTGTCGTGGCTGGGTGCCAGCAGACTCCGTTCTAGCAGGTAGGTGGCTGCTGCTCTCTGTCAAGCTCTGCGGGCTGAAATGTTTGTTTAAAGTCCCGTGGAGCCGGCGCTGCGTTCAAGGAACGCCGGGGAAAGTTCTCCCTGTAGTGCCCAAAGCCGGAGCGCTGCTGTACGAGATCACTGCCGCAGGCTCGGCTCCAGGAGGGTCCGTGAGCGGCCCCGGCAGGGCTGGGAACTCTGCGGGGAGCCGGGATGTGACATCCCGGGGGGCAGCCCGACATTGCCGGCAGGGGGATGCACTGACAATCCTGCACAGCAATCCTGCGGGGAGCCGGGATGTGACATCCCGGGGGCAGCCCGACATTGCCGGCAGGGGGATGCACTGACAGTCCTGCACAGCAATCCTGCGGGGAGCCGGGATGTGACATCCCGGGGGCAGCCCGACATTGCCGGCAGGGGGATGCACTGACAATCCTGCACAGCAATCCTGCTCAGGAGCACCAAGTTCTGCACTCCCAGCAGCTCCCTGCCCTCTCACCAAATGTGCTCCGAGTGCAGTCTGATGGCTCAGACTGGGCAGAGATTACAGACATTAGCACTGCTGCTGTTTTCATTTTAATTACAAACCAGAGCAAACACCAGCTTGTGTGTCCTGAGCAGGATTTAGCAATTTGTTAGTCTTTTAATTATCTCCTTCCTAATTAGATTGTTCTGATTATTTGGTAGTTGAAATAAGTGTATATTTTTAAATTCTAGAGGCATAACTTTTGGAAAAAATTCATTGCTTTTCATTTTGCAGACATTTTGTCTTTTTTGCTGAAGTGCAGGAGCATATGGTGCTTCTTCTGAGGTAGCACTTGTCTAAATATCTTTGCTTGTAAAATTTTCTGCAGAGCCATATAATTTTCTCTTGTAAAAACATTCTTGCTGTATTTAACTAGTTTTATAGCTACTTAATGGGATTATCACGTTTTTATAATTGCAAACTTGTAATAGATGTAGGTCAAGAAATTAAACTCTGAACCCTTAATAAGATAAATGAGCAGTAAGTAGTTAGAAAATCAAAGAGAGTAGTAAGAAATAGTGATAATAGTATAAAGAAAATTAAATAGTTTATTAAAACACATCTCAGGTATTTTGAGGGGGTGAAAGCAGTAATTTTAAGCTGATCTCTTGGGCTATCACTGACAGTCAGTAGACACGGAATGCTCTAATAGTGTCCAGAATCCTCACATGGGAGCTGGTTACATCTCTGTTTGTGTTCAGTCTGGTGAACAGGCTTCCCAAGTGCTGGTGTTCCTTCAGAGCCATGGGAGGCTTGAGCCTGCATTAAAAAATGTAAACCAGCAGCACATTCATCTGTGTACAATGAAGGAAGACTGGAAATGTTCCTGAGTGTGGCATAGCCAGGAGAGTCAGAGCAGTGGAATAACCAGAATATTCTGTATATTTTTGTCTACATTGCTAGACTCTTACCCAGCATGAGAGATGATTAGTGAGAGGCTAATTGGCCTGTTAAATAAACATCTTTAGAAATGTATAAAGATACATATCTCAGGAATGATGCAGATGTAAAACTCTTCTTGCACAGCAGTGGGAAATCCATTCCAGGGGCAGTGTGCCAGGCTCCCTCTCTGCTGCCTGGGGCATGCTGAGCCAAGGCTGGAGCTCCTCACAAACCAGGTTCCTTGGGGAATGCTGCAGGGATGGAACATCTCCAGTGCCCAGCAGAGAAGGAGCTGGCCCAGTGATGCCTGGGGGGCAGAGCTCTCTCCCCTGCAGGATCACAGGGGGAGCAGCACAATTGCTGGAAGAGGAAAGGCAGCAGAAGGATGGACTGAGCAGGATCTCCTCTCTCCTGCAGCTGGCTCAGCACTGATTGCATCTCTGGGGAAACATCACTCAGAGCTGGAGGTAGCTTGTGTAGCTGGAATGAGAGCAGGCTGTGTTTGATGCTGGAGGTTTGGAGCCACACCCTGCTGAGTGCAGACAATGGAGCTGCTCAGAAAATAGTTTCTGAGAGTTTTTTTGGGAAGAAGAAAGTGGATGAAGTCAGCCAGATTCAGAGTTATATCTAAGAGTGCATGGGTTGTGAAGTGAAGGATTGAAAAAATGTTAGAAGGGCTCTGGGCAAGGGAAAATGTCATAATCCAGTTACTCAAAGTTGGATTATGTTGTATTTGCCTTGTTTTTGAACAGCCTGAAAATGAAGGTGTGGGAGAGCAGAACTAGATTAAAGGATAACCAGAGCTCCAGCATTTCTAGGTTTGAAATGGTAGGACAAGCTGTAGGTGATGATCACTTATATATCCCATGTTTGTGGTGCTGAATACAGCTGAAGGGTTTTGCTAATGACTGTAGTTTTTCAGTCAGTCACAGGTGTCAGTTTGGTCTCCTGCCCACTCATTGTGCTGGCAGGTGGAGACAGGACATTTATCACTTATTATTAGTACCAGCTGTGCTGCTGCTGGTCCCACCAGCTCCCAGGGGCTGCTCAGGATTTGTGTTTCTGTAGCATCTCTGAGCTCCCCGTGGCTTTTGGTGTCCTGAGCACTTGGAGGAGCTTCTGCCAGTGTTTGCTCATGAGTGGGAATGGAGTTTTGGCAGTCCTGGCAGCTGATAATCTGCAAAAGTGAGTTTCATTTTGTGTGGCCTCCCCTCCTCTACCCAAGTTCTCTATGAAGCAGGATTCTTCCCCCATGTGCTGGAAGGCAGAAATCTTTCATTATGGAGTGTTTAATTTTTCAAATGAATGCTGCCACAGTATCAGTCAATATTCTGTGTTAGTTGAACTGTGCTGTTGAATCTGAGTTTTCCTAAAAAAGGAGAAAGCAAGCAAAATATTTTTTCTATCCGCTTTTACTAAATTAATCTTAATGATTTATGCAAGTCGTTACTATGGGTCCTTTGATTATTGTTGCTGGTGGAAAAGCAATTACATTGGAAAACCAACTGCAACTCCATTGTGAGATTAAACCCTACAGTTCTAGTTCTTTTCCTTGATTTGTTTTTAATAGTGGGTGGTTTATTATTCAGAGTAAGACAGGGATCCAGGAATCCCTCCTGGCTCCCCTTGTTAGTCCCTGCTAGCAGCTGTTTGGAGTTTGTGGCACTGAGAAGTTCCTACAGGTGCCTGTGCTTTGGGGCTTGGAAAAAATGCCAGGTGAAGTGAATCTGTGAGAATCTGATGGTTCATTTGGTGTGTGGCCATACAGGGTAGCAGCTCATTTAGGAGACCACTTGTCTCATTTTAGTTCAACTAGAAAATGCTCACTCAGCTGCACAGGTAGGACTATCCATCTGTGCACCTATTATGGGATCAGATTAATTAAAGAAAAACAGTGAATTAACTCCAGTTACTAAGGTTGCCATGAATTGTTCAGTAATAATTTAATCCTCTGATACACAGGTAGCAGGCACCTTATAACTAACATGTTAAACTACAAATTTCTGATACAACATGTGTTTTGAGGGTTTTAAAATTTTGTTTTCAGCATTGCCAAATAGCCTTACAAAGGTAGAAGGTTTGAAAGCTTTATTGGGTAATTTGTAATGCTTAGTTTTAGCCTTAGGACTATTTCTAACTATAGCCTGAAGTACCTTTAATCTCTCAGTTTGTCTGAATGGTAATTCTGATAAATTTAACATGAATCAAAGGTACTGTGGGATAGAAGGCTTTCCTGGAAGGTTACTCAGAAAAGAAAAAGGTTTGGTTTTAATTGCACAGGCTGATATGAAATTGTCTTTCTGGTTTGAAAACAGAAAGTGATTACGTGCAATTGCCTGGAAACATCCATCCATCCATCCATCCATCCATCCATCCATCCATCCATCCATCCATCCATCCATCCATCCATCCATCCATCCATCCATCCATCCATCCATCCATCCATCCCACTGCCAGGGTGTTTGTGAAGAGAAAATGTTTATCAGGGAGGTTTTTATATTTCCAATTTCACTGTAAGGCAATATGAGCTTTTTAGGGAAATGTGTAGTTGTGGGCTAAATTCACACTCACCACCCCCCATTCCCTTCATGCTCCTGTACAAGGTTCCAGCTTGGATGTGAATCTCTTAGAGGGAAATTCCAAGTCTGTATCCAAGGGATAGGTCAGTGCAGGAAGGTGCACTGGGGATGACATGGAGCTTGTACAAATAAGCTCAATATTCACATTGCAGTCTCTCTGAGATGCCACAATGAGGGAGAAAATAGAATTAACACAAGTGTTGCCAATCCATTACTGTGCTGAGAGCAGGAAATCAGCCACAAATTAATGTTATGGAAGTCTGGGAGCCATCCTTGCTGGGCACCAGGCTCTGCCTAGTGCTTCAAAGAATTGTGAGTGGCTTGCACTCAGGCTCTGTGACAATCTGTGCTTGCATTTCTGGAGATTGGAGTTGGGCTTTGCCTGCTTCTTTTTGACATCACTGGTGACAGCTGAGGGCCAGCAGTGTTTGCTAAAGAGATAAAATGTTTTAGGCTGATGGCTCTTCTTGAAGAAATGCAGATTTTAGTCACTGATAATTGAAAATTACAATTACTGTGTGATTTTGGAGGTGGTTTGGAGTGTTTTTCCTCTTAAGCCAAGGAATTGCTTAAAGCATTTCACTGGAAAATGGAACTAGATGGAGAAATGTGGTGGTTAAATTGTGGAACCTGTGGATGAAGTTCTGCTGTGTTGCAGTTACTTCTGTGGGCATCACAGGAACAAACATGGTGCAGTGGTAAGCCCAGAAACCTGAGGGTAAATAATTTATTGAATGTATCCTAATGTGAGATGTTCTGGTGTTACATATCTGGAATGAAAAGAGCATCACATGATTTTTCAGTCAATCTTCTTCACTAAAGATGTAAAAAAGAAAAATCCATATACACTTACAGCCCAGGTTATTTCTTACACATGCAGGAGAGAGATCTGAAGTACAATCAAGGAAATACTGAACCAGGATTGCTGAGCTTGTTTTCCTGCCAGGAGTGGAGTCCTTGAAGCAGGAATAAGAATTAGGATTGCCAGGAGCAAGAACTGACCTTTCAACACTTGGGATACTGTAAGTTGGCAGATCACAGGGGTAGTTCCAAAGCAGAATTCCCAGCCTGCCCAACCCCATTTTGATGAAAAATGGAATGTCAGAGGTAGAGGGAATATTTATCTTGCTGCAAAGAACCATTCACACAATGATTATCTTGATTTTATTTTCACAGGAACATATCTTTGGTGTTTAATAGTCAATACCTTCTTTGAGTCTTTGCTTCCCACAGTAACCCAAGTATGAAAAATCAGTGGGAAAACAGAGAAGGAAACAGGTGGGGCTGGAATAAAGCCTTGGCACAGTTGGCCACGTGTAGAACATCTTTTAGAGCATTCACAGAGATGAAAAATTGTGACCAGTAAACCATGGGGAGAAGGGATGCAGGGATTTGGCTTTAATTTCATTTTTAGTGGGAAGAAGAAATGAATTTGAATGAGAAATTGATCATGCACAGTGTGATCCTCTCGCAGGAATATTGCCATTGATTTCTGGAGGAATGGGATGTGCCACCTGGTTTGCCTGTGACTGTGCTTTTCTCTTGGTACAGACTAATTCACTGACACTCCAAAAAGCAAAAACCACCACAAATAAACAAACAAAATCTACTTCACTGCATGGAGACTAAATTAGCTTTTAAATCTCTAATATGATTGTTGTGGAGCTGTGGAGGCTGAAGAAACATTCTCCTTGAAATTTTGCTGCTCAGACTAACTCCAGGCTCTTCAGTAGTGGCAATGGTTAATTCATTTTCTAAAGATCACATAGATACATGAGGCTGAAACTTTGTGATTTATTTTGAGCTCTGAGGAATATAATATGAAAACCTATTCAGGTTTTACTGGCTGGCCAGAGAGTGCAGTCAGTTTAATGAGACACAGCTAAATTCACCATGATAAAGTGCTGCTTCGTGCATGAAATAGATGTTGTGGTCCTGTGCTGGTGATTGATGATTTATTACCTTCAAAACTGTAGAGCCAACGTGCAGAATTAATTTTGAGCACATTATTCATTGTTTTTACCTCCTGGAAACTTGTATGATTGATACACATAATTTAAAAAAAAAGACCAAACTCAAAAATTAACTATGAGAGATTTTAAGGTTGTGCATTTTACAACACCTCCTTCTTCCCCACGAGATGTTTTACAAACCTAATGTAGCCTCAGTTTGTGCTGCAGAAGATGTTGATAGCTCACTTTATTTATCAAATTCCTGGTTTTACCCTGTGAAGCTGGGAGCATCAGCTGGGAACCCCAGGCACTGGGACTCCACTCCCAGGGAAATGCCCACAGCAGGGCTCCCTCAGCCAGGGGAGTTTTCAGCTCCCTGAGAGTCTTGTAGCTGCTTTTACCCTTTAACTTCTGGGGAAAAAAATCTGCTCAGGCAGAGGATTAGCACCAGAAAACTGAGAGGAGAATCCACAGCAGCAAATGGAGAGGGGAGAGGTGTGGTAGAGGCAAGGGAAATGATTAATGTGCTGTGGTTATCTCTCTGGAGCACAAGCACCCCATGACACAGTTTTGGGATTTCTTCTTAGGGTCTGCCTCTTGCACTGTGGGGATTTGAGGAAACCTGTGCTGCTCCCCTAGTGGGTCCCTTACACTCAGGGCTCTAAAAATACCCATTTACATACCAGCCTGACCTGGAGGTCTCATTTTGGCAGTGCTGGGTCTGTAGGCTGAGTGCTGATGGGTGAGAAGCTCAGCTCAGCAGTGTCAGCCTCCAGGGCTGTTGGTGTCTGCTGCTGGAACCATCAGCATCAGCTGTGCTCCCCAAATCCAGGGAGTCAGGCAGTGTGTGCTCTGACAGGCTGCACAGCAGCTCAATGTTGGACTTGGGTGCATTGTGTAGGTCCTGAAGCAGGTTTGGTCCTTGCCCTGCAGAGCTGAGGTGAGCCCCTGACTTTGCTTTTTAGAGGTTGTTTCATAATCCTGCTTCAGGCTGGGGCTGAAGGTTGACATGAGGGCTCAGCAGTGTCTAGGCTGACAAAAGCAAAGGCTCTGTGTTTCATTTAATCCTTTATTCATTTCAAAGGAAAGAAGCTTTTGCAAGCAAGGCTCTTCTCAGCATCTGGAAGCTGAGCAGGGTCAGTGTGAATTGTTACCTGGATTTTTAACCTCTGCAAAGAACACTGGTATGTTTGTGGTGGGAAAACCATTATCCTTTGAATCAGTCATAAATACCATGAGGGTAAAGGTTGAAATATTAAGCTGAGATTCTTTCTACTTGCTCTTTGAAATACCCAAGACCAAGAGCTTGAAAGTTTTTCCAAGGCTCTCTGCAGACACTGGTGGTGGAATTATCACTCAGTTTTTGTCAGGAGCTGCTGTGTGGTGCTGCCATGTGCTCCAAGCAACCACAGCCCCTGTATCCCCCTGTCCTTAGAGTCTCTTCTCTCCTCACAGCACCTGTTTATTCTCTGTATCACAACCATCCTCACATCATCTCTTGTCCCTGCCACTCTGCAGGTGGCTTGGCAGATGAAATAGATTTAATTATAATAAAAAGTGCTTGCTGAGGGTAGGCATGATGCAGGATTATGCCAAGAAGAATCATTCCGGGGAAAAAAAATCCTTTCTCTGACCTGTTTTCTCTCTTGGAAATTCTGTTTCCCTTTTGTTTTCCTACACATCTTCAGAAACTTAAGTGCTGAAGAATTTTATGGTCTGTAAGCCAGTTTTTTGGCCTTCATGTTTAAATAAATAAGTATCAGGTGACTGTTCCTCAGCTGCTCACAGCTCCTCTGTGTATTGCAGACACCAAGCCCTGCAGTGCAACATTTCAGGGAATATTCTGTTTGGTAAAAATCAATCATCAAATTCCTTCTACATCTCCCTGTTTTGTTATCTGTCATCTTGGATTCATCAGAATGATCCATGTTTGGGTTTTCATTCCCAAATCTGGCCAGACTGTCTGAGGAACAACTGTGGCTATGAGACAGTTTCCTTAAAGGACTCTTGGCACTCAGACTTCACCCCTGGAAAAATTGTGAAATTTCCCACATCTCCTAGAGGTGTTCTTCCTTCCTCCAGGTGCTCAGGGCATGAACTTTGAGCACTTCTCAGCCTTGGCTTTGCTTTCAGTGGTGAAACACATTTTGCTGATTTCTTTTGCAAGTGCTGCTTCGGTTCTCTTCTGTCTCTCTGGTGTGCTCCTCACTCTCCTGTCAAAGAAATAATAAACTTTTCCATTATTATTATGAGTGATGGAGGAAATTAGCATAGTGCAGAATCTCCTTGTAAGTTTAAAATCCCTTTTGAGTGCTGTCAGAAGAGACACCACAGTTTGTTACTATCCCTGAGACAGGAGCCCATGGTCACTATCAAAGTCTTGATGGGTGATGATCAAGCTCCTCTTTTTCAGGAAGTGTGAGATGTGACAGATGGAACAGGTGGCAGCCTGGGCTTCATTTTTTATGTCACAGAGATGCTGTGTGTTTCAGTGCTGGTACAGTGTCCCTTCCCTGGATATTTAGCAGACAAAAGTGGTTCCTCAGGGTAGGAAAAAAAATAAAAGTCTGGCCAAGAGCAGCACGTGCATCAAAACTGCTGCATTTTGGAATACAATTAATCAGTGGAATTAAAACTTCTAAAAAGCTGATTGATGTCAGCAAGGAATGAGAGATGGTCTTGAAACAGGATAAAACTTTGGGATGGAAACACTGAAGGGTTCATAGCCTAGTTTAGATGCCTTTAAAAGCAGGGAAAGGAGATGAACTGTACTTTCTAAAGCCACAGGTGTCATTCCAGCTTCTGCTTCTGGAAATTCAGATGGCTTGAGCTTTGTGATCTTCATTGAATCCTGACAAAGTTCTCTCTCTCATTCTGTCACACTTGCAGAAGCTTCATCCTCATGTTCCAGGGCAGAATTTGGATTTGATGCCTCCCTGAGGATGAATTGCTCTTGGTGTTACATGCCCACTTTGCACTGTGGGCTTCACTTTAGCTTTTGCTGCTTGAAAGGCAAAAAAAAAAAAAAAAAAAAAAAAAAAATTAGAGAAGGAATTAATGTCTTGTACTGGAAATCTAGAACAAATTTTAACCAACTCTGGGAGTGTGTGAAGCTGTCCCTCTGTACCTGCTGTGCTGGAAGGTTTGGTTTTTTTTCCAGAGGGAACAGAAATTAAAATCTTGTACATGAATGCACAAAAAACCCCAAATATTTGCCTGACTAATGAGTAAAGCAATTTGTTTAATGGTGTGTTTGTTTCTTATTTTTTTATATTCATTTCCTTAGAGAAATCAATCTGAAATCCTTCCCCCAGCTGAGGTTTTGCAGGTGGGCAGTGTCAGCAGGAACAAGAGGTTTCTGAAGGACAGGAGGGGAGGGAAAAAGGGCACTGTGCAGTTTCTAGGCAGTATTCCTTACACTTAATGCAATGAGTGCTCAAAATAATAAACAGATTTGGTGTCAAGTTTTGGAGATGCTGTCCCAGAGCCAAGAAAAGAGGAGAAAAGCAGGAAGCACTGGGCTGTGCTGAGGGTGTTTTAGTCTGCCAGAACACAAATAGTAACTGTTCCAAAGGGACAGCAGAGGTGGCAGAACTCTGAATTGCTGTGCTGAGTGTGCAGGCCCTGGAAGCACAAACATTTGCTGTGTCAGAGGGGAGAGGAGCACTGTGTTCAGCAGTCCCATCCTCCTGGGGACAGAGAGCCCATCCTGAGCTGTAGGGATGCTCTCATGTGCTGTCAGCAAGGATACAGCAGCTGGAAGTGGCCAGCAATGGGTTGCAGTGCAAGTAGTCTCAGTGCTGACACTATTTTTACTTGTCTAGGCAGCATCTTGATGAAATCAAGGGAGACTGAAAGAGTTTTGAAGTGGAAAGGAAATAATAATGATGCTTTTCTTGAGACTAGTTCTTTTCTCAGCCATTTCTTCACTTCTTTCCTCAGTAAGAGAGGATCTGACTCCTGGAGATGGTTTAATCTGATTTAATAACAGCTGGAATACAGAGATTTTTTGTTTGGCTGTTTATGCATCTTAATACATCTTGTTCCTTTCACTTTCTTTTTTCTCCCCAGAAGAGTTTTAACAAATCAAAGGCACTGTAATGAGGAGGGAAGAAAATGACTCCTGTCCATAGAGCTGTGGAAATTAAATCCCTCTTTTCTTTTTCCTTCTCTCTTACTAGAGAAGGGCCTTGTGAACTTGACTCCATGCAACCAGCCCCCTGCAGCCACAGGGGTGTAAAAATGGAGCAGATGAGATGCCAAACCCTTAACTAATTTAAGGTGGCATAATGCAAAGGGCTTCTGACTGATGGAGAATTTGGCTTCATTTTAGATCTTCAAGGCATTTCATACATGACATCAAACAATGACAGCTCTTCTGAAAGCTGCAAAGATTTGGATAGTGGCCACCCCAGTGATGCAGAAGTTTTCCTTTTCTATCTTCCTTCCATACCCTGACTTTTTTGTTTAATAAAATAGTCCATTTTACCTGGTAAGCTCAGCCAGTGTATTTTGTGCAATTCATGACATAGTTTGGCTAAAGCTGTGCTCTGCACTGTGGATCTGGTTACCAGGTGCAGCAGAACTTCAAAAATGAGATGAATTGAACTGTGGAGGGAGTTTTCTGGGTCTCACCATTCAGCTTTGGGGTTCCAAGTGGAGGAATTTGAGCATCATACCATACTTCATGGGTTCTTTTATTTAGAAGTAAACAGCTCAGCTGGGATCTCTTAGCCTGATGTGAAATTCCAGCTTGATGGTTTTCTGATAAATAGTCTGTCTCCTGGCCTTTGCTGAAGCTCTAGGAAGGAATGAAAGCTGCATGTAAAGCTGCAAGCACAATAAGCTGTATTTCCCTTTTATAGGGATTTTTACCAGCAGTTATTTTTATTGTGTTAGCCCCACTGATTTTTCCCTTTTGTTCTTTGAAGGCTTAAAAGTAAAGCTTATCAAAAGACAACAGATTTTTCAGTATTTTCTGGGAAGGTGAAGGAAAAGCCTCATGAAGAGGCATCAGTTGAAACATCATTTTACATCCCCTGGGCTGGGTGAGTTGCTCATGTTTGAGCCTCTCTCAGCTGCAGCTTGGACTCTGCAGGGGTCTGGATGGGCAGAGCAGTTTTAATGTCAAACAGGTGAGGGTGTGATGCACATGGGGTTAAACCTCTGACTTACAAGAGCATCTGTATTGCTCTCCCTTTGATTTGCACCTGAAAATGTCTAACAGGCACATGGGCTTGTATAAACCCTGACTGTGAGGTGCTCCTTACTCTGAGTTTGGAGTAATTTCATCAAAGAAAAGGAAGCAAATACCTTCATATCTTTGTAGGCTAAATCTCCTTTCCCTGATTTCATCACTGTGACTTTTGATCTTCACTAAGAGCAGGAGCAGGTCCCCAGCCCTGCTCCCTGGGCTCTTGCTGAACCAGTGCAAGAGCAGCCAGGGAAATAAATACCTGCAGCTTCCCCCAGAAAGTGCTTTTTGTTGTCAGCAAAGTATTGGAGCACTGACCTTGCAGATGAGTGGGAGCTGCTGTGTGCTCCTGCTGTTGTCTCCTGTGGGCTTCACTGGGGAAGCACTGGCATTTCAGCTGGGGAGGAATCCTGCTCCTCACCTGGAGTCTGCCATCACAAACCCAGGTATTTATAGCTCATGCACCCCTGTGGAAAGTGCTGCTGTTGTATTTGGGACACTTCAGATCTATATTTAACTCTGTTACCTCCAGTGAAAGCCCTCACATCCTGCCTGTTAATATTCCTTAGCCTGCTCTCAGCTCATGCCACATGTCATTTCTTTTTGCCTCTAGACAACTACTGCCATATGTCTGTAGGTTCCTAAACAAGGAGAATGAAAGAACTTTCAGGCAAATGATGAGATTAAATTGACACAGTGCAGGACAGGAGCTGAAAATGTTAGACTGCTGCTATGCCCTCTCAAATGCCCTTTTAGCAGCTAAGAAAATCTGCCTTTAAAAATGGTTGGGACATGAAAAGAGAGTGACATTTAAAAGTGAACAGAGGAAGCATCTGCAGAATTCACAACCAAGGTGTGAGTAGATCAGGAAGAAAACCCCAGTTAAAGCAGTGATCAACCAGAAGTTTTTCCCAGAGGAGGTCTCAAATATTTGTCCTTCTGTCACTTTTTTAGCAAAAGATTCAAATATCTCTGGGAGTGAAACCACACTCTGGATGGTGTTTGCTTTAGAAATGAGTCATGCCTGGGAAAATAAACTTACTCAAGATGCATCCCATGGCAAAACAAACTTGTTTGAGATCAACTTACTTGAATATCATAAATTAGTCTAATTCCACTGGAATTTGATATCAGTTAACCTTAATACAAATGTATGTTTTTTGTGTAAGCTTCATTGTTAATAATAAGTGAAGCTGTGGTCATCTCCTCCTTAGAGGCAAGAGAAAGAATTAATTGGTGAGGGATAATTGGAAAAGACTTTAATCTCTGAGGAGAGGCAGGGGGAAAAGTAAAAATATATAAACAAGAAGTAACTTCAAAAGACAGATTGAATCTTTATTTTACTTCTAAAAATGTTGGAGGTGCTCTATGAAATGCAGTAGCAGGAAATTGAAAAGCAATGAAAGAAATTAAGATGTTTGAACATATAAATAAAATTTGATACTTAGAAGCAATTCATAATAGAAAAAAGACTGAAATGTGGCTATTAGGGACTCATGAGTGACAGAGCAATCTGGCTGCAGCTCAGTGTGCCAACTCCTGTGTGCTGCAGCACCAACTTGATTAGACCATTTAAAAGCTGTGTTTACCCATTTATACTGAAGCTTCATTTCATTCTCAAGTCCTACCCCACCAATTGTTTGTAATTTTTTTATAGGTCAGGCACAGAGCTGTGCTTGTTGGGAGGGATTCCCTCTGTGCAGAGCCTGTTTGCATTTGCAGTGTAGCTGCAGCTTGTGTTTGACTTGCACTCCTGTGAGCTCAGCCTGAGGATGCTGTGATTTTAAACACTCTGCCTTATTTTAGTGCAGTGCATGGTTATAATTAAGGGAATTTGCAAGCAGAAATTTGTTTGGGTTGGATGTGCAGACATAACACCACACAGATTGCATTCTAAAGATACACACATACCTCTCTGTGAAAATGTGGCTGAGCAGCCAGGGAAGAGGTTGAGTAGAGATAAAATATGAAACAAGGGAGGAGCCCTCCACCAGTGTCTGTGAATGAGAGCTAAGGCATTCCTTCCTACAAATGCACCAGGATCAAGGGGGAAGAGGTCACAGGACCATAGAGGGAGAGGTGCAGTATGTGCAACCTCATCTATTTTTACACTCACTTATCTTCCACTCCCCTACCACCTTAATTTGTTTTATCTAAGTGAATGGATTGAAGTGAAAAATTAAATTAAAAGGGACCAACGAAACAATTTTGCCTTGCAGCTTCCTGCAGGGTATGGATTTGGAGGAATTTAAATTCTTGACTAGAAGCAGGTGAAAGGTTGGTGTTCCATCTGTCCTTTTGCTGGAAGTGTAATAAACTCCAGGTAACAGGTAAGGATGTTATTGCTCTCAGGCTGATAAAGTCTGCCTGGGAAGTGCTGCTTCATTCTTTTAAATTACACAACTGCCAAATTATAAACAAACTGTGGAACACAAGGAGTTGTTATGAATTTTATCTCTTTCACTTTGCCATGCTCAATATCCTGCCCTTTATTAAACCACCTAAGGGATGGACTGTGAGAATCAAGAAATCTCCTGCAGTTCCCACTTATTGCACTCCTTGTTGTTACTAGAACTGCTGCCTCTCATGTAGAAATGGTGTCATGTCTGAGGGATATGAAAACCACCTCTGAAGCACTGGAGCCTTTCCTGCTTTGTGCCTCTTTCCAATGGGTGTGGGATAAATCCCATAAATGTTGAGACCTCACTGTGGAGCAAAGCAATGAGCAGCGCTTTGGAACAGATTCTAGGTCACAGGGGTTTTTGAAATGTTATTTTATTTTACTTCTTAAGATATAAATTTAGAAACTCATTAAAGCTTTGTCCTTATGGATTAGACATACTTAAAACAATGGCAGGATTTTCTCTGAAGGATATGATGGAATTTGTTGACAAGATTAAGGACGGTGTCACCCCAAGCCCACAGGAGTCACTGAGAAGTTCACTGATAAAGGATTTGGATGTGGCCTCCAGAATTTTGCAGGTGGAAAGAATAAAAAAAAAAAAATCAAAGGCAGCTTGTTTTCCTTCTTGGATTAGGAATAATTCATTGCTACTTCCTAATAGAAACCATGGGCATTGATTTTCCGTGGATTTATGTGTGGTGCTTTACAAGACTAATTTTTAAAAATGGTTTCTGTTGGCAGATGTAAGCAGTCTCCTGCTGCACTGGCTGAACAACTGCCATTAAGCAAATGGTTGTCATTAGCAGGTACTTTTTCAAGCTTCATTTTGTTTAAGTCTATTTTTTTTATCCAAATATCTGCAGAATTGCAAAATAGGGGGAAAAAATCCATATCTAGCTCAGATTGCTGAGAAATCTTTAGGAAAATTGGTTTATAAAGCATCTTAAAAAGATGGGCACAGCTGTATAGTGTTGACTGTGTCATTCTAAATATAATTCTAAATCTTATTAATTCTAAATACAATTTCATGAAAAGGAAGCTCAGGGAGAAATATAAATGGGTTTCTTAAATACATAGACATTCCTCATGGAACTTACCTGCCCTGAATTTTTAATTCAGTGTTAGATCTCACTTCAGCAGTTTCTTTTTAGAGCAACACCTCAGCAGAGGGAATGTGTAAATTATAATCTCAAAGTTCTATTTCTGGAGGTTTCTAACTCAACATTGAACCATTTATTCTGAGGGGAGAGTTGCTGTGTGAATTCTCTGGGAAGTGCTGAAAGGGATTTTTGGCTTTTTCTGTCTCCCTGGGTGCTGAGGATGATGTGCTAGGGATGGGAGGGGAGATACTTCTGAAAAAACTGGGATTTAAACTAGAATAAACTGGGATGTTTTGTTTGTCCTGAGAACTGTGATCCACAGCTACACCTTTGTTGTTTTGCTGCCAGCTCAGCATGTGTGTTCAGCTACTGTTCTAGACTCTTTTATGAAATTAAAAATAACTTCCTGCAAGTGCTTTACTTTCAGTTGAGGGATTTAAAATGTGTACATGATCCTATTTTCATGACACATTGTTTATTTAAGGTACCTATTAATCCCTTCTTAAATATTAATATAACTCTGCCTATTAATCATCCTTCCCATTGTGGTTTTTTGGGATGGGGGACCTTGCTTGAACTGGTTTATTGGAGAAAATATATGTCATGGTCATTCATATCATAATGTTCATTACATTGGTGACATTATCAGAATTAGAAGACTTGGTAAGAAATTGCCACGAGTGCTCACTTTCCCCTGGAGCTAAATGAGTGAGTGAATAGTCTCTGAAATGAACTGAGTAATTAGACATTTTCTCTCTGGAGATGGGACAGGCTCCAGGAATAAATATGGGCAATTCCCATTCTGAAAGGAGTATTTGGAAGGGTTACAGTTTGTTCCTGTAACAAAAACAGGCCTGTTAGGAGCAAAAATGTGGGGGACAATTGCTGAAAATACCCATGGAAAGGAACAAGCCCTGAGTCCCTGGCTGGCTGCAAAGGGGATGCAGAGCAGCAGCCAAAATGCCAACAGTACCAGTGCCAGGTCAGAGAAACAATGGAAGGGACAAGGCACCTTCTGGCCAAGGACAGCCCCTCTCACCCTGGATTAATTGGCATTCAGGATGTTTCTGGGTGATTCCAACCCCTGGAAAGAGGCCCTAAATTGCACCCTTGAAAATGGACTCCTGCACTCCTTCAAACTTCTCCCCTCATCTTTCTTTGCAACAGGATCTAACTTCATTGGAATGTTATTTTTGGGGGGGGGTTCATTATTTTAAAAAATTGTTTTGCTTAAATAAATCTTAATGTTTAATCTTCATTCATATGGCCTTGACCTGGCTGCCTTTTTCAAAGCAAATTTCTCCTCTGTGGGTCCTCCAGCTGCAAAAATATACAATGTGAATATCTGCCCCAGGGTCAAAGTGATGCTTCTGAGTGTGAAGTTTAACAATGTGTGTATTTATCCAGCTGATAAACATGTCAAATCTAAGAGATGTGTTTGACAAGGACAGAGGAGCAAAGTGTGGAGGGCATGGGGGCAGTGGCCACTCTTACTGCTCTCTGTGGGCTTCAGGTGTTTTTATTGGCACATCTCTAAGTGTTCAAGGTAATAGTTTCTGTTGATGGGTGATATGAAGGTGTAGGGAAATTAATTACTTATTTATTAATTCCCAGTCTGAGAAATTATCAGTCAGAGAGAGTAATGAGAATGGAGTAAAATCTGAAGAGAATTTCAATAAACCCAGAATAAAAACTGCAGAAGGACTTGGGAGTTTGCTAATTGATTGTCTTCATGGAGAGAGAAATCATGTTTAAAATTGTCCATGCATCATTTGTTCTAATGTAATAACCAAAAAATTATATAGAAGTAATTTTATTGGGGGGCAAAAAGTAATTAACCTGTCCTGTTACAATGAAACAGATTTTTTTTCTAGAGAGAATTCTGCTGGGGACAGCAATCCTCCCTTTGATTATGTGCTATTGCATTATGAAAAGTGCAATTCAGTCATGTTCATCTTTCCTTCACCAGATTTTCAATTTAGTGTGGTATGAGCTAACTGAGCTTAAACTTGGTATGAGGCTCCTTAAAGGTGACATTTCAAATAAACATCATTTTTCTGCAGAGCTTTAACACAGAGGAGCTTTAACAAATGAATGGCAGATGTGAAATAATCTCACAGTCAAGAAATACAACTTATAAAACTTCGGTGTTTTGAGTAACAACATCCTTAATTTCTCTTTTGCTTGATTAACTTTTGCATTGTTGTTGCCAGGGCCAGGAATAATTAATTATAGTGCTGCCTCCTGGTGCCAGTGGAGCAGCAGAACAACATTTCTGAGCCATTTCCCTGCCCTGTGCAAAGTGCTCTGTGGCACTGCACCCTGCCAGGGGCTCCCACACATCAGCAAGGGGAGTGCAACTCAAACTGCCTTTTCATTTGTGCTGAGATGGGAATTATGAACCAGCACCATTTCATGAAATACACTGTCCTTAATAGTCTGGGAGGGGGTGCTTAACATGTAAGGCAAAGTAACTGCTGGATCTGATTGGATTAGTGGCAAATTTAATCTACTGGATGACACTGCTGATTCAACAGTCTCCTTTTTTTTCTAGGATCAAAGTGACTTTGGCTTGACATGTGATCTGCTCAGTGCCCTAAATGAACTGTGGGCTGGATGGGTCTGATTCAGTATTTCAACAGGGAGAGGAGCTTGATTTGAGAAGTTGTGATGTACAGAAATTATCTTTTTACAGCATCAGAAAGCTTTTCTGTGATGCAGAATTTCCTCAGATATGCTCCCCAAGCAGCAAATAATAACTCACAAAGACATTTCCCTAGAATATCAGTGCTTACTACAGAATTTATGAAAACTTGTGGTTTCCATTATATTTTCTAACCCTGAATCCAAAGGACAAATATCCTTCTTCTGTAAAGAGGTTTATCTGACTCAGCAGATTTGATTGAATGTTCTTACAACAGGGAGATGAAAGACTATGTAAATAGGTTAAGCATGGGCTGAATTTTAGTGGGAAAAGCCTCTTGAGGCTTCAGAAGCACTTTAAAAATTGATACTCAAATCACAAGTGTCCTGCATTAGTCCTAGGTCAGTGTGTTAAATATTGAAGAGTAAAGAGTCTCTGATTAAAGACTAGGAAAACTGATTTGGATCTTGAAGTAATTTGTGTCTGTGATGGGATGTCCTGTTCCTAGGAAATCCCTGTGACACAGGGAGGTCTGGAATTATGAACTGAGGCAGCTCTTGTTGCAAGGGAAGAGCTTTCAACAAAAAAACATTTTCAATTTGTTTTAATGTATTTATTTTGTAGTTCTGAAATGTGCTCTGCTGCTCCAGCTCAGACTGTTCTGTGGTTCTGTGAAAGACACTGGTTTGGTGGCCCCAGCAGTGGATGTTATTTGGGCTTTGGCAAGGAGAACAGAGTAGGAATTGACCTGACACAGTGAACAATGACACTGAAACCACATTGGCCACTGCCAGCATTTACTGTGTCCAGTGGCAAATGCTTGATGCTTGAGGGATGTAATGGATGGCAAGAAAAAAGCACAACTTCATTACAGGGAATTCTTTACTGCCTCACAAGAAACATTGTGTTTGTGTTAAGAATGAGGTGGTAAAGATAAGGTGCTTTTCTGGAAATAAGATTGCTGATTGTTGCTCACTTCCTCTGATTTTGCTTTCCCAAACAGGTCAGCATTCCTCTGACTTGCACAAGAAAAGATCTGTCCCACTTGTTAGTTCAAACTGAGGTCAGGTTTCCTTTCTTTGACTCTGCCACTCTGTCTTTCCCTTCCAAAAGCTTCAAATCCAGGTGTGAGTCTATCTTAATCTGTCTCTTACTAAAAGTTCCAGTCCTTTAGAGATCTGACCCTTTAATCTCATGTTCTAAGAGCAGTAACCTGTGTGTTCATGCTTAGCTCAAGGAGAAGGATTTTCATCAAAAATGTAAAATGTCCTCAGTAAGGACAGTAATCAGCAAGCAAATCTGGAAGTTGACACAAGGCTCAATGGCTTTTAAATAAAGCTCCTGATGTTTAGCTGGAAATTATGTCTCATTAAAATGGAGACAGAGCTCCAGTCCTTTTTACTTAGGGACTCCACCACAAAGGGCTGCCAGTCATACACCTGGGGGAGCCTGGTTTGATCCTGTTGCTTTTCCTCTTTCCCTGATGATGGGAAGCATCCCTTGGAGTCAGTTCCTGGGAGTGTGTGTATGACCCTTCATAGCATCCTTGGACCACTGACTAAGGGAAAAGCCATGGCTTATCAACAATCCCCCCTTTGTCACCTCATGTTCTGCAATGGGAGCACTTTCCTGGCTGTCCTGCCCAGTGTGAATTGTCCCTGTGTGCTGACTGTGGAGCCAGGCCTGGGTCAGCACAGAGAAAATGCTCTCAGCAAACTCAGCCAGCCCTGTCAGCTGCCTCTGCAAGCATTCCCCTACCAAAAAGTGAAAGTGAAAGCTGGGAGTGAGATGAGAACAGGTATGGGAGCAGGAGGAGACTGAGGTGGGAAAACTCAACACTGTTTCCTAGGATATGGGCCAGAGATGTGTTAAATGCCTTTTTTACCTTCTGCCTATTTCTAACAGTGGGCAAAAGAAAGGTGCAACCAAACCAAACCCCAAACCAACCCAAAGCTCAACAGAGCAGATGGAGCAGTTCCCATTACTTCTCACCCCACTTGTTGCCCAACTCACAGTTTGGCTGGTGAGGAATGGTGGGACTTGCCCTTCTGGAAGGGCTCAGTTCCCACTAGAGCTGGGAACAGAGTGCCCCAGAAAGGGTTATTTCAGCTGTCCCAAAAAGTTCCCTTTTCCTTGAGAAGAGCAGGCTGGGTAGGGGAGTGGAGCTCTCAGGGCTGCTCTGCCAGAGGAGCTGCTGCTGTTGTTTTTCAAGGAACCTCCTTGAAATGTGTTTATGCTACAGGAAAAGCAAGCTTATAATTTTCCTGAGCTGCTGGCACCTTTCCAGGAGGGCATTGTCTTGTGTGTCAGCTCTTCCTGGGGCTGCTGTGTTGTAATCACTGCTCTGGGAAGAATGGGAGGAAAGGAGATTCCTTTTATTCTCCAATCCTGTGCTCCCTTTTTCTGTGTTCCTTTGGACTGGGAGCTCCTGTGGGTTTGCAGCTGAGGGAATTCTCTGTGCCCTTGCTGAGGCCAGGATTGCTTGTAGCCACCTGGGAAATGCCAGGGGACTGCTGGGGCTCATGTTTGTGTCAGGGGTAGTGTGACAAATCTTAATGCCAGGGAGGCAATTCCATACCTGTTAGAGCGGGTGGATGCAGGAAACACTGTGGGATGTTCTGTGGTTTTCCAGCTGGGGTGGGTGAGTTTCCTTCTTGTGCTCAGTGTGCTGTCAGCAAAGTGACAGAGGGTAATTGATCCAGGTTTTCTCCTGCTGTTTCCATAGGTGAACATGGAAGGTTTGTCCTGAGGAAGGGCAGGAAATAGTGCACATGGAATGGAACTGGTTGTCAGGCTCACAAAACCCATGAAATGTAAAACCCTCCTGCCATAATTTATTGTTGCAGATCTTATGTTCGTGTCCTAAGTCACACAAAAGACCTCATTCATAAATTTAATTTTGGTCCGATTGTTTCTGCCAAGATTTTCTTTACAGGAAAAAACCCCACAGATTTCTTTTGACCATATCCACTTCCAGCAGTGAAAAGGAAACCAGGCATTCCTGGAATTATTATCAAAATTCCTTTGTCTCCACAGGGCAGGAAGCCAGACTGCTTTGTTTTAATAGCATTTTTCTAGCCTTAAACCTCCAAGGCTGCCTATATGTCTCAATTTTCTCCAGAAATTTTGGGATGCTGTCTGCATTTTGTTACAGCAGCTGCCCTGACAGCTCATTTATACACTGATTTTACCTCCCATGCCCACAGCACTGCAGTATCTGAGCTGATCCCTGTGTAATAAAGCAGTAGAAAGGCTGGTTTGCTTGTCTCTGGCATGACTTGCTGTGGTCATACATAATATAATGGGATTTGTAATCCCCTCCCCCCCTAAACTGTTTTACTTGGAGTTTTCCTGCAGTTTGTAGTTACACTCACATCTGTATTTTATGCCCAGAAACCTGGGGATAATTCTTTTTGTCTTCATTCTCAAAAATCTCAGGAGATTCAGTCCTACTTTGCAGCTGCTGGTATTGAAAAATGTCAGTATTTTTTAAGTTTTCTAGAATTTATTCTATTTCACAACATTGCTATATTTTAGTTTCTTTAGCAGTATTAATCAGAGATGATAAATGGGACTGTACCACCTGCTTGGGAAATGCTCATGTATCTCTTGTATCTTTTTCCCTACAAAATTCTTCCTCCTTGTGACCCTACAAAAGAAGTTTTCAGAGTGGCCAGAACCAAATCCTGGTAATTTGAGGGCAAGTAATTCCTGGAAAGACCCTCCCCTCACGTGCACATGCCCACACAAACACATGCACTTGATGTTTGAGCCTGACTCATCTTTCAGCATGTGTTATGTGACCCAGGAGGGGCAAGAAAGGGCCCAGGGGGGCTCCTCATGCCAGGGCCACAGGATTAGTCATGGATTGCTCCTTGGAAACCTCAGCAAGGGCTTCCAGCAGCCCTTGGAACCAAAAGCTGCACAATTATTTGTGTGTTTGGGGAGAGGAAATGCGTAAATTGCTTTCCCATCAGTGAAGTAACCAGGAAATCAGCAGAGGAGACCTTGCTGGAAATGTTTGTTTTGTTCTGATGGTGAAGATAAGCAGCTGGGAGAGCTCTCAAGTTGGGCTGCTCTCCCTGAGTCATCCCAGCTCTGTCTGGATGTCCATGTGCTGAACACAGCACTACAGCCCTGCAAATGGGAGCTTGAGGAATCCTTGCAGCTGCCAATTTGCCACTCTGAGGTTCCAGAGCAATCCCTGCATTTGGCTGATTTCATCTCTGCTGGATGAAATGGTGCTCAGAATATAAAAGGAGAAGGTGCTGGGGCAGCACTGGCATCAGTTGCTGTGTCTGAGGGAGAGTTGAGTTTTGGAAGTAGTAAAGTAAAAGTACTTTTTCACCTCTTTGGTCAGGAAGATGCTCACAACATTTAAACATTTATCTGTGCACTGTCACAAAATAAAGCACAGTCTGATTAGTTCCCAGGCCCAGCTGCAAATGTAGCATGCAGCCACAGGGATCTCAGGAAGGCAGCAAAGGCAACAAAGCAGGGGAGAATATGGATTTAGGACAGAAAGAATCCCACCATGTGGTTAGGGAAAGACATAAAAAGTGCCTAAATCCCATCCCTGGGAGATCTTGGAAGCCTAAAAGTGTAATGTGGCAGGGTTTGGCTTGCAGCACCTGAGTCCCCTCTGCTCTGGCTGCTGGGAGTCTCTCTGGAATTATCCCATAATCCCAGCATCATGTCAGGAGCACAGAGATACTGATCAGACATGCAGATCTTCAGAAATGGAAATAATGAACTGAAGCTGGGGCAGGATCCTCTGTTGGGTGATGTCTGCTCTGCTCTGGCTCAGGAATCTTTCTGCCCCTAAGGTCAGGATGTTTGGGCTATCAGGAACATGCTGAGACATCTGCAGAGTTTTCCTAAGGGCTGAAGTAGTTGAGTAATGATGTCAGCCAGAGCTGGACACACAGACTGATTCCTGATCTCTGAGGTCCCTCTTGGGGCTTTCTCCTTGAAGGGATTTCATCTGGAGACATGGAAGCTCCAGCTGCAGAGGGAGCAGCCCAGGAGATGTGAGTCCCTAGAGAATGACATGCTTGCACTGATAGATTTTAAGTACCTTGTCATTTGAATATTTCTTTTCATTATCCCTTCCCCAATCATTCCAAAAGAGTCTTGCAGAGGAGATGGAGGCTGTACCCACAGCCTTTTCCTCTGCTATTGTGTAGCTGCCAGCTGAAATGGATAGAGGTAATTTTTCCTTGGAATTAGGTTCTGTGCTGAGCTTGCTGGTGCAGTAATTTTACAAAACGCTCATCTTTCCTGCTTTAAATGTGCCCAGCTCAGGAGGGACAGGCAGGCATTACTGTACCATGGCTCTTTAATGGGCTCTGGAAGCACCAGGGTGGTTTCAGTCCCCAGGACATATTTAATCTTGTAACATCTTTTACTGCCTTTAATAGCCTGTCCTACATCTTAATCACTCAGTGTGGAGAAATTAATCCAAACCCCTCCTTTGTCCTGATAATTTGAAATCTCTGCTGTGTTTGCCCAGGTTGGCCTGTGTTCCTCTGGCAGTTCCAGCTCTGCCCTTGCCTGCTCGTGGGAATGCTCCCATGGAGCTGGGTAATTGTGTGCATCTCACTGCTTTTTCCCTTGGATGCTTGCTGGGGTTGTAGTTTCTCCTGCTGTGTTTCCAGGAGGCTTTGGATGCTGTGTGCACACCACAGCTCATGCAGGATGCTCCTGTTGCAGGGAATGAGGCATTAACAGGATCAGAAGTGGAACAAGGAGCTGGAATCAGAGCCTGAGAGAATGGCCCTGCTACCCCTCTTGCTTTCCTGGCACTGCCTCTGCCCAAATCTCCTGCAGCCCCATCCAAATTCCCCCCATACAGACCCAAAACACGGGCTGCTGGTTTCACTGGCTCAGGGAGGAGGAGCAGTTGTGAGTTGGCTGTTCCCCCACACATTCACATGGTCATTGATCTTTATTGTGAGTTTTGGCATCTCTTTTGTGGTTGTAGCAAGAAAATGTTCAATGGTTCAATGCTTTCAGTGATGTGAGAGCTTCTATTTCTGTACCCTCAGGAACACTGTTTGAGTTTGGGATTGAGTCACACAAACAGTAACCCATAAAAAGGGAGTTTACAGGTTGGATAACTGCCTCCTAATGAGGCACTAGACAAGCATAAAATTAATTGAGAGGTTTGGTCTGATTCAGAGTTCCTGGAGATGTAGTTTTCAGGTTTGGCCTAAGATGCAGTTTGCCAATGTATTATTAACTTGAGATTGCTGTACCAATAGTAAAATTCTCCCCTAAACTAACTTTTCTAAACTATGTCTCTTCAACATCTGATGTGCCTGTGAAATGCAATTTTATGTGCTAAGAAAAGTGGCTGTGAGCATCTGTGGGGATTATGACTGACCTTTAGTACATGTATTTGGTGTCTCAGTCAGTTTGACCCTCTGGGTTTTGCACAAATATTGCTGTTGTTGGGAAGCTTTGTATTTTCTTTTTTTTTTTTTTTTTTTTTTTTTTTTTTTTTTTTTTAATTTTCTCCTGTAAGTGTTGATTTAACAGAGGCACAGCAGAACTGGGAGAAGCTGGAGGTGGCCACAGGTTTACAGGGGACCTGGAGCCTTTTCAGCAAGGGACACTTAAGGGATGCAATTCCATGTGACCAGTGTAAGGTGGAGATTCCTGTGAAATTCAGGTGGAAAGCTGGAGAAGGCAAGCCTGGCTTAGGGAAGGAAGGAGGTGAGGGCACTGGCTTGGAGAGATGAATGAGTGCTTCATCTCCCTTCCTTCCCTAAGCAGAGCTGTTCTCAGCTGGTGCCTTTTGCAGCCCCATTTGATTCAGCAGGAGCCTGCTGAACACCCACCCCCCTTCCTTCTGTGTCTGTGCCCAGGGGCTGTGCTGCTCTTGGGGACACTCCTAATGAGCACAGGGACAAACCTGAGTGCTGGGATTTTACTGATCATAAACCACAGCCACTCAATACCAGAGCAAGCTGGCAGCCAGTGGGAAAGGCTTCAGCAACAGCATAATGGCTTTGATTTTCTCTGTTTCCATCAATAAGGTGCCAAATGCATTTAGCACAGGCTGAAGGGAGCTAACAGGGTATCAAACAGACCAGCAAGGAGAGCCCTGCTGCTGACACCTCCAGCACCAAAAAACCCCAAAGCAAGCAAGGTTAATGTTTCAGCAGCCCATTAGTGTGACAGTGTTATCCAGCTGTGTTACCTCAGCTGACATCTGAGATCATTTTTAGGTGCTCCTATAGTTGAATCCTGTATTCTCCATGCAAGGTTTTTAAACCTTTAACTTTTTTTTTTTTTTTTTTAACTTATTTTTTTCCAGATGAATTCTACTGGAAATTTTGTTGCTAAATGTGCAACAAAACCTCCAGCCTAAATCAGTAACATTATGAAGTGGAAGCCAACAATGTATTTCTAGTAAGTTGTGTCACAGGTAGAGTTTGGGGGACCTGGGGCATTCCTTGGTGACCACAGGGAGAAGGAAAGCCTTGGGAGAGCTTCACCACAGGGATGTGTGTGCACAGGCAGCCCAGTTAAACTGCCTGATCCACAGTGGCACATAAACCCAGGCAAATGCAAACACCCTGGGGTCTGAGCCAGACCCCACCACTGAATTGTTAAAAGGGCTGCCTTAAGATAAGGAGAGTATGCTTTAGTCTAATTAATAGTTAATCTGTGATTAAAAGCTGCTGCACCTGAGAAAACACACTATTTTTGTGTGTAATCTGAATCAAATTCTCTGATTACAAGGTAATTAGCACCTGTCTGTGGATAATGTGTGCTGGAAAGGGGAAACATGGCACATGATGCCTGAGAAGTGTCAGGGCTGCCACTGCATCCTGAGTGTTTAAACCAGCATGTGCTGGTTTTCCCTTTGCTAGAATTCAGTTTTGACACACTTGGTGAACTTGCTTAGCTTAGCTAATTATATTTTTCCTGGGAGAAGTCAGGAAGTGCTGGATCCACAATCACGAAGAATCTGAGCTTGGGGTGGGACAATTTCTGACAACAGCAAGACTGAGAAATGCAAACTGTCCCAAAACTTCCTGACAATATGTGCCTTTGCTGTCAATAGCTCCTAAACATTCTGGTGAGCTTAATGAAATCCTGCCTTGGGCAGATGTCTTCCTTTCTACATGATAGCACTAATCCCAGTGCCCTGTGTTGGGGGGAATTCAGCTGCACTCTAATGAGAAGTTCTCCAGCACTCCTTCAGTACAGGCTGTTATGTAAGATGTGCAGCCCTAATAGAAATCACAGGAGACAGGGCTAAAAATGACCTTGGGAGGGCCTCTGATCCTGCCCTGGGGAGGTGGATGCTGCCAGCTCTGAGTGCAGGGGGTGTAAATTGCTGAGAGTGTAAATCCAATGGTGCCATTTCACTTTTTTCTATCTAAACAAGGTAGCTGAAAGGGGATGGATTGCAGTGGTAGTGTGTCTCAGTCATGAATATTAATAATGAGGTAATTAAATCAGATGAATCAGGAATTCTAGGACAGGGAGATGGTTTGCATGTCATTGAATCTGCTCCCCAGTTAGCAGAGAAACCCTTTCCTAAATGTGGGGAGCTGCCAGGTAGTTACAGCAGGGCTCAGAGCACCCCTTGCACAACCTTGGTTTTCATTTCCCATTTATTAAAAGATTATTTACTTGTCACTGCAGTGTGCTGGGTGTGGGTTTGAATGACCAAAATCTGATTTGATATGCAATTATTAAATTCCTGCCAGCACAGTGCAGGAATCTCAGAGGTCTTTTCCAACCTGGTTAATTCTGTGACTGTGGAAGAGCAGCATAACAAATGGAGTTTGTCAAAATTGGAAAGTTGGATATACCTGAAACAGTGCAGTGTCACAGCTGCCTGTGAGTTGTAAGCCTCCAAAAAAAAAAAACAAAAAAAACCCCAAATACCAAAAAAACCAAAAAACCCCCCAAAACAAAAAACCAAAACAACACAACCAAACTCAGAAAGAAAAATGAAAATATCAGAATTTAACATGACATCCTCACCCATTCTAAAACATCAGAGGATAATCTGGCTTAAAGAATATTATGAATTCCATGCTAGACTGAGACCAGGCACAGTCATATAAAAATGGATAAAGCCAGTGCACAAATATGCCTTTGGCAGCAGCATAAGTGTCTGATGAAGTTTGACATAACCCCAAAATATCTCCTTGCTTCAAGAGTGTGGATGTCAAAAGAAAAAGAGATCAGCTACGTAAATATTGATGTTCTCTTACAACGTTAGAGTGACAGATGTGGAGAGAGGATGAATTGTCACTGAATTTCCCTGAGAGCAAAATATTTCTGTGTCACTAATAGTTCAGAAAATGGCTTTATTTCAGTCCTGGGATGAAGCAGCACATGTTGATCACATTCTCAGTGGTGTTAAGAGCACAGGGAGCTCAAGGAGGGAAGTTCATTTGGTGGTAACCCATTCCTGAGAATGGGAATTTTTCCAGGTTGTTACACTCTCAGCAGTGCCTCACAAAGGAAGATGGGAAGGAGTGGAAATGGAACCAAGGCAGTGATGACATGAGCCAGGGATTGTCCTGTTTGCACAGGTTGTTCCAGAGCAGAAGAGATGAATCATACAGTTCTTCTCATAAAGACTTCTAGGTGCAACTTTTGTTTGGTTGGGTTTTTTTAAAGTTTGGTGACAACATTTCACTTCAGGTGATTTCATTTTCTCCATCTCCTATGTCCTTGACTGACTTTTCTGCTCATTTTCTCTCTAAGCTCATAACATCCCAGCATAAATATATTAACAGATCCTGAAATATATATGTGACTAGTCTATGTGTCAAGAAGAATCACATACATTAGGATTTGCTTGCTCAAACCTTTGGTAGATGACCTAATTTCCCCTTTAAATCAGATGACAAGAGGAGATTTAAGTAACTGTTTCACACTTGGGAAGGGTTAAGAGGCACAGAGATTCCAGACCAAACCCTCAGCTGCTAGGAGCTGGCATTGGGAAGTTGGGAGCTGAGGCAGAGTTGTGTGATTTGAAGCAGCAGAGATCTCTGCTCTGGACTCCTGACAGACAAGTGAAGGAGTAAAACCAAGAGGCAGATGGTGCCAAGAGGTGCTGTCTGAGGAGATAAGGAATGCTCAGCCAGGAGGTCACAGAAAGCTGGAGCTGAAGGGAATCCAGAGGGGAGCTCACATGGAGGGAACTGCTGGGTACAGCATGAAGTCCAAACCCTGTGGTTTGGACACAGTGCTGACACAGCACTGAACTTGTAACAAGGAATTTAGATCTGGCCAGGCCAGGTGGGTGCTCAGGAGCCATTCCAGGTGGAACACAGCACAGGGAAGGGCTGGGGTGTGCCGGGAGCTGCTGCCTGTGCCGAGGGCTGTGACTCCTCCCAGGAGTGCCTGTGCTGGGAAGGAGCTGATTTGGTGGGAGGGCCCCTGTCGGAGGGAGTTAATTGAATGAGCTGTTCATCTCCTAAGTGCTCATCTGAGCCGGGCTCAGCAGGTCTCCAGAGATGCACCCATCACTAACTATGAAAATCCTCAGGCAGCAGAGCACGCAGAACCTCACATCACCTCTTCCTCCTTTATTGCACAAAGCTATTTTTAATCCACTGCCTGGCTGGGCATTAATCACCTTTGACAAATTACTGTGTGTTGTCTCCATGTTGTGTAAATTCCCATGCATATTTTAGCCTATTGCAATCTTGTAAGAGGAGGAAGTGACACCTTATTTCCCTTATTTTGCGGGCAGTAGTGAGGAGGTATCAGAGGAAATTCATGCCCAAATTCATCTGTCAGTTTAAACCAGTGAACAGCTGTGCTGTCAATGCAGCTTTGCAGGGCTGCATCAGCCATCAGCACTGCCCTGATACCCATAGATTCCATACCATCAATCATCAGTTTTGCTAATTACATGGCAATGTGAGTGATGGGAATTGCCATCTCAGAGGAAGCTGAGTGGATCACTGAGTCAGGAACGGGTACATGTGGAATTCCACCTACGTACAAGGAGGTGCAAGAGTCACAGCAGTTTTTCTGCACCTTTTTTCTTACACTTGAGTGCTACATTCCTATTCCCATGTCTCTCTCTTAGATGCAGGACTTTAAGAGCAGCAATTCTACGTGACCCAAGAAATGTGTGATGGCAAAACTCATGGGTGCTGTTAGTGCCAGATCAGGGATCTCCTTTTCTTATGTCAAGTCCTTGGGAGCAGCCTGGGAGTGACTCATGTTCTTCACAAGGCACCAAAAGTTGCCCTTGTGGAGGTCAGTGAGTGGCTGTGAGCAGAGCAGGCAGGGTTTGCTCTTGGTGCAGTTCTGAGGGCAGAGCAGGGCAATGGGAGCATGAGCTGTGCTGTCAGCCATCCTGGGGGCACACAGCTGCTTCCCAGCACTGGCAGAGCTGGGCTGGAGCCCAGGGGCTGCTGTGCTGCCTGGGGACAGGCTGTGTGTGCCCCAGAGCTGGGACAGAGCCTGACCCTGCTGCCTGCACAGCACATCTGCTGACCCAGTGTCTGTCTGTGAGTCATTGGGTCTGAGACAGGACCACCTGAAGGTGCAGAGGTTCAGAATCACAAACCACAAGGAACTGATCAGTCCCAGGATCAGTGTGTTTGCTGTGCCCTGGGAGGAGCAGAGTGGGATGTTCCATGGATACTTGAGAGAGGCAGTCTGTTGGGATCACAAGCAATAACGTGGCACAGGCTCTGGCACCGGTAAACACAAGCAGATCTCTGTGGATAATACGAGTTTCTTTCTGTTTGATTTTTTAGAATCAACCTTGTCCTATGTTAGGCAGCTGGAGGCCAGAGTAAGACAGCTGGAGGAGGAAAACCGCCTGCTGCCCCAGGTGGGTGCCCCGGGCTGAGAGGGACCAGCAGCAGCCCCTGCCCTGCTGCCTTTGACCATCAGATAACACAAGGCTCTCACTGCTGTTTGCTCATCTTGCTCTGTTTGACTAGGGGATTCCTTTAAGGCTCTGACAATGCTGTCATTAATTTTTGTTTCCTTTGCAGGCTTTGATACCTTGTTAAGAAAGATTTCCTGGAAGGTGCTACTTTTAATTAATTAATTAATTAACAGGTTGGGAATCACAGTGAACTGACCCTTTGCATTCTGGTTTTAATCCAAGAATTTCTTGTTAAAATATCAACTACTTTTTATAGTTAACCAAAATATTTTGCTCTAAAAGTGCAAGCATTCTAAGTAATAATTGGGTTATATTATTTTAAAACTTTAAGGAATATATTAGCTACATTAATGCAAGAATGAAATTCAATTGAATAAATAAGCAAGCATGATGTTAAAGGTTTTCCTATCATGTTTCTAAGAATGAAAAGTTTAAGAGTTGAGTACAAATGAATCAAAGGCACTTGTAATTTTCATATATGCACATACTTACTAGAATGTATTTCTATTCTATTGCATTAAATAATCCTTAGAAAAGTCCATCAGGTCTTCAAATGAAGTTGCCCATCTGAAAAGAAGTTGGATTTTGTTTAAATAGAAAACTAGTCTTTGGTCTGAGGAAGGAAAGTGCTTTTTGTTGGACTTAGTAGCATTGTTTGACTGTGAAATCCAAGATAATAATGATGTAGAAGTAAAATCCCCTGGCACAGATTTATTGCCCTTTTCCTAAGGCAGATTTTAAGTAAAATGTGATGGCTTTTCTCCTCACCTTTCATATGACAGTTGGAAGAGCCTCTGCAGCTCTTTGCTTGGTCACCTTGGGCACTTGGCTTCTCTCTACCCTAATTTTTGGATCTGGAAAAAAGGACAGCAAGAAATTTCTTCTCACTACCATGTAAACAGTTTCCAGTAGAAAAGACAAAATTTGATCCACAGAAACAATGAATATTATTTTCTTTTCAAGAATGGTTTTCAGGGCAAATGTTAACAACCCCACCCAAAAATACTGTGTGGTTTGTCTTGGGTCTGGAACAGCACTGGGAGATAAATTGTGCAGAACATTCTTCATGGGCCAAATCTTTAGAAGTGTCTGTGTGTTTTATGTTTGATTTGTCTGGGTTGAAGGTGCTGAGGCAGAGCCCACAAAAAGCATTCCCAAATCTTACCAAAGCCTGGAACACCCACACTGTGCAATGAGTTCAGTGAAAATACCTTGGCTGGGGTGCCAAACCAGAGGAGAGAGCCTGTGGGAGCAGCCTGGCACCTAAGCCTGTAGCTGTTGCAAAAATCACTGAAATAAAATATGCTGAGGGTAGGGTTTTGAAGAGAGAGGTGAGCAAGCCTGGAAACTACTTTTTGTTTTCAGTTTGTCTTATGTGTGGTTTTGTTGGCACAAGGATCTGTGGCAGAGTTCTGAAAAATCTCCTCATATCTCTGGATACTTCATTCTAAGACTTAATGAGTGGCAAGAGTTCACATTTCCTGGCATATTTTACTCTTCCTCCTGGTTGAGTCCTGGCTTTGGGAGAGGAAGGAAGTGTAGACACTGAGTTTGTTCTAACTTTGCACTCATCACCTGAGTTTGTTTTGGGGGTTTGTTATTCCTGTGGGTCCCACCTGGAATGTGCTCACCCCAGTGGTGAGCAGGCCCTGCCACAAAGACAAGGATACAGGATGGAAATGCATCAACTCTGGCTTGATTCCATTTAATGGGAGTTTGTTGGGCATGGAGCCAAGCCAAGCTTTTGACAAATAAACTGAAAATCTACAGCAAGCTGTGCAACTGATGAAGGTTTTTAGCATGGCCCTTATTCAGTTACAGTGGCCTGCCTTAAAATTTCAGGAGTGCCTCTGAGAAATGCCTTTTGCTTTTTGGGTACCTCTCCCTGGTGAGGTGCTGGAGCACTGGCAGGGTTTGGGAATTGCAGGATTACACTTAGGAGAGAGGTGACAACTCACAGTTGGGAGTGTGACACCTCTGCTGTCTCTGCTGAAGAGCCCTGGCCTTGTCTCAGGCTTTTTTCTCTCCTCCTGCCACACTTTTCTTCTTTTTCCTCTCTGCCTTCAATATCCTTTCTTCTCCCCCTTTTCTGCTTATTTGTCACTTGTGACACATTTGTCAACACCTCTCCAGACAAATCATTCTGTTCCTCTGTCACTTAGATGTGGTTCTTTTGCTTTGCTTGTCTCCCTCCATATGTATTAGTTTTCTTCTCAAAACCCCACAGACCTCTAATGTAAAAGTTTTATTAATATTTAGTGGCAAGAGCATTTCCAAAGCAAATGGTTTTAAGTGCTGCCATCACTGTTTAAATGGAACCTGAGTTTCAGCTCACTCTGCTGTACCCTCTGTCAGGGGCTCCTCTGTCAGGGGAATTGCAGTCCCACCACTGAGTCAGTAGTTTAGTTTGATCAGGTAATAGAAAAGGTATAAAAATGGGAATATTCACTTAAGCCTGTTAATGTCTCTTACTGTGCTGCACAGGGCTGAGATGTGGTTCAGAGGATTTCAGAGTTAGAAGGAGCTGCAGGTTACAGCTCTGGTGAGAGCTGTCCTTTGTTGTTGTTGTTCTGTTTTCCTTCTCTCCAACAACAAGATATAATCCAGACTCTTTCAGTTTCTGGCCACAAGCAGCACTTTAGAGCAAGAAAGCAGATACTTTCCAAGATTTATGGCACACAGCTGGGTCTTGTGTTGGGAATGCCAGACTGGCTGCAGCCAGGCCCAGGGGTGAGCAGCACTCAAGCAAGGCTTCTCCTCACCCCTCCCTTCTTCCCTGGCTCAGCTTTACTCCTCATTTTCTCCATCTCCTCCCCATCAGCAGCACAGGGTGGATGGGGAATTTTTTCCTTCTTCTGAAATGTGTGCTCAGGGCTGGGCAGTGACAGGGGGCTCATCTGCACTGAGCTGCAGGGCTGAGAACTGGGAAGCCATTCCTAAAGTCTCCCCACTACTAAAACCCTAAATCTTCCCTGCCACTCAAATCTTGTCACCCCAGCCCGCTACACAGGGACACAGCACCTATGCTGTTGAGCTGAGGATACTCAGTGATAATTAATAAAAGATGTAGGCATCAAAGATTGGCTTTGGATCCCAGCTGCAGCTCCCTGGGCTGTGACAGCCCTGGTATGTCAGCCAGTAACTCCAGGGGCCTGCAGAGAGGAGTGTCCTCCAGACCTGCCTTGTGCTGGGGAAGCACATCAGGATCTGGCATCCACATGTCAATTAGCTGGAGATACCCCTGAGTTTTGTAAGGGTGGTACTTGAGGGCTGATCAGCTCAGCTGGAACACTCTGGGAATGTGGACATCTGTCATGTAATGACAGTGAATGCATTTGCAAAGGACAAACTTGGCAAGTCACCCAATTTAAATTGCTTCAGCTCTTATTTGTTTCAGGGGAAGAGGAGACTTTTTGTCCTTGTAATTCTGCTTTCCCTTTTGGTGAAGGGGAGGGGAAGCATTGCCAGGATGCTGCAAAATGCTGACCTGGGCCCTGCTGCCTCTGTTCCCTCATTCTTGCCTTTCCAAGGCTTCTGGTCCTTTCCCATCTCTTTTGCTGTGTTCCTTTCACTTGCACTGTTGATTCAGGTCCTTTTTTGGGGGCTGTACATCCTTGTTAGTCCATTCCAGTTCATGTGTTAAACTGGGAAATGGTAGGTGTAACTCTTAGGCACACATTAGTTTACTTTTAAGCTCTTCCAACATTTTTATTTCCTTCTTTCTTTGCCCTTCCATTAGATTATCAAATTTTATTTCAACCCATTTCCAAATATTTCAAAAACCTTTTGCTGAGATCTGTGGTTTTTATTTTCCTTCTTCATGACATTTTAAAAATTATAAATCTAATAAGAAGATGTGAACTGTTTGGTTAGTGTTTTTTTCCTAAAATCTGTGTCACTCACAGTCCCATAGTGTTTGTCTCCTCCTTTCCTTAGCATGTAGAATAGGGAATCCTTCAAAATATAATTAAAAGCCATTGAACAAACTGATGTTTCCTAATCATGTCATCAAACATTTGCTGAAAGAAAGTGAATCAAGAGCATCCACCCACCCAGTTCTTTCATGTGCTCCCATCCCCAGTGTAAATTAGTAAATTAATGAAGGCTTCAGTTCCCAGCAGCTCAGGTTCTGGGCAGAGTCTTTGTCTCAGGGTGTCCATTGTGCTTGACAGGGAAGGGGTGGAAGACAAGAGCTCATGAGCTTCATATTCCCAAGACACAAATTCAAGAAACACTTGGTGTACAGAGAGTTGCAGTTCCCAGAGGAGTTGTAGTGGTTTTTTCCAGTTATAACTCTATAACTCTGGAATTACTTTGTCCTGGGGATTTTCTCATAGACTCTACAGAATCTTCCAGATGTTACATGTGTGGCCTCCCAGGTTTGGACCTGCCACAGCCCAGAACCTTTTCCCCTTGCCTGTTCATTAGCAAAAGTGATTTTGGCCACTCAGAAACCTGAGTGTGCCTCCAACCCACTGT
This sequence comes from Erithacus rubecula, assembly GCF_903797595.1. NCBI lineage: Eukaryota > Metazoa > Chordata > Aves > Passeriformes > Muscicapidae > Erithacus > Erithacus rubecula. The sequence goes on along the minus strand of NC_136685.1, from coordinate 107,475,544 downwards.
GAGAGTCTGTGGATTTTGGCAGCAACATCCTGGAGAGGTCTTTGAGGACAGGTGAAAAACTGCAGCATTTGAAGATTGTGTATTTTAATTGACAGGAATGTTCCCTAAAAAAAATGTCAGTGTTTTCTTTAGTGTGTTATTAATCCAGCAGAGCAACATGCTGCAGTTATTGCTTTCTGCTTTTCCTTTCTCCTGCCTCTTTGAAACAAGCTGACATACACAGTCTGTGTTTGCTTTGAGCTGTACAGGGAAATTGAAGGCTGGGGAAATCAGGGGAAAAAGCTTTGAAAATCAGGTAGTGATTGAACTGGCATGGCAGCTACCCAGCAGGAAGGATCTGCTCCCAGTAAACCACTTGCCTCTGGGATAAGAGGCTGCTACAGAATGAGCTAGGGCTTGGGTGGTGGGTGAGCAGAGCAGTGCCCAGCAGGCAGGAAAATGCTGCTCCTGGAAGCTTTGATGAGGTGGCTGAGTGTCCTTGGGGCAGCCAGGGGCTGCTTTTCCCTTGCTGGCTCTTCCCCTGGGGGTTGGCACATGAACTCCCACGGGCTGAGCTGGACTCTGGGCTGGGCACTGCAGTGCTTTTCATTCATGGCTCTCCTTATCAACAATACAGATTGAAAAAATGAAGCTTTCTACTGACTTGAGTAGAAAAGCTTATGATTAATTCTCTCCATCACAGAATACCCTGTTCTACACAGGGGCCTTTATTCTGACCCTGACCAGGGTCGAGTGCAGGGTTTGCCTCTGGCACTGTGGGAAAATGGCCTGAGTAGTAACATTTTGTAGTTAGTGTGAATGAAATGCTAAATTTCCATTCATCTGGGCTTTTTGTTAGGTGATATTACAGGGCTGAGTCAGATTTCCTGTTCTTTCTATTCACTGGAGTCACATTTTGGCATTAGATATTTTGTAGATTTATTTCTAACAGCAAATGTATCTGTGCATTCAGGGATTGTTATCCTTGTGGGAAGCCATACACAGGATGTAGTGAGGATTTTACCTGCTCTCTGCAGTGGGATGACCTGCACAGAGATCCCTTTAGTCTCAGAAGAGGCCATTGCACACTGCAGTACTGGGGCTGGCCAGGGCCAGTAGGGAAGGCTGGTTGTGTGGGATGAGCAAAAAAGTAAATTTATTTCTCAGGTGCTGATGTTATACAGCACTGTTTGCTCCCAATTACCCCAGATGTTGAAAGTTTATAGGGATTTCAGCACTACAGAGCTATAACTTCATTTCTCCTGTCCAATTTGGATCCACTTCCACAGTTTGTTACTGGCTAAGAAATGCAAAGATCTGTCGCCCAGAATACAGCTTCCAGTGGCTGGATGCAGGATGCTGGATGCTGTGGAGCTAGGGAAGAGCAGGAAGGGGGCAGATTTCTCTTCCCATGCTCCAGTCTTGCTGAGGATCCAGTTGTACTCTGGGCTGGGCAATGGCAGGGGGCTCAGTGCAAGGACACCAAAGCCAGGTTTGGTGAGGTTCAAACGTGTCCATGCTCCCCCTGGGAAGAGCAGAAGCTGTGCCAGAGGCTCTGCAAACCTCAATTCCTCATCCCCAAGGCCCTGTGTGTTCAGACATCACCTCTTTGGCAAATTACCATTTCCTCCTGCCTTGCTTCACTGCCTCAGGAACTTCTCACAGGGTTGGGCATCCCCACCATCCCCTGGAATGAGCTTCCCCAAGGGAGGAGAAGCTTCACTGCCTCACCTGCCATCAGGAGTCCCTGAGCTGAGGAAGGGCTGCAAAGTATCCCTTAGTGCTTAAAGAAAAGCTCATGTCTCTTGCCAAGGACAGAGGGAGGAAGGAGAAGGATGTCCACAGGGGAAGTACTGATTTTCAGTCTCCTACCAACATGTGCTGGCTGCTTGAAGCAGTGTGTTCACAAGTTTCTCCTTCTCATGAAAAGAGACAAAAATGTGCTACATATGGCAGGGAAGAGGCTGTGGAACACAACTGCCTGGAGGAGGGCTTGAACTCTGAGAGCAGCAGCACTTGCAGGAGCTTTGGATTCTGCTGTGTTCAAGAGGCTTTGCATGTGTAGTCTGTACTCATTTTAATATTTCTATTTTCTATTCAAAACTGACCAAAGTCTTTGCTGCCTCTGGTAATAGTAAAGAAACAGAATACTTTTACTGATAAAAACTCCAAAACTGACAACCTGAATTTATCCTCACCCAGGCTTGTTACAATATGCTTTATTACCCCTTTTCCTTCAACTTTCATTTCTTTTCTTGAAGTACAGCATTAAGTCTGGCCAGTCACTAACAGATCTAGAAATCCTTCCCAAAGCAAAACAAGTCCTGAAACCCTTCCATCCGTCCCAGCAGACTGGTGCATGAGGATTGCAGGATGCTGGGAAATCCATTAGTGGCCACTGTAATGGATTACATGGATCCAGTGCTTGGCACAAGGACAAGGTTGTGTATGAAATGAGGTTTCAGATTCAGGCTTAAAGGAGCTTTTCCTTGGGTTTAGCATTCTGGGTTTTGGTGGGGTTATTTTTACATATTTAAATTATGTTTTTTAAATGTGAGGTCCAGTCCTGCAGATGGCAGTGGGGGTTGAGTTGATGTTTGAGGTGGCTGGGAGGGTTTTCTGCCCCCTGGCCCCTCTCTGTGCCTGCACCATTGGTTACAATGGCCTGCAGCATCTCCCAAGAGCATTAGGAGCTTGCTTTGGACTGGGTTGCTTCCCAATGAATTTTCAGGCTGCATCTGTGAAGTTCAGCCTCGTGTCTTCCCTCTGTGCCCTTTTTCTCCCACACCTTTCCTATTTCATCTTTCCTGTTGTTTAGATTAGACACCCCCAAGAGCCCTGCACTGTGCTATGTGCTTGCTCAGCAGAGCAAAGGACTGCACATGGGGCACGGATCCTCACCAGAGGCTCTTCCCACTGTCATTATTTTCCCTTCAGAAAAGCATTTCCCACACATTCCAGCAGGAATTACTGCTACATTATTTCTTAGTGTTTCCTGTGGTTGTTACTCTTTAAGAGAGCAAATCTCCATCCCTCGGTCTTTGAAACGTTTTGCTTCTTTGTATTTCTGATTTTTTTTACAGAGTCGTGCCTGAGGAGTGGAAGGGAAGAGCAGGGCGGGTTGGGAGCAGCTCAGGAGTGGGGCTGGGGCACTCTCGGATGCATTTTTAGCACTCCTCAAATCTCCTGCTTGTTCAGGTTACCTCACTCCAGGAGATGCTTTACATCCTGCAAAGGTTGAGGTGACTGGGCTGGAAGAGTTTAGGTAGCTTGCATTTTTCTGGCAGTGTCCTGAAGAGCCCTTCCAGGTGTCACTGTGAGGAGGTTGTCCCTGCTGGGGACAAGCTGACATTGTAGCACTTCTGGGAGGCGATGTGCACACATAAGAAATTTTGTTACTATGGCCTGATTTTGGGGGAGACGCCCTTGAGGGCCAGAGCTTCGGGTGACACTCAGCAGTGCCACCCACGCTGCCGCAGGGAAAGAGGGGGGCTTTGGAGTAACACACGCCTTCAGCACTTCTCAGCCTTTTGCAAAAGAGCAATGAATACCTGCCATCTGCTTTAATCAGTGACCGAGCCTTCCGTGTATTAAAGAGTGTTTAATTTTTTGCGAAGGATGCCATTAAGATGCCAGGAGGGGCGGAGGGGAGTCACTGCTCTGCAAACGAGCCAGCCAACGTCAGTGGACATGGCTCAGCCTCTCAGCAGTCTGACTCAGTGGTAAATGCTCTGAAGGTAACACTGCTGCTCTGGTACAGTCCGTGCAAAATGTCCTGTCTGTCCCTCAACACGTGTGTATTGTCCTGGCAACATCCCCGTGGGCACCACCGGGATGTTCCCGTCATGAGTGGGGGTGTTTCTGTTTGTCACTCATTGCATCTGTGGATTGTGTGTTTCTTGGGCAGGGCCCAGCCCTCACAGCCGTGTGGATTCCAGCTGGAGCTGCTCTCCATGTTACATTTGTAATTTTTCTTTGAAGCTGGAAGTGGTGTTTTGTTGAATAAGGAAGTCTTTCATTGAGTATGCATGTGTGTGCTCCAGTGGAATACAAGGGATTCCTGTAACTTGTGCAGAGAGAAAGACTTTAATGAGCAGATAAAGCCAAGGCACACAGTATATTTGTGTTTAAAATAGCAAAGACCACAATCAAGGTCAGTGTTGAAACTCCCTTGGGAAGGGATGTGTTTTACCCTGAAATCAGGGCCGGATTGGAAGGCCTGTGTGGCATTGATACACAGCAGTTGACACAAGTAACCAGAGGGGTAAAGTTTCGAGTTCTCCCTTCTGTCAGCAGTAAAAACTGTTGCAATTAAAGAACCATAGAAAGTGTTACAAGATTCCAAGGTTTGTGAGTGATGTGAGACAGCAAGAGGCTGAGTTCGCTGTCCCACTGCAGCTCAGCTGCTCCTCTGGAGGGGAAAAACTGAGGCAGAGCTGAGCAGAGTGAGGACTGTGCCCTCCTCTCTCCCAGTCCTGCCTCAGTCGTGGTTGTCCTCTCCCTGTGCCCTCACTGGCAGAATCCCAGCCATGTCCCTGCCAGCAGCACTGCCCAGGAGTGCACTGATCCCACCTGGTACAACATCCCTGCTCCCCAGGAGTGCACTGATCCCACCCTGTACATCCCCAGCTCCCCAGGAGTGCACTGATCCCACCTGGTACAACATCCCAGCTCCCCAGGAGTGCACTGATCCCACCCTGTACAACATCCCCAGCTCCCCAGGAGTGCACTGATCCCACCCTGGACATCCCCAGCTCCCCAGGAGTGCACTGATCCCACCCTGGACATCCCCAGCTCCCCAGGAGTGCACTGATCCCACCCTGGACATTCCCAGCTCCCCAGGAGTGCGCTGATCCCACCCTGTACAACATCCCCAGCTCCCCAGGAGTGCACTGATCCCACCCTGGACATCCCCAGCTCCCCAGGAGTGCACTGATCCCACCCTGGACATCCCCAGCTCCCCAGGAGTGCACTGATCCCACCCTGTACAACATCCCCAGCTCCCCAGGAGTGCACTGATCCTACCTGGTACAACATCCCAGCTCCCCAGGAGTGCACTGATCCCACCCTGGACATTCCCAGCTCCCCAGGAGTGCACTGATCCCACCCTGGACATTCCCAGCTCCCCAGGAGTGCACTGATCCCACCCTGGACATCCCCAGCTCCCCAGGAGTGCACTGATCCCACCTGGTACAACATTCCCAGCTCCTCAGGAGTGCACTGATCCCATCTGGTACAACATTCCCAGCTCCTCAGGAGTGCACTGATCCCACCCTGTACATCCCCAGCTCCCCAGGAGTGCCTGGTTCAGACTGCTCCAGGTCCTCTCTGCATCTCCCATATATTTGCCTCGAAAATAAAGCCATGCTGGGTAATTTTGTCAAGAGATCATAGGTCATTATGGTAAAAAGCCTTTTGTAGTTCTCTTAAAATGCCCCTTGGCAAAAGCTCTTCTCTGAGCAGAGCATTTAACAAGGTGCTTTTGACAACCTGTAATAGCAGCTGGTCTGTGTAAGTGAAATAGTGGAACAGCAGCTGATGCTTTGCTTGCTGAAATGGATTGATAAGAAATACACAGAGCTGAGTTCAGTGTGATGTGAAAGCTGAGCTTTAAGTTCTCCAGGAGGTACTGCAGCAGTTGGTGTCAATGAAGTGTTGTATCCACATGGAGAGTGAGCTGCCAGCTCAGACTGCCCCACTACCCCAGACCCTGCTGGACACGTGGGTTTGGTCCCACCTTTCTGGGGAATGGACACTCTGCAGAATCAGGTGCAGAGGAAGAATCAGCCAGCACCAGGAACCTGCTTTTCTGTGCAAATTTGGCAACTTGGAATTCCTGCAACAGAGAAATAAAATCTCCTTGTCAGTGCAACCCACTTGTGCACAGCAAGGAATCTAAATCTAGAAAATAAATGTGTTTTGAAGGGACATTTCCATTAGAAAACAGAGGGAGGGAGCTGTTAAAATTGTGCTGTTGTTTTCCTGGCTTTGAAAAAAATGAAAACATATTTAAAAATTGCTCAGATTCTCCTGCTGGTGGAGGAAGTGGGGAACAAGAGCAGGGCTTTGCTGGTTGGCTAAGGCTCTTCCATGACCTGCTCCACCAGGCAGGATGGTTGGAAGAAGAAGTTGCCACCTGTGTGTCCCCATACCTGGGCCACTTGTATCTGCCCAAACTGCCCGTGGTGCCCCACACAGGTTGGCTTTGCACTGAGACAGCTGGAAAAATGTGCAGGGTAAGTTTAAGGTGTTGAATTTTCTATTCCATATTGAGCCTGGAAACACCTGAAGATGCAGAGTAATCTTTGTTTAAATGCTGACAGTATGCCCTTGAAGATTTTATATGGAAATTAAGTCAATTACTGTTTCTATAATGCAATTACTGTTTCATTAGGAGCACTGTAGTGTTAACATGTGGGTTAGTATTGATCAGAAAAATCTATGTGTATAATATATCTGGGATAAAGTACTCTATGACTGAGCTGACCTGAATTTATCCTTGATAAGGATAAAACTTGGCAAGTGTGATGAAGCCTGGCAGCCTCAGTTTCCCCACCTGAATGATGGCCCTTTTGTATTTTTCTGCCTATGACATTCCTTCACAATTTATGGATAAAACCCCAGTTTGTAAGTCATACATATAACTAATAATCCATAAAAAATTCTTGTGATGAAAGTAATGCCACTTCTAAAATGCTCAATTTGACATTATTACTTCATTTGTGTAAATCTGAAATATGTACTTGTATCCCACCTTGTCCCTTTGTTCCCCAGCCATTCAAAGCTCTGCTGCTGGCATTGAAATGCTCCCTGTTCCTCTGACTTCTATAATCTGTGCCTGATTTGACTATTGATATATTATTTTACTTTTTAAACAGTTGGTTATTTCCTTTCTGGTTTTGTCTTCTCTTACACCCTCCCAGTCCATGTTGGATTTGTGATGAGCTAATGATAATGTTTCTTTTCTTTTGCATCCTCCTTGCAGTTCCTGCCAGACTGTAACTCAGTGTTTAGCTGCAGCCTGATCCACTGTGGGTGTTTCACAGGAAACATTTGCCTGTGAAAACAGTGGAATGATGACAAGTTTCACTCTGAGCTCCAGGATTTTGATGCATGGTGTTGATTGGTACCAAAATGTGATCTGGTACCAAAATATTGCAAAATGCAAATCTGGATGTGTAATTCATGCTGGAGGAATTTGGTGGTAGTATATGATTGTGCTGATATTTTATAAAGATAACAGAGGTGGGAATTCTCTCCTCAGGATGTGCAAATGGAACTGTAAAAATGTATTTGGGAATGGTTTTGCTTTGCATTTATAAGCCTGTAGTGCCTTTTGAGAATGCAGCCACATGTGGCAGCAGGTTTAGATGTAGTTCATGGTGTATTAGTGAGCATGGGAGTAATTCCAAAGCACAGGAATGTCTGGAGGGGTGTCATTCATGATTTCTCTCAGGTTACTGGGAAGTTTTGTTTGCAGTTCAGCTGGGAAAGGAGCCAAGGGAAGGTGGGATGCACCAGCTGGGATTAGGGGTGTAGTTGGGCTGGAGGGCTCAGGGAGCTGAGATTTCCATGGGATTTCCTGCTGCTGCTGGAGTCCCCCAGGGCTGGGATGCTGCAGCCAGAGATGCACTGGGTGCAGGTTTCTGCATCCTGGCACTCCAAGCTAAAAAGGAACCTCCATGGCTGCATTTGAGCCTCACAGCTGTCCTCTGCTGAGGTTTCTGCTGAAATTTGGAATGATTTTGAGTGACATTTTGACCCCAACTTGTCACTTGTGCTTAGGACGTGGGCTCTCTTGTATGGGTTTGTCCCTTCCTAGCAGTCAGGGGTCAATCAGGAAAATAAAGGAGGAAATAAAGCAGGAAATAAAGGAGTTTGGGAAGTGTCACCTCCTAGTTTATTACTGTGTCAGCATTAGCTGCATGGTAAATATTGTTTTCATATTTATTGACAAGAAAATTGTTTAAAGTCAAGTTTAAAGTTAAAGCTGTCCAGGAGACCTTCCTCTTTACTAGTATTGTTAGGAAAATCAGGAACCAGAGGTTGGAAAGAGTAGTCAGATCCAGCCTGGTTGTGCCACAGACTCCCAGTTTGGAAGGTGCCACTGAACCCCCATTTTTCCTGCTCTCTCCACTGCAGTGTTTCACTGCACTGCAAACCTGCCTAAAGCACACACGTGTTTTGTGATGGTGATTTGGGATTTCTGGCTGCAAGATTTTGGTCAAATGGCAAGTTTGCAGGGTTTGGGTCATGCCCACCCATTGAAATTAAAGACAGTTCCCTTTAAAGACTTGACTTTGTTCAGCCCTGTGCTTTAACACTGTAGTCATGTTCCTTCCAGTCTAAAATATTTCTGGTTTTCATGCTTACACTCAGGTTTTCCTCAGCAAAGGCTCAGAGAAACTGGGTTATTTTCCCATCTCTTGCACAGAATCTCAGTAGGACCTTGGGTTTGTTCTGCCTTTGCTCATCAGCTATAGGAATTACCATTTCAGCTCCCCAGGATCCAGCTCCTTTGTCTTTTGTTCAGTCTGTTCACTGTGAGACTTTAGGCACTGGTAAAATACAAATAATGAACAATGAAAATGGAAAACAGCTTTTACCTTTCTTGACTGCCATATTGCTGTTGGCCTGGAGATTAGTGGGTGATTTAGTAGCAGTTACAAAACATCATCTGAAATTGTGATACAATTGATAGGAATCAGCATTCTTGTCTCTAGTGGTCCCTGAGTGGCCTGGGGACGTGACACAAGCTGTCATTTCCATCAACCTTTCTATAAATCATTATAAAATACTTCCCTGAATATTGGGGGGTATCACTTCTCTGCCTTTTTAATTCCTGTATTGTAACATGGGTGTATGGCAAAGGGTAGCACAGTGAGTGCAGGCACAATTCCTCTGACTTCAAGGAAGAGCTAGAGGAGTAAACACTTCTAATGCCTTGCTTGATTTTAAGAGAGCAAGCAAATCCTTTGAAATAGAGAACTGCTCTGTGGTTTTTTTAAACTGGAGACTTTTAGACACCTCTGGATGGATCTTTGTGCTTCTGAATCACATTCTGCAAGAGATGTGCTTGGGGAAGTAGTTGGACAGAGTTTCTGTTGAGGTCTGCAAACACCCTCAGTGTGTGTGTGAAGCATAGAATATCCCAGTGCTGCACGTGCCAGTCCATGTGTCCCTGTTTTTAACCATTTCTACCTGGCAGCATGTGCTTTCCGTGTTCAGAGGGAATGCTGTGTCCCTTGAGAGACAGTGTGTGCTGCTGCCGTGTGTCCGTGCCGTGTGTCCCGGCTGTGCATGGTGCGTGTGCCGAGCGGTGCCATTCCAGCTGCATGTCCATAGGAACGCCGCTGCTCCCCAGCTGGGGATAACGAGCTCTCTTTCCATCCCCCCCTCTAGGTTGTGTGGAGGAAACTTGGAGATGCTGCAGGGTCGTGCCCTGGAATTAGGCAGCACTTGTCAGGAAATCAGTACAAAGGACCCATGTAAGAGCCCCTGGCGCGTCCTCTCTGAAGAGCCAGGGGAGGGGAGAGCCGCCCGTGTCCGCCGCAATTCCCAGCTGACGCCGGGGGATCTGCACCGCGAGAGACTGCAAAGGGACACCCTGCGTGTGGCAGTGTCCCCAACCCTGCTGTCCCAAAATCCCGGCTAACGAAGCGCTGCACCCGCACTGCAACACTCCACCCTTAGAAGCACTGAGGTATTGCCACCCCAACCAAAAGATGTTTGGGATTCTGCAGGCGTTACGCGAAATAAGTTTTATTTTGGTTAGTTACAGTGAATCTCTGAGAGGTCTGAACGAGTTTTCCGCTGGATTTAAGAGAGGTTTTTCAGCAGGCTGGAGAGACGCTGATAAACTGTGCCTTTGGTCTCCGCAGGTTTGGGAAAGCCGCTTCTTAGTAACTCACACTTCAGTCTGTAAAGGATCCGTTAATGGTGCTTAGGCAATTTCCAGGTGATTTTTCTTTGCTTTGGTAGAATACCTGCCTTTGGAGGTGCTAAAAGACCATAAAGTCCTAACCAGCCGGTTGTGTAGCATAACTACAGTACTTGTAGTGATCCACAATTTCTTTCTAAATGAAAGTCAAGATAGCTTTCTTTTCGATTCACTTTGATGCACATCTTCTGAAGAGGTGTAAGGTGTTTAATGAGCGGCCCTTTAATGAGCAGAATACTCACAGGTCTCGAGTCAGGATTTCCATCAGAATTTATTTTGGAAAATATTTTCCAATTGCCAGGATGCTAATTTCTACTGTTTAATTTAGAGACATGCTGGTTTGTTTAACAAGAGCCCACAAGGATCTAAAAGATTGCACTGCATTATAAAAAAAGCTTTTCTTGCCACTGTAGCGTTCTTTCAAAGAAAAAGGTTTTATTATGCTCAGAGCATGCCTTTCATTATTATGAGGCAGAAAGCTCTTGTTCAGATTGCCTGAGATTTGACCAGACGGCGCCCTAGATGTGCTTAGTTTATTTTTATCTCTGTGTATGATCCTCGTTGTGTGTATTGAATTACAACGATAGATATTTTGTGTATATCTTAAAGCAATGATAGTTTCATGTATGAATGTGCAACAGGCTTGTGACTGAATGCTGTTGCTTAACTTTTTACTATAGCTGAGAATCAAAAAGACTAATAAAAATGAATAATAATAATAATAAAAAAATAGGAATGCAACAATTCCTGGGTTTCTGGTTTGTTCTTGGTTACTAAGATTTGAGCCAAAGTCAGAACCTCTGTTTTTCTGAGCTTGAACTGTATCTGTGGGCTATTTGCAGTGAAATGTACTTGGTTGCTGTACAATCTTTTGTTATATAGGAGTATGATGTAAATCTGCTATCTGTCTTCAGAGAAAGTGTGTTCATTTGCAGCAGTAATTCTGTTGGTTTCTGTTGTTGTTTTCACTTAGTACCATTCAACGTGAGGCCTCTGATCCAGCAAAACTTCCCATTCATTGCTTCTCCTTGAGTTGGAAATGCAGAATCCAGCCTGTGTTTGAATCACCACCCTCCTGTGTGGTTTCTGGTAAACCCCCAGCCCAGCCAGATATCTGTTCTGTTCCCATCTTGTTTTCTCCCCTATATTGTTTGCAGAGTTCAATTTCAATTGTTGTATTCCTATCTCTCTGTATGAACAGCTGTAACACCTGTACCTGTGCCTGCACTCTGGACGTGCAGGGGACAAGCAAGGGACACTGGTCTTTTGACACTACACTTGTGTAAATTTTGATACTGTATTAAAACTATTTTTTTACAGTTCTGCATACGATGGGGTATCAAGTATTGTGTTCATCTTAGCAACAGTAATAAATTATAGAATCCCACCCTTGTTTGCTCTCCTTACTGACTGAAGCTCTGAGCTGCTTGGGCTTACAGGCAGGAGCTGTGAAAGTATTTTGTGTTTGGTTGAGAAATTAGCTGCACACTGTGCATTTTTCCTTATTTTCTTTTCATGTGTATTTAAAAAAACCCAGCAATGTGAAGTTGCTTCTTGTTTTCTGCTGAGGGAGGAATAGCTGTGGGTGATTGTGCAGAGGGTTGTGACCAGGTGCAGCTGGTTCAGTCCTCAGCTGTGCTGTGTTGGCAGCCCCAGGACACCTGTGTGGCTTCTTTCCTCCTGCCCTCCTCACAGAGCAGTCCTGAGCTGAGGACAGGAGAATGTGGAGCTCCTGGAGTCTTCCTGTTCAGGTAAGGGGTGCTGGTGGGGCTGGCAGTGTCCTACAGTGTCCTACAGTGTCCTGGTGGCCTCAGGTGCCACCACATCCCTGTCCCAGGATGGGCTTGTGTGGGCCAGGGAAAAGGGCTGGCTCTGAGTGCAGAGCAGAGAACTTCCACTACATTTTCTGGAGAGAAGAGATGCTCAGTACAATCAATATCTTTAAGCTAATAAATCCCATGGGAACTCCTTAAAATGCCCCTTCCTGAGAGCAGAAAGCAGTGTGTGGAGAAGGGGGTCAGCCCTCTTGGGAGGGCCTGTAGCCTGCTGAAATGCCTCTGTGCTAATGAATAAAAATCACTGTAGTACTTGGGGGCTCTCAGCTCCTCTCTCTTGCTCCCTGCCCCTGTGGTTAAACCTTTTTCAGTGAAATGTAACTGTGCTGAGCCTCGTGCACTCTTTGTGCAGTTGTTTTCAGCAGAATTCTGCTTTGCTTGAAGATTTGCACATGTTGTTACGGGGCCTTTCCCAGGATCTGAGCTGAGCCTGAGTGAACATTAAATTCACTGTGCAAGTGAATTTTAAATAGCACTTGTGTAGTGGATGTATGGAGTGGATTTTACCTTCTGTACTGCAGAAAAGCTGCTTTGCTGAAGGGTTAGGAGGCAAAGAATGGCACTTTGTTTTCAGCAAGTGACTGGTTTCAGTAGAGCCTGTTCCCCAAAGGCTGCAGTTGATGGACATGTTTATAACCATGGCATGAAGCCAGAGTGCCCTTTTGAATGCTTTGAGCAGAGCCAGCCCAAACAGCCTCTGTGGCCTGGGGACAGCTCCTGGCCCTGCTCTCCTTTGTGCTTCCCAAACACCAAATGCCCCCCAGGCTCTCTGTTGTTGCCTCCCCAACAAATACCAGCTGTGCCAGACACTGGTTTAATTCCCCAAATGTTTTTAAATAAGATCCCAGGGTGATGTGTGTTCTTTATACTGATCTCACCACCTTGATACAGAAGAAAATGGCTCAGCCATTTTTGCCCCCCACTTTTAGGTGGAAAAAAGTCTTGATGTCCTTTATTTTGAGGAGAATGGGCCAGCAAATGCAGCTGCTGGGTATGGAATGCCAAAATCTCTCTATGTCTCCACACTTGTGTTTTCCAGGCTTGGGTGAAATAGCTGTGAATATTCCCAAACCAGCACCAAACTGCACCTCTGGTCATCCAAGATCCACAAGGTAAGAACAAGTGATTTGATAGCAACTCTACTTGGAAATGAGTAAATAGAGGCTCTTCATTAATTAATCAAGCAGCAATCAGGGGTTTCAGGGCTGCTTTGTGGTTATGGTATTTTCTAGCACGTGCAGTTGATTGTGAGGTGGCATATGCCAGAGCTGGAAACTCAGGTCAGGGAAGGGGAACTGCCAAAGGAGGAATGAGGAATTAATCCTGCTTGGAATTGCACTTAAATTTCCCTTCTGCTTGTTGGCTCCAGACTTGTCCTGGTTGTTGTTGTTTTAATCTCAGAAATAGAATGGCATGGGTGAGATCTTTCAATGTGTGGAAGGGCTTAGCAAGACTATGTGGGATTGTTGGGGTGAAGCAACACAGAGATTGTAGTGTGAAGGAAAATGAACTTTTGAATACTCTTACATAAATAAAAATGACTGTGTTTTAAAAGCTAAGGATAACATAGACCAGAGATAGAAGCTTTACTTGAATTTTTCTTAACAGTGAAAGTTCTGTGTGAATAATTAAAACATTGAGAAATGTTGATGGGGATGATGAGAAATAAGTTAAATCACAGTGTTTTGTGATATAGATAGGAGGGCTTTGCTGGAGTCAGGCTCTGGGGAGCTCCAGCCTAGTCCAAGCATTAGTGGCTCTCCTAATGTGGAGAAGGACCCCAAGGACTGCATCACATGTTCTGTCTGAAACAGCTTCCTGAACACCTGGTTCACAAAGAACTGCCAAAATAAAAACACTGAATTATTTAATGTGTTTGTTAGAACATGATAATTACTCTCCTCTTGAATAAGAGCTTGGTATAATGTTCTCTTTAAAGCACTGGCTGTGGCCCTAAAGTTGAAGTTTCTTTGGATGTTTTTGCCCTCCTCTACTTTATATACTTTTAAAAATGCATGTAAGTCTTCAGGTGAAAAAAAAAAAAGGGAATAAAAACCACTGGGTGCCCATTGCCAGCTCCTGGAAAGAAGGAGGACAAAGGGAAGGGGTGGGGACCTGCCCTGCCAGGATCCAGGTGAATCTTGTGCTGTGTTTGAGTGGGACAATCTATTTGCAATGAGCTCCTCTGTGTGTGGCAAACACTGAGACAGAGAAGGTGGTTTAATCCTTTGACAGGTGACTTCATTTTGTTTTTCTCAGAGGCTCTGCTTGGCCTGTGAGCAGTGGAGTTCCAGGCCTGAGCACCTCCACTGTGGAGCAGGAGGGGTTTGATGGTGTTTGGGGTTGTTTTCAGGAAGCTTGGGAAGTCCCCAGTGTGACACAGGACCATCCTGGCTCAGGCCAGTGTGCTGAGCCCTGTTCAACCCCAGCTTCACCCACAGCTTAATGTAAAGGTCAGAGTAAAAGGAAAAAGTTCTCTTGGGTTTGGAGGTGGCCTTTCCAGTTAGGAGCCAGTTTGTTGTCAGAGGTGGGAGTTGGGCTGAACATCAATCAATGGTGAGGCTGTCAAGCTATTCTGTGTTCACAGGCTTTAGACTTCATAAGAGAGGAAATACACAATCTAAAAATACAGTGTTTTCCTCCCTGCTGAAGGGGCAGCCTCCACAGACTGCTGCATGCTCCCATTTAGGAAAGCCCAGAGCCCACCCTACCCAACCCTGAGAATCCCAGGAAAAGCACACCATGAAACATGGGAATGTTTCCATGGGAACTGTTCCTCCACTCCTGCTAATAAAACAGACCTATAGCACCAGTGACAACAGGTCCCAGTTTCTGCAGCAAACTACACACAGTGAGTGCTACAAAGAGAGCTGGTCAAGAGCAGGAGTGTAAATCAACAGAACTGCTAAATTAGCTACGTGCATGCCTCTGTGAGAAAGCACAAGCACATAAACAAAGCCCTTGGGGGGGGGGGAGAAAAAAATCATTTTAATTACAGCACATCCAGCCAACATAAACCCCATGGATGGTGTGAAATCAGGTTTGTTCCTCTGATCTGCAGCAGGAAACCCTGTAGCAGATCAAATGTGCTCAGGGAGCCTGTCCTGCTAATTGCTGCTTCTAGCTGAGCCAAAGCAAACTGTTTAGACAAAGGAGAGAATTTCACTTTTTATTTAGTATTAATTATGAAATAGCATGTCTTGATGGGCTTCACAATAATATTACATTTCCTGGGGGAGAAAAAAAAGTGGTTCTAATCCTGTGAAATAATTGGAGAATTAACCCATTGCTTCAGGCTGGAACCCCAACATGTGCATACAATTAGGTGCAAGATGAGTTATGTCATGAACAAGGCCTTTCCTTCAATCACAACAAATTATGACCCTCATTTTAAAGCCTTCCTTACAAACATTCTTGTATATTCTGTTGTTAAAACTGTGAATTTTTTCCCTTCTTTCTGGCATGATTTTCACACTTCCTTTTGGTTTTTATTTTAAAGCTTGTTGTGGCCGTTCTGCAGCATCTCTTTGGCTTCTCACTAGAGATTTCAGAGTTTTGCACTGAGTATTTTAGGGGTTGGATGTGTTGCTTGGGTACTTTATGTTGCTAAGCATGGACTGGAGGTTTTGGTTTCCTCCTGTGCTGTTCCAGCACGTGTGGGTTGATTTGGAGCAGCTTATCTGCATTTGTAGCCATGGACAAACAAAGCCAAAGAGGCAGGGAAGAAGTTGGCAGAATGGAAACTGCAGGAATATCCATACAGAGCATCCATAATCCATATGTGCTTGTGTTAAAATAACTTTACTGTGTCCAGGAAAATGTTTCTGTGAGTGCTGAGGGAAAACTGAGCTGGATGGGAAGGCAGGTATGTGCCAGCAGAGAGCAATAAATGTGCTGCTCTAAAGGCACTTCAGAGACTTTTTGAGGTGTAAAAATGAGCAGTTGGTTAAAAAAATACAAATAAATGAAAAATAGCTTGAGGCTTTCCCAGCTGCCTTCTCTTTTCTGTCCATGTGACAGCAGGCCTGACTTTTTCCCTACCCTAGCAGGAAAAAGGAGCAATGGAGAGAAGTGATCAGTGCCCAGACTGGCACTGATAAGGTTTTATCTTGGATCTCCATTAACTCATTGCTGCTGAGGTCTCAGTTGGAATGTCCTGGTTGGGGAGGGCAGTGAGGGTTTGATCCTGCTGTGTCCCAGGGGTTGTTGGGGTGTTCTGTGTCCTTGGGCTGGTTTGTACAGTGGGGTTTTCACAGGATACAGCCAGGACAGGGCAGCATCTCCTTCCTCACACACCCCTTAGAGCCCTTCCTGCCTCCTCAGAGCCTGGCACAGGTACTCACCATAAATACAGAAATACTGATCTGGGAGAGTCTAGAGGGGAAAAAAGAAAGGTGGAATTTGGGCATGTCCAGTCCTTTGTGTCATAGAGGGAAGGAACTTTTCTTGGGCTGGATGGATTCTACATAAATAATTTGTGCCTCCACCTGTGGGTAACTCAGGAGCTGTGGATGTCACAGACATCTAAGTCATATTTGCTGCATTTTAGCTTTCTGTCATCATATAAAATATATAAACAGTGCATAAACCAGAATGATTGCAAGAGGGGAAGGTGTTTAGTGTAATTGCCCTGTGCTATTCATTTGACTGGGGAGGAAATATTAGGCAGACTTTTTTTTTTTTTTTTTTCCTCCCTAGGAGTAATTAAATATGCTCTCAGAAAGGTTTTGGGCTAAACTGCCTATTAACCACATTTTAAGTTCCTATTTCACATATTACTAGCCTTAGAATTCCAGTGGCCTGCACAAGGGGAGCTGAAATTATATAAGTTAGGGATAATATTAGAAGAGATCTGTGTAAAATAAGTCTCTGCTCAGATGTGCCCTGTGAGTTTTCATTCTTTTCAGATACATAAAGATGTCTAAAAGGCAGCAAAAACTACTGCAGTGTTGAACTATAACTGCACACAGAGTTTTTATTCTGTTTTCAGTTACTTGAGTGATCTGTACAATATTCCAACCCACCAGAAAATTAATGCTGGTTTACCAGATATTCACTTAAAAATGCCTCAATCCCTTCATGTTTCTATTGCTGCTTTACAGACACAGTCCTGTTAACTGGGATTTCATGGGTATAAATGACTGGAAAATTACCTCAAAATGATGCATATTCTCTTCCTGTTTTTGTGTGTCAGTTGTGATTTCCTGAGGAGTGGGTAAATTACATGGAAATTGTCACGTGTAGTGGTTAAAAATGTTTAAAAATCAATTTCACCTGGCAAGTTGGTAGAGAGGGGTAACCCTGCATGGGGTTTACTCTGGGTTTGTGGAGCCTGGGCCTGAAAAGCAGGTTTATTTTATTTAGTCTTAGCTTAGTGTTCA
Organism: Erithacus rubecula; assembly: GCF_903797595.1. NCBI lineage: Eukaryota > Metazoa > Chordata > Aves > Passeriformes > Muscicapidae > Erithacus > Erithacus rubecula. The sequence continues at coordinate 107,458,409 of NC_136685.1, read as the reverse complement.
TGTTAGTGGGATGCTGTTTGCTCTGGTTCTACTGGAAGGCACCTGGGAATGCTTGGGAACACTGCTCAGAAAAATCCTGTTTGAACTCTGCTCTTGAGGGAAGGTCCCTCCAATCTGCTGCTGATTTTAGCCCTAGTCCTTCAAATAATTTCAGAAAAGAAACCAAAACAGCTTCATTAATGCCATTTTTAACACATTTCCCCTCAGTTTTAAACCTTCCAACAGGTGCCTGTTTGGGTCTTTTTGTTTACATCAGTGTGAAATATTTATTGATATGAAGAAATGCCTTCATCTCCTTGAGAGACAGGTTTGGTTTGCACATATTCCTGCTGTGCACAGGAACATTTGCTGCTGATTAGAGGGGTGCAGTTCTGGTTGCAAAGTGCTTGATGAGCAGATTTCTCCCCTTTGCCTTCTGTTTTTGCACTCAGTTGTGCTATATATCAGTTGTTTGTAAATAGATTTTCACCCACTCCAAGAATTACCCTGCCAAAGGGTTTAATAAATTGCAGGAGACAGGAATGAGTAAGAAAGTGCAACCTTTAACCAGAGCGTAAAGGAATCATGGATGTGGAATTTTTTGGTTTTCCTCTGTAATGAATGTACAGTATTTTTCTCCATTACTAACTGTTGGCTGGGGAAGAGAAAATATAAAGACTAGCAAGGCAAGGTCATAGAAATGAGGGAATACTAGTACATAAACCCATTTGCACTAAAATATTAGACTTGTCTAGAAGATAAGTAACACTGTGTGTTTGTAGTGGAAGCAGAGTGATGGTTTGCTATCAGCCCTCATAATTTATCCCATGCAGAGTGTTGCCTGTGGACTAAGAGCTTGACAGATCCTCTCAGCCATCCAGGTGTAGCAGAATCAAGGTTTTGTGTTTCTCTCTTAACTCAGCAGATCAAATTTGATGATTAATTTGCTGAGTGTGCACATTACTATTGCTGCAGATCTGTGTGGCTTAGTTCACCTGAGGATTGTGATCTCCAAGTGACTAACAACACGTGCTGTGTGCTCCAGGGGAGTGGGTATGTTTAAAAAATGAGTATTTGAAGAATTTAAGTGTCCCTGCTTGGGGCCTGTAGGGTGAGCAGCTCTCCACAGCTCAGCTGGGTGTTCAGAGAAGGTGAGCCCAGGGTTTCAGGTTTATTGTCTGTGCTCTCTCTTTAAGTGGTTGTGCCAGTGTTGCTGAACATGTTACAGGTCTTTAAAAGTGAGTGTGTTGTTGTAGGGTAAGATGTCCCTGACCAGTGGGCTGGCCTGCAGTCAGTGCTGCGTGGCCATTTAGAGCTGATGATGCAGCCACAGGTTGTTAAACAATTTGAAGCGGGGCTATCTTCAAAGCTTGTAAAACTAACATTTAATGAAGTGAAACACAGATCAATGGTGAATTTTGAGCAGAGGCTCAGCTGCATTGATTGCAAGGTTCAAAGACTTTCAGCACGGCCCCATTAAACACCTCTAATGTCAGGGTTGAAATGACGCTTGGCAAACGCTAACAAGGTAGAAAATAATTCCTGCTCTCCAATAATCTGCTGCTTTCCGGTCTGCAGGGAGGGGTGGGAGCACAGCGGTGGCTCCTGATCAATCCGGAGAGAAAAGGAGTTCTGGTGGCTGTGGCAGCTCTCCCCCAGCCCTGCCTCTGTGCAGCTCCCCGAGGGGAGTGGGGCTGTCACGCGTGGGCAGAGCTACACCCGGCCGAGGGTGGTCCCGGAGCGCTGATGGATGTGCCCGGCCGAGCTGTGTCTGCCTCAGCGGCTGCTTGGCACAGCAGCCAGGGTGTGATTTAGCTGTGCTTGGCTCCGGCAGGCCGAGAGCTGGGTCTGGCTCCAGCCGCTCCCCCGGTGACAGCTCTGGCGATCGTGAGCGCTCAAGGATGCCGCCGGCTCTTCCTGCGCCCCGTGGATGTGCCCGACTCCGCGTGCCCCCAGTGGGAGGATGTGCGACCGGGCGGGCAGGACGGCAAGAATAAAATAAAATCGATACAGATCAACGGAAGGGTTTTAATCCTGCCTTGTAATAGCTCCTTATCTCTCCATCCCCCGTATTGGTTGCACTGCGGTGTCACCGAACGCTGCTCGCTTGCAAATCAGTGTCCCCATGCAATGTAGTGACTATAAAAATGTACACACTCACCAGGAATGCATCCCTTGCTCTGAGAATGGGGGAATGCAGGGAAACAAACCCACACGGTTCCAGGGCGAGTGCAGCAAACCTTTCCCTTAGGGAAAGAAGAGTCTGGGTGCTGTGCTTGGCATCTCCTGCCATCCCACACCTCACACCTGGGTGGGGAGGGTTCTGTAAAACAGCAGCTCCCTCTCCTGCATCTATTCTGACAACAGCAATTAGGAACATAGCGGCACACCAGGGGACTGCTAAATATAGAATGGCCTGAAGGGATGAGCTTATGTTTCCTGGGGTTTTTTGTGTGATTCCTCACCCTTACCTGCCTTGTGGATGGTGCAGGAGAATTTTAAAGGTCAGGTGAACAAAGTACCTCAGAAAGAGGAAAAGGGATCCCTAATTCTGGCATTGTGGAATAAAGATTACAAGTAAGGGAATTCCATTGGGAAATAAAGGACCATTAACTCAAAATGAGATTTTGCCAGCCAAAAAAAGCTCCTGCCAGTTCTGGGCTAAGGAAGAGGAAGTAATGCTGAACTAAGGGAGTGTGGGAGCACAGCAGGGTGTTGGTCCTGCCCTGGAGCTCTGGGAAGGGAGGCATCCTCTACAAGAAATCCTGTCTTTAGGAAATCCTTTCCCTTTAAGAAACACACCAAGAGAGAACACTTTAATTCCTGCATGTCTCAATTCAGGATCAGTTGTTGTCACTGCTGCAATAACACAAATTTTGCTCGTGCATAATATATTATTTATTTAATAAAGCTGAATGAAAGCTCCCTCACTCCCTGTCTGTGGTGTGCAAATGTCTAGGGAGGGTTTGCTGCTTGCTTCAACAGCTCACACTCCCAAAGACTTGACATCTCGTTTATATTGCCTAAGTAGATCCATGCTGTTTCCAGGAGCTGGTGTTGGGCTTTTATGACAGTCTTCATACACAGTTTCATTTCTAGTGTAGGAGAGGTCACAACGTTTTGCTAACTCAAAATACCTGACACTGACAAGAGGAAGCAAATTTCATTAAATAAAAAAGGGGTCAGCACTACACAGGCTGATTATTTATAAATAGCACTGCCAGTCAATACCTGATGGTTTATTGAACTTAATGAAACTCCTGTAGCCAAATGTGTATTTTAAGAAGGATTTGACCTTGGGCATCTCCCCTGCTGAGGGGATGGGATGCTGTGTCAGTGGTTCAAAATCAATAACCTCCAGCTCTGTCCTGTTGAGAGCTCTTGTACCTGAGGGTGATATTGTAAAATGTGACAATATTCTGCTGACAAATAACTCGATACCCATGTCCCTGTGGGCAATGATGGGCAGGGTTATGTGGTGACTAAAAATGCACTGATAATGAATGAAGGAAAATTCTACTGGGGGTGCCACTTTATCCATTTAGCACTTGGAGCTGCTGCCCTTGTGCCAGCCTTTACCAATGCTGTCCATGGGGGTCTGGGTGAGACCTGTTTGCTGCTGTGATTCACAAATTTCATGAGATTTGTTAGGGCTGTGGAATTCACACTTTGCTATTCCCCTGCTTTTAATCATGGTAGTACAGAAATTATGTTTGTCTTGTACACAAAAATCAGTGCCCAAGTCTCACTTTAGGGGCTGGCTGGATGTTTTAGGCTGTTGTTTATAAATAGTTTAAGAGTGAACATCAGGAAAGGAGAAGAGCTGCCTGATGCCAGAGCAAATGGGGATAAACTGGCTGCATTTGTTGTATTAGTTGGAAGAGAATCTCAAGCTAGAAAAATTGCTTGTAAAGGCCAAAGCAAAAAGTTGAAGTTCCTTTTAGGTATGACACTTAATGCACATAATGTACATTGGTGGACAGATGGGTTTGTTACTTTGCAAGGGGCTTTTAAAAATATTTAAGGCTCCAGAGTTGGAGGTTGCTGGCAGTGTTTATGGACTAGGCTGAGCTTGGATTGTCTGGGTTCCTGGGTTTGGAATTGGGGTGTAGATTGAAGCTGAGCTAGTCTATAAACAGCATGAAATGGCAAATCTACTTGTGCCAAACCTAACAAGGACAATACTGTGATGCTGTTACTTCCCTGGAAACATCCCTACCATGGCTCCAAACCTCTGGCTGTGGAGACACCTGTGTGTCTTTTGATTGACACAGGCTGACAGGAAGAGAAGCAATAAATGCAAGTGCACACATAGATGTGTAATTGCAATTTTCCAAAATAACTTTTGTAATAACATCTTTTAAATGCTTTATGTATTAAAGAGCTCAGCAGGTTTCTCCTTAATATCCAGTGTGATTAATTCAAATGAGAAGAAACAGTCATGCAGCCAGGTTTTTCAGCTAATGAACAGGATGCATAAAACATGCTCTGCCTCACTGAGGTGTTATTGTCATCTGACATTTTTGGAAACTCCCATGGAATTTATTTTACATTAGCTTCTGGTAGGGCTGATGGAGTGGATGAATTATTGCCTCTTTGTCTTGAGACTCGAGCTAATCCTCTGTGCAGATTTTTGGAAGTTTCTTTTTCACAGTTTGGAGTTAGGCACGTTATGCAGAGAATTGAAGGAAAGGTTTTCCCAGCAGCACAGGCAGAAGAGACACATTGCTGTGGGTGGACCTTTAAATCCCATTTTTTGTGCTAGTAGGAGTTAGCAGTTTGTTGCCTGTTTTAATCCTTTGTACATTATCTGTGCAGTGTTTTTAAAATGTGTCCTGGCCTTGAGCAATGGGGCTGGCTGCCAAACCTGAGTGGATGTTGGTGAGACATTCTGGAGGGGAAGTGATGGGCAGTAGCTCTTTCTGGTAGAGGCTGGGGGTGTCTGCAGACAGAGCCATCCCAGACACTCCCTGTGTGTGTGAAATGCTTGGCAAATATGGTTCTAGCCCAGAGTATTTCCCAGAACTTGGGTATGGGGTCACAGCCAGTGTCCCTCATCTCTTCCAGACATTTGAGATGAGTAAATGCATTGCTGTGCTGAAATAACAGTTTGCAGGCTCTACTTAACATATATAAAACCCCAACTTCCTCCCCAACTTGAGCAAGAAACTCTTTTGGGAAAATATCTTGAAGGGAAATCCCTTTAATGAAGCCCAGTTGATGGTTTTCTTCAGTGAGCTTTGGTGTTGTTTGAGTGTGTGTTTGTCCTGGACCATGTGCAGAGCATCTCCCAGTATTCTTTATCTGAAATATCAGTAAACTCATCTAGCAGGGAGTCCTTCCTTTCCCTTGCTCAATCAAAAAGCAGGTTTTGCTCTCTAGTTTCTGAAGTCATCTTATTACAGAAGAGATTTTTCTGCCCTGAAAGAAAACAGAAGAGGGGTTGCTAAAGAGATAAATGACAGACTCAGCCTTAAACCCTGAACTTGCAATTTATTTGCAGAAAATGTTCAGGCAGTGCAAAGACAGGACATCTGTTTCATGTTATTCCCAAAGCAACCTGCTTATTCAGCTGCAGACATCCCCACCTGCTCCTCTAATGAGCTTGGAGCTCACAATATTCCATGTTCCTTCCTTTGAACTTGGGCAGAGCTGTCTGAAGCAAGGGAGCATTTCCTAAAATTCAATGTAGAGAGAACCCTCTGCATATGTGCTGTTGGAGTCTCTCTGCCTCCCACTCTCCTGGAGTTGTGGTGGCTAATTCAGGCATTAGTGTACATGTAGGATGTTGTGTGTGAAACTGGAGCAGTTTTGGGGCTGGTGAGGGGTTTGGGCTCTGGCCTTGCAGACAGAATTTTTCAGTGTGATCCCTTTCTAATGCACTGCTGGCATTTGACATTTACCATTGACTGCTTATGCAAACTAAGGGGTAACAGAAAGATACTGATTTCTATTTTTTTTTCCCCTCCCTGTACTTTAATTTCACAAAGTAAATATCAGGAAGAGCTGCTTTGCAGGTGCTTTTTAGCACAGTGAGCATAACTCTTGGGGAATGCAGCTGAAATCCTTGGCCAAGGTGCAGAGTCACTGTGTTTCTAAATGCATATGACTTTGGGGGAAGCTCTGGACAGTGCTCACATCCTGCAGAGGAGCCTGCAGCCCTGGGAAAGGTGCTCCAAAATGGTGCAGTCATCTGCTCAGCAGCCTTCTTTGGGAGGGAATGCCCTTGAAACTTCCCAGAAGTGACAGATCCTGGCCTGAGTGCCCCCCTCTGAAGTGTCCATGGCAGTGTGGTGCCTGCCCTGCTTTGGAGGCTGGGGATTGAAAGTGGTTTTCCATTACACCTGAATATTCTGAGCTGACTGCTTGTGACCTGAGCAGAGTAAATGGGGCAGCAGTGAGACAAAGAATGGCTTTTGTATCCTCCCAGGGAAAGATTCCTTCTTGGGCAGAGCATCCCTGGAGCCTGGCTGTGTGTCCTTCCTTGTGCTGTGCTGTTTTTTGTCTCCCTGCAGTCAGACACCCACTGTCAGACACAGAAGGACCTTTGGTGTGTCTTGTGCTAAACTTTGTCCTTAATGAGCCATTTACTTGGTGTGGTGCCTTTCAGCAGCCACTGTTTCCTGGGAGAGGACAGGTCTGATGGATTCCCAGGAGGGCTCTGGGGGGTTCCATTAGGATGGGAGCAGCAGCTGAGGAAAAGGAGTGAAAAACTGCCTTGTGCTGGCACCTGCCAGTAAATATTCTCAAATAATTTAAAGAACTCAATAGGCTCAGTGCACCAAGACTTCCAGCTGCCTTTCCAGCAGGAAATGATGTGTTCTGCTCCAAAAGCCAAAGCCATGGGGAGCTGTGGGCAGCCCCAGCCCAAAGCTAGGAGGCTCTGGAGCACATGGCTGGATTCAGGCACAGGTTGAGGGACCCACTTTGCTGTTGTGTGTTGAGTCTGGTGGTGGAAAGGTGACTTAGCATCCAGCAGTGATGGTGGGTCTGTAGGCACAGAGCAAAAGAGAATTTCTGAACTGTGAAAATGGCTGCTGACTGCCATCCCAAATATCACTGTCTATGAAGGAGACAGATTTATACTCCTGATCTCATAATCTTCCTGGTTTTGCCGTCTCGAGCAAAGACTCTTGTATTTTGTTGGTTTTTAATTTCTCACTAATTTGCAGAGGATCAGGGTAAATATCAACAGTGCTTTGTGGTGCCAGCAGAATCCTGGATGTGAGGGGTACACATCTCTGGGATGTGCTGTGGTTCTGGTGCCAGCCAGCTCTGGTGGTGTTGGCTGGAGGCACCAGAACTGCTTCAGCAGCTTTTTTGTGTCTCTGCTCCCATGGCAGGAGCTCTGTGTCACACCAGTGAGCTCCTGCCTTGTGCCAAAAGTGATGGCAGTGAGACCATGAGCCATATGATCTTCTCTGGTGTGAAATCCAAAAGCTCTGGCAGGCAGTACAGGGTTTTCAGAAAGCTTCTACATCGGTGCTGGGTTGGAGGAGTCTGTGGGATTCTCTGGAACAGGAAATGTGTGTCTGCATGTTGGACCTGACTGGATGAAAACCTGTAGCTGTGGCAGATTGAAGGATGGGCAAAAAAAAAAAAAATCTGTAAAAAGCAACTAAAAATTGCATGTAATGAAGGGGGATCTGCAAGTAAGAGTTTCATACAGTGCACCACGAGAATCAATTTTATCACAGCAGTGACAGTCAGTCCCCTCTGCTGCTGTCCCTCAGGAGCAGCAGATCCAGAGACAGAGCTGTGGCTTCCTCTGTTGGAGTGAGCAGGAGCAAATTGCTCTTTTATCCACAAGAACAGCAAGCTGGCAGTGGTGTTTGCCTGTTGCACAGAGCCCAGCACTTGCATTGCCTCTAACTGCAGCCTTCCCACTTGTGAAAAAGCATCTCATGCTAATTAGTTTGATTGGCTTTGGCCAGCTGCCAGGTGAAAAGCTGGATAACACAGATTGGCATGGTGCTCCACAGGTCCAGACAGGCTCCATTTCCAGTGGCTTCTGGAGCTTTTAGTGACTTGTACTGCACAATTATTGCATATCCTGAATCGGTGGAGGCAGCACAGTACATAGCCAAGTGCCTTTTGCAATGCCCAGTATTAAAATTTATGGGCTTTAAGTTGCTATATGTGAAGAATAATGCTTTTCTTTTTGTTAATGGGGTGGATTTTTCCTGTTATTGGCAGTTAGGCTTGCTGGGGCAGAAAAATAGATGAGAGCGTGGAATTACAGCAGGTTCTAAACTCAGTTTAGCACCAACTATATATAATTATACTTAAGAAGTAACAATAATAGCTGGAAACTATGGCATGATAGAAAAAAACGTGAATCCACTCTGGAAGAATGCCTTTGCTATTTGTAGCCAATTTCACATGCTCACTAACTTAGTTCTACATTGATTTCTGTAAATGGCACTGTAGCTCACAAGGTGCCATTTAGCACATTAAATGGAGTAACAATCCCAGGGACTGGGACATGGTCAAGGGGACATCCTGAGGGAATCTCTGATCTGCAGCAGAGTTGTTGGTTCCTCAGCAGGCTGTTTGCAGGTACCAGCTTTGCTCAAGAATTGTGATAACTGCCTGTGAGGGGCTGCTTTTATTCCTGTCATAGTCCTGTTAATAACAATAACTTTTGAGAAACCCATTAAAAGTCTGTGATGGTAATTGAAAAGAAAGGTCATATGCACCATTCCCCATCCCATAATGATCAAGTTAGTAACTTTTAATGGGTACATGAGATGATGCTGTCATCCCTGGGCAGATCACAGAATCAGAATAGGTTCCTGTTTCATTCAGAGTGGAACACCTGCAATGAAATGCTCTTCTGGCTAAAACAGGTGTTTCCAACAGGGGAAAGGTTTGCTGCTTAAACTGCATCCAGCCAATACTGTGGGTGTCTGCCAATAGACAGCAACCCATAATCTATATATAAATTAAACAAAACCCCTTCCTGACAAGAATATTATTAAAGCTGCAAAGTCAGACACTTGGAGGTGAAGAAATGCCAGCATCAAAGTTTCCTGGGTGACCTCAGTTTGTCCTCCCCTCTGGTCGTGCACATGCATAATGATGCAGTTTATAATTATACAGGCAGAAGTTGCTCCTTTTTTAATACCATACCCCATATCCAGCAGCTGAAATGCCCTTGGTGCTGGAGCATGGCTCTGGATTGTTGTTAGCTAAACCAAAGGGGTGATTTATGGAACAACAGCAGGTTTCTGCCCTGGAGGAGAACAGGATGAGCTGCTGTCCTGTGGATTCCAGCATCCTGTCAAGGGGGTGACAATGGGGCTCCACACCTGCACAGGTGCTGTCAGGAATGGGATCTGCACACAACCCTGTGAGGAAAAATGATGCTGGAAATCCTTGAGGAGTTTCTCCTGGTGTTGTGTGGCTCTGTGTCTGGGAGCTTATGTGTGTCTGGTGTGCTCTGGGGTTTTAAGCTCTTTGGAAAATAGCACTTGTGCTTTATAATGCAGTGTATTTCCTGGGGAATTTGGAGCATCTTTTTGGCAAGAACAAAGAGGGCAAGTCTTCTGCTCCAACATTTTAAACTTCCTTCTGCATACTTTCTGATTCTAGGTACATAAAAGATGATTTAAAAAAAGATTGTAGCAGGAGTGTATTGTGATGGTTCTTGCACAAACAGTGATACTTGAAACTTTCAGAATGAACTATTTGGGTAATGGCTACTAATGGCTCTTGTTTTGAATTTGTTGTATTGTTGACAAAAGGGGGAAAGCCCTCAGTTTTATTCAGCATGATTTTTATTTTTTTCTATTGAGGTATTGCAGGTGATAATAAAGTTTAAGTTTCTAGAACAAATGTGTAGATTTACACATGAAAAGTTCAATTATTTTCTTTTTAAATAGAAGTTTTTGTTTAATACTCGAGTTTACTCTTGCTTCAGAAGGCAAAGGAAATCCTGGTATAGAGACAGGGAGTCATAACAGAAGTTAAACTGAAATTAGACATAAAAGATATTTTTTAATCTTTTGTCTCTGGAGCCTGAGAGAATGGTGCCTCTCTAGTGAAGGCATCAGAGAAAGGGAAATTCAGCCTCAGTGGAAAAATTTTATTCCTCTGAGACAGAAGGGAGAGTCTGAGCAGAAATATTTTTAAGTGTCAGAAGTTTATCACCTTCCCAAGCCCATAATGTTGATTTTTATTTTTTTTTCTGGCTTGAGCTGGTGACTGAAGCTCAGTTGCTTGCAGAGGAGCTGCAGGAAAAGCCACCCAGGAACATCAAGTGTTCCCAATGCTGTGAGGATCCTTGGGGCTGAGAGAGGGACCTCAGCCTGTTTTATGGCTTATTGATTGGCAAGGGAAGCATTAAATAGTGACAAAACACACATTCTCTTGGGAAACTTTCATTACCCTGAGGGCTGGGGTTCTATAAAGTATTAATTCCCTTATAAAGATGTGTGTGTGACCTTGGATTGATCCAAATTCAGGAGAAATGTCGGTCCCACTCAGGGTTTCAAGGGAATGTGCAGGTTACAGACCACAATAAACTCCACAGGGGTTAAACTGGGTGAAGCTGGGGGATCTTCATTGTATCCCAGGGTGAAGGAGCTGCACAGTTGTTCCACTTTTCCAAAAAAAGGAAGAGTGAAGGACCTGTGCTTTGGGTTAGTGAAAGGCTGTGTATAAGCTCTGCAGAAATGGAGGCACTTACAAGTTGTTGCACAAACATCTTTCACCCAAGCAGCATTAAAAATGGGCTGTTGAAACAATGGAGACCCCTGGGGATGATCCAGCAGAGAGGGGATTTTGCTGCCTGGAGAGCTGAAAATGTCAGGGCAGGAATGGCACAAAACCCCAACCTTGACCTGAAGTGCCACGAGCTCAGAACTTGGGTGAGCAAGACACTCTGTGACCATGAAATTAACTTTTGGAAAGGCTGAGGTAAATAATCTCAGCCCTGAATCTGCTCCAGCCCTGTGCAGGGAGTGAGCCTACAGTGTAGGGTGGCTCTCTGAGTCCTGCCTGGAATATTTTCCTTCCAGAATTCCTTCCTGGAGCATTAGCCTTTCTCATGTGAAACAATCATTCCCTGCTTTGATGGACTTTCCTGAAATGTAATCTGCATAAATGGAGCTGTCTGGATAGAAACACACAATACTGTAGGATGGGAAGAAATAGCTGGGTTTTTCTTCAAGGCAAAATTTCTTAGATTCTGACAGCTTTTGAAAGAAAAGGGGGTGTATGTAGAGTGAGAATCTTTGATGGGGCAGTGAAATAAAAATGAATTATAGCTCAGTTGTTTCACTTTTTAAAGGTGAGGCCTTAAAAAAATGTTGTCTCCTGTAACAGTTCAGTAGAGAAGTAGGACAGGTTCCAGTAGTAAATGCTTTTAATCTCTTTAGGGAAAAGGGGGAAAAAGAAGTGTTTTATGCATTCTGCTAGTAAACATTAAGGACCACATCTTCTGGGAAGATCTGATGTCAGAAATTGAACAGCCACCTTGTTCCTAAATAAATTGATCCTGCATATATGACCTTAACTGGACATGAGGCTGATTTATAGTGGATGATTTCCATACTTCAAATGGAATGTACAGACATTTCAGTATCAGTAATCAGTGGGGGGTGTTTCTAGAGTGTATTTTGTATAAGGTAACTGACAGGCAGAAAAGGGTTTCCCAGTGTTTTTCCTGGTGCAAATATGAAAATCTCTGTCCAGGCATTATGGTAGATGGCCCACACCTAAAGACCTTCAGTATAATGGGAATTTTCCTATTGTTTTCTCTGGCAATTGGTTCAGGTTCCTTTTTCCCTGGAATGTGGCTGAGAAGCCTCACTAAAGCTGTACAAAAACTGTTTATTTCCACTGCTGTTTAAGCAAACCAGCCTGACATGGAGCATGGGATGATTCTGGACTTTAGGTGGGTTAAATTGTGTTTTAGCTGTGTGTTCACAGGCTGCTCTCTCCTAGCCTGTGGATTTCTGCCACTGGACTTATTTATTGCTCTTCCCCAGAGACCAGGAGCTGGGTGGGTTCATCTGTCCTTTCCCTGTTACAAACCCTTTTTCTGTATCAGGTCAAGTGCTATGAAAAATGTGTTTGATTGGTAAAACAGTGATTTTTCTGAGGAAAGCTCAACAAAAAATGACAAAACATCTTTCCCATCTGTCTCCCAAGAAGTGCAAACCCTGTCTTTGAGATATTGTTCTTTTTTTCCATGCTTGGAGACAATATAGAGCCTGATTCCTTCTCCTGAGAAAAGTAATAGATTTTCTTCTTTTAGACTGGGACTGGTATTTGAAATGCTCTTGGGTTGCTTGCCTTCACTTATCTTCTGTTTCTTATCTCTTGAGCTTGCCAGTAAGTCACTAGAAGGTTTTTTTTTGTGTTGTGAGGGGATTTTTTCATTCTTTTCCATGTTATATGATGTCTTTATCGTTTATATTCAGGGGAGTAGCAGGGTTTTCTATGAGCACAAGGCTGTGTTTCCTGGGAATATCAGCTCTGCACACATTTGGACACCTTTGATTTGTAGGAAGAGTTTTTTAAATCTACTTTAGGGTGTTTCTTTTGCAATAAGTGCAGAATGGCTGTCACCATGAACCCCAACTCTTGTGCTAGGGTTTGTGGAAACATGAGCCAAGAATAAATACAATTTACAGGTGGTTTTGGTCAGGTTTGCACTGACAGGGGGATGGATGTTGTCTCCTTGGGGAAGGATCTGTGACCCTCCCTGACTTAGCTGTGTTCATTTGCCAAAAGTTCTCCCTCCCTGAGCAAAAGGAGAGTTTCAGACCTGGCTCCTCCAGAACCTCAGTAGGGTGTCCAGATGGATGTGAGGAATGGGATAAAACCTGGCTCACAGCCTGGATAACTGCACAGTGAGGATACAGCCAAAATGTCCCTCTGTGGCTCTTCTGACACTCTCCTGGGCCTTCCTGCTCTCACCTCTTGCAAAAACCCACATTGTCCTTTCCCATCTTTCCTTTCCAACTCTTTATTGCTTTAGTAATACTGAAAGGATCTCCTGCTCAAGCTGCCAGACAGGCAGCTTGTAACAGCAGAGGCACAAATCCAGCACGAGAGATTTCCTGGTTTGACTTGGATTTGTGTGCAGGAAATCTCCTCCTGAGCCCTTGTGAGTGCACAGGAACTTTGCAGCCCAGCAAAGCCCCAGCCAGCCCCACAAGAGGAGCTAAAAGCATCAGCCAAAGTCTCCCCTGGGTGTTTGATGAAGGCAGCAGCTTTGGGGTGAGCACTCAGCCCCTTCAGCATCCCTGCCTTGCACCCTGGGGAAGTTTGCTTGTTCTCTGCCTTCATCTGATGGGCTGGGTGAGGAGCAGGGGGTGTGTGGGGATTGCAGAGCTGAGGGAAGGGATTCCAGGGAGAGGCTGAGCTGTATCTGCCATGGCATTTCCAAACCAGAGCTGCTCCTGAGCTTGTTAGCACTGAGCCCTCTTAATTCCAAGAGGCTGCTCAATGGCCACTGGGGAGATAAGGCAAGATTAAACAGAGGAGCATAAGTGCTCAAAGATGAATCCTTAATACCTGTGATGAAAAGGAGGCTGGATTAAGTGAGAGTTGCACCTCTGAGCTTTGTTTCAGAGCAGGGATAGCTGATCTCACCCTCAGCTTCCCCCAGCTGCCACTGGAAATCAGCTGGTCCAAGCTGGAGAAAAGTTCAAGCCATTCTGGCATTAAGCTAAAATCCTTGCTGGAGGTTTGCACTTCAAAAAAATAATTGTAGAAGGGACTGAGTGGAATATTGAGACTCTTGAGATCTGGTGGCAAAAGGATTGTTTGAAGGGTGGCTTGAGTTCTGTAGACACACAAGGGATGAAAATGATGAATCAGAGGAATGCTCTGTTAAAGAATTGCCTTTGTTAAAAGAAGATGCTCCTTCTTCTAGAAAGCCTCTTGCAGAGAGCTGAACAGTCCTGATTCTTCTACTGCACTTTGAGAAGTAGGGACAGACCTTGCTGGAATACACAGGCAGGAAGGGCAGCCCTGCACAGGAGGAGTCTCTCTCTCTCTTTGGGCTGGACTCCTCCACGGCTGCAGGTTTGTCCATAGGGATTTCACCTCCATGCTGTGGGCATGGCTATGCCAGTGCCTGCTGCAGTGGTGGGAGGGTTCATAAGAAAGCCAAGAGGATTGTGAGACTGAGCACTGAACAGAGGTGGCCTCTTCTCTTCCCCCTTTCCAAGGATATTTGCTGTTTATTAAATAGGATCTGTCCTTGATCCTGCCTGATTTGCACTGCTGCAGCTGATGAACACTTTGGTCTTTGACCAAAGGCTTCACTGGCAGATCTGCCACTAGAGAGAGTTTGGTGCAGCTTTGCCCATGTCTTGACTGTCATGCTTGAGCCTGTCTCTCAAAGTCTACCTGGGGAGAAATTTAAAAGAATGTTTTGGTCTGGCTCTTTCCAGCAAAATGATTTTGTGTTGCTCCTGGGAAGTCAATTGCCTTGATGAAGCTTTTGGAAACAAAGAGAAGCTGAAGCTCACAACTTTTAAATGCTGATGTGTTTATTGCTGGTGTCTTTGTTGGAGGTCATTGCCATTTGTTGGAGCATTTTAGGACAAGCAAAAGAAAAAAATTCACCTTTGTCTGGACTCTGTGATTCCCTGAGAGCTCTGGGGTTGTAGAATCCCCCTGAATGTCCCTGTCCATCACTTTGGGGCTGTTCCAACACACACTCGTGCCTGGCTGTCTGTGCCTGTCCCTGTCCCTGCCTGCCCTGCAATCCTCCCTGAGGTGCCTTGGATGGCAGCACTCAGCAGAACCTTTGTTTGTGCTGGTTTCCTTGTATTTGGTGTTTTATTCCTGGCAGCAACTGGCCCCTAATCAGCCATGGGAAGGCAGGAGGTTCCAAAGGGAAGGGAGCAGGCACATCCCACCCGGGGGAGATCCAGTGATTGCAGTGCTCAGCAGGCTTCCCACAGGTTTCCAGCCATCGAGGGCATTAAGATGGCATTGCACCTTTCTGTAGGATAGAAATTAGTAGGGCAGAAGCTTTTTAAGAAAGTCAGTTTGCAGTTAGTAAAGAAAGGAAAAAAATACTAATTATATATGCAATCAGTTCTGCTGGTGAGACAATGATGACCTTCCTACAGAATTGTCTGTGGAAATCCTTGTCTTTTTTTGGAAGCAAAAAATCTCTTGGAGAATACTTTGGAGGAAAAAAGGTCATGACACTTGAGAGAAGAAAAGGAAAAACACAGTACAGTGATTCCTTTTGTTTGGTTTTTTTTTCCCCACAAACCTCAAATCTGCAGTGCCTGGGCTCCATATTTCTGCCAGCAATTTTCTTTCCCCTCCTGTTTTTGCAAGAGAATTTTAATAAGAAATTTGTCATGCCTTGTGAGGCACAGGAGCTGCCTTGAATTCCCCCAGCCTGTACTGTACCTGTCCCCTGCCCTTCTGGCACAGCCCCTCTCTGTGTTGTCCCTGGAATAACATCTTGGATAATGAACTTTTGTCAGGATGTAGCATTGGCTGGTGGGAATGGGTTGGATTTGGTTGGTCTTTGCCAGCAAGCACAGAGCCATCAGCTGGGACAGCCATGGAATTCCCTAGTGAGGTTCCAGGTGTGGTAAACTGCACCCTGGTCTAGGAAGATTGTCTGTAAGAGGCTGTTATCCAGCAGAAAACAAAGAACATTGATTTGTATTCTCATTTAGTAATGCACCATAAACTGCATCAAATCAGACATGGATTCCCTGTTGAACAGTCAGGACACTGAATGCAAGGGGGTCTTTGTACCTAGGCACTCCTATTATCTGCTTGAACAATTTTTTTTTTTGGCAAGGAAGTGATCTTTGAAAATCAAACCCAGCTGTCTGCTGGGATCTGTGTCTGTGAAGGGCAGCAGGAGAGGGATGCTGCTTATCCCTGACCTGCTGGATTATATCACTCCTGTTTCTCAGCAGAAATGTTCTCCCTCTGCAAGTGAAGAGAGGATGTCTCTCAGAAATCTCTGCCCTGGGCTGCCAGGGGAGCTGGGGTTAGCAGCACTCCTGTCTCCAGCTGGGAGGAGAGCAAGTGGCCTCTGCCAATTCTGTCTCACAGGTCACTTGGCTGATTTTTTTAAGATTTGTTACAGAGCTTTTCTTTTTTAGAGCAAACCAATGCCATGTGTCTTGCATTTAAATAAATCTGTGTGCTCAGGTAAATGCAGCCAATACATTAGAAAAGTAGGATTAGGGATGATTTGGGTAATTTTGTGGGAGGGCAGAGTCAACTCCCCCCCCACATGATTTGGGAGAGTATCTGAACTGGTCAGTGCTTTGGGGCACTACTCAACAGGAGAAAATAAAAGGTACATTTTCTACCTGGATTGTATCCCAGTCAGTGTGATGGGTTTGGGAAAGTTGCTTTTCAGCTCCTCTTCCCTCTTGAATGCACTACATTTGTAATGCCTCTTGCTCTGACAGGTAAAATCTCTGGCACTCTGCTGCTCTTATCTAAACCCTTTTTCCTTGGAGAAATATTGGAAATGTGCTGTATCAATAGTATCCAACTCTGTTACCATTGGGAACCACTTTGTTAACAACTGAACAGTGAAATCTTTCCCTTCTATTGTTGAAATAGTGCTATTCCTCACTATTCCTAATTTCTCCTCTCCTCAGTACCTGCCATGGGCAAACATGTAAATTTGATGGGATAAGGAATCATCTTATATATAGAAAAGCTGAAAATCTTGTGTTTGTATGAGACTGGATTTAGTGGGAACATCCTGGGGAGAGCTGATGCACTAAATTTCACATGAGGAAAGCATGGCCAGCACTTGTGCAAGGTCACTGTGTGCCAATGCCACTTTTGAGGGACTTGCTGGAGTTGAGGAGCAGCCCTGTCAACTCCTCTGTTTGACCTGGAGTGCTGGGAACTGTCCCTGGCAAGGGAAAATGGGAGGATTTGCAGGGAAATGTTAGAGCTTACATTCAGCAGTAGAGAGTTGAGGTATGATCTATTTAATCTTCATTTCAGGCTGCAACATAACCAGTGATGGGCTGTTCTTATCCAGGTGCTTCCAGACAAGGCTTTGATCCCACCTAGCACCTTGCTGTTCCAGCTGAGGGTGTAGGAAATCAAAGATGAAATGACCTTCCCCTCCTTTATCCCTGTAGATGATTTACATCTAGATCAGAACAGATCTAGACTTCACAGCTGGTTTTCTTAGGGTAGACTAAACCAAAATCTTGGATCCAAAGCTTGCAAGTGTTGAAAGTAAATTATATCATAGTTTATTCTCCTTTCTGGCAGAGGTGGAGTGACATTCTCAGGCAGACATCTGTGTGCAGTGAAAAAAGCTCCATGGAAATGCTGCTGTTCACTGGAATGTATATTTATTTATTCAAGTCCTGGAAATCCAGATGAAAGACAGGGAAGGCAGAGGGATTGTTCTAATGAAATTGGCAACAATAATTGTAATTAAAGTGTTTAGGTTTGAAACAGAATAATTTAGATTTGACCAAAGCTTGGCATTGTTGGTTCTCTTGGTTTCTGAGGCTGCAGATGTGTTTCTGCTAAACCATTATGTGTTTAGCATTGACTCCCATTAAAACCACTTTAAAACTGTGGGAGGAGTTTTGTCACAGCAGTGAATCCCTAAGAAGAGCTCTGTGTGACATACCAGGACAAAATTGTGTCAGCATGAGCCACACAACCCCTTTGGAAAAGGGAAAAACTGGGAATTGCTACAAGGCTCCATTGTGCCCTTTGTTCCCCATTTGGTGCTGCAGTGAGGATTTTGCTGGAGCTGGGAATGGAGCTGCTCCCCAGGCAGGGGGGAATGGTTGGTGGGCACTGCATGGAAGGAATTTCACAATTACCCCCAGAGCCTGTATGGGAGTGCTGGGGTGGAATGTCCCTAAACCAGACCTGTGCCATCTCTGCTTTAGGAAAAGGGCTGGTTCTGTTAATGCTTCCCTTCCTCAGAACTCAGGAGGAGTTGTAAAAGCTGCCCAGACAAAGACTGAAATGGGATATTTTGAGTGGAAAACCTTTGGCTTCAGACTTCATTTCCTCCACTATTGTAGAGGGTACAGAATGAATCTTCCCTGGTTATTTTCACTGGAGGCAATGGTGCCCCAGAGTGATGTGTTAAAGCTTCCCTGGTGCAACAAATATCCTCAATTTACTATTTTTATGAGCCTGCTAATTGTCACAGATTTCTAGAACTGTTTGGGAGCTGAGGAACAGCTGTATGATGGAAAGGGACAGAAACCCCCCACCCCAAACACAGAACCTACAAAATATCTCCAGTGAACAAGCAGACAGAGCAGTGCATTCACATCAGGAGTGAGACCCATCCAAAACTCTGGTAGGTGACCAGGGTGGCACTTTGCATCCTCTAGTCCACATTGGAGATTTTTGTTCTGGGCCATTTGAGTGAAAAGGAGATGAAATATTGTTTCTTTGTGCTCAGAGAGGCCCAAAGGTCTTGGAGGAAAATCAATTTGCTTGACAGGCTTGGCAAGGAGAGCTCTCAGCTGGTGGCTGGCCTCTGTCCAAGCTCTCTCCCATCCAGGGACAGGCAGGATAATTCAGCAGCAGGGGGATAACATATTCCTGGCTGTCCAGGTGACTGAAGGGCTCAGTGCATAAGCACTGGGGAGAACAAATCTGTTTGGTGCTGGCTCTTCCTTCATGTGGAGACAAGGACTGTGCTTGACTCTGTCCCTCAAAGTCACTTTGAAAGGGCAGTGGAAAGCACTGGAATGGTCCACAAATGTCCAAACATTGATTTCTCTCAGAAGTGCCCAAGATTTCCCTTTCAGTCTCTGGATATACCATGACTGATTTTTTTTTTTTTTTGTCAACAGCTAGCTGATTTTTCCATTTTTTCAGCAGTTTTTTTTTTCCCTTATTGCTTTAACTTTTTAACCTTCTTATCACCTCTAGCTGTGTTTTGAGTGTTTTAAAATGAAATTTCAACACTGTTCTTTTTCAAGAGAAAGCATTGCTGTTGCTTTAGCAGCCCTGCAGAAATACAGCTATTGCTGGTGTAACACAGCAATGGAATAATGTGACTCTCCTTGAACCCTTCTCTCTGTTTTACTGTCACTGTGTGTCTTGGGATTTAAGGATCTGTGAAAGCCTTCCCTGTGTGCAGCAGCCAGTGTGTGCTGGCACAGGCTGCCCTGCTCTGGTGGATAGATGAGTTTTTCAGTTCTCTCCAGTCCCAGTTAGTGATAGGAAAATCAAAAAAGAAGGAAAAGGGTCTCTTCTCCCTCTCCAACTGCCCCACGTCTGCAGCTGCCTTCAGCTCTTTGAACACCTTGTGCTGTCATGGGAAAATGTTGCAAGAAGCAAATTTGTTGTTTGAATGTGCCTGGTGGTGTTGGCAATGAATCCTGTGGGTTGTGTTGCAATGATGCATTTCCTTGTTTAGCAGAGAAATAATAAACTCATTCTGAGTATATAGGAATACAATTACAGAATGCAAATTGTAAGTCCTAAAGGTCCAGCTTTATTTCTAACCTGCATTTAGAGGAATCATGTCATTGTCCTGCTTGGGAGAGACAAACACCTAAAAATTCCTGCTGTGGAGGTGCCACAGGGCAGGGGGACAGCTCTTGGGAGGGGGAGTGCACATTTAAGGGCTGGCACTGGATTCTTCAGATCACTTTGGACAAAGCCAGGAGTGATTTAGCAGAGCTGGTTGTGCCCTGAGGAACAGAAAGGAGTAACTGACCTGGGAGGAGCTTTCCCCACTCTCTTTGCTGTCATCCTGTTCCAATCCCCTGGGACCCAAAACTGTGCAGAGTTTTGTATCTCAGAGTCAGCCTGAGAGAAGGTTACTGAATGGGAAACAAGTTCATCCAAGAGTATGGGAGATGAGTTTGCAGAAGGTGCTCAAATAATTCTTGACATCATTAGCTTGTGCTTTTAATCATAAGGAATGTACCTGAGGAACTTGATGGCATCCTCCTCTTCCCTGGTGAAAAATGGCACAAGAACATGTAAGAAAAATAACTTGAGTCCCTTCCACCCCATCTGTGTCACAGGTGCAATGGGGTAACAGATTAACAACTCAGTATTTCCTTCAGAGCCTCCTGTGCCTGTGTTACACAGAGAGGACAGCCCTTAGCTGCCACCTCTCCAGCTCTGCCAGAGCTGTGCCAATTAAAGAGACTTTGCTGGATTTATTATGGGAGAGTTACTTACACCCAGTGACATTTCTGCTGGCTGCTGTTAAAATCCTCTCCACTCTAAAATCAGCAGCTTCATCTCAGAGTGACAAACAAAACTGCTGCTGAGGAAAATGTCTCATGAAGTGTTGAATGTAAAATTGTTTAATGTTAAATAATACAGCCTGCAAAGTTATGCTGGGAAAATGGACTAAAAGGAGAAATCACATTTAACGTTCTTTGGGCTTTTGCTCTTTGCAGTTACAGGAATTGATCATGCACACTTAGTGAGAAGGGTAAGAAAACTCAAGGGAGACAAACACCAACACATCTCAGGAACAAAAACAACAAAGGTTTCAGAAAAATGTTCCTTCCTTTACTTTCTAGTTGTTCTGCTTATTATTTGTTGTTGTTTTGGTGTTAGTTTTTTGTTTTTGTTTTTGTTTTTTTTTAAAGAAACAATGCGTTTCTTTTATCTTCCCCTTTCTTCCTTTTCATCTTCTTCCTTAAATGTCTCATTAGTTTCTGCTGTGGAGTTGTGCAAGATGAAATGTTGTCAGCCTGTGCTGATGAATACCTCTGCAAATCTTACATAATCCATCCCAACCCCAAATCAGGTTAGTGCAGAAATAGAGTTTTACACTTTGAACTGCCAATTCTGCAGCAAAAAGCAGCTGCTGGCACCGAGTGCCAGGCCAGGCTGTGCCAGCACAGACAGCAAGACATTGCACTAAGTTTTGGGACACAGAAATGAGGAGCTGCAGCCACTCATCCCATATCCTTTGCAAGTCCTCTACTAATTTTTTATCTTGGTATCACGTGTACTTTTTTCATGGTGACAAAAGTGGAAATTTTCAGTGTTTCCAAGACATATTCAATAGTGCCACTAACTTTTCTTGTTCTCCACTTAACTCATTGTTTTTCTGGCTAACTGGGGCATAGCAGGGAGAGTTCTGTGTAGTTCCATTATTGCCAAGGGTCAGATTGTCAGCTGCAGGTTTGAGTGGGGGACACAGAATCAGCAGGGACCCCCAAGGATGATGCAAGTCCAGCTCCCGGGCTGGACAGGCTGCATTTGCAGCAGTTCAGGCTGACTGTTGAGATTATCCTTCTTTGTGCTCCATGCAGGAGCAGCTATGGTAGTTTGTACATCCAAAGCTGTCCAGGGAATGGAGTTTTACAGGCAAGGCTGACAGGGCTGCACTTGGATTTTTCTTGGTTAGTCATAACAATGTTTTCTGGTTCCACAGCATCCCTAGGGAATCCCTCAAAACCAGACAGGGTGCTCATTATTTTTCACTGGCCATGACCACTGTTGTGTGTTAAGGCAATTTATTATTTCCATGTTTGCTGTCAGAGAAGGGTTTGTTCTGTCTTATTTTAAACCTCCTTGAAGCCTGTGCATAAACATTCACCTGTTGCTCTGCAGCAGGTAAATAAGAATTGAGTCTTTTGTATGCTATGGGAATAAGATGGAAATGCTGCACTGAGGATGCAGGCAAACAAAACAGGATTATTGACTGATCTCTTGAAAAATGTATGTGCATTTCTCCTGGACCTACTGTGAAATGAAGAAATCTGAGTAAATGCACATCCCTGAATCTCTCCCCCCTGCTACTGACCTCAGATATTTGCCTCCTTATATGCCAGGGCAGCAGCAGCAAAATGCATGAGAAAACAGAAGTGCAAGGAAGGAAAAACTCTTGGAGGTGGCATTGGAGTAAATGGTCCTCTCCCAAAAGGGGAGTCTGGCTGCAAACAAGGAATCAGAGAGAAAATGGGGAAAGTACTTTTCACAGAAGTAATCCAGGGAAATGATATGCTGCAGCTTTCTTGCAGGCCAAGCAGTAATTTAATCACAGGAGATAAAATGTGTCCTGTTTCTCTAGAGGACATGGGAAGATTGCTGGCTCGTTTTTTTCAGGTTAAGTGCATGTGCCTAGGCCATACCTTATTTTCCAGATGCCTCCTGCAAGCAGAACACTTGGGCTGGCTGCAAGGCAGAGGCCTGAGGATGGTTCAGGAAAGGGCCATGTCCAGTGTGGAGCCAGAGGAGGCCTTGGGGGTTACCTTGATGAAGGTCTAGATTTCCAAATATTTCAGTTTTTCTTGCTCTGTCACATGCCAGAGCTTTTCTCTTCCCCATTCCTCTCTGTTTGCTGCCTCTCACTAGAGAATTATTTGGTAACAAATACACAGATTCTTATTAAATGGAGAAGGACTGAGTAGCTGCACATTATTGACTTCAGTGGTTCCCAAATGTGCATCCTGTGTTGCTTTTGGACCTGGGGAATCCCAGCTTTGGATGTGAGCTTTGCCTGCAGCTCTTCTCCAAGGGGAAGGAGCCTTTCAGTTAGAGCTGGATTCAGCACAGGTGACACTGTGATGCTTCTGGCCTGCTCAAGGTACTTTTGCTGGGATAAAAACCACAAGTCCTGGTTTATGATGTGCCTGGCAGCTCCTTAGTGTAGGAAGTGGAAGGGGGCTGATGGACACCATTGGGATACTCAGAAGTTAAACCAATGTTCTGTGCTTAAGGCTCAGGAATGAGGGAGGGAGACAGGACCAAGGGTGATTGTGCTGATTCCTTAGTGCTAATATTCCTCAAGAGAGTGTGAATGGGCTAAAGGGAAATTCAGCCACCTGGAAAGGAGGTTTTGAACAGAAGAATTGCTGAAGGCTGAGGGAAGAAAGGCAGGGCAAGGCCCTGGCCCTGCCTCAGTCAGGGGATGCTGATGTGGCTCTCAGCCACTCAAAGCCAAAAAAAGCAAGAGATGAGGAGGCTGCACCCCCCAGAAGGGATGCTCATGAAGGGGAAACATTAAACCAATTTGCAATTGGGTCAGGCTAAAGGCACAAAGGAAGGAAACTGAAAATGAGAATGCAGTCATCAAGAGCAATGACCAGGTCAGTGCTATGTTTAGTTTTCATAAAGTTATGGTTCTTTTTAGTGAAGGAAAATTGGGTAAATTCCACTTTTCCATCAGGCAAGGATGAAGGAAAACTTGAACCCTTCTCTCTTACTTCTCACTGTCTGACTAAAATCTGCTAAAAGATTCCCCCCATCCCCCATTTCTGTTTGTTCAGACCAGGCCTAAGATAAAATCACCTGCTATTTCTGTCATATGCCAGTGGTGTTGTTTCTGCTGTTTATGAGAAGATGGAAGTGCCCTCCTTGAGTCAATTCACCCATCTGGAGTAACTGGGGAGCTCATTCCCTCTTTCTCTCATTGTTGAGTGCTTGGGCTGGTTTATTGCAGGTGTTTGGTAGTGCTGGGTTTAAGGTGGGCAAGTCACAGACTGGCACAAAAGCTGTGGTGAGGAGGGCACAGAGCAGGAAATGGGAACAGGGAATAATGGGAATGTGAGCCTGGCACACCAACAGAGGGTTTAGCAGAGGGGATGGGAGGAGGAGGCTGCAGGAGAGCACTGCTGCTGCTGATGGTCCCAGGGGAATCCTGTGGTGGCATCAGCAGCATCCAGAGAGGAGCTTCCTGCTGGAGCTGCAGGGAGCCTGTGGCATTGGCAGCTCACCCAGGCCAATGTGGGAACCTTCTTCTGCTCCTTATTCCCGTTTTTGCTTCAGTTCCTGCTGAGCCCCTGAGTCTTTTTGCTTGAGCACATCTGGGTCAGCTTCTGTCCTCGTTTGGATGTTGGTTCAGCTCTGGCTTTGAGCAGGTTTTCATGAGAACAGCTGAAGGGAAGCTGCTGGAAGTAAGAACATTTACAGATCTTGTTGTGTAAGCAGAGGGGGCAAAAAGGACAGCAATCACAGGAACAGCTCTCTTCCCTGTCTTGTTGAAACAAACCTCTTCTAGGGCAAAGCCATTCCTTTTTATACAGCAAATCGGGCTGTTTTGTTGTTCTAATGGATTTACAAATTGAATTCCTTATTAGCAGTAACTCCAGCATTGTGATGTTAAATGGCAGGAAATTGGCCTGCCCTGTTGCAGCCACCTCTTATTACAAGTACCTTTCCTCTTCTCCTCTGAGAGGCTGTGTTTTAAAAAGCCCAGAACAAGGACATCATAGAGAATCTTAATTCAGTTCCATTGAAAAGCTAAATTAGAACAATTGATCACTTCGTTCTGATGATCACAGAGTCCCAGCAGAAAATCCTGAAACATCTGTCAGAGCCAGAGGGGAATGACTTTAAACTGACAGAGGGTGGGTTTGGATTCAATATCAGGAGAAAACTGTTCCCTGTGAGGGTGGAGAGGCACAGAGTGCCCAGGGAAGATGTGGCTGCCCCATCCCTGGAAGTGGCCAGGGCCAGGTTGAATGGATTGATGCTCTGCACAGGTTGAGTTTTGAAGATCTTGCTTAGACAAAGTTTGCAGAGTTACCTCAGTGCAATGGAGATTTCCTGAGCCCAGAGCCCTGCTCAGTGGCACTGTCAGAGCAGTGAGATCCTGTGAGGAGACACATTGTGCCAAGGACAGCAGGGAGGTCAGCACAGAGAACTCTGTGAACTGAAAGCTCTGTAGGCAAGGAACACATTGTAGAAAGGCAGGGGCAAACTTCAATGAAATATCAGCAGAACAGCTGAAAAATAGTTATGAAATCTATAGCAGATTCATCTGGCATTGTGACTAATGCATTGTTCTGGTACTTAGTGAAAGAAACCCCAACTTCAAATTTATTATATTTTCTTTTGCACATGTGGTTTTCCTAGGTGCTGGAATGAAAACATAAAGACAAGCTTATAAACCTCTCTATATTTAAAGTTAATGACACAGAAATCTCCATATAGCTGGCTTGCCAAGAAAAAGATAAATCACATTCTGCTCATCTTTACTTTTTGCCCTTTTTTTGTCTTACTTTTGCTTTCTTGAGCAGATTTTGTCTCTGAACCAGTTCCCAAAAAATGGCTATTCACAACACCAGAGCTGCACATGATTTCAGCTGCCACTGCCAGGCTCTGGCTCCACAGCACAGAACATGAAGTAAATCAGAATTAATCTTTTCTCTTAGCTGGGCAGGCTTGTGGCCATGGCATTAGGTGTGTACAGCTGCTGACAGTGTAATGCTGATTTTGGAGTTAATAATGAGCTCAAACAGTTTGGAGCAATTTGTGTGTTTTCCTTAAAATGTGCTCCAAAAGCTCTTGACCCTAAAATGGTTTGTTTTTTTTCTTTTATTTATTTATTTATTTATTTATTTATTTATTTAATTTTTTTAATTTAATGGGGGAAAAAAACCCCAAGTCTTCCTGGTGAAACTAAACTGGTAACATGACCTGAGTGCTTCCTAGTGACTGAAACCAGAGGACAAAAAAATCAGTGTCTGTATCTGCTCCCTAAGCTAACCTGTTTTGTCTTTTCTACTCTTCCATGGGTTTAAAATTGTTAAACTCATTGGACAAATCCAACCAAACATTGCAAGGAAGATGAGCAGAAGCCTTACAAATGATCAGGTTGTTAAAATTCCATTAAATTAAGCAGATGGAAGCAAGTAACCTGCTCCAAGTCCAACCCACATACAAGACTCCAGTAAGGAATTTTTACTAGACATGAAAAATTTTGTTTTGGCAAATTTGACCAATGTAGTCTGGGAAGAGACTCTACTGATGTCTCTGCCAATCTACCAAAAGATACAAATCAACATAAACAAGATTTTACTGGGTCATGATACAGCCTGGTCCTATAAAGGTGTCCATTGCTGTTTTGCAAGTCTCATGGGCTTTTCTTTTATTTTTGGTAGGTGATCTCATTGTAATTTGGAGAATGGCAAATTTTTAGGTTTGGAATGTTTCCTGATTAAAATCACAAACCCATCTCAGTCTACCAAACTTCAGCAAGCTCCAGAGGAGCTATACCTGCAATTAGGATTATTTTACCAAATGCAATGACCTCTGGAGCAAGCAGGGCTTTCCCAGTCATGGGCAATCCCTGTGATGCAGGGTTGGAGAGAAAAATATTTACTAAGGAGAAGGGAAATGTGACAGCACTTTGCTGAGTTAAAGGAACTGTGTGTAAATAAAGATACCCTCTGCTGCCACAGCCCAATTATAACAGTGATGTGCGTGATCTGAAAATTATATGCTGTGAAAATAATCCCCAGTCACAAATCTGCCTCTGACTGGCTCTCCTTGATTTCAGACACACAGAGGATAATTGCATACTCCAACAGAGATCTTAATTTGAATTATCCCAGAAGAAAAGCCTTGATAGAGCAGGTTTCACTGCAGGGCACTAACCAAGCCTGTGGGACAGGGAACAGGAGAAGGGTCTGTGTCACATTTTGTGACACCAACTCACAAGGTCAAACCCTGGCTGAGGGCACCAGTGGGATTTTTGCCTTGTCTGAGATTTCAGCAGAGCTCAGGCACAGGAGCATCTCTGGGATGGCTTTGTGTGTGTGAACACCCCTGTGGCCTGGACACCTGTAGGTGAACATCAGCCGGGGTGCAGTGAGTGAGTTTCCATGACAAAAAAAAAAAACCCATTAACTCTGCTTTGCATTAATTGCCATTATCAGTTCTCTGTGTTTTGGCAAGGGAAGGCTTTTCTTTCTGGAAATATGGGCCAAATGCTGTTACTTTCTTAAAAATCACTTTAGTGGAAAGCAGCAATGATTGCAAACATCCCCAGACAAAATGCTGAGAGTTTCCTTTAACTGAAGGGATAAGAAAACACCGTGTGCTCTTGCTGTCAGACATCACAGTAAAGGTGGGAAAGTGTCTCCTGTAGGATTATTCCATTTCTGTGGTAATTTTGCAGGCATTTATGTAAGTGTATCTGAGTTACTCTGTGATTGGCAAGGCTGGGCTGAGCTGTGCATTTCCTGCCTGCAGCAGAGAAATCCTCGGGAAAGTGAATACAGTGCCCTGGTATTTTATGAGCACTGTTGATACTGCCAAATTACACGTTTTGGTGAACAAGCTGAGAGTTCAGCATGTCCCCTGAGTTTTTCTCCAGCTCCTTTCAAGCAGCACCTCTGTGTTCCCCCAGCAGGGACTGGCTGTGAAGTTGATGTAGGACAAATCTGGGATGACTCACGGGCTGTTTGTTCCTGTGCATACATTGTATATTCATTACCCTCCCCTACAAGCTGATTCATGACCCCGCCGGTCTGAGCCAGGCTGGTGTTTTGAAAAGAGGGGATTTTGTGGGGAAAATGAGTGGGCTGGTGGTTCCATGTACTGACAAAAGGCTGGTTCTCCCTCTGGCTCGGGAAAGGAGCTGCTGCATAATAAATTGGCAGTGTTGGAACTCAGGAGAAAAAGCGTGGCAAGAACCTAATAAAAATATCCAGTTCAGTGCTTTTGTAAACAGGCCTGACTCAGTGGGGATGTTCAAGCCTTAAAAGCACAGGTTGAGCTGCTTGAAGCACTCGATTGTGATTCAAATTAAAAGAATAATTTGGATAAATAATTCCAAAGCTGCACCCTGATCAAGCACTAAGGCAGGACTTGTAGCTGCCTGAATCTCTGTGTGGGATGTGCCTTCCCATCTCCTCTGGGCATTGTGTTTCCTCTCTGGGTGGAAATCCACTCAATACCAAACATCCCTGGGGCAGAGAACATTGATTTGCTTTATTTAAAGCAGAGATCAGTGGGACCTTATGGAAGGAGGGGGAAGCTGCTTCCCTTGGAGATTCACGGGATTTACTTGAGGGTGACCAAGGAACTGGGAGGTGCAGAGGCAGTTTTGTAAGGAATGGGGGAAATTTCTGAAATTTCCCATTGCTAGGAAGGAATTCTGTGTATTTTCCTGGCCATTCAGGAGATGATGGAGGTGGCTGGGAAGGACAAACTCGCTGTACCAGGGCTCAGGACAGGCCTGTGCTGTTTAATGTGTCACCTTATCTTGGGACAGGGCTGATCATTTCCTCCTTTGTGTTTCCCTGAAACTCTGCACTGTGGTCAAGGCTGGGCTCAAACGCTGGAGTTCTGTTTGAACTCAATCCTCTTTGAACTGTGTGACCTCTAATGAGGGCTGGGGAAGTTTGGAGAGGGAAACAGCTTATCTTTTCCTTCTCCTTGCTGGATGGATGCCCTTGTTTTGTTTCAGATCATTCAGCTTTATTTTTGCCAGGGAAAGGTTATTTATTCAACATCCAAATGTTTGGCCAGCTAATTAATTTTTTATATGCAGAAGCTTTGAATATTGCCCTTTGAAATGCCATAAGGAACCTTTTTTTTTTTTTTTTTCCCTGGGTAATGTACTCAGCTCTCCAGTCATGACCTTGTCTCTAAAGTTGCCTAGAAAAATAACCTAGGAGAGGTCTCCTACTGGTGGGTGTCAGATAAATGTAGAGGGTGTTCCTGTTTCTTGTATATTCTCCTTCAGGCTTGCTTCTATTTTTTTCCTGTATGAGGAACATAGAAAAAGTAGTAGCATGGTCTTGCTCTCCTTGTTTTCCACCAGGCCACAGAATGCCTCTTTCTTTCAAACCTTTTGGGCTGCATTTATCCTTTCCAACTTCTCTTGCCTTCATTTAACATTAACCCCTAATTAATGTGTCTTTGGTGGTTCTCTGACAGAGTAATTTTATTTCCCCAACACCCTCCATAGCCCTGCTGTTTCTGAGCCCAGACCTGCTGGCTGCAGGCTCCAGAGTGAATAAATGAAGGTTCCCTCACTCTGTGCTTTGAGCTGCCATTCCCTCCCCACAGCCTCCTCCCCCAGGCAGTTCATTTCACGCATCCACACATTTCACACCCCCCAGGTATCTCCTGCTCCCAGTTTATTACTCTGAGTGGTGTTTCCCTGGCCTTTTGCAGCATTCCTCTCCTCTTCCTGAGCTGCAGCTGCTCCTCATGGAAGCCAAGGGGATTTTGGTGGCTGGTGTTAAGGCAGCAGAATATCAAGGGTATCTTTGTGCAAGAACAAGATGACCAAGACACTTTTTTAAAGGGACTGTGTGACTTACTAACCAGCTCTGTTCAAAAGCATTTACAAGCCAGCCCCCTGATTTTCACTCTATATATTTTTTGTGGTTTTGTTGGTTGTACTTGGTTATTCCTAAAAACGAGACAAGACCTGGGGGGTCATGGTCATGTTTGGGGGAGCTGCAGCACTGAGCAGACAGAGCACAGGGACTCCCAGCTCTGTGGGGTGCCATGGACAGTCTGGGGGCTCTGGAGCAGTTCTGGGCTCTGAGCTGTCCCTGTGCCTGGAGCAGGTTGTGCACACATCCTCCCCCAGGCACTGCTGCTGCAGCAACACGGCTTTGTCACCGTCTCAGAATCCAGTTAGTATCTCCAAACTCTGGCAATCTACCAGGGAATTTAATGCCATCCCACCACAACAGAAATTTTGTATGCAGGCACACGCTTTGCTAGGATATAATTGGTGCTATTGCTCTACTTTCCAAATACTGCAGTCAAATACATTCTTGTGGAAAAGAAACTGATGAATCTTCAATAGCAGGAGAGGCTGAGCCCATCAACAGACTTTTAATGAGTATCAGGCTGCATTTCTCCTCTTGCAGGGCTGCTCAGGGGGCACTCAGGATCCAAGACATCCATTTAGAAAAATGGGTTTGTGGTACCAGGCAATGGAGCTGTGCATTCAGAAAGGAGCTGCAGGGACACAGCACAGGGAAACCAGGGGCTCCAAATGGAGCTCTCTGTGTGCTGGAGCCTCCTTAGCAGGACTTGTCATAAATCCATGTTTTTAAAAAATACTAAGCATGTTTGTCACCTAGCAGCCAAAAATCTCGAGTGTTGTGGCAGTATAAACCAATTCAGTTCAGTATTTACAACCCTTCTCTAGTCCAATGTTTATGTCATAGGAAAATGGCCTTACAAATCTGGAATACGTGGCTGATGTTAACTTGGTCCTGTGATTTTAAAGCTTTATCTTTAATTCCAGCTTTTTTAAGAACCTCAAATAGCTCTTACATTATATTTAATCCCACTGTATCTTGCTGTACTGTGGGGCTTTGTGGTGGTGTTCAGTTTCTATCTATGCTAGGAACAAAGGGAAGCAGTGGAAAATGTTGTGCCCAGCACAGGAAAGTTCTGGACACATTTCAAGGTTCTCTTTCTCTCCTGAGCACTGTGTGTTTTTCACCACCTTTTGGCTTTCTTGCAATTCGTTCTGTACATTTGCTTATGGCCTAAAAAAATCCCATGGGTCCTTTTTTGACTATCTAAGCCACAGTGGTGGCTTGGACACTGTGGATGGACAAGGTCAGTCAGAGTCCATGTACAGCTGGTCAGAGAGCCAACATGTCTTGGAGCTCAGGAAATCACACCATCAGGGATAGAATACCACTCCTGAAACATTTTATTGCTCTTTTATTAATTCAAATGTCATTCCTATTTTAATTCACATATTCCCAGCTAATGTTTAATTAGGACAGGTACTCTGGGGTTGCTGTTTTTAATTTTCTTCTAGCTGTGCTTCCATTTCTGTACCATTTCACTGCTGGTTTTACTTTCACAATTGATTGGAAAGGTTTATTTTCCTTTAATGTTAGTCTTTAAATACTTGCTCACAACAGGGGCTCTGAAATGTGTATTATCTTGGATTGTGGGATGAGAAACATTCCCCAGTGCTGGATCCAGAGGGTGATCTCCTGCTGCACACATCCCCAAACACACACATGTGCTTTCAGTATTTTTGCTGCTTGTCTTATAGCATTATTTTTATAATTATTTTGATCTCTACAGAAGTAGAGGAGCCACACAAAGCAGCCATCAGGAAAAGACTGATTCTTTGGTGCCTCTATCAGAGCCCTGTGTCTTTGGCATGGGAGGTGACTGAGAAGGGTTTATCCCCTGTGGATGTGGAGTAGGAAGTTAATGGGCTCTGAGCTCCAGGCCAGGGGTTCATCCTGGCCAGTGAGGGGAAGGTCTGTCAAGCCACTAAATGGCAACACCTTGCAGAAAAACTGGAAGAAAACCCAGCATTCATACAAATCACAAATTTTCAAACCTTACTCATGGTAGCTTTGTCTTTAGCAGAACTTGGGGTAGGGAAACAAGACATTTGTTAAGACTTGATGTCTTGACACATTTTTAGCCTTCACCCTTTATTGTGGTGTTTCTAATGGCAATTTCAAAGGCAAAAATACAATTTAATACTAAAAAGTTGATTGGCCAACAGTCCAAACTCTTCTCTGGGGTGACTTTCATAGTGTTATGCAAAGAAAAAAATTCTGATTAGTCTCAAGAAAGTATAAAACTCCAAAGACTTCAGGCCTGTTAGCTCACTGTTACACTCAGTTGCAACTCCTCCAGGGTCTTCCCTTCCCTAGCAGTGGTTTGGGAAGTTCAAGCATGGGGGAAATGGGATGGTTGAGTTCCTTCCTCTCTCCCTGGCTGTGAGGTCACCAGGGGGGAGCCCAAAGCACTGTCTCCCTTTCCCTCCTCCACAATCCTGTGTGGATATGAGCTTTCCCCACCTTTGGACTGGAAAATTGACAGCTCTGACTGTGCCAAGCTGTGGCATCTTGCTGCAGGCTTGTCTGAATTCCAGGGTCAATGTGGCTGTGAAGGCAAGAGACAAAATACTTGAGCCAAGGGAACCTTCCCTTTGGCAGAACTTGGAAAGTGAACTTCAGTGCTTAGTTGGGATCAAACAAGGCAGAAATGATATTGGAATAAATATTGATGGCTGGGGGGCCAATATAACTTGTCCAAGTTTGAGTGCAGACGTGGAGCAGCTGTTGTGTTGCCCAGGTTGTGGGTACCTTGTGCCTATTTGCATACAGATTTGACAATGTAATTGTGTGCTGACAGAAAGCTCATGGAAAGAGAAAGATGTGAGTAAATCTGCTGCTCTATTTCAACTAGAATTTAAATCTCCCATTTTGCAGCATCAGCTTTGATTTTTTTTCATTCCACAGAGCATACTTGGTCAGCTAGAAACCTTGGAGCCAAATTTGTTCTCTCTCCTCTGTAATGTAGACCCTGAGTGGGTAAAGGCCAGCTCACCTGTAATTCAGCATTTAACAGTATGCTTTGCATAATAAAAAACAATCTGCAAGTGAGGAAATCATGAAGAAAACAAATGCAACTGCATCCACTGGAAGCAATGCCCATTTTCATTCTGACTGCAGTGGATCAGGACTCAGGGCAATCACAAATGCATTTGAAAAATTTCTTCTCCTTGTCTGCCCTACTTTTCTGTTTCATCTCCATTGAAAAGCCTCAGCATCAGGCTGATTTTGGAGGCACTTAGCAGCCAAGGATTGGTGTTTGATAGGGAAATATGGTGGGGAGAGGAGAGGCTGAGTTGTTCTCTTGAAATTCTGTTCTGAGTTAGTTTCTGTTAGAATTGTAATATGGGTTTGAAATGAAGTGGAAAAAAATGGGTTACAGGACAGAGGTGCCAGTGTGAATCAGCAGAATCTCTTTAAGTAGAGAGAGTATTGGAAATGTGGGTTTGTTTTTTTTTTTTGTTTCCCATTCATAATAAGTATCACTGTCATCATGGTAGAGATGTCAAATGAATGACAGGCAGGAGGTGAAAATATAAACGCAGACTAGGAGTAAGTGTTAATTAAAACAGGATTTGGAATAACCAGGAAGTTTTTTCATATCTGCTGCATATGAACCTTTCCTTAAGATGCATTTTGGTTTGATTAGCATGAATATTGGCACTTGCTTATAGTGGATATTTCACTGTGATAAGGTACCTGAAATTCAATCAATCTGTGATCAAACTTTGTGCTGGAATACTCTGAACTCATAGACTTCACATGAACATCTGTGTGCTGAAAATTAAGGCTTAGGATTTGGGAATGAGTGGTTTTCAGTCCTTGTGGGTCCCTTCTAACTCCAAATATTCTGTGATTCTGTGACTCCCTGTCTGCTGGCAAACCTGGGAATGGAACAACTGACATCCCAAAAGCTGCATTTCATTTCCTTGGAATTATTTAGCAGGTTCTAGAAGCGGGTGACAGTCTTAACTTGTAGGGAAAAGAAACCACATGAATATTTACAGGATTGCTGGGGGGAAAAAATATCTAATTGGTTGCCGAGTAGAATTTGATCCCAAATTGAAGAGACTTTGAAGTTTGTATGTGTACAAACACACAGAGAGGTTTGTGTGGATGGAGCTGCACACAGAGATGGAGCTGCAGAGAATTTGGAGTGGTGTGTGTGTACAGATCCTATAGGTGTGTGTTTGTGGGCAGGTGTGCACACATTCCTGCAGGACAAACCCTATTTATCATCTCAATATTTAATAGAAAGGCTTGTGCAGTTTCATATGAGCTCAGGAGCTTCCTTTGATGTGAGAGCTGCTGCCAGTTGTTGGGAGTTGTTTTGGAAGCTTTGTGAGCCTAGTGCATATCGAGCAATGATAACTCAGGCTGATTTTTGTATCATCAGAACGTTTAAGCCCTCAAGTTCTGTTAAGCTGGTGTTTTGTTTTGCTCTCCCCAGATGAAATTCCCCCCTTGAAAAAGCTAATTTAGCAACTGAAGTGGATCCTTGTACAGAACATTGGGGCCATCAGCAAATGGTAAAGCTGCAATTCAGGCACAGGTGTCCCTCAGGGTTTGGTTTATTTTACAGCACCTGCAGAAGTTGCTCTCACCCCACACTCAGCCCTGGGGAAGGAGCAGAGTTCTGTCTGTGCTGGGCAGGGCAGGAATTGGCATCAGCCCCCAGTGACTCTTCAGGGAGAGCTGCTGGCTGGAGCCTCCAAGTGCCTTCTGAGGAGGATAATCCTCCCTGTTCTGGGCTTCAGATGAGATCCAAACCCAAATTACAGACACTTTAAAGTGTTTTCTATGGCTCAGCTTCAGTTTTACAGCTACTGCTGTGGTTTAACAGCAAGTTGGGAGCTAGAGTATAAATAGTGGCTTTTCCTTCCTGGAACATGTGCACTTTGATAGAGTAATTTATTTTTATGGGATAAGAGTTTGACGTATTCTTTTAAAAAGGAGTGAATTGGTTGAGTGATTCCCTCTTTCTCACATGTACCAATCCTGTTGGTCTCCAGGGACCAACATCCTACCATGGGCATGTCTGGAGGGAAAAGCTTTTCCTAAATAGGAAAAACCCTAAAACTTTGCTAAAGGTTGGGAAAGAAAGGGAGATATCAGTTCTTCATTCTCATTGTCCAAGGAGTTTAGCCAGGAGCAGAAAGCAGCCAAACAAGCACAAAATGCAGTAAGAGCACTTTGTAATCAGAATATCTCAGGTTTAAGAAAAAATATTGCAGGATTTCACTATCTGTTTTTTAACAAACAACTCTCCACAGTGTTTGTTGGGTGGAGTTTGCAGGATTGCTTCCTTTGGTGCTCTCACTATTGGGAAGACTGAACTGAAGACATGTGAGGTTCTTGGCAAGGGAATTTCTATGGTATTTACAAACCCATCTCCCTTCTGAGCATTTCTGTTTGTGTGGTAATTGGAAAGGTGTTGATGATACCCAAAACATTGTACTGGCTCTTTACTCTGCAGAATAGCAACATCACAGAAAATGAGGTGAACCCAGACAAACAATAATTACAGACTGATTCATCTGGAGTGGGTGAACTGAAGAGTCCAGGTAGGAGGGTTTAGTTATTTTTTGAAACACTGAACTGCAAAAGCTGCAGCACAAACTGGGTGCACCATGTCTGAGTGACAGAAACCAGGGGAATGAATCCAGTGGGTTTTCTCTTTTAAAAACAGCCTGTCACTGGTGGTGCTGGTGAATTCATAATTCCCAGGCACAGACCATTAAAACATTCAGGCTGATCATATTTAAAATGGGTTCTAACACCAACACTTGGGTTACTTTCTGATTCTCTCAGTTTGAAAATGAGAACATTGTGCTGCCAACATATTTGGGATTATCTCAGTCTCGTTTGAGCTGGCAAAACTCTGGAGGGGAGTTGTGGCCTCATTTTTCACCTGGTGTGGGGGTCCTGCTTTGGGTTCTGGCGCAGAGATGTTTATTATCAAAAGAAAAGAAAACACATTTGTTTAGCACACAGTGACAGAGAACAGATTGCCTTTTCCTGATCTCTGAACTACAAATTTGAGCAGGACAAATGTGTCCCTTCTCATTGACTTTACCCAGGGATGAGTGACAGTAAGGCAAATGCAAGGGGACTGAAGGCAAATGCAACTGATCCCAAGGATCAGCTGCCTGCTGTTCCTGCAGCACTCTGGAAATTCTGTATTTATTTATTTTCATAAATTGCAAATTGTGAACTCCACTTCAACCCAAGACAGCTCTAAACTAACCCACACTGGTGTGGGTTTTCCCTTAGAAATCCCTGTGTATAAATTTGAGCTGGGGCTGTTTCCCACTCCCTCTCCTTGTGTTCCTCCTCATGGATGCCTGTTGGAGTTGTCACCCCTGGGTCAGTGCAGATTTCCCTTTCTGCAGCCCCTTGCTCCTGGAGCAGGATCCAGCATCTCCTCATTGATTTATTATGGGCTGGTGCTCTCAGATCCTGCTTGGGGAGGGTGGCTCTGGTTTCTCCCATGGATCTCCATTTCCATTCTATTGCAAAAATTAGAATTTGCAGCCAAATTTGTCGGTGTTTCAGTGCAGGCTGAATTGGGTGTGCAAAGTGCAAGTGGAATTACAGTTGTGGAGGAGGCTTCACACAAATAGTTTGGCTATTTAGGAGCATAACTACCCAGACTGCAATCCCAGAAATAGCTGCTATACACAAATCAGTCCAAATGCTCCCTACAATGCTGCTCCTCCTCCTAACCTGGTTCATTATGGAGCCACAACAGAAACCATCTTGAGTGGCATCCATGGATGCAGCTCTCCTTGCTGAGAAACCATGTGGGAAACCAGAGTCTTAATTACATCTTCTTCTAAAAGTACACTAAAACACTCATAAAAAATTAAAACTGTTTGCAGACTTATACCACAATACCACCTGGAAAATGCTAGATAAAAAATAAATACAATTTCTCTCATTGGACACTTTAAAACATACATTTATTTAAATTGCTTGACTGTCTCTTTTTCATAAAGCAGGTCATCCCCAAAAAGGATTATGATGCCAGTGCTCCACACAAGGGTTTTAATGGTAAAAAATGAAAATTCTCCAAGGCTTTGGTGTATTGTAAGTGGTTGTATGGCTGGGTTGTTCATCAGCTCAATCAGAGTGTGTAGTGCCTGCAAGCCAGGGGTACACTTGGAACATTTCTATTTCTTTATGTTTATTTTCTGGGGCCTTATTCTGATATGGCAGATGTGAATTTTGATCTGCTGATG
Source organism: Erithacus rubecula (assembly GCF_903797595.1). NCBI lineage: Eukaryota > Metazoa > Chordata > Aves > Passeriformes > Muscicapidae > Erithacus > Erithacus rubecula. The sequence continues at coordinate 107,422,177 of NC_136685.1, read as the reverse complement.
TACAGGACCTGGTCCCCACAGCCAGGTTTATCATCAGGCACAGGAGTGTGAAACCCTTCCGAGAAGGACTAAATGATCCATTATGTTTTGGCAACTGCAGCCTCATTTCCCTGCTGCTCCTTCTGTGGTCACTCTGAAGCAATTATTTCAGATAATGTGGAAACAGGCCATTGATGAGAGTCCATCAAGAAATCATTATCTCACTAGAAGCAATGTACTGGTTGTTAAACAGAATTGGAAGGTGTGGATGCAAAAACATTTCTCTTACTCTTTTTAGATTTTTTTGTTTTATGGGGCTGTTCCTCCATTGTCCAAGGCCTGGTAGCTGAGGCTGCAGTGCCACACTCCTCCTTGTGCTGCCCATGGCTGGGATTGTGGCTCTGGAAGTGCTGACAGTGGAGCAACAGCAGCTTGGGCTGGAACAGATGAGAGACAGATTTATTATCTGTCTGTCTGTCTGTCATCTGTCTGACTAACATCTCTTATCTACTGTCTCCTCTATCTATTTATCAGTTATGCCCCACTGCCTTGCACTTTGTGTTCCTGCAACATCCTGGGGAAGAAATCCTGACCTGGTTCTGAAGAGCAGCTCTAAGGAATCTGTCCAGGCTGAATCGTGAAGGAGGCAGAGAAAACCAGACAGGATTTGACTGGGACAACTGCACTATCATCTAAATTACAAGGTAATAAGGAATTGGTGCTGTAGTGTTTCATTTACTGGTTTATTGTGGACATCTCATGATTTAATGTCAGTGAACTCTCAGGCAGAAATAGCTGGGCATGTGTTTGGGGTGCAAGGGGTAGGATGTGGGCACCTGCTCCTAGCCAGATTCCCATTCTAATTTTGGATACCATTTTAAAACTTTATTTATTTTATACACGAGTTATCTCTGAAAAAGAGCTTGACATGAAATATTTCTGGAGTTTAAACTCCTTCTCCCAACCTCCCTCCCTCCTGCTGTGCCCCAGGCTGGCCTGTGGGGGTGGATCTGGTGCCCTCCTGCTGCCACAGGAGTGCAGGTAGGGAATAATTACTGACCCTTTTCCCCACACCTCGACACAGGAGTGACTGCACTGCCTTGCCTCCTGAAGGGATCCTCACTAACCCACACTAAACCCTGCCCAGATTAAAGGATTTCAGGCCTCCCTTTGCCACCGAGGGCTTCAATCAGGACAAAGTGGCACTGCCAGAAACATTCCTGATGGTAAAGCAAGGCAATGCAGCAACTCAGCCTGGGTTTTTTTTTCTTTTAAAGATGTTCCCCCTTCCCTTTTAATATTGTCTTCAATTTGATAAAAAATGTGCAGTGCCCTGCCATTTCAGTTTTCTCCAAGAAAACTTTCTCCCTTTTTTCTGTGGCTCTCAATTACGTGTGCTTCTAAAAACCTCCTTGTTTAAAGGCCATAGTTATTGCTGAAGCAATCCCATGGAATCTAAGCAATGGGTTTGTGCAGATTGAGGCACAAAGAAATGGGTTACTGTTCCAAATGAAGCAGATTTTGGTGCCTTGTTAAAATTAATCTTTTTTTAGAGAAATTTTAGCATGTCAGCCCCTTCTGTTTCCAGAAGCATGTGAGGAACCCGTGAGTGACACCAGGGGCACATTCAGCACAAGACCTACAGTAATTCCAGGCTGGGAAAACACAGCCCAGGTCTGGAATAAACATTTCCCAAAGCTCTTACCAGGCACTGGGATAGCAATCCCAGAAATTAATAACAAAATGGTCTTTTCTGGTGTGCAGTCCCTGGGTCCTGCATGGGAGCTCTCCCCTTTAGGTGGTACAGGTTGGTTCTGTGTCACTCCCTTGGAGTGCTGAATTCAGCTGCTGGCAGGGCAAGGAGAAGAGCAGAATCCTGAGGACACTGTCACCCAAACAGGCACCATCTGGCACAGGCACCCCGGGCCTGTCCCTGTGTTCAGAGTGTGCTCAGCAGCTGCTCCCTCCCAGCTGGCTGCCCTGCCCAGGAGGCAAGCACACGGATGGGGCACTGCACAGCTGCAGCCTGAGGCAAGGGCAGCAATGGCCAGGAAAGAGGAAGGGAAAACCCTTTATTCTGAGAGCAGTCCAGACCCAGGGGAGCTGACACTGCTCCAGCTGTGGGGAAGTTCCAGCTGCCCTCGGAGCCAGTGCCCAGCTCAATGCCAGGATCTGTCTGGGCACAAAAACTGCTCTCAGTGTGCTGAGTCCCACTGTGGGACACCAGCAGTGCTCACAGCTCAGCACAGGGCCTTGTTTAGTCAGCAGAAATAAGCCAGTGCTGAATTAGGGCTTTGCTGTCATGACTTCACCTGCCAGTGTCATTTTATTGCAGGAAGAACATCCCTCATACCTCAGCTCTCTCCTAAAGGAAAAATACAGTATTATCTCAATTAAACAAATGTTTTTTCCTGCAGGTCTATCACTCCAAATGGAGCAGGATGACAGACAGACCAATGTAGGTCCTGTAAATCAGAACAGGTATTTAGAGTTGTTTCGGAGAGAGGAAAAAACTTTTCCTCCCACTAGTGTCATTTACAGTTTATGGCTGGGAAAAAGCAGGAGGGGTGTGTTTGTGTGTGCATTGTGGTAAAATATTGTGGATTATCAATCCTGGGCTCCTCTCTTTTGTTTTTCTTGGATTAACAATATTAGGTATCTGATCCAAACAGAATCCATTCACAATTGTTGGAGTGCTGCACAAAATGGGGGTGTGTTGATAAATGCCTTTCCCCCCCTTCTTGGCAAATCAGTGTGTTACAGAGATGGGAGCAGGAGAGGATAAACACATGTACAGTGATTGCAGCAAGCAGGTGCAGGATAATTCCCAACACAGCTTGTGAAGGCTGCTGCCATTTGAAGGTGTCAGCATAGTAATGGGAGATGGATGGGAGCAATACTTGCTGGGGCTCTTGCCAAAAGCACACATTGCCTGAATCCACACTGCTGCTGCTGCTCTCTGCTCACCTGAGCTGCATTAGAGAGCAATGTGGAGAGGGACAGTGGGTGCTGCTAGGGAGGGTATTAATTGGATACTAGCTGTGAGCCGAGCAAAGGTTGTGCTTTGCAGCACAGAATTTGTGCCTCTGCATGATTATCCACTATAAATATATGGATTTGATATATAATGGATATATAAGGTAAGAATGGATGGAAGGGAGGACAGACTTAGGAATGGATGGACAGAAGAAAAAAAAGCTGGAGAGCCAGCTGGAAGAAAGGACACACAGAAGAAAGAATGAATAGAAGGAAGAATGGGTGGAAAGAGGGACAGAAAGGGACAGTAAAGGGCAAACAAAGGGAAAGAGAGAGATGGAAATAAGATTGATGGAACAGAGGGAAGGAAGCATGGGCAAAAGGAGGAAGGAAGGACAGGAGAGCAGAAGGATGAACATGTATACACAAAGATAGAGGAGGCAAAATAGATGGAAAGACAGGTGGAGGAACAGAAGGAGGAAGGACAGTGTGATGGAAGGGAAGGAAGATGGGAGAAGAACAAAAAGATGGATGGAAGAGCAGAAGAAGAAGGAAGGAAAACTGAAAGAGCAAACTGCAAGAAGGGAAGAGGCTCACCCTGTGCCTTGCAGGTCCTGCCCTGCTCTGCTGTGGTGCCAGCAGGGGTGAGACCTGTGCCTGATGTGATGCTCTGCCATGACCTGGGAGGGGCTTGTGCTACGGGAGGCAGCAGCAAAATCATTTGAACCCGATTTGCAAATGCTCTCACATTTAACTTTGCACAGCGTTCCTGTTACTACTGGGGCTTTGTTACAAAGTGTTTCAGCACTGGCTCTGGCACCAGAGAGCTGCACAGAAGGATCTGAGCAGAGAAGCAGCCTTTGCTGTCTGTGCCCCAAGCACTGCTTTCCCCCAGCAATGAAGGCAAAACTGGCAGAGGAAAATTTGGATCCTGGATTAAAAATTTTGTGGTGCTTTTTAAATGTGCATGCAATTCATCCCGTGGATGGTCTGGCAAGAGCAAGAGTGCTGCTTCAGCTCTGAGCCTGGCTCTGGAGAGCTGGGCTGAGTTCACAGCTCAGCCACAGGCTGAAACACTGGACATGAAGTGTGCCCTCTTTTCCTTTCTCTAACCAGAGATTATTACTTCAGTGCCTCATGCTGGTGAGAAAAGACAGAATTCATTAACCTCCCTGTGTTCTCAGACATTGCTCACAAAGGTCACATGTAAATTATGGTTAAAAAGTGGCTATTTTTGGGGAATAAACTGAGTTAACACACTGGGAAGGATTCATAATAAAATGAGCAGCTGGCATTCGATTTGCTACTTTGAGAAACTAAAGAATACCTCACAAACTCCTTCACTTAACATCTGGTGTTGTAAATTCTGATCACAGTGTTCTGGAATCACAATAAATTGTCCTTTTCAGCACACCCAGCTCATGAAGAGACTTTTCTGTGGTGGTTGTTGACAGCACCAAAGTGATTTTGAGCCAATGTGCCAACTTTGACTTTCTGGCATGCATTAGCATTCCAGGCAGCATTTTCTCCCTAGGAAGTAGACAGGGATACCCTACAACACACCCCCCCACGCCCTGCCCCCTCCCACCCAAAAAAAAACAAAAACAAAACCACTCTCCAGAAACTGCACTCAGGAATTCTATAAATCCCAATAACCACGTGCAGTAACTATGTCCCAGTTACCGCGTGCGGTAAATCACACCCGCCATCCGCGTGCGGTAACCAAAAACCGCCATCCGCGTGCGGTAACTACGTGCCAGTTACCGCGCGCGGTAACCAAAAACCGCCATCCGCGCGCGGTAAACCACACCCGCCATCCGCGTGCGGTAACCACGTCCCAGTTATCCGCGTGCGGTAACGACGTCCCAGTTACCGCGCGCGGTAAGTCACACCCGCCATCCGCGCACGGTAACCAAAAACCGCCATCCGCGCGCGGTAAACCACACCCGCCATCCGCGCGCGGTAACGACGTCCCAGTTACCGCGCGCGGTAACCAAAAACCGCCATCCGCGCGCGGTAAACCACACCTGCCATCCGCGTACGGTAACCACGTCCCAGTTACCGCGCGCGGTAACCAAAAACCGCCATCCGCGCGCGGTAACCACGTCCCAGTTACCGCGCGCGGTAAGTCACACCCGCCATCCGCGCGCGGTAACCACGTCCCAGTTACCGCGCGCGGTAAGTCACACCCGCCATCCGCGCGCGGTAACCAAAAACCGCCACCCGCACGCGGTAACTACGTCCCAGTTACCGCGCGCGGTAACCAACACCCGCCATCCGCGCGCGGTAACGACGTCCCAGTTACCGCGCGCGGTAAGTCACACCCGCCATCCGCGCGCGGTAACCACGTCCCAGTTACCGCGCGCGGTAAGTCACACCCGCCATCCGCGCGCGGTAACCAAAAACCGCCATCCGCGCGCGGTAACCACGTCCCAGTTACCGCGCGCGGTAAACCACACCCGCCATCCGCGCGCGGTAACGACGTCCCAGTTACCGCGCGCGGTAAGTCACACCCGCCATCCGCGCGCGGTAACCACGTCCCAGTTACCGCGCGCGGTAAGTCACACCCGCCATCCGCGCGCGGTAACCAAAAACCGCCATCCGCGCGCGGTAACCACGTCCCAGTTACCGCGCGCGGTAACCAAAAACCGCCATCCGCGCGCGGTAACCACGTCCCAGTTACCGCGCGCGGTAAGCCACACCCGCCATCCGCGCGCGGTAACCAAAAACCGCCATCCGCGCGCGGTAACCACGTCCCAGTTACCGCGCGCGGTAAACCACACCCGCCATCCGCGCGCGGTAACCACGTCCCAGTTACCGCGCGCGGTAACCAAAAACCGCCATTCGCGTGCGGTAACTACGTCCCAGTTACCGCGTGCGGTAGCTATGTCCCAGTTACCGCGCGCGGTAAGTCACACCCGCCATCCGCGCGCGGTAACCACGTCCCAGTTACCGCGCGCGGTAACCAACACCCGCCATCCGCGTGCGGTAACGACGTCCCAGTTACCGCGCGCGGTAACCAAAAAACCGCCATCCGCGCGCGGTAACCACGTCCCAGTTACCGCGCGCGGTAAGTCACACCCGCCATCCGCGCGCGGTAACAAAAAACCGCCATCCGCGCGCGGTAACCACGTCCCAGTTACCGCGCGCGGTAACCAAAAAACCACCATCCGCGCGCGGTAACTACGTCCCAGTTACCGCGCGCGGTAACCAACACCCGCCATCCGCGCGCGGTAACCAACACCCGCCATCCGCACGCGGTAACTACGGCCCAGTTACCGCGCGCGGTAAACAAAAACCGCCATCCGTGCGCGGTAACCACGTCCCAGTTACCGCGCGCGATAAGCCACACCCGCCATCCGCGCGCGGTAACGACGTCCCAGTTACCGCGCGCGGTAAGTCACACCCGCCATCCGCGCGCGGTAACCAAAAACCGCCACCCGCACGCGGTAACTACGTCCCAGTTACCGCGCGCGATAAACCACACCCGCCATCCGCGCGCGGTAACCACGTCCCAGTTACCGCGCGCGGTAACCAAAAACCGCCATCCGCGCGCGGCAACCACGTCCCAGTTACCGCGCGCGATAAACCACACCCGCCATCCGCGCGCGGTAAACCACACCCGCCATCCGCGCGCGGTAACTACGGCCCAGTTACCGCGCGCGGTAAACCACACCCGCCATCCGCGCGCGGTAAACCACACCCGCCATCCGCGCGCGGTAACGACGTCCCAGTTACCGCGCGCGGTAACCAAAAACCGCCATTCGCGTGCGGTAACTACGTCCCAGTTACCGCGCGCGGTAACCAAAAACCGCCATCCGCGCGCTGGTAACCACGTCCAGTTACCGCGCGCGGTAACCAAAACACCGCCATCCTGCGCGCGGTAAACCAAGTCCAGTTACCGCGCGCGATAAACCACACCCGCCATCCGCGCGCGGTAACCAAAAACCGCCATCCGCGCGCGGTAACGACGTCCCAGTTACCGCGCGCGGTAACCACGTCCCAGTTACCGCACGCGGTAACCAAAAAAACCACCATCCGCGCGCGGTAACTACGTCCCAGTTACCGCGCGCGGTAACCAACACCCGCCATCCGCGCGCGGTAAACCACACTCGCCATCCGCGCGCGGTAAACCACACCCGCCATCCGCGTACGGTAACCACGTCCCAGTTACCGCGCGCGGTAACCAAAAACCGCCATTCGCGTGCGGTAACTACGTCCCAGTTACCGCGTGCAGTAGCTACGTCCCAGTTACCGCGCGCGGTAAGTCACACCCGCCATCCGCGCGCGGTAACCAAAAACCGCCATCCGCGTGCGGTAACTACGTTTCAGTTACCGCGCGCGGTAACCAACTCCCGCCATCCGCGCGTGGTAACTACGTCCCAGTTAATGATTTTTCCTTTATGGTTGCCACATGGCAGAATGAGAGAAGAAATTAATGAACAGGAAATTAAATACATAAGCTCCTTTATTCTCATGAGGAGCCCATCTTTCATTTGGTTTTTCCGTACCTTTGAGACTCTGACCTGGCTGAGCCTTGCTGCAGGTTCCTCCCAAGCCGTGGGATGCAGCTGGGTCCGGATAGATAGTGGCCTCTGTACAGATTATTTTATGCCTGGGGCTGCTCTTAATAAAGAGCAATTAAATAGAGCCTGGCAGAACACCAAGGATGACACAATCTACTGTCAGAGAAATGGGAGTCTTTGTAATCAGCTCCAAAATTCAGGGGAGGTTCAGGACTATTCCCAGGTGCTCCCCCTTTCCCTCGGAGCCCGTGGTAAGGAATAATGGCAGGTGTGTGCCAGTCATTTGGCTGCTGTAACAGATCTGGCAGCTGGACAGCTCCACAGGGGCTGGAAAAGGGAATTCTGCGACAATAAGGCACAGTTGAACCAATGGATAGTTTTGCGGAAAGGAACTATTTTATGGGATTTTAAGTGGTTTAAAAATTGGTTATTAGCAGGGGATCATTACACAGTTATCAGTTTCATTAACCAGCTGCAGAGCTGACAGGTTTGGTACAGATATTTCATTTTTCGCCAATTGCTGCTTAAATCCAACTAAAACCATTTGAGCCGACTAGTTCCACTGGCATGTGTAGCTTTCATAAATTGGTTTCTGTTAAAAGAAACCAAAGCCACTTGCACCAAATTTCTTACTTCCATGCTCACTGATAACCCTCTGAAGAGACATTGGCATGGGAAGAAAAATCAACAGTGATATGGTTCAGAGAGTGCATCCAAGCACTGGTTTTTCAGAGGCCTCCTGTAAGATCTTGAATCAAGTTGCAGGGGTGAGAGGTGGAGAGAGGGAAGAGGAGCTGTGGCAGAGCCCCAGGGACATCCCTCTGAGTAGGACAGGGACATCTGGAAATGTGAGGTGCCTCCAGGATGCAGTGACATGAGACACCCAAGTATTATGGCTTTGATCTGACCCCTGTCCCCTTTACAGAGGGAAAAAGTACAAATGGAATTTAACCAGAACAACGGCGCAGTGATCAACACTCGGAGGAGTTTTCAAAATTTCATCTTTATTTTGGAGACTCACCTCCTGAAGTTCCCTGGTTTTCCTTAGGAATTCAGTGTGTTTCATCATCCCAAGCAAACAATCTACACAAAAACTGCTATTTCATCTCCTAGGAAAATTAATCAGTGTCTTCCATCAGCTCCTACATGCTCCATCTGTCATGTCTCCAGTAGCCCTTCAGAAAACATTGGAAAGCACATCTGCACATTTCCTTCACAACTCAAACCTAATGGCTGATTAAAAAAAGAGAGAAAAGGAGAGTTTGCAGACAAAGAACATCTTTGTTTGTTGACAGCAATAAAATGTAACTTGTCACCAGAGCTGATATGTTGCATTAATGGCTCTTCTGTGAAAACACTGGGCTGGGTGTTATAAATATTGATGTGAGCACACTGGGTTGGGAAGTGTGTGACAGATGGAAACTTTTTAAGGTGAACATAAAATAGTCTTCAGTGTTTCTCCAACTTGAAACTCAAATACCCCCTTTTAATTGCAAGCCATTATTAGGTTTATCACCAGAAACAATGTTTGCTGCTGATGCAGGAGATAGAGGAGGGAAAAATCTCTTTACCTGCCTCTGCTGCCAGCATCCCTGAGGAACAAAACTGAAGGTACATCTCTAAATGGGCTGGAGTGCTGATGTCTGTTGTGTATTTGGGCTTTTGTATTTTTGGTATGTAAATGTCTTGATGCTGCCAGTGACAGCCTGGTTGCCATGGTTACTAGTGAACCAGACTCTCCCTCAACCTGAGGAGCCAGACTATGTTTTCTCCTCCACAGTGGATGTATCCATGTGGACATTCCCAGATAGAATTGGTCTCTCAGGAGCATCCGACACTCAGAATGCACTCCCAGTGAAAAGGATGTATGAACAGTCCTGATACTCTATAGAAAAAAAGCAACTGCTTCTCCCCACCCTCACCAGCCTTTCCAAGTTGCTCAAAATCTCCACACAATAAATACTAAATTGATTCTTTGGAGGGAGCTGAGGTTCCACAGACTCTCTTTGGTGCAAACACGGAAGAACTCTCAAGTGACATGTGTCACTTCCCATGCCAGCCAAAGGCTGCTCCCCTACCAGGCAGCTGGGATTGGCCCATTCCATAACATGCTCTGGAGTGACATGGAAATAGGGTTTGCTGAACTACTTGGAGGTGCCACATAAAGGAGCCAACTAAACCAGGAGAGAGAGTGCTAAAAAAGTAATGAAAATCCACAAACAGCACCAGCTGCTGCCTCAAAGGGGCTCAATTAAATAGAATTAGATTTAGTTAGTCTATAAAGCACTGGGGGATTTTCAGCACCCCATTGTGCTAGGACTGTACAAAGGCAGAAGGAGAGATTCCTTCTCTTACAGTCCAGTGTGGGCATGACACTCTTTGTGAAACTCCCACAAGGCAACAAAACCCCGCAAAAACAACCTGGAATATCCCAACCAACCTCAAACATTTACAGTAGTCAAAGAATAGAGGGAAAGAACAACTTTCTACTCACTTTTCAGGTGGCACTGGTCAGGACTCAGCTCTTCCTGAGCACTCCACATCCTGCTCAGCACAGCTGGGAACGCTCTGGATGAGCAGGGACAGGCAGGGACAGCCCCATTGCAGCTGCAGTGTGGGGGCAGAGGCAGCAGTGCTGGTCTAGAGCACCTCAACCTGATTTGCATGAGGTCTGCCATTCCTGAAAAACCAAGAAAAGAGAAGTCTGTTAACCCAAAGAAATCAACCTAAGGCTTAAATTTAGAGGAGATTGTGGCAAAGCCATGAGCAGCTTTGCCCTGCCCCATGTCCCTGAATGTGAAGGTCACAAGCAATTTCAGACCATAATTACTGTTTTAAATGAGCTTTAGCTCGTAATTCAGCAAAGGTTACACACACTGCTTTGAAAAGGACCATGTAAAAAGCACCACGAGAGAAGAGTCAGGTGCCATTTCACAGCTTACAAACAGAACACTGAAAAATCCAGTGATTTGGCCAAGTCTGTAGAAGAATTTGTATCAGAGACTGAGACTGCAGCACCCAACTGATCTGCTGATACTTGAACTGCAGGAGCAGAAGAAGTGACTTGGAGAACACAAACAGCAGATCTGCACTGGAACAGAGGGAACATAAATGGCAAAATGGCTTTTAAAAGCATTTACACACAAATCCCGTAACAGCACCTCACAAGGAAGAACAGCACATGGTGATGGGCATGGGATTTATAGAGGAGAGTTTCTGAACAATCTGTACTCTGGAGTGCAGCTGGCAGAAATAGGAGGTCAGGCTGACCAGGGCTGGTGTGCAGAGATTCAGAACCCAAACAAAAGGGAAAATGCAGAACCTGAGCCAGAAGCACTTGAGAGATTTGTGTATAACAGGTTTTCTGTGTGAGGACAGAGGAACGTGAGGAAGTTAAATATTGGCTGCTCCTTCTCATGCTTTAGCTACAGCAGCTCACATAATTCACTCCTCACACCAGTCTAATGCTATACATTATATAGAATTTACATGGCATGGGAGAGACATGGACATTCCTCTGACATCACAGAGCAATTCATGGACTGGGACCAACACTGGCAACCATGGAGACCATTCTGAGTTTGCAACTAAACCACCACAAACTGCTGTCAAGGAGGTTTTAAAGAGCTGGGGTCCCAATTGCACTGAACTCTACAATAGCATCTCCCTCTGAGGAAAATCTATTTTGAATACTGGGAGGCAAAAATCCAACCCCAAGATAGAAGAGGAAAATCCAGTTATTTCATCTTCTCTGTGGGTATTACAAAATGTTGGTCGGGTAAACAGGGTGAATTTGTCTAAAAATCTGCTATTAGACATCACTAAAAAATCTCAGTATTTACAGAACAGCTGCTGTAAAGAACGAGGCACTCCAGGCCCAGAAGAACATGAGTTTTCTGAAGCTCATCTTCAAGCAATACCACTGAAATACAAATTCAGGTCTTAACACCCCAACCCTGTTCTCCAAGTGCTGGTGTAGTATAAGAACAAAAGCCCTTAGGTTTGTTTTTTGGTTTGGTTTTTTGTTTTGTTTTGTTTTTTTTTTTTTTAATTTAAGAAGAATTTGACTGCAAAAATATAACCAAAATGCAGATGGGAAAATGCCAGGAAACAAACTCCTTGACCTACTTCCATAACAGAGAACACAGATCCAGATCAGTATTTAAAAAATACAGGAATATCCCCACAAGGACTTACTGCTACCTGCAAAAATGGATTGCCCATTTCTCCAGGACTCACATGAGGAATTCAGCACATTTTTTATTCAGGAAAAGCCATGCCACACACCTACAGGACTGCTGCAGGGTTGAGAACTGTCCCTGAGGTGAATAAATTCCATAGCCCATGACATTCCTTGTGCAGCTCCACGAACCCACCAACACTTTTAGCCAGCAGCACTAAGGACCTGAAGCAAATCTTTATTTTATGGATTTGCTCAGCCTTGCAGGTTGAAAGAGCACCTGGGAGCTCAAGTGACCTTTCCAAGACAATCCCTGTTGCCCCAGGACTGTATCACTTGGTTTGTCAGACATGGAGTTCAGTCAGATTCAAGGGGCAAGGACCCAGTGCACTGAGAGGAGAAACCAAACAGCAGTTTCAGAGTCAGAACCATCAACTGACCTCACTGAAGACTTTACAGCCCAAATCTTTGCTTCCCCCAGTCTGGGGGTTGGACAATTACTGGAAATGTTCTTTAGGAGACAGGAGGCTCAGTCCTGCAAGGCCCTGTGCCTTGCCTGAAACTCCCCACAATTCTTTCAGCCACCATTTCCCTTGCTCTTCCTGCCCTTTTCCACCCCTGCTTCCCAGCACTTCTCTCTGCACATGAGTTCAAAGGGGCTAAAGAGGAAGCCAAATCCTGTCATCCTGTGGTCTGAGTGGTGGCTCCAACCACTGCTCACTGGAGAAAGCTGAGCCCCCACCAACCTCCCCCCATCCTAGAGTTAAAAAATTACCCCTGAAACAATGCTACAAGTGTGTAAAACGTGAGACAGAGTCCTGTGATCCTGAGAAAGCAGCAGACACCCTGTGTGGAGGAGAGCTTGGATTGTTCCTTTAACATTTGTGGCTCTGGGCTCAGCCCCTTGTGACCATCACCCTGCAAACCTCCCTCTCAGCTCTGATTTATGGGCTGAGTAAATCCAAGCACAATGCAGCAGTAAAAGACATTTGTGGGCTAATTTACTGCTTCCGTTTAGGTTAAGGTTTTAATAGTTATTTGCCTTTATATTTTAGATAAAGATTTGTGAGGAACCAATTACCCAAGGCAGCACAAGTAGCTGTGACAGCTGAATTCAATGCATGAGCTACCCTCAGAAAGCACTCCCTGATCTCCTGATAGAGAATGCTACAGTTAAATAGAGAAGCCAGAGCCTGTAGCTTAAAATGGGGAAAAAATGATGAAGATAGTTTGCAGGGAACGTGGCTTTTGAGGATAAAAGCTACCCAACAGAAGAGAGGGAGATCATTACTGTATATTTATATAAAGCCAGGACCAGGTTTTTTTGTGGGCTCCATTGAAGCTATGCCAATTTATACCATCTCTAAAGAGTTCATTAAATCTCTGTCTCACCAGCACACTGCTCCAGGATTTGAACATTTGTTCATCTGAAAGATTCATTATTCTCCTAATCCAGCTCGGTACCTTTTTTAGGACTGGGTGTGAAATGCTGGTGGTTCCTGCACTTCTTCCCTGCATTAAACACCCACCGTATTCCCTGCAGAGTCTGGGAAGTTACAAGTGTCTGTTTAGCTGGGATGGGAAAGGATGGAGACCCAAACTGGAGCTTTTCAACTCAGCTGTGCTTGGGATTCAGGGCTCTGCTGCCCCTCAGAGCAAAGGGCCTTTCATTGCTGCCACCTTGGGTTGTTTGTGCTAAACTCAGTCAAGTCAGATGAATAATCTGCACTGAGTTTTGATTGATTTTGTGTCTTTTTTAGTTTGCCAGGGAGCAAGAAAACAATTGTAATTCCTCAATAAAAATCACTTCTGCTTAATTCCTGCAACTCCAGTTGTGGACACTGAATCTCAACCCTAAGCCTTAGTAAGCACAACTCTGCATTTTCCTTGTGCTGATGCTTCAGCAGTTATGAACCAGGAAGAAATTGTCTAAATAACTTGCAAAACTCAAACATCTGTTGCTTTCAGGCCACTGGTGAAAAGGTTTTAGCATTGCAATCTAAGAACCTTCCCAAAGTAACTGAAAAAGGGACAAGAGCCCTAAAAAGGGAGATGATTTTGTCATTTTAAGTCACCAGCTTTCTCCAGCCCCTCACTGAGCAGTGCCCAGGGTTTCCCTGGGGCTGCCACAGTGGATCCTGTCAGCCTGCAGGAAATCAAGGCTGTAAAAGGATTTACACTGAAAGCAGCAGGCCTTTTCCATACTGGCATAGGTTAGCATTCAGCATCCAGGATTTGTGGCTGTCAGCACAGAAACTGCCAGGAGTGACTCTGAAATCAGCCCCAATTATTTAGCATATTTTTGTGTTGTTACACAGTTACCTGTGCTGAACTTCAGTCCCACATTCCAGGGAACAGTCTGGCACCTCCATCCACACCTCCTGCTCTGAGATCCCTGCTCCCTGGAGGAGTTGCAGTATCACAGTCAGAGACCAAGATGTTACACCCACACCCACAGCCTGGAGTTTCATCCATACTCAAAGGAATTTTACTACCTTTGACTTTGCATAGGGACCAAATCCAGAAATAACAGCATGCCAAAGTTGGGGAGATTTGGGACAGGCTAAGGCACTTAAAACACTAAGCCTGGTTTACAAAGCACAAGCAACAGAACACTACCACACTAATCCTCTCTAGGCTTAAACTCTCCTGTTCCTTCCAAGAGATTAAAAACACATGCCAGGTCAGAGTGATCGGGGGGGAGCATTCCTTGTCCTACTTTGCTCTCCCCTTCCAGCTGAGGCCATCCCCTGCCAGCCAGAAGAGACATTTCTGACCCCCCTGACCCCAGGCAATGCTGCAGCAGCCCTGCTCCTCTGCACATTTGGAAATGGGGATTCACCTTCTGTGCCTTTGGGAGGAAACCTCCTCCCACACACTTGGAATTCACTGTTCAAGATGAGGCATTCTCGCCTCTGTTAGTGAACAGTGAAAAGTTTCTGATCCCCTGCTTAGAAATTAATTCATTAATGGACAAGTGGATCCCTCTGTAGGTGCCAGGCACTCTCAGGGATTTATAATAAATGATACCCAACACTGACCAGTCTCAGAATCAAGAATTTGTGCTGCTGAAAGGTAAAAAGCTGTTGAATCCCACCTGGGGAAAGTTCTGCTGTGCTGAGGTAAAGAGAGGAAAAAGAAAAAAATAATCCCACTTTTCAAACAATAAAGATTTTGATAAATACCACCAAAAAGCTTTTACTCTTTCACATGCATTATGCCTATGATTTTTGCTTGGCTTTTCTCTCATTATCTCCCATGTATTTTTTAGGCAAAGGCTGTTCATTTTGGAAAGTGAAATACCATATTGAATAGTTAAAAAATTCTCATGGTGCCATCCCCATTAGCTCAGGATCTGAACAGGAAGCATTTGCCATAAATAATGCACAACTTAATCCCTCTGCATTTTTTTAAGAAAACCCCAACATGCTGCAAAGTAACAAGAAGGAAGAGAAACACATTTCTGTAAATACATCCAACTCCTATAAACTTCCTAATCAATAACTTTTGTGATACACTGAGCTGAACAAATGATGGTTAGTGAATAATTTAATGACTTTTGGCAGTTTCTACTCCAGAACTGACCGTGAACAGGTTCGATTTTCTCCAGCACATTTTCTTCTACAAATTTTCTCCTAAATAATTTGTATGAACAGCTATTGCTCTTCAGAGCATTTGTGAGCACTTCCCTGTGCCTGTGATTGAATTTGAGCTCTTTCAGACAGTTTTAATTGGCTGCATCAATCAAACAGCATAATTTCCTTTTCTTGACACAACCTTACCAGCCAAGTCTCCTTTTCTCCACGTTGTAATCTGTTGCCTAATCCAGAGTGATGGTCCCTAATCTCTAATTTGGGAGAGCATTTAGGGATGTGCCACTTGCCAAACTGGTTAACTGCTTTCCAGAGTAGAGGTAGGGATAGCAACAGCTCTAATGAGTCTCTGAGCTAGCATTTTCAGGCCATTAAGAAGTGTAAATGAAAAAGTTGCCATCCCCACCTGTCCAGTTTCTTCAGTCCAGCTGAAAGCCCAGGGCTGGGGTAGACTGGCACTGGCATTCTTCTCCTAAGAATGGAAGCTCAATTGGTAAAGACAGGCAAGGAAGACCCTTCAGAAAAAGAAAGAACAAATCTTACATCACATATAAATCCTGAAACTCTCTCAAAATGAATCTTCAGAAAATGTGGCACTGAACACCTGAAGGTGAGAATGGATTTGTAATAATGGCTTTTTAGAGGAGGATGAATATTTGATTATACTGCCAATGTGTAATTCTAAAAAATATACCGAGTGATGCATTTGAGCTACAGTTATTTCTAAAACTGGGCAGGTTTTATAGAATCTCTGCTCTTCCTTCCCTCAGAGTTGCCACTAATTAATTATGACTATTTGGAAAATACAAAGATTTTGTTTGACTTTAGAAATTTTGTGCACTTTAATTCAGCAACTTAGCAAATCAACACATGAAACTGGGACCTGAGCTGAACAGTAACAGGATACTGAGTTTTCTCCTTCTATGTAGGAATTCTGTTAAGGTCAGCTATGATGGAAAACTCTTCAGAGTGTTGCTTAAATATGGTGGGCAGAGAGGAATGAGGCCCTTCCTGCTCCCATTCCTACCTGCCATGTGCTCATTACTGTTCCCAATGCCATGTAAAATTGGATACCAGCTGGAATTTTCTGCAGTAGACTATCAGTGGAAAAGCAAAATACTGACAGCCTGATTTTGTAATTGTAAACTCACTTTTTTTTGTGCCATAGGGCTGTCAGTTCAATTTTCTTTAAGGGTTATGTTATATCATTTATGGCTTTTCTTCAGGAATTTGTTGATTCAAGTTGCCTTTGGACACTGTTCACTATTTCTGACTGAAACTTTCAGATCTAATGTTTTCAAGCTTAATATTTTTCATTGAAAAATGCCCCTGTCTTGAAATATAAACTTTCCCCAGATTTATGCATTTTTTGGATGAACTCCTACAGGAGTCAAACCTTACACTCAAGTGTTTTGTTTAGGAAAAAAAAAATCCTGTTTCTGTCCTAAGGAATGAAAACTCAATGGTTCAGTTACTCATTTCAAAGCAGCTCATCCTTCTAAAACTTGAAAACTACATTTCAGTGGAGGAGAGGAAAAGAATGGAACATATTTATTGAACTAAGGCAACTGGAAGAAATTAGAATCACAGGGAGGGGTTTTGTTTGTTTGTTTTGTGCCCATTTCAGAGCAGACACCATTTTTCAACAAGCTTTGCTGTTCTCACACCAGATGGCTTTATTTTTCCAATACTTAATTTTCCTCACATACATTTTCACTGCAAGTATCTTGCACATGGAAAGAGGATGAGAATGTTTTTTATTAATCTGCCAGCTATTTAACTATGCACTAACTCATCCTGGCATCTGAGCCAAACCTGGGGCACCAGATGATTCAACGTGAATATTCCCAGTATTCCATGGAAGAGCAGGAAGGGCTGGATTATCCCTAGTCAGTAATCATCAGAGCTACAAAAAGAGCTGTTTGCAAAGCAATGCTGTCAAAGGTTCAATTAATAAATTAAAAATGGGTATCAGCATTTTGCTGGATTCCTGGAGGAACTCCCCATTTAACAGGTTCCCACCCTTGCAGGAATTTGAGCTTGGGGGTTAGACAGAGCAGTGGGGCTGAACTCAGCACTGCAGAGAACCTGCTCAGCCTCTGTAAGGGAGACAGAAATGTGCAATCAAAAAGCACAATATCCCCCATCCATGTTTGTGTGGTGTTATTCTCAGACCTGCCTTTGTTCCCAGCCTTGAAGAGGAAAAACCTTTTGGAAACAGCTGCAGCAAAGCAAATGCTTGCAGGGCCTTGCAGGTACTCTTAGTATTTATAATAAATAAAGGGGTGAGAAACCACCACATGTACATACATCTCTCTTCATAGTTTGTCTGAAATCTATTAAATCCCAATTTGGCTGAAAGGAGAGAGGAATGCAGTGAAACTCATGGCCCTCACCTAGGAGAAATAATCCCAAAGGTAACCTATCAGCCTTGAAACCACTTTGTTCTGGTCATCTCAGCAATGAGATGTCTAATCACCACTTGGACTAGTTTTCTCTCTGCAGCCAGTGCTCACTAAGAAGTCTCCTGAATTCAGTAGATCACTGAAGGCAATCTGAAACTGAGATGCCTCAGTACCCAACACCCAAGTTCAGCTCTTCCCTTTTTAATATCCTGAAGGGACTAAAACAGTTTGCCCACAATCCAAAACAGGCATTTCTTCACCACCAGAGCCACAAGTACATTCTGCAGTAACACCTGATTCTAAGAGGAGTTTCTCTCCCAGCTTTTTGTCTGTCCCTCCTGTTCCCTCCTTCCCTTCCTGCCCCTCTGAGCTGAGATCCCTGTGTGTGCACACTCCCCCTCAGGACACAGCATCCAAAAATTCCAACCACACTTCTAAAGGCTGCTGTGCTTTGGAAATCTATTCCTAGAATCACTGGGGAGGGAAACCAATCTTTGCCTTTTGTCCAAGCTCTGTTTACTGCATCTGGACAACTGTTTTACAAGTCATTTAATATTATCCTCTTAAGTCAAAACACTACCTGCTCTCCACTTAAAACTCTTTTCCATCCTCTTTGCAGGATCCATTTCAGGATACATGGTTACAGGAAAAACAACCATTAGCACACTGTATTGGAGGACTCAATTATCTTCACAGCATCAGAAGCACTGCTATTCCATCAAGGGTTTTCCACCAAAATGTTTGGAAGGGAAGTTACAATTCTATTAATTTCCCATTTTGATTTCCTCTAAATATTTGTCTAAGAAAAATAACCAAACAAACAACTAAAGTCATTTTGGTGGGTTCAGCAGAATCAGTTCATCTTAATTTCCCAGACCTCTGTAACACAGCTTTGGTGAGCCAGGCTTTGCAGCTTAAGAGTGGACCTTACTCTGGGAGATAACTTCTGACTCCTTATTAAAAAGATATTTTTCCTAGTTTTTTACATTGTAATTTCTTTGACATTTTAACCTTTCAAAAATAATCCTCTTTAATCAAAAATAAAAACCCAAACCAAAGTCTTGTGTAAATGAGCAGTGAGAGTAACCTCCCTGAGAGGTAAGAGAATTGGTAAATAATTTTCAAAAAAGCTTCAGAGCAGCACCACAATCCCAAGAAAAACTCCCTTACTGCAGAAATGAGGACTGATTTTCCAGAACCTCCACTAGCACAGGCAACACTTGCTGTGCCCCAGCTTTCCTAGAGGGAAAATCTCCCACCTCCCCAAGCCCTTTGCAGTGCAGGTTTCTCTGGTGGTCTCACAGGTCTCAGTGTGGTTCTTGGGGTGTCTGCAGGGCCAGGAGCTGGACTCAGTGATGCTGCTGGTCCCTTCCAGCTCAGGACATTCTGGGGTTCCATGCCCAGCTCACTGCTCACTCCCAGCCAGCCCAGCCTGCCCTTGGACAGACCCTCTGGCACCATTTCAACTCAAACCCCATTAAGACATTACTGGACATGGGCTTGGCTTTCCCAGCACTGCTGCATCATTTCAGGATGGATCTAGGGAACAGGGTGGTTTTGAAGGAGACTCAGATCCTGCTGCCTCAGCATTCCTAGCCCTATTTGCCATAAACAAGGAAGAAACCAACTTTAATGAGAACACTTAATGCCAAAAATTTTGCAAGTGCTAATGTTTAACTATCTGATTACATTATTAAGAATTTATTCTATTTTGGAGCCACTGATATTCTCAGAAGATGCATCAGCCTCATTAAGAGGCTGAGAAAGGCAGAAACTGAGCTTGCAAGTGAAATTTATTTTGTCACTGATGTAGACACAAACACTTAAATTGTGCCATCTGCCTGCTTGCTCCAGCACTCCAGGAGGATGCTCAGGAGCTGAGTTTTCCTTTAGCTTTCCCTTGCCCATGGTACAGAACTCTGTTGCTGCAGTATTGATATTGGCAGCAAACAGCATCTATATAGAATGGTGAAAGAGAAAGAGAGCAGGATTATAAAAAATAAAACTCACAAAAGCAGCATTGACCTTGCAAGTAGCACTGTTGGTACATCAGCAGGGGAATTTGTGTTCTGAGCATTAAACACACCAAATGAACCAAGTATGTCTCTGTCTCCCAGAGGGTAAAGAGGGACCACATTTGCTCTCATTTTAAAGTCTCTGCTTTCTAGGTTCTTGTTTGAACAGATATCTCATAAGACAAAAATCTGCCTCAAATCTCATTTCAATTTTGTGGTCACTCTTTCCCCCTTTTTCATCTGTTCTCCATCTTACAGAGCTCATTTCCCAGCCTGCTGCTGGCAATTGCCTGCCTGGAATGAGGCTCAGCCTTCAAAATGTCAAAAAGCAGAAAAACCCTGTAACAGAAATGGTTGTGGGGACTGAGGGCTCCTGGGCCAGGCTGAGCTCTCAGGGCACAGACACAAAGAACTCACCCATCACTGCTGGCCATACATTGGCTGATCACAGACCCTCCCACTTTGCAGTGCTATGGGACGTGAACAAAACTGGGAATGGAAATTAAGCACCTCCTTGTGAACCTGCTTATTTTTGGAGCAGAATACTGAAGATTCCTCAGCAGCACCATCAGCTTTAAATGCCCCCAGACATCCTGTGACCTCTACACTTGGCAAAGTGCTGTGATATTTAGTACACATCTATTTGCTAAGATGTGAAAGGGAACTGAGGGGAATAAAAACCCTCTGGGAGAGTTGGGATGTGAGTATGGAAATGGCTCAGGAGGATGAGAGCACAGTGAACACAACAAAACACAGCCTGGTGGAAGAGAATCCCAGTAATTAATAGGATCTGATGTAAACTTGATTGATTTCAGTGCATATTTACTGCACTGTTCCCCAGTGATTTATCTTAATTTTACATTAATTATTAATATATTCAGCTTGACCAGAGAAGTATTGTTTTCATTACTCACCATAAAGGAGAATTTTTTCCAAAGGGAAGCTAATTTTACACATAATCCATCATTTGAAATTAGCCCAGCATTCCTGCCTTTTACAGACACAATTAGTGGTGAACTCCTGGGAAAGCCTCTTCTTACACCCCGTGGTATCAGCTATTAATGCTCAGCCCACAGGGGAGGTTTAAATTGGATATTAGGGAAAATTTCTGCACTGGGATATCAACAAACATTTAACAGGCTGCCCTGGGCAGTGCAGGGTCACCATCCCCAGAAATATTTAGAAGCTGTGTGCATGTGGCATTTGGGGACAGTGTGACCATGGCAGTGCTGGAGGAGTGGCTGGACTGGATGACCCTGGAGGGCTGTTCCAAGCTAAATCATTCCATGATTCTAGCAGTGTGTAAAATTCCCCTTTCCCCCTGAGTTCCTGTGCTCAGTCACTGACCTGATCAATGGCTCAGAAGCAGCTGAGCTGTGCTAACATTTCCCTGTGTGTAATTAAAGAAAAGGAAGTTGTGTGCCTGAGCAGGGATGCTCCTGATGTCTGACTGTCCACAGAGGAAAGAAGAGATGGATTTTTGTCTTCAGCAGTTCAGGACATTTTCCCCATTAGAGAACAAAAAAGCTCAAATCTCTCTCATTGCCTAGGCACTCTGGTATTTCAAACCCCCCTTCTGGAGCCACTCAGAGCTGAGGAAATCCAAAGGACAATAAACCCACACCTATTCCTGCCAGCTGAAGGGCTCAGCCCATGAACAGCACCAAGCACAGTGACTTACAGAGTCAGTTGATCTAGGAAAAAAATTAAGAATAAAATTGCGATTTTTTTCCCCCCCAATAACTAAATAATGTACAGGATGTTTTTGTGCCATTGCTTGCATTTGTTCCTGGAATAAGCAATCAGGCAGTGTTTGATCCTCCATTAAGGAGCAAAACAAGAGGAGAAAGCTTTTTATGCTGCAGCACAAAGAGTTTCAAGCAGGTTTTTAATATTAGGAATTCTTCAGTTTAATATGCAAGGTGTCCCCCCAGTAATTATGCCCAGAGATACCAGCTTCTAACACATATAAGTATCAGCAAGTGCACAAAACAAAATGATAGAAGGTGATTTTGCCCTTTCTGAGGAACACTGGGGCTTATTAATAATGCCAAAAAACAGTCAAATCTGGCCTATGCCACTCCCTGCTCACAGTTAAACATCTTGGCTTTATGAAGCTGGAAATCTTCCTTTAAAACAATGTCCCCCTGGAATATTGATCATGTTTTTACTGCAAAAAGGCAACAGTTGACACTTAATTTTCCATTCCCTTCCACACTGCCCTGTAGTGACTTTAGACAAGAACAAATCCAAGCCTTTGCTAAAGGAGGTGTTAGTGCATGGCAATATTCATAAGGAAACAATTTTTGACTTCTGGATGGAAAAAAAACATCTTGAAAATGGAGATGAAACATGAAGTAGGAAAATACCTTTCCTGATAGGACAAAGGCAGGTAGATATGTCTGTGTGCAAATTCTAAAAGGCTCTCAAGGAAGAATGATGTTCAGCATAAAAAGAGGTGAAAAACTTGAAGGTTTCTATTTTCTGAAAGTTATTATTTTTTAATCATGAATCACCACACCATAGCCTGTCAAACTGGCCCTTAATCATGAAGAAATCAACTTCCATATTTATAAATTCCTGCTGTAATAGGAATCTCTCCTGGTTGTCACTGGTTACTTGGTGATCATTGTCGTGCAATAGTAGGAATTACATGGTAACTTTTCATCCTGAGATATGTACATTTTAACTTTAAAAATAATTTGAGTATCCTAAGTATTACACAAGTCTGCACAACAGACTGACAGGAAAAGAAATGGAACAAAATGGAAGTGAAAAATGGCTGGAAAAGGGCTTTTCAGGGTTTGAATTTTCTTTTTTTTAACCTCTGAGCCAACCTAGCAATAACTTGTGTTCAATAGAAGTGCCCCAAAGGACTTCACTGCCCCTGCACACAGCAAGATACATTTTACCAAACCTCAGCTAGTTTCTTTCACATCACAATCACAATGAAGGAAACAGAAACGTGGAGTTCTTTTATGTGTGACATCCATACCCACACTGGCAATTCCACTGGCAACAGTGAAATTCCAGACAGGAGGCTGCAGAATTCCTCTACTGGCTTCAAATCCAGATGGTTACATGAAGCATTCAGCTCCTGAGAGTGCTTCCCTCTCACACAACAGCTCCAGTGTTCCCAAAGAAAACCTGGGTCCTACAGCCAGATTGTCACTCTCACTGCACAGCAGTTCTGGGAACAGCTCGTTTTCCACCTCAGCAAAGTCCTGATCACTGGGTTTTAGTTTGCAATTTACCTACTTTTTAAAGTTAAAATTCCTTCCCTACCATTGCATTTATGGCAAATTGCTGCAGAGTTTGGTGGCATCACCAAATCAACAGTAGGGAAAAGAATATTGAATAGCTTTGTTCTGACTTGTGTTGTGAGAGCTCTCTGGAATAAAAGCACCAAACATTCTGGGCTCATCTGTGGCAGGTGGGGAGTGTCACTCTGGAGATGGAACAGATGTTTGATTATGTACAAAGGGGCATGAGAAACAGGGAAGTGTATTATGATCACTTTCATGTTTGCACAAATGCATTGAGTGTTACATTTCAAGAGATGCAAGGGGTTTCTGGATAGGGTTTCCCTTTTGCTGTCCTCTGAAATACATCTTGGTCACTTTTTAAATTATTATTGTATTTTTTGAACAGCAGCAGCATTTCTGGCAGCAGCATAGGTATTCTGAGCGCTGCAAGAGGATTTCCAGTACACACAGAATTTCTGTAAATTGTCCAGCATAACTTAGTGTTCTGCCCTGGTGTTCCAGGATTTACAGGAAGAGAGGAGGGTTTAGCCTCTTAAAGACTGAGGGAGGGAAGAATTATTCAGACAGGAAAAGGAAGATGCTGCTCAGAAAATCTCAGTAACTTCATATCTGTCTTTTCTCTCCACTGTACCTGCATTTAGAGCTTGTTATAAGAGCAATAAATTTCCTGACCTGCTCAGAAAAATGGATAAAGAAGAAACTCTCCCAGAGAGTGGGAATGTGAGCTTAACAAAACAGGAGAAATGCTTTGGGGGATTGAACTTCTGAGTGAAGCCTCTAAAATATTAATTAATCTTTGCTGTCAATATAAAACCCAAACATAATTCAAGCCACTGTGGGAGAAAATACTACTTCTTGTACCTAGCAAGTGTAACATTCCAAATGTTTCTCACTGCCCAGGTGGGGAGCAAGCCCTGCCTGGGGAAGTGCCTGTCACAGAGAGCTGCCCTCAGCAGCACAAAATTCCTGCTCTCTCCATACATTTTTTCCATCCCAGCCTCAGTCAGGAATGCCTGGGTGATTTGGAGAGGCGATTAG
Source organism: Erithacus rubecula (assembly GCF_903797595.1). Classification (NCBI taxonomy): domain Eukaryota; kingdom Metazoa; phylum Chordata; class Aves; order Passeriformes; family Muscicapidae; genus Erithacus; species Erithacus rubecula. The sequence continues at coordinate 107,398,199 of NC_136685.1, read as the reverse complement.
GTTGCATTCCTGTTATTACAAGTAAGGGAATCAATACTAATTCACTTAGCTTTATTTTATAAGTGGCTAAAGAGATGTAACATCAGCCTCCAACGAGGGAGAACACTTCCTGCGTGTGTTGGAATACTGATGAGAATTGGCTCAAGGTAACCACCCAGCAAGAGCTGTTTGCTCAAGCCAATTAGTTATTAATCAGGAGCTTGCCCATTTTTAAATGCCTGACAATTTAAAAATAAAGGAAAAATACAGCCTGGAGAGCAATAGCAAACTCAGACCTGCAGAAGTCAGGAGAGAAAATAAAAGAATGTGGCATAGATTTGTAATCTGAAACAGATAGTGAAGAGAATTTCAATAAGAACAGAATCTTTCAAAACTCTGAAGAAGTTTGCACCTCTACAAATGACTCTTCTCTATTCAATACTTGAAGTTGAATTGACAGCTTGGATATGCTGCTATGGAATAGGCATGTTACAGGCTACACATTTCAGATCAAAGGGCCAGGGCTGGATGGAAAAATACTCTGCACAAATATTCCCTTCACTTGCTTGGATTCTTCCCTGGAGGTCTCCAAGGGCTGAGCACTTAATGCTGAATAACCTTTCCTGGAAGCTCTTTGCAGTGGATATAAGCCACTGAGAGAGAACCTGAACCACAGGAGAAAGGAACATCCCTCAGCCCCAGCCTCTGAGTTAGGAACAGCCTTATTTCTAAATCCATCCAAAATCCACCCCGGTTTAACTGTAGAGCAGAGTCCTTTAGTGCAAATATCCCCTACCAGCAAACTCTGGGCTGCTGCAGCCACTGAGCCCTGCAGTGTCCCAAATCAAGGAGACCAAGGCAATCCAGGATTTTCAGGCTATTTTGCCTGGCATTCAGTAACACCCTGGTTGCATCCATGGCCATTCCCCTCTCCAGCTGTTCTACCACATTCTCCCTTCAAACTCATCACTTCCAGTTCTGTTAAGGACCTACAGAGATTTCAGTTGGCTTAAACAATCAAGTTTCCCAGGAGAAGAAATCAATAACCATTTAATATTTAAGCAGCTTACAAGCCACAGCTGAACTCTGGATGTGGCAGCAGTGCTCCAGCTACAGGGAATTTTTGCAAAGCCCAATGCCTGGAGCAGGGAGGTATTAAATGGCTCCTGCTTCTCTCTATTTGAGAGCCCAGCACCTCACCTAGAGAGCAAATACTGCCAATGCTGGCTTTTCCCCCTCTAGGTGCATCCAGACTCCTGGAGAGAGAGCTCAGAGTCAGGCAGAGCTCCAGTGGGAAGTGCTTCCATTCCCTCTGCCAGTAAAGCAGCTTCTGGGATCAATTATGCCCTGGCAGGTGATCCATGGCTGCTCTGCTCTCCCAGGATATGTTTTGCTGTGGGTCAGCTCCTGAGAATTTCTTCCATGACTCTGCAGAAACTGAGCACTTAAAAGAGAGTTTCTGTGCCAAGTGGATAAATGCAGCCAGATGTTATGGACTGGCTGGGAGTTCAGCACTAGGAAACCACAAAGTAATACAGAGACTGTACACAACAAACCTTCACTCAGGTATTTCCTTTGGACTCAGAGGTATCACTGCCAGGAAAGAGCTCAAGGGACCAGCTCCACTGATCCCAATTTAAGGGTCTTCCCCTGCATCTACATATCTTCATGGACACAGAGAGACAGGAACTGGAACATTTCCAAATATGTTTTCACCTCCAGTTAGTAGGGGAGAAGGAACAGCTCAAACAAGTATAAACATATCTATATCTGTCTAAAATTTTATAATTTGTAGGCAAATTTGGCAGAATAGATCTCTTTTCACATTGAAGGAAAGCTTAAAAGCAAAATAATCCCTTCTCTTTTCTAAGCTGTGTGAATACTTTAACAGTGACATTAAGTTTTAAAGGAAATCAATGTTATTTATTCCAAGCCTTTAAGAAGAGGTAAGAAACCTGAAACAAGGATTTTCTGCAGATAAAGACTGTTGGGTCCTTGTAATCCTCAGCTTGCTTTTTTATCCTGAGAAAATGTACTCCTTTGTTGCAGATAGCTGGCTGCTCCTGAACATCCCTAATCTGTGAGGGGCTGATCAGCAGTGGTGAGTTTGCAAGCAATGCAAACCCTCATTAGGAATGGTTTTTGTCATCTCCCAGCAATGAAGAGATTGCTGCCACACAATGCACTCATCAACTGGCATTGTCCTTTCCCTGCTGATAATTCTGTTTATTTTCCTACATCTCCTCGTGGCAGGAAACAAAAGAGAGAGAAAACAGGCAGCTATAACTCCCTGAAAATTGCTATTTGTCTCCCCAGTCAGTTTTCTTTCTGGAATTTCTCACTCCTGAGCTACTTGGTGATGGCAAACAGGGCATGTTCTCCGAGAGGCACTCTGCCTGTGAAAAACCCCTTCATTTTTATGAGCTCTTGGTTTTTAAAAATGCTTGATGACTTTCAGCTTTGAGCAGCTCCAGAGCCACCTGTGAGCTGCAGGGAGGATTGGGCATTCCCTACTAACTGTGCCATCCTGTGGGGCTCTGAGGACACACTGTGCTTTCCCAAGCTTTAGTTAGCATTTCCAGGAGGCAGCTACCAGCACTTGCTTACAGGACAAATAGTGACAAACAGTTCCTGGAAGTATCCAGCCTCTGACACACATTTTTCAGGGAAGCCAAGCCTGACAGGTTGTCTTTGACCTGGTATCAATCAATGCAAGAGCTGCAGCAGCAGCTAATCACAGCCATCACTGCAAAGCACTGGGGAATGGCATCTGGAGAGACACAGGGAATTGGCAAACTCTGCTCACAGACACTGGGAATCCAACATCCCCCACGATGGGAATAACAAACCAGAAGGAAAGCCCTTGGAGTAACACACTCCAAATTCCACCTATCCCACAGGCAGAAAACAGAGATCCAGGCCTATTTTATGATTCAGCAATAAAACCTCCTTACCCTGCAGCTCCCAGTTCCCAGTGGGTGCCTTATGCCAAGGCATGACACACTGGAGACCCACCTGGCACAGGAAATTTGGTCAGAGCTCTTAACTACAGGGATTGCTAGTAGAGTTTTCCTGGAGAAAATATGTCACTATCACATTTACTCGTCAATTACTGCTAATAGAAACAAATAACTTGCTTACTTAAAGTAATTACAAACCTCGTGCTAAGAAACAAAAATTAAGTTAAGCAAGCACAACTCATTTCTTCACCATTTCCCCACTGGCAAAATAATTAAATTACATGTTGCAATTTTTAGGAATGCTTAGTATAAATCATTGATTTTATTCTAATAACATGATTGAGTAGTCTACAATTTTTTCAGGAGTTGCAAACACTTTCACCACTCCAGATTCTCACCACACAAAAAAAATCAAATGAACATATTGAAATGGTGTTACTTGAAACTTCCTTCACATCCCCACCAGCCACAGAAGCATTTTGCAGATGTTTTCTATTATACCAAGGTATTTGCCACCTTTGCCAGGACCCAAATGAGAGAGAGGAATGCAAACCTGCCTCAGCATGGTGGACAATTTTCTTTTTCTCTGACCATGACAGCCTTTCCATGGCAACATAAAAAGGAGATTTTTAACAGAGGGCTTCTTTTTTTGCAAGTTACTATTTTCCTGTTCCTATTAAAAGAAACTAATGACCAGACCTTGTCTTCCAAAATTCTATCCTTGTTTCCTTTCATTTGATTTCTTTCAGATTTCTTCCTAAACTTTTCTCTTTGATGCCCACTTGAAGCTTAAAATGCTTTTTTATGCTGTACTGATCCTCTTCAAAAGTTGCTGTCTCCTTAGAGAAGCACAAAGCTGTGCACACACAGGTTACAGAGACTCCTCTCACCTCAGCTGCTCATTCTCCAACAGGTTTGAGCTGATTCAGTGCTCAAGGAACAACAGAGCTTCATACATTTCACCTTTTCATCCTCCTCCTCCAATAATGTAACTCCTGGGGCAGTTAATGACCACCTCCAGCTATGCTCTGAAACTTTAAACCAGCCTGTAACCACTTGTACTTGGGCTGGATTTACTGCTGTTAGGATCTGCATTGTTGTGTTTAGCTTTTCCCAGATAACCCTGTTGTTTTATGCTTTTGACATAACACAGACACTGAGGTGTCTTTTTTCATCATCTCACAAGTATCTCAGCTAATCAGCATTTCTGTTTCGTGGTTACAGTCTCCAGGCAACACAACTTTATCTCAAACTGCCCCTTCTTGTTTTGGAGACCCTGTGCCCAGAGCATGGTACATCTTTGCTTTTTCCAAACACACTTAGTGCTTTTCCTTGTTCTCCTTGTGATTACCCATTGCTGGCCTGAAATAAAGCACCAGGAATATGCTAACATTTACACACAGACTGCTCCTGTTTCTGGTTGCTCCCTTGCACATGATCCACAACTCTGGCACTGAGCAAACCCTTCCTCTACAGAAAAATAAAAAGAAAACCCCCAAACCACCAAAAAAGGCTTTGGAGGCTCAACTGTACTTTTCCAAGACAGCATTCACACATCCCAGCTGTTCCACCGTTACAGGGTAGCAGGGGCTTACAGACTTCAAGCAAGAATTGGGGAGGCTCTTTAAGAATGTTATCCATAAATACAAACTGTCTAATACTGACAGTTCCAGGGAGGACACCTGCACCTCCCAGTAAGTCAGAGCAGCCAGTTTCCCCTGGTCATTTGGAGCCCTGATTGCCAGCACTCCAATCTTGTCAGATCAGACAGAAGCAGAGACACCTTGCACTGCCTCTCTCCCTGTCCAAGGCATTGAACACGATTTAACAGAGACATTTGTGATGTGACTGGGGGGATGAGCCTCAGCTTCACCTGCAAGCCACACCCCACACACATATTGATGCTTACAGATGTTTCTTGAGCCCTGTTTCTTCAGATTCTCATGCAAAAATAAATGTGGGGTTTTTTGTATAAAAGCCAGACAGATAAAGTGAAAGACTTGTATGGCACCAGCAAAGTGGCTTAGGTAGTCATGACAACCACGTCAATGCTTATAAAACTTCCCTTCTTCTTAATCTTTTTTGCAGTTTAGATAGCACACATGTGAGCTGTAAAAAGCAGTATCTGATCTGCAGCAATAACATGAAAAGTAGAATGTTCTCAGCAGCCAGCACAGCGAGGCTGAGACACTGGCAGCTGCTGGGGTCAGTAACAGCAGTCCCGAGTCCCCAGAGGGACCCTCAGGGTGCCCAGACCTAAGAGAGCCAAGAGCCTTAGCCCAGACTTGGGAGGGAGCAGGGAAGGGCAGGAGGGAAAGGGTTAATGCTGCTTTTAAGGGAAGAAGATCAGACACTAAACACACACAAACACATTATAAATGTATTCAAATCCCCACGTACTCACAATTTCCTTCATCATCTGATCCCAGGAGGGCTCTGCTGCTCAGCCCCAACACAAGGGACTGTGGGTTCCCACAAACCAGCCTTCCTTGAGCAAGAATCAACATCCATCTTTGCTTTCAATCTTCTATGCTCATTACTTTTTCACCTGATTTTCAGTGTGGAAATTTAAAATCCCTCCCAGCCTTATCATTCACGGGTGGAAACCAAAGCACACCAGAAACAAATACCCCTCTCCATCCCACAAGGAGGCAAATGGATTTGCTTCCAGCAAAAAGGGAGCAGCTGCTGTCAATAAGACAAATCACCCCCTCTCTAATCAAGTGATAAACTCAAGAAAATCACAATGCTTTATATTCCTAAATCTGCCAAGAATCACAGGTAGCTTCAAAAGAAAAAAAAAAAAGGTTGGTATCTGGTCTTTAATAACTGAATTCACCTTCATGTACTTTTATTGTTAAGAAGTATAATTTACTGAAGTATTAAACAAATAAAACCTTTCTTTTCTAATAAAGTAACTATGGTCAGCACGCTCATTTCTTTCTCTCAGCTGTGAAGAATAATTGACTGACATGGTTAAGAATTGCCCAGGTTCATGTGCTACTGAACTTACAGGGTCTCCATGAGCAGTGTCAGGGAAACAGCTCCACCTTCTGGGAGGCACTCCCGCCGTGTATCCCAAATCCACAACGACACAGGTGTAAAACACAAATATCCTTAGGATGATCCCTGCCAGGAACAAGTTCCCAACACAGAAATTAGTGACACCACACACAAAATATGTGCCAAGATTAGCAGAGCAAATGCCTGACAGGAATCTTCTCCAGCAGGTAAAGATTGGATATCAGCTACTTGTTCTACAAAATGGGAAACCCTGCTCTCAGGATTTGGGATACTGCATTTAGCAGTGTACAGATGAAAGTTTGGGATGGAAGCTTTGTGTTTCTTTCCAACTCAAAAGCCTCACGTGGTGAATTCTCCCATTAATCACAAGCACTCTGCTCCTCAAATGCTGGGAATGAGTTCCCTGAGTGATGTTAAGGAATCAGTGACTCAAAATTGTGCTGTCTCATCTGCTGTGATTCTGCTTTAAACATGTAAAGTCTGACTGAAGTAAAACCACCAAATACCTGCCTCACCTTCCTAGGAACATTATTCCCAACTGTTGAGAACTTTCTGTTCATTATACACAAAATCATTATTTTAGTCTTAGTCTTCCAGTCACTTTTATGCAGCTTTTGACAGCACTGGTGTAACCACCTTCATCTTTAGGTTCCTGTCTCATCTGCTCATTAACTACAGAGAGAAGAACTTCAATTACCTCCAAGGGTAACTCATCTTATTACACATCTCCACCTTTTTTTTTTTTCCCCTGGAAAAATAATGAGTCTGAAGCTTTCACAATCAAAGTTCCCTGGTTGATCCCAGGAACCTGAGCATGGTGCTCCTGGACTGCCCTGGGGGGAAGGAAACTTATCAAGTAATGATTGAGGACAAAGATTCATTCTTAGAAGATGTTCATGACAAAAACCTGTCTGCTCCACCACCTTGTAACATTAAAGGTGAGAGTTCTCCAAGGACACCAATCATGTCCATTCCTTCTGGTTTGGTTTTTTTTTTAGTGTTTTTTTGTTTGTTCGTTTGATTGATTTTTTTGTTTGTGTGGATTATTTTTGGTGAGGGCATATGTTTTGAGGGTTTTTTGGTGTTGATTTTTTCATAATACTTACTTAAACCTTGGTGTGTGGTTTCAGTTTAAATACATTCAAAATACATTGGTTGTACATTGACTGGTGAAAAATAAATCACCCCACATTTCTTATACAGAAAAAAAAAACCCAACCATCTGAAGATGCTCCCTTGTTTTTGTGATTGTGGAATATCTGAGATCAGAAGAGAATGGCACCAGATTGGTTTAATCACAGGTGATGTCCCATGATATTTCTTTCTCTAGGTGAACTGAATGAATTGTGTTCATCTCCTAAACCACATGGAACATTTCCTCTCAGTTGGGTCCAGAAGTTAAATATTGAGTCCCTTCTCAAAGCAAGAGGAAAAGAGAGCAGCTTCACTCCACAAAGAATTTCTTGTCTCCATAAAATGCTTTCACCCACTTTTTTTGTTCCTCTCCTTGTCTGCCCCTCCAGCACACAGAGTCAGTGTCAGAGATTTATTTTAGATGTTTATTCTCCCTTAACTACTCCTTAAAACTTGGCTGTCAACTTTTGCTGAATTTAGTACAATGAACCTAAAACTTTTCTGGCAGCTCTTACACCTGCAGACTTCAGAAGGATTCTGCCTTTCTCCAAGAGCTCTGCAATTCCTCTTTTAGCACAGTGAGCCCATGTCCAGAAGTCTAACAGAGCCTCATTCAGTGAATCACAAGGTTTCTGTCCAAGGAGATCCCTGCAGCCCTGCCTCTCTCAGAGGGTGCTGGGAGCCTGTTCCTGCAGGAGCACAGAGCCACATCCATCCGGGCTCCACAAGGAGCTGCCAGGGGCTTGTCACAGCTGAGCCTCACCCAGTGTCCTCCCTGCCCTCCCTCCTCTGCCATTCAGCACCAACCCAGGTGCTGTACTGCACACAGCCCTGGGTTTCTCTAAACTCTCTCTGCAAAGTCAGGGAGAGGTCAGAACTGCCATCCAAAAATAACTTAGTGCCGAGCTTTAATCAATGAACTCCAAAAGATTTGCTGATCCAGACTGTAAAATACAATTTTAGCTCCTGGCCCCTAGTGCAGCTTCCTGTAACATGGACCAACAGGGAAACCCCCAGTGCAGCTCCAACAAAGGTCCATAAATAGCTGAGCCCACTAACAAGTATTTTATTGGTGCTCCATAGCAACACTGAGGTGGTTTTGCTGCTCCTACAAGTTAGGCAACATTTTGCTTTCTCTGCCATCCATGAGGGCAAAGAGGATCAGGGAGCCAAAGGAAGAGAATCCCCATCACCACTGGAGCAGCTGCCTCCCAGCCCCGAGGCTCCACTGCAGTTTCCTGGTGCCTTTTCACTGCACAGCTCTCCTGGATGCTGCACTCATTTAACAGCCTGTGCAATGCTTGGGAGGGTGTGGCTAAGCAGTGACCAGAAACAGAGCTTTAAAATTACAAATCACCCTATTCCTAGGGGGGAAAGCAAAATTCTTTTCCTCTCTCCAAGGCAAATACTCCAATTATCCTCCTGTCCCTGCTGGTTCATGGGATTTGTCCTGACTGCAAGTGTTCCCTTTTCCAGGATGTCCCAAGGGAAATTCCCACCTGCCCAGTGCCTACTGGACAGAGAATTGCTCAGGGGCCTCTCAGCAAGCCTTGCTCCTTGTTTTCTAGGCAGTGTAAATACATGTTCACCACCAACACTTCAGGAGGAAATATTTGAGCAGGGCTGAGCCAATGCCCTGCTGAGATCCATATGTGGGGTTTTTTCACCCCCTCGGCTCCTGCATCTCCTGTACTCAGCAGATGTCAAAGTCAGGTAATCATGAAAAAAACCCAAAATTAAAATATTTACATTATAATTGTAAGTGCTGTGAAGGCCTCAGCACCTAACTGTGAAATAAAAATGAATCCTAAACCAAAAAAGGCAGCCCAGTGCTGTACCTGCCATGTCAGACCCAAATGCAGGGGCTTTGCCATGGGAAGCACAAGGTGTTCTGGAACAGCTCAGCAAAAACATCCCATTGGCACAGACAAAGGCAGCACCCCACTGGCTCTAAGGTGCAGCTGACATATGGTACATTTTGCCTCATCTGTGAGTCATTTTACTGCCTGTTTTTGCCTAGCTGCTCTTTTTTTTTCTTTTTTTTTCTTTTTTTTTTTTTTTTTTCCCAGCAGGATTCCAGAAGAGTGATAATTAATTTTAAAATAAACATGGACTTCTTTTCAACTTTTCCAGACTAAAACTGAAGTTCATCCACTGAAGTCAGCTGTAATTAGGCTCATTTTACCACCTTGCTTTCCCAACCTCTAAAAAGGGCTTTCCTCAGAGGATGAAAAATTTAATCAACTGAAAGGTCCCATGCAGGCTATAATTCCATTCATTCTCCTCTCAGGAAGATTTGTCTGACCAAAACCTGAAGTGCACAAAATGCAAGGATCTGGAAAAGAAGCCAGAAAGCCACAGCAGGAAATACCAGAGCATCCATACCTGTACATTTTCCAAACCATGACTATTTTATGGGAGTACAGAACGAGGGCTTTAAACTTCAAAATACAGGATCTTTGTCCTCAGACACAGAACAACCACCCAAACATAAGAAGCCATCACTTCAAGTTATCACAATGCTATTTGTAATAATTTGAGTTTATTAGCAGGTTGGCATGGCTGACTCTTGTATGCAGCCTCCTTCCACACTCATTAAAATCATTTCATTCTGACAAAATTTCAACCAACTCTGCCCCAAACAATTTATGCTTTTCCACAGGAATTTTTAAATTCTGAAACACCTGGCAATAACTAGAGAAACTTTAGCTGCCTGTCAGGAGAGCTCTTCTAGAGATGGAAAATCAGAGCCTTCCTTGCTATGTCTTTGAGATAAACCACTGAGTTAGAATTCCAACAAGAATACAAGGTGCAGGGCATTAAAGGGCTCACAATAATGACTATTTTGGGGTTATTGAGGCTCCAGGAAGTTTAAATACCCACTGATTTTTGCAACTAAGAAAGCTACTGTGTTTCTGGGCAAAATGCTCACAGTGGCTTTAAGTGATGGACTGGAAAAAAGTAATTAATCATGCACTGTTGAATAAATTTCTTTAAAGGACAGGGATGGCCACGGTCTGACCCTCACACAGCCCAGCTCTGGCTCCTTTGTGCTCCCCTAATGGAATGAGGAGCAGAAATGTTGGTGGTCCTGAGGGCAGTGAGGAGATAAAACCATTCCCTGCCTCCCAGCAGCTCCCAGGAGAACCCACCTGGCACAGATCCCCTTGTTATCCTCTGCATTTGCTTTCCTGCCTTTCCATTTTTGAACCTAGCAAATGTTTAAGTAAAGCTTGGGGGAGTTTGCTGCTGAGGTGTTTATTCACAAATACATTTAGGGCACTTTCCATTAAGTGTTGCTGGAGACTGACCAATTATAGATACAAATCCCTTCCTAAAAGAGATCCCTGGCACCCCAATAATGACTGGAGAAGGGAAAAGGGAAGAACACTGCAGTGGTGTGGTCCTGTTTCCTTGCTTAATATTCCCATCTGCTTGCTAAGGACAAGCTGAAGAGAAGCAGGGCTGCTCCACTGCCATTCTGAAGATGTGACAAGTAAATAGCCTGTAAAAAGTATTTTCTCTACCCCCACTCTGGCTGTATGCACACAAACCCTTCTGGAAGGGACATCACTGCCATGCTAATGAACATTGCAGAAGAGAACAGACTTTTAAAAGTTAACACAATTTGAGGGCCACTCACCTCTCTCTGTAACCTTTATCTGTACATACATTTCTCTGTGGAAGTACAAATAAAAATCTCTGTGTCAAACAGCTCAGTGTCAAAAGACCAATGAGTCATCTACTATAAACTATAGAGACTCCCAGGAGCTTTGTGCAACTGGAGCAGCAGCAGCATGCAAACAGTAAAACAAAAAGAATCCCCAGAATGTCTTTTTCCTGCTCAACCAGTTGATTTTGATTATTAAATGGCCACAGTGCAGCTCTCACCTCCTTTCTGTGCTCCCTTGTGAGTGTCATGACACTGGAGACTCCTTGAGTACCAAAAGTTTTGACAGATAGAAGAACCACAGCAAACAGAGAAATAAATGATTGTGGATCACAGCTGAAATGGGCAGTTAAGATTTATTTCTACTTTCTGAAAGTGATTTCCTTTTCTATAAAAAACAAAAAACAAAAAAAAAGAAAAGGAAAGAAAAGCCCACATTTCAGTGTGCTAGATTTCTACACACCTCAGTTTGTCATGTATCAAAGTGCTGGGGTTAGTTCCTTGTGTCACAAACACATCTTAACTTGGGAAACATGGGGATTTTTGTTTATTGACAAAAATTATTGATTGTATGATGTGTTCAATGATACAGACCCTGTGGGCACAAACCCAGAAACTGGCTGGATTTGAAGGAACATGTCATGCATACTTTTAATAAATAGCATAGATTCACATAATGTTGCTTAATGCCATGATTTAGGTTAAATCTTATGAAATAGGAAGAAAATCTCTGTTCAGTTTACTCACATTGCTGACCTAAAAACAATGAAGTGCCAAGCATGAGCTCCATGATAACAACACACTGAGAATGCAGTGACTTCTCCAAATTTCAAAGTCAAATGGTAATCTGTCTCTAAGTAAGCCATGATTATATATTATTAAGCCAATTTGCAAACCAAGTTTAAAAGATGTACAATTACCAGGATGTCTGTTGCACATTGGTGGGGTAGAAGGTATTTTTAGCTCTGCTGTGTATCACCTACACCATGTGAGATGTGCTCTCCTTCCCATCACCTCTGCAGCTCTCCTGCACCTTCCTGAACTGCAATGTTGTCTTCCATCCTGTCCCAGTGCTACTAAACACACACAACTCCTCTGCATCAACCACAGATCCTGTTTCTCTATTTGGAGGCCCCCTTCTTACACCCTTTTAGCTTTCCCTTTTTAGGAAAAGCTGCTTTAGGTGTCCTTCTGGTGTTTGTCCTGATGGGCAGTACATTCACTGATGAAGAAACAGCAGCACTCACCCAGTCCTACACCCTGCTCCCATAAATACTCTTTATAGGCAGGGCTTGTGTTTGAAAAAGAGAGGACCCTTAAAAATGAGATGTAGCAGTCCTTGCTCTGCAAACTCTCAGGGTAAATCCAGATTAATTTAATTGACTTCAGTGAAATCCTTGCAAAACATTACAGACACAAATGAAAAGCCTGAGGATGGATGGGACAGGAATATACTGCAGCACTGGATGGGAAAAAGTAATCCAGCAATATGAGTGGCTTTGTGTTTGTATTTTTTTAAACCCTGATATGGAAAAGTATTTCAAAGAATGAACTCTCTAAAAGCTTCAAGTGTGTGATTATGCCTCATGAAAACCAGAGCAACTAAGGATAGACCTTATGAGAGGTGTGCTTTAAAGCTCCAGAGTAACATTTTTCCCGAGACTTGGCTTTAATTCCTCTTAGTTTTTTCTCTATTACAATTTCCCAGCTGTTGTTATTTATCCCCTCCCTTCCAGGGCTTGCCTTACACATTCTTAGGAGCCCTTTTTCATACCAGCACACAGAACATTGCTTTTCCCAGTTTTCCTATCTAAAAAGTTTTAGACTGTGAGAAAAGCCAGAAATACTCTGAAACCTCCCATATATGTTCCCAGAGATGACTTTTTAATCCCCTTCTTGCACCCCAATGCCTGCTAAATACAGGTCTGGGCTGGGGGTGCTCAGCCAGTCTCACCAGGAGGGTGACAAAGAAGAAAGCTTTGAATGTTGTGTGACTGCAAAGACCACAGGACTGCATTACCAATGTGCTGAATTTGACTCAGGTTTATCCCTGGCTCTGCAAAGGCTTTTGAAAACTGGAATGATTTGTTATTTACACAATGCAGCCCTCAGCTATGGATGTTTCCTTTGCAATTTTTACTGGGAATTACAATTCCCCACAGATGTGCAGGTTTGATTTCAACAACAGCTTTTTGTCATCTCAGTCCAGTTATGCAAGCACAGTTCCATGTGTGGCTTCCCTCCAATTCTGTACAGCCTTGAAAGCAAAGCTTGTGACCAATAATTAAAAGTACTGTTCCCAAGGCCAGAGGCTGCCCTCTTCACAAACTAAACATTACAGCCACTCTCCTTTTTCATCCCTGTGAGATCCATTAACAAGTTTCATGTTCCTTCTTCAGGATAAACAAGAGGTGAGAACACTGGGAAAGCACATTTACCACATTTAAAAATAAATATATACTTGCCAGCAAGCTTTCATTACTACTACTGCTTTAAGCCCAAAAGATAGAATATCTCCAAGAATCAAAGTAATGAATCCTTCCCATTTAAATCCAGTAAATGGCCACAGTTCTGACTTGCTGGCAGGTTGAAAAAGTGACAGCCAGTGTGACTTGTGGCACCTTCTAGACCATTCTCCTGCCTCCCAAAAGGAACATACCTATCACCTGGACAAGGCCAGGTTATTTCCTGCAGCTGCCTCTCTGGAGCTGCTGAGGCTCTGCTGGCTCCTGTGCCACAGGCTGGCACACACACCAGCCACCTCCTGTCTGGGGAAGTGTCACAACTGTTTCAGAGACTGGACTGTGCTTTGTGCTATACTTCACCTGCTGGAAACTCACTCCCCTGACACACCTACAGGGTTTTCACGTTCCTCAGTTTATTCCTTACCATCTGCTAGTCAGATGTTCCAACTACATCAAATTTTACTGCTCCAATTCTCTTTGAAATACGCTCCTTTGCCCTTTTGCAGCTCCTCTGCTCAGCTCTGGAGCATTTACTTTGCATGCAAACACCCAGCCTGTAACTCTGAGCATTTGCTCTGCTTCAAGCAAAGCCACAGGCAGGTCAGAGCATCTCTGAGGAGCAGGGAAGCCCATGCAGTGCTCACAGGCCATGGATCAAGTGTCAGACTCACAGCCTTCCAAAGTGCTGACAAACAACTGCCATTTCCCCTCACTTGAAACACTGAGTGACATCCTTTCTCCTTCAGATTGACTTCAGCAGTGCCAGGACCAGCTCTAGACCATTCTCCTGTCTCCCAAAAGGAACATACCAAATCTGTAGACTTCTCATGCAATTAATTTTCATGTACTTATTTCCATGCCATGGGCAAAGTGACTCTCCAGCCCTTCCAGGAATATTTGTATTTTGAATCTTTGCTTGTTACATTCTCTTCAGGTGATTTGAAGCAGCACTTTGCAAAGTGTCAGTTCCTGCTGCCACCTGAGCCCACTCTGCACACAAATGAGGCCCCAGCCAGGGATTATCTCAGTGATAAACCCACCCATGACAAACCTTCCCAGCACAGGGCAGCCCCAGCTTCAGCCTGGGAGAGCTTTGGGAATAAACCAGGAAAGCAAACCAAACCAAGGCTGTCAGCCCCACAAATGTTTCTGAACCAAGAACATCTTGCTGTTTCCTGAAGGGCCCTTAATGTATTTTCCACAAAAGCCTCTTTTATCACCAGTTGCTGCTTCATTTCCTGGTTGCTGTCCTGAACAGCCTTTTATTACTGTAATTCAATAGCAAGAGACTAAAACCAAGCAGGTAAATCAAAGGCTTATGACATTCATTATAGTGATCTTTCCCTCATACCCTCACGTATTATAAAAACCTTTGCAAAAATTTGAAAAAAAATACACTCTGCAGTTATTTAATTTCCCTTTTTTAAATACTTGTGAAATGTCTCAGAAAAAAAACACTTTTAAATACCAAAGTATCCTCAGGGTTTCAGACAAAAGGCTGGCTTAGAGGGAGCTTGGATTTTGTGCTTCAGATCAGCGTGCTGGATGCAGGCAGGAATGGCAGAATGGTGCCAGAGACAGAGCAGGATCCAGACTTGGATGAACTGGATACAGCAACTCAGAGATGCAGCCTGTACAATTTTCAGCTGCTTCTCTGATCAAAGAGCTCTCACAGCACAGCTTTTAATCCCATCAAATCTACATAAAGGTGAGAGCTGCTACATTGGAAAGCAGCTTGTTACACGCTGGCACCCAGCCTGGCCTTTGGTATTTTTGAGAGACCAGAGACTGTATATTAAAAACGTTTAAATTTCTGAAAAACTGATTGAAAGGAACACTGCTCACAGATATTTTTCAGGCTTTGAAAGGCTGGTATCAAGTCTGGTGTAGCACAGACTTATTCCTATACTCAGTGACCTTTGTCAGGGCTGTAAATCTGCTGTTTGTCAGAAATTAAGCAGCTTCTAATGCACGTGGCAAAAGCAGACAGGTCTTCAATGCCAAGCTAATTACAATCAACCTCCTTTCTGACATCCAGCTATTGTGACATTACATCTCTGTGTAATGTCAATTGAGTTAAACCCATTCACCTGAAATTTCCCGTGTGCTCTCTATTTTGACTGAAACTAGTTAAATCAAATTTGATATTTGGCAAATTAATTGTTAAACAGCACTTGGAAACATGTTGAGTTTTCAATTTTAGTGCTACTAAAGAAGCTCGTTGCACCAGCTTGTCTGAGCCTCTCTAAGAGCACTTCATGGTAGAGATGAATTTGTGTAATTGAGATTAAGCACCTCTGGACAGTTGGATGTGTTGCTATGAAAACCTGAATTTGACTCAACCAGTGCTTATTAACTAATGTTAATAACAGCAATATTAACTAATCTTCCTAATGTGAGGGCTGCAGTGTGGGGGGCAACAACCACTCTCTGTGTAACTGCAAATGCAAAGTCAATGTCTATGGAAATAATTGTGTGAATACAGAGCAAAGGAGGGGCTCCTTAGGAATGGAATGAATGAACCACAGGAGCTGCAGGCACAGGGTTAAACAGGGTTTCCAGATCTCTCCTGCAGTTGTCCAGTCTGGAACTTGGTCCTTCTGCAAGGGTGTAATTATTGTTTCCTCCCTTGTGTTAATCAGACCAGTTGGAAAATGGCTCAGATTTCCTGAGCCATGGAGTGGACTCCCTGCTGATGGGGATTGTGAAAGGCTTTAGGAATGCACAACCACAATTGCTTTCATTTTTATTTTCTATTCAGATTATTATTATTATATTGAGATGCAGCAACCTTCTCCTTTACAAACTGCTGACCCGTGAGCAGAAATTTACAGCACCACGCATTGGTTTGGCATGACTCAAGGTGGATCTTGAGAGGAAAAAGTATGAGGAATTCTGAGGGATGTCTGGAAAAGCAAGGATGCCTCATGTGGAATTCTGGTGTGTCAGGAGGCAGCTCTGCTGAAACATTTAATTAGTGGCTGCAATGCAGCCAATTATTCACTATTAATTTAAGGTTTGTTTGACTCTGGTATTAACTGGATGGCCTTGCCTGATTTCCAGGAGTATCTGCTGGATATGGGTGCAATGTGAAAGTGTTCCAAGCAAACCCAACCTCCTGACCCCAGAGAGCCCCAGGGGTGCCTGAGCATCCCTCCTGGTTTGTATCCAGTTCCTTGGCAAAAGGGACTCTGGGAATGTCAGCCTGGGCTGACTCCAGCAGTCCCACGTTTGGGCAGAGGAAGGGAAAATGGTCTGGAGGTTTAACAACAATTTCAGCTGAAGTTCAGCCAATTTATTTAATCTTAAATTACTCAAAGATCCATAAAATTCACTCCTAAAACTTAATCTAATATTTGCACTTCTGTATGGGGAGTAATTACCAGAACACATTTATCTGAAGTTAATTGGTCATCTAGACCATATCCTGCTGCATGTTAATTACCCTGCCTATCCTGAATATGGTCAAAGAAATAAATAATTAGAAAGGATTTGTTTCTTCATCCTGCTCTTCCAGGGAGTGGGCAGTCATTACAGAATATCAAGGGTGCCATTTATGTGATTGAGCATGATGCAGGTGGGATGCACAACAAATCTGCTGCACTAATGAAGCTGAATGAGGCTTTAAGTCTTAATGTTGGCACAAAGATATTAATTTCTCATTATGGCAAAATGCTTCACACAGACCCCTTGAAAACAGACTTGTCATGTATCAGGAAACATCTTTGCCCATAAAAAAAGTGAATAAAAAATCTGACTTTCACAAATAACTATTTTCCAATGTCAGTTGAGGGTCTGACCCCTATTATTGGTATTTGTTATTTAATAAATACTCAAGGATGAAAAGGGGACTCTCCCATCCTGGGAAAGACAACTTCTCACCCAGAAAGTCCCTTTGCATTTAGCACATTCCATGTTCATTGAGAACCTGCTCTAAAATCCTCCAGAATTAATTACCACTTATGATAATGGCAGATCTTAAATTAGACTGGGCTATGTGATCCAAACTATTTGTGACCATCACAGAAATTACCCTGCAGTGCCAGCATGCACCAGGACCTTCTTTGGTGAAGGGATTTTTTAAAATGCTTACATTTTTCAACAAGTTTGTTTAATTTTTTTTCCATGCAAAATAAAGTTAATGACCTTTAATATGAATAGATGAAGTTTTGGAAGAGAAAGGCTTTGCCATTTTGTTGCTGCTATTTTTCTCCCCCTACCCTGCACAATGGAAACATTTTCCCTTTGCCTTTTCTCCTCCCCTTCCCCTTTAAATAGAGCCACCCTTCCCATTTAAAAGAACTCACATTTTCTGTGTCAGAAAACTTCACAAAAACCCTGTACTGGAAACACAGTCTCCACAAGTCAAAAGTTATGTCTATTTATGCCAATGCAGAAGCCAGCAGGAAATTTTATTTTCTCCTCTGTTATTAAATCAGATAATTCAAAAGGACTTTGCTCAAGACTTTTGCACTCCATTGGCTGCACAGGACATCTGGAAATTAAACTGCAAGTTATCTCCTGCAACATCTGAGCTGTGCAGAAGTCAAGACAGGAGGATCTGGTTTGTTGTTACTTTACCTAAAGCTGATTTACAGATAAATCACAACCTCAGCTGTGGGGTGATGTGCAAAATGCAAATTTCAGCTCCTCCTATGAAATTCACCCATTTTGGTTTACAGAAATCTTTCTTCCCATGTTAATTTTACTTGGCCAATGTGCAGGAAGAATGAAAGTCTCAGAAAACATATCATAATCTATACATTGTTGAAGTAGTTGTAAACACCACAAGTTTCTTCTGTGCATAACTTTCCTCACTCCCAAATCTTTCTGAAAAGAAGCCAGATTTGGAGATTATTTGCTGAAAATAAAAATACAAATGGGCTTGGGTAAACACAACAACTTGCAGTTTTCCCAATATGTTCTGCAGTAGAAGTGTCTGATGTCTTCTCAGCAGCACCTGAGTTTTGGGATTTTACTCTGGGGAGCCTTGTCTGAGTTGCAATAGGACCTATGGAATTTTGGATTTCAACCTGCAGGCTTTTTTTGTGGGATGAATTCTGCCTCAGATGGGTTTCCATGAGGAGTTCAGGTAAAGCTGGAAGATAAGGAGCAAAGACAAAGACAAAGCATGAAAACCCTTCAAGCCTATGAGACTAATCTCAAAGTATAACAGGATTAAATGCAGTTACAAATTTCAGGGTTATCACAAAGGTTTTAAAATAAATCAATTTTGAAAGGTGGCTTTTCATATGATTAATGTAGTCCAGGAGCTTGGGGGTTGTGCCCCTGTTCTGCTGCTCTTTTCCACTCTAGAGTAAAAAATAAATATAAAATAATCATAGAAAACAGTTTTCAAAACAAAACATTAACATCTACTCTCAGATTTACCTGCTTCATCTATTTTTGTTGCCCTGAATTAATGCAAGAGTGCTCTTTTCTGAGCATCTCTCAACATACTTTTATTACCAGTATCTGTCAGCTGCTGATTTTCTTCATGCAAACCCAAGTTTACGAATGATGAGGGAAAGCAGAACAGGTTAAAACTCAGCAGCACAAGGTACAAAACTCAGGCTCAGATAGCAATAAAATTTTCTGATGTAAATGTATGGAATAGAAAACTCACTGAACAACCACCAAGGTGACTGGAGACTGATTTTAAGCTGCCTTGCAGTGACAAAAAGAAAAAATTGAATCTATGAGAATTATTTTGAGCTTTCAGGCTGCTGTACAAAGGCCTAATGACCTCATTTGAAATGCTGAGCAAAGGCTACCAGAGCTGTAAAAGTCCAGCAAGTAAAACAGTCTGAAAACAACTACCAGGGTAATTGGGGAACAGAAGGAACTTGGGAACTGACAGACCATGCCTTGATTAGCCAAAGTAAAACTGAATGGAATTGCCACTCCTAGTGTGGCTGAGGGAAAACAGCTCCATAAGGTGCAGTGTGAGAGCCACAGAACCTCCCAGCAGTGAATGCTCCTCACCACCACTGCAGCCATCAGACTGTGCAACTGTCTCCTGAGGAGGCTGGGCAGGCAGAAAGAAGTGAAAATAAAATGTAAAAATGAGGAAAAAACCCAATCCACCATGCAGTCTCCTTCCATTAAGTGCTAGCAGCAGGAAATGCAATGGGCTCATCCAAGTCCCTCCAGCTCTCATCATCAAGTGCAGATTGGCAGCAGCTCCCAGAAGCACCAGTGAAACCAAGGCCAGGCAGAGCATCAGACACTCAGCTCCTTCAATGCCATTAATCAGGGGCTGGCACTTCTCATTTTTCCCCATGACTGGGCCTATATTTGCCAAGCATTTAAATCTCCCCAGTTTCAATATTTCAGGATGACAGAGGCTGAGCTTGCAGTAGGAAACTACTGCATGGTTGATTAGTGCTCTGATAAATGATTCCCAAGTCAGCATCCTCCTACCTGCCACACACAGGCGCTCTCCCAAAAAACCATGATTGCACATGGGTCACCACAGTTCCCACAGATTCACTGAGAACATGCTCACTCTTGGCAGGATAATAGAAATGTATGAATGAATGAATTCATGGGCTTTGAACTGTCTCAGGGAGTAGATGTGTTTTTGAAGCTGTGGCTAATTTGGGAAGATGTGTCCACCTTAGTGGTTACCACCTTCAACATCCCCCTGTTGGTGTTTTTAAGGGATTTGAGTGTTCTTTCCCATAAATTAGCATTCCCAGGTCACACCAGGCACTGCCCTGCCAGGTCCAAGTGACTGATACCTGATTTGGCTTCCTTTGCCTGGGCCTCAGGTGGAGCTCAGGGAACTAACATGCATCTCAGAGCTTGCTTTCCAAAGGAGCAGAGTGAATTTTCCCCATGAACAGCTCTCTTTAATCAAATTTCCCCTGTTATGGAGAAGCTTGCAGGCACAGGACAATGCCCTGTTAGGGCAGCACACACAGATTTTGGCACACAAGGCTTTCCTCTGGCTGATAAAGCAGCAGCAAACTTCAAGCAAAAGGCAGGTCAGACACAGCTACACCAGCTGTGATGTCAACAGATTATACAAATGATACTGGGAAAATAAGAGAGCAGCCACAAACCCAGTTAGAAACCTCTGCTGTAATTCCCCATGTGCTCTAGGGCTGGCTATGAGCACAGGAAACATGAGTGCTTTTTCTTCTTTTCTGCTGAAAGATCCTCATCTCATGCCAGCTAATTGAAAGGATGGGACCCACTGGTCCTATAATTGCCATTATTAATTACCATAATAATTATCCTGACTCCAGTGACCACATTCCTCAGTCCTTTGTAATGGAAATGATTTACAATCCCACCAGATTATGGGCAAACCAACACAACTAACAATGCTGTGAATTATCCAGGAACAATTTCTACAGCTTTCTAAACCAATCCTTGAGGGAGGCATCCAATTATCCATGCCATTAATCAGGCCTCTGCAATGCTCTGCCATCACTGCTCCCTCACTGACACATTGGGGTCTGGCAGTGCCAACCCACTGCCTGCTCTGAGCTAAATCTCTGAATCACACTCACCCCACTGGCTCATGTCCAGAGGGAATCCCATCCTTTGCACAGCTAAGTGCTTAGGGAGTCCCAGAATTGCTCAGAGTTGACATTTTTTAAATCTTTCTGTAATATGACACCATTATTTACCCAGCAAAAAATAAATGAACCTTCATTTCTTTGTAGTTATTCCAGAGCACATGATCCAAGTGCCACAGACAACTCAGACTCCTTAATGTAGCAGCTATTATTTTCTGCCCCGTATCTATAATTACATGTTGCCTAGTTAATGTTTATTAAAATAAGAATTTACTTCATTAATAGTCAGCTATTTTAGCTACAAAATTAGAGGAATGAACCAGAGAATGGGATGAAGGGGGGACACTGGGCCAGCAATTCTGCTGCCAGCTCCCATCTCCCTTTTATTCATTTGACAAGCCTTTACCTGAGCTCAAGGTTAGATTCATTTTGGAAAAATAAAAAAATGTAAAAAGGAAAAACAAATCATCATCTTTTAGAGATCTCTCTTAGGAATTCAGGGGTAATTACTTGAGTTTATGAGATGTGTGCTGAGCACCTGAATGCTGCTTCCTTCTCATTTTTGCCCTAATCCCAGCTATGATATTCCTAACTGGGACTGCCTGGTTGACCCAGCTGGGTTTGGCTGCAGGCCTTGCTTGGATTAGCTCAGATTCAAGAAGGGTGGAAATGATGGAGGTTAAGGAAAGAATTTAACACAGCTGATCTAAAAGCAGAGCAAAATGGGAGGGAATAGCTAATGATGCCACATGAGACAATAAAGCCTTCAGGAAAAGGTTACTCTTCTATCAGGTGCTGGATCCATTATTTGATCTCTGCAGAATTCCTCCTGTGCAGGGAGGCTGAGGGAGCTGCCAGGGGTGTGCTCAGAGCTGCCATCAAACAGGGTGTTTGTTTAGCTGTGCTGTTTAGAGAGCTCTCACAGCCAGGCCAGGCAGGGGCAGCCCCAGCCCTGCCTGGGAGGGATGAAGGATATCTGCACATCTGCAGAGAACTTTGTTTCCATGGATACTTCTGCCTCTCACACCTCTGAACCTCTGCTCCAGTGAAGGTCCCTCACGTGTCTGGCAGGGGCTGAACATTTTTATAAAAATAAATCAGTAGCAGAAGGGATTTGTATAACTGTTTGCAATGCTCAGGCCTGAGAAATGAAAGTTCAAAGCAACTATGGCAACAACCCAAACTGCTTTATTTTGCAAAAAATACAAATGAAGAAAAAATTGCTTGATGAAGCAAAGAGGAAAGATGCTTTTAATTTGACTAAAATTTACCAGCTGGTTATAACCATAAAATTTCAGAGTAAGGAATCTGGCAAGCCAACACCTGAACAATGTGCTAGCACGCAAAAAACCACTGAAAATTTTTAATTAAAAAGGAAACCAAGGGTACAGACTCTAAGCAGAAGAAATAAATCCAGCAGTGTTTGCTGTCACATTGACTGATATAATTTTATATCTTTAATAATGAACTGGAGAAAAAAAAATCCAATTGGATATTGATGAAACAGAGATGATTCCAAACTATAAAGCATAGTTAAAAAAAACCACTATCAGAAAGTAGATTATTTTCCTCAGACAAAGATATGCATCAACTAGAGCTGAAGCTAACAACAAAATTCAAGATAAAAAGGTTGCTTGGCAGACCTAGTGCTAAAATACTGTCCCAAACCAGAGGTAAATTGAGGCAGGTTACATTTATATCTCACACAGATGCTGGAAATGTGAGGAGGGACCAGACTGCTCCATCCCATGTGCTCCTCTCTGAGCACTGCCGTTTTGATCACCTCTGTGCATGCTGGAGATTCCCAAGTGATTTCAGTGATTAGATCTGAACTTTAGGCAGTATTGATTATGAAGATCAAGGGGTAAAGGAAGCAAAGAGCAGACACACAGACTGCTTACAAGAGAGGCAAAGAAAAGAAGGGAAGAGGGGTTTCTGGACTCAGGAGGGGCACAGAACTTTCAGAAACGGCTGTTAGACAAAAGAAATAACTTCTACTGGCAGTAATTAGACAATAAAATATCAGCATGGAAATTTCAGCAAAGGCAGAAAAGCCAACCCTCAAGAAAAGTTTCCTCCATAAAGGAGGTGACTGCTCCTAGTCTTCTATTCCAAGGGCATTTGAAGCCTCATATCAACTGTTTAGAATTTAATTTTACCGTCTGTCTAGTTCAAAGATGCCATTTAAGAATTTTCTTTTTATTCTCATGCAATTGACCTTTTGAACATCAAACCTGCCAGAATCAGCTACAAGAGAAATCAGTTCTTCAGCAAAGACAAGCATGAACCATCTACAAGTAATTTCAGCTTGCCACTGAAGCTTTTCAAAAGGCATCCCAGCTCATTTGGTTTTGAAAAAGGGAAACAATCACCTTTCTTTGTTCAAAGCATCAAATTGTCTATCAAAACATGGAATATGCAAGACTGAATGATTCTTCCTAGGTGGTGAAACAGAAAATGTTAACTGCAGCAAGACCTTCAAATCCTCACCCTGCTGGCAGGGTGCCCACCAGCATGAGGCTCAAACACCTGACAATGCACACAGGACACAGCTCTGGGTCACATCTCAGGCTCAGAGTTAAATGGTTCCTCTCTCTGAAATCCAAAAAGAGGAAATTTGCAATTCTACCTCAAGCTGTAATACAAAGGACGATTTTTATTGTGGCCATGACTCAGATAAAGCCAAGCATTTTTTTTTTTTTAAAATAATGCACAAAAGTAAGTAACAAACCCCAGGAAATCTGCTTTGGGCATAGATCAAATCCAGACCATCTATGCTGACAGACAAACTTTGGAGTGTTTGAAAACAGGGAAGTTTAATAGAAACCATTTTGTGACTTTAACTATTGCTACAAGGCACTTATTAAAATGCTATGGTACATTAAAATACATCAGCCTCAAGTTATTGCTGTATTAAAATATCCCTAAGGTGTAAAAATGCAATAATCAAAGCATTTAAAAATCACTGCCTGCTGCTTTACCTGGTCACTGCCAGCCACACAGGTTGGGTTCATGTCTATGTCATTTTAACCTGACACATTTTAAGGGTTTTTTCACATCTTAATGGCCTGAAATGTATTTTTTTTCCTCTATTCTGTTGTGCTTCTCATGGCCATTTCAGAGAGAAGGTACCATACCATTTCTGTGCTTTTCCAGGGAATTTAGTCAGGGGAAACACATCAGCTGGGAGCACAGTGAACAAAATTGCCAGTGAGATAATGATATCCACTGAAATCTGAAAAGCACATGGCTTTTGTTTCTACTACTAACAGCAGAGAAAACTCCAATTTCAACATTTTAGACTGCTAAGATTGTTCTCAATAAATCTGATCTCCATTTGGATGATTAGCCTGAAAAATAATTATAAACCAGGCTCTTTTTAAAACCAGGTTCATCTACTAATCAGACAACCCAACAAGGTGACAGCAATCTAAAATGTAGCCAGTAAAAATAAAAGGATACAGACTCCACCAGCCTTGAGCTGACACTTTGCTGCAGTTTGATGGTCTCACACACAAAAAGTTTCTCCAATATTCTCCAGAACATAAAGCTCATCATGCCAATTTGAAAATAAAAATACTGTAGCATTTTAATAGAAATCAAGAATATATCCTAGCCACACTTCACTTTTTTTTTTGCCTAACAAAAAAATCTATCAAGGAATCCTTAACTAAGAGATGACCTCTTACACCCCATATATAACTAGGAAGACAATGGGCTCAAACCTTTTCTCAACAATTTCTTTCTTTGAAGAAAGATCTAAAGTTTTCAAATAAGAAGTTTAAAGGGCTTTGAACAACAAATGACCACATGCCATGAAAAATAGAGAGGAAAATTACCAAAGTGCCTGTTTTGTATATAAAGGTCAGTGCTTCTGATATTTTCAGACTAAAAGACCGTTTTACCCAAACAAATCCAGAAATGGATGGGGATTTCAAGGGAAAGGAATGTATGTGCTCAGTGCAGGAGCAGGGATCTTTACTACTCCATCATTCCATCTTTCTTTCAGCAGCTACTGAATTAATGCACACTGGTCCACAGCTCTGGAAGATGTACATGCCTCAGATATGGAAGGAATGTGGTGGTGTTGCCCACAAAGCCACAGCAACCAGCTGCAGAGCAATCTCAGACCATGCCTGCTGCTTTTATATCCTCAATGACAAATTTAAAATAGATGAAAAATGGCAAAATATCAAAAACAACCAAGAGCTCATTCCTGACACCCTACAAAGTTCCCTCTCTCAGCTCCTGGATGCCACTTTGGGACACCCTCACATTTTGGTGTTTCCCTTTCTGCACCTGTGTTTCTATCCCAGTGTCTGTGCTGTTCAGAGACAAAAAGTGGGGAAGAAAAATTATTCTGGCAAGTTTTCAGCTATGATTCAAACACCTTTGTGTCTCCTGCAGCACAATGTTATTGACCCAATCTCTTCTCCCATGGAGCATTTGGATCACATTGCTCTCATCTGCTCACTGATTGCTCTCTGCTCTCATCTCCCTGATTATTTAGAGCCCTCCTACTCTAAATTCAACATGTTCAAAGTCAACTTGGCATAAATGCATCACTGCTGTATCACTCCCAGCACAAGTGCTGGCAGCCAGGCAAATATCCCTTGTTTATAAAGTGTCTCCAAAAGCCTGAAGAGAGAGTGGCTGGACACAGCTACAAACAAAAAGGGATATTTCCCTACATGGTTACAAGCAGCAGAAACTGGAAATTGTGTGCACAGTCAGACCCTGCCCCAAGCCTCACAGCTCTGCCTTCATTCACACATTCAAGCTTTCAGGGTGAGACTTGTCAATCCTGATCCACCTGGAGTCAGGTTCAGCCTCAGCAGATTCCTGCTGGGATAAATGTGCCCGTGCCTCTCTGCTCCAGCAGCAATGCCAGCAGCCTGTGAAGGCAGTGGAGATTCCCCACAGCAGTGGGAGCAGCCAATCACCCAGTGCTTGTGGCCATCCTGTGCACAGGAACTCTTCTAACTCCCTTTCTAGCTCAGCACCAAAGGAGGACAGCATTCTTCTCCTTCACACTTGCAGAAAACCGGTCTGCAAGATGCAGAAGTTAAACTCATCTGGAATTTGGAACCTCCCTATTATTACATGATACCTCCCATAAAAGTTACAGGTAGCAGTTTTATCATTATACCTGCAAATACAACATTCTTGAAGAAATCTATGACCTATTGGCTTTTGTGGTTTGTTTTTCCTTCTGGAAGGACCACACTTGTCCCAAAAGGAAAACAACTGCCAAACATTTACATTTACAACATACATAATCTTTGGTAGATAGTTTAAAAAGAAGAAGCTGGCATTTTTACTCGTAAAGTCACACAACCAGAAGCATTTAAATCACTATAAATGAATAAAAATCACTGAGCTTGTTCTGCAGGAGTTCTGTGTTTGAACAGCTCCCAGAGCAGCTGAGCACTGAGTGCTGGAAGCTCTGGGCTCTGACATGGGATGAGTAATGGAATGGGAAGCTCCTGTGAGTGATCCACCTATTAGTGCCACTTGATAGATGAAGTACTTTTCATATTAGAAATCTCTGCATTTTAACTACACTGCACACCATAATAACCATCAGCTCAACTCCAGCTACACAGTGAGCAGTTATCACACCTTTCTCACACTTAAACAAGAGGTAATTGCAGTTACATCACTCTTATCACAAAAGGGTTGTTTTGAGAAATTAATGACTTTAATTAAAGCACAGTCATGCTGCCTAAATGAGGCATTTTGGTGACAGATGACAAACTGTGCCAAGGCAGACATGCACATACAAACCACTGGGCACTACAGAAATTCTTACAGAGCACCACAAAATACTCAACACTTTATTATCAACGAAGCTCATGCACAGCACACCAAGCTTTATAATAATTTGAGATATAACAACATAAAAATTTCCCAAATAATTAACAGGACCATTTTCTATATACTTTACCTTTTGGTTCTGTGACTTTTTCCTTAAGGAAGTTCCATGCAAATGAGATAAGTAATTTTTGCATACATCCCTCCCCCCACCCCTTTCAATAAATGATATTGATTATTTTAATTTTGTGAATAAATGAAATTAAACTGTTTATGGATAGTGAATGTTGATCAAAGACTTGAACAGTCTCAGTCTTAACACCTCCCTAAGTCCTGGGAATAACCACACACACTGAGCCCACATCACAGTTCCACTGATCCTTTACTTGGGCAAAGCTGCATTTATTCTGTACATAAATGCACCTCCACGTGATTGATACAAGAGCTGTTCAATATCTGGCTAATTTTAATCCCCCTCAGAAGATAATAAAGAAAAGAACAAGCCCAATCAAGGATTACAACAATTGAGATATCCATAGGTAAATAATGGATAATTTAAGCACTACAGCAGCCTGGCTGACCAGGGGGTTTCAGGATACAAGGAAAGAGGCTTTTGGTTTTTTTTTTGAGAGCTACACAGCACTAGGGCATAAATAAAACAGGGAACCAATTCACTGATCTCTACTCAGAGAATTCAGCTGCCTCATACAAAAACCTGACAAAACCCTGACATTTCGTGTGGCACATGACAGTGAAGGGCAGGAGGAGGCTCAGCCTGGTAGCATCACTCAGAGGACAGTGATGGAAACACGATATTCCTGGGAATGAAGGCAGAGTCCCCAGGAAGAGGCACTCAGTGAAGCACCAGGCATCCCCTTCTCCTCCAGATCCCTGGTGCCTCATCCAACCTCTCCCAGCCCCAAGGCTTGTCCTAACTAGAAAGGGATTGTAGGCTTAAAAGTTATAATTTATGAGCAGTGTTTCTCTCTGACATGTTGAGATAAATTCCACCTTGTAGTTCTGATTACACTGTATTTCCAGACAGGAGACAGAACACAAATACCCTTTGAAGCTGAAAAATTCCTGCTCCTGGTATTTTACTGTTCATTTTGTTGAGATTGTGGAACCTCTATAGCTACCATGACTACATCTCTCTGATTCTCAGAAACACTTCAGCCTTTGGAAAACGTCACCCTTAATTTAAGTGCAGTGCCAGAACTGGCTCCTCTTTGGGAAAATGCAGCAGGCACACACACAGTTATCATCTTCCTTGAATTACCTTCAGAGGAAGTAGAATATGACCCTTTGAGAGAAGCCCTGTGATTGCAGCACCTAGATAATGTTACTTCTCTTCTTCATAAGTGGTGAAAAATCGATGAGCTTGACTAAATTAATTTACTTGAACCTCAGCTCCTGTCAATAGCAAACAAATTATTTGAGCTGGGGCTCTGTTCAGTGAGCTATAGATACAGTCAATAACTCATCAGTAAATGCTGGCTCCAAAGTGGAGCTTCTCAGGTGTCTAAATCACTGTCCCAAACCACACATATTTTGTCTGTAATGCAACATTTGGGTTGGTTTTCTGGACAGAACATCAACACATCTCCAACTCCTGTCATTCCAGTCCTAGCTGTTCAAAACCCAGGACCACCTTTCCCTTCTGGCAAGTACCTTGTCACTGGAATAGGAAGTTGAAGTCCTGCATTCTTAGCCCAGCTCTCTCTTTTCAATGTGGTGGCAAGAGGTGATTGATTTATGGTGCCTTTAAACCAAATTTCTGGAGATGCAAGAAAATAGAGAGAAAGCTTTGAGTCTCCTACTTTCTCAGTGTGTCCTTCAGGTCACTACATCAAAGCAGACAATGCTGCTCCCTGCTTCAAGGGACTGTAATCCAACTGCCCACAGCCAGGAGGGCAAATGAGGCCTGAAGAAGCAACAGCTCTGGGCTGTAACTCTCCAACAACTCTGAGCCAAGCTGGAGGTCGGTACTTCTGCCTGGGAGAGAGGTAAGGCTTCATACATCCTGATTTTCTTCCAGCTAATGAAAGAATGCTGCTATTGCTGTGATTCAGACACACCCCATGCCTTTGGATTTAAAAAAAACCCCAACTGTGCCAAGCCAGTGAAGTTCAGTGCCAATGTGCTGTTGTGACTGAGACACCCCTTGGCTGATACAGGAGCAGTGGAGTGCAGATCTCTTGGATACAACTCAGCCCTGGGCTGGGGGCTCTGCTGCCAGCAGCTCACAGGGCAGAATCTCAGCCTCAGATTGCTCTGAGCAGCTCCTGGGAACAACAAACAGCAAAGGGGCAGGGGAACATTCAGAAGCTTATCTTGTCCTTCAGTACACTGGCACAGAGCCATGAAAATCAATGAAACAAAGCTCATTTACAGCCCCACAGGCTCGGACCTACTGTTTGCTGAGTAACATTTGCAAGCTTCTAAGATACCACAAACAACAGGAATTATTCCTCTCCCTCCCAACAGCTGAGAGATAAATCTCTGCATGCACACATCAGTTTACAACACAAATAACACCTTCCAACAGGGCACATTTATGCTGCTGCCTGGCAAGGAGCAGCAATGCAGGCAGTGATGATGCACTGCCTGTGCTGGAGGAAGCAGAGTTCAGTGATATTGACTTCTGGGCAGCAATGATTTTGTCCAAGGTGTCTAAGGTTAGTCACGTGTGTAAGTGCCTGCTGACCCCAAGCATCCATCATTTGAGTGTCTCAGGTCTCTCAGATCACCTGATCTTTCCCTGCAAGCAAACCAACCCCTGCACAAAGCCCCTTGTGCTATTTCCTTCTTATCAAAGTGGTAGAAAAAGAAATGGGTTTGTTGGTTTGTTGTCATTCAATGAATAGTATGAAGGAGTTCTTTTCCCCCAGCTCTCCACCAAGTTTAAAATTTTAGCAATGAGGAACTGCTTTAAAACACTGTAATGTAAAATGCAAGCCTAGTAACCCAGACAAAACACAGTCATTAAGTTATAGGGTATGGCAAATTACACAGCTTTTTCTTCAACTCCTTCTGTTCCAGCTGACAAGAGGGCACAGTGGAGGGCAGAGGAGGAGAACCTGTATCCTTGTGTTTTCATCATTAGAAGAGAATGAAAGGAGAATGAAAGGAAAGCCAGACAGGGCAGGGTGAGTTCTGTCCATCCCTCCCTGCAGCTGTGGGATGTGGGAATTGCTACCAAAGCCCTGAATGCTTCTGTTTTCATCCTAACACCAGAACAGAAATTACTGCTTCAACATTAGCCAGATTCAAATGACATTAAATGTCACTGTCAGATGTTATTTTACCCTTGCCAGAAATATGTCCAATTAACATAAAAATCAGACATTTAACATGCAGATGAATTAAATAATTAGCTAGCTAATGCAAATATCATCTTGACACTATTAACCCTGCAGCAACTAAAGCCTGGTTTGTACCACAAACTTGCAACCCACACTCTTCTCTTCCCTCCTTCAGTCTGGAACTTTGTGACAATTTATAAGTGGAGGTATTTCTCACAAAAACCTGGCCTGTTTTCCAAATACAAACTCTGCCAAGATTTGTCTGAAAACCACCTCCTTTTCCCAAGGTCTGTCATCACCACAGAAGCCATGACTGAGCATCTCCTGCAGCTCCACAGCCACATAAATCACACCTGCACATTGTAACCCCATTGGAATCGGAGATTTTGCAAAAAAACCCCAAGAAATTCAGCTGAAAGTGAAGAGGGTGATGGTGCTACCAAGAATAAATTCTTCTTTCACTTGAGAAATGGAAATGAGACCTTATTCCAAGAGCAGCTTTCGTTACCCTGCCAAGAGAAGCAGCTTCATTGTCCAGGCAGGAGGGGTCCCATGCCATTAAAAGCTGCCCTGGACACATCTGGAATTGGGAGCATTCATTTGTTTGCTGTGAACAAACCCCAGCAGATACTGGCCCCAGAATCTGCTGCCATTCATCTGACAGGTCTGTGCTTGGGCTCTTGCTGCTGGCAGTCTCTCTCCTAAATAATTAAAGATGAAGAATGGTTTCTCTGATGACAATTCTTCTAGAAAATGGGATATTTGGAAGCATAGTCCTTGAAAGCATGCTGGCCTCATTACTGGAGAAAAGATGACTGTAGAATGCCCATCCTTTCTCTAATTTCCTTAAAAGGATGACACCTAAGAACTTTCAAAGTTACATGGGGGCTGCAGGATAATTGAAATGAAACTTTTGTTTAAGGAAACACAAATGTGGCCACAGAAATTAGTACAGGATGGCAAGTAAGTATTTAGAAATTGAACAGCTATGTTAGGAGTCTATTTTTTTTTTTTTTTTTTTTTTTTGATCCTGAATACTGTGCACTAAAAAGCATTTACATTCTGATAGACTCCTGTCTATATACCTATGCCAGTAATTATCACTGTCAGGCAGGAAAAAATACCTTATTGAATTTGTCTGCATTTGCTGTTCTCTTCGTTGAGGCCATTTTGGCTGAAAATTCTCACAGGGAATTTCTGCTACAAGGACAATTGGTTGGAAATATTTAGGCAACAGGGAAGCAGCTGCTGACAATAGGAAAGCTCACTGAGTAGAAGATGCTTCCAAACCTTACCCCAACCTCCCTCAAAAAATCAACTTAACACTTCCCCCTTATTTCTCTCACACAAATCCTGGGGAACCGGGCAGACAGTGGAAATGGAACGAGGGAAAACCCGGACAAGATTCTGCCTGGAAACCTGAATGGATCGGGGTTTTCAGCCATCCCGGATCCATTCCGGTTTCCAGGTGGAATCCAGATTCCGTGTTCTCCCCCATATCGGATCCGTTCTGGTTTTTGGAAAACTCAGAAATCGGAATGGATCTGGCATGGAGGAAAACCCAAACCGGATTTTAGCCAGAAAGTGGACTGGGGACCGTCCAGAGTAGATCAGCTCTACAAGTTTTGCAGGGATCATCAAGAGATATTTAGAATGCCATTCCTCTGAAAGCTCTACCCAAAGTTTGGATTTGATTTCCATTTCATTTTGTGAACAGAAGGAAAATTTTTTGTCTTTGTGAGCCTGATCTTACTTTCACTAATGCCAACAGAAAGAAATTAATTTCCACGGGAGCAGCCTCTCAATTTTCATTGTTAATATCATCACACAAAGTTTTTCACTTGCTGCAAGAGCAGAGCTAACAGGTATTTCTCGCTGAAGCCAAAGGGAAACTTCCCTTTTGTTTCCATGGATTTTCCAAGCCCAGATTGCCCCATGAGTTCTGTAAGATGCCAGGACCAGGAGTTTCAAGAAAACCTTAAGCTCATCAATGTGTTTAACACAAGCCAAGCCACCCACCCTTTATTCTGCTGTCTCCCTTCTCACCTGCAAAGGGCCTTGATTCCAACCCTACGCATTCCCAAAAATCCCACAAGAAGCAGCCACTTCCATGACTCTCTCACCCCTGCAGTTGCCATTTTGTAAAGCCACAGGATTGCTATGGAGACCCGTGCAAGGATTTCCAGCAGCTCCAGAGGTGAATGGTCCTTTAGGATCTCTGGGAGTGGAGCTGTAAAATCCCAGTGACCTTTTTTAACGCCCTGCCCCTCCCCTCGAGGTTTGGGATGACAGACACCCCTTCACCCACCATGTCCTTCCATGGGACAGCAGCGATGGAAATCAGCTCTTTGCTGCCTCAGACACACACAAAGCCAAGTTCTGCTAAAAAAAATCTCCATGGAAACAAGTAGCTGTTCTACCCCTGCGGCCTAAGCAAGCAAGGCTAGGGGAAATGACACTTGTTCTGCTGTCCCTCAATTAGGGATAAAAACACCCGTGGCCTCACTATGTTATTAATCCATACACTGCTCTTGTGCCACAGACAGAAATCTCATTTCTGCTTTTGAGAAGAGGCTGTGGAGATGCCATGCTCTCACAGCCTCCCCTTCTCCAATAAATTTTGGGATTTTGTGGGTTTGGTTTTTTTTTTCCTAATGGTTGCCAGGAGGAGCTCAGCTGCTCCAGGCAGACTTCATGTTTTTTTCTGATGGTTCTGGCAGCTCAATGGCAGGCAAGGTTGAATATTAAACACGATTAGCTGCTCCACACAGAAATTAATCCCAGCTATCTTCCATTTAGTGGAAGCCCCTTGCAATTAAAAGCACTTCTGAATGAAGTGACTTGCAGCCAGGAATAAAAATTTCCCTGATTGTTGTTATCCAGGGACACATACTCATTCCAGTCCAGAGCTATGTGGGCAGAAAGTGAACAGAAAGAATGCAAAAGCAAGTTACAAAGCAGATCAAAGGAATTTTTGCCACCACCACAAAAAAACCAAAAAAAACCCCAAACAAAAACCCCAAACTCAACCAACACCAATTCACAGAATCACAAAATAATGAGGTTGGAAGAGACCTCCAAGATCATCAAGTCCAACCTATATCCAAATTCAAACCTGATATTTCTATTTAGAGCAAATGTTTGGAAAATAAAAGAAAAAGTTTCAGGTCACTGCTAGGTGAGCACACCCTCCTTCATTCCATGAAAAATTGTGTCCAACTCTTCCGTGATTTAAGGAACATTTAAAGATATTTCTAACAAGAGAAAACCAAACAATCAGCCCTAAAAAGCTTCAGGTTTCCATCTCAACAGATCCTGGTACTGCACTAACAAAGTTCCTCCAGGAGAGCTGAAGGTTTGAGGGGTTTTCTTTCTTGGAGCCTCCCCACAACCCACCTCAATCCTGTATTTTTGGCTGCAACCCACACTCCATTCAAGCACAGATTTATCTCTACCAGCATCTGATAAGATTTTGGGGTAAATTATGGCTTGACTTTGTTCAGGCACCTAAGTTGAAATTGTGTCTGATTGATCCCCCCATGCCCACACTCACTAACTTCAGCTGAATGATTTTTATGAAGAATACTTGTATTCTGCTCAATCTGCTTCCTGTTCAGAGGAAAGCAGCCACTCTTCAAAACTTTTTTGAGTAATTCATTTTTTCAGAGGCATTGGGATAGCTGCTGTTAAAAAAATAAAAACAAAAATAAAACTCCTGCTCTCTGTGGAAAGGCAGAAGGGGAGAGAGATTTACAAAGAGATTTTTTAAAGAAAAAAGGCAATTAAAACTGCAAATAGAAGGTTAAAAAAACAGCTACCTTGGCAGCATATTTGATCAGAATATATATTTTTTTTTGAGTCTTGGTGAAATAAATGCAGCTGAAACAAGACCCCAGCTGATGATAAAATCCATCACAAGTGGTCACTCCGAGGGAATATTTAGGTAGATGATGAGCAATATAGATCACTGTGATCCAGCAGCAGAAATCCTGTCCCTTCACACCCTGAGAGCTGCTCGTGCTAAGCAGAGCTGTCACATCTCCCTGCCTGGGGTTTGTTAGTGTAGGGGGGAAAAGGAAATAAAAAAAAAACAGAGCAGACACCAAACCCATTTTGATTTAAGGTTTAAACGTGCCAGCCTATCAGACAGGCCTGACAGGTGATTAAATGTCTTGCTGCTCTGACTGGAGGCACAGGGGAAATGCTTTTCTTTCAGGACCATGGTGTGTATGTTGTGCTGTGCAGCCCTCAGGGAAACAGCTGAGGCAGGAAGGGATCACTCAGAAGGGAATGGGCTCATTTGGGAATGAACCTGGATGTGCCATAAGAGAGTAAAAGCTGGAAGCAGTACAGCTCCAGGAGAAAATATGGATTATGAGTGATACATAATCAGAATAATTGAAATAAATGCAGGATTAAATACTTGAAGCACTTGGCAAGCTCTGCTCTGAGTAACTTTCAAAGGCAAGTTTGTGCATTTTGCTCCCAGAGTGGCTTTGAGCCCACTCCACACCCACGAGGTGCACACACAGGACAGCACAGCCCCCCCAGCAAAGCTCTAATTGCAGCTCCTGCCAGAGGAAGGGGTTCCCTTCCACGGAGAGGGAAAGGCAGCTCCTGTGGCCCCAAGCTTGGAAGGGATTCATTACCCTGCAAAGTGGCTGAGGAAGCAAGTCTGCAAAATGGCCTTCACTCCCAATAGCACCTCATTAGCAGCACAAACTGGCATGATAAAGAATTCAAATGCATTCAAGCCAACCAACCCTCTTTAAAGTGCCAGGCATAGTTTCTTATGTTAAATAATATATTTTCTCCCACACAGCAGCAGAACATCTCACCTACTTTCAAGCTTTTATAAAAATCACAGTATTTGAGTAATTCCCATCATATCAAAGAACATTTTTAATATCAGCTGGAGGAAAGGGGTCACTCTCATTGCTGGCAGTTTCCACCATCAAAGTGGATATAATTTGATTTCACATAACCATGCAGTGCAACTCTTGTGAGACTATAGATCTCCAAACATGACACAAAACAGTCAGCAAAATCCACAATAAGACTCAAGCACCATTTTGAAGTGAATAACTTGAAGCCATGTACCAGCTGCTAGCTCTAAACTCACTAGTTTACACACCCTTGTACTTTGAACACAATCCTCAGATCAATACTACTCACCCAAATAATTGTTTTTAAACTCTTAAACAAGAAATTCCCTCTACTGTAAAGAGTGCTCTCAGCTAAAGATGGCAGAGAGGTGTTTCAAGATTGCAGCTGCTCTTACTTGATAGGGAATTGGACAAGAGCAAACACCAGAGGCAAACAAACAGCCCAACATGAAACACACAGAAATGCAGGAAAATGATTTACACCACAGAAAACCATTCTTAGTGCTCTTTATGAAATATTTAACTGCTCTGGTTTGGAGATTTCAGGGTTTTTTTAATACCATACACAGAAGTCTGTGTTTGTGTCACGTGTAATTGGAAAATGTTGGCAGGGTGCACTCTTGAAACCTGTTGGCTGCAACCTCAGAGCCCAGGGATGGAAAACAATCCATACAAAGGACTGGCAGCATCAGGTTTGCTCTGCAGGGTGACAGGAAGCTCTTCAGAGAGCCCAAGACTGCTCTAAGTAACAATGGCAGAGTTCTGTGCAAGGCCCAAAACATCTGCTGTGTTTTGGGACATCTATTAAATCCCAAGGACAGCTCAGCTTGGCAGGACTCTCTCAGTTATGAATGTACTTGCTCTGCATGCACAATTCCTGCTCCTGGGGCAGAGACACTGCAGCCTGGGAGTTGGGAATCCTTGAGCATCCTAAAATGGATAGTCACACACATGGAAAAACAAAGGCTGCATCAACCCACTGCAAAAGGGTAATGCCTGCTGGAAAACAAACCAGCCAAGCAGCTGAAACCCTGAGCTAACGAATCTGTGCTTGTCTTTCTCAACTGCCACTGCATTTGGCTCAAGCAGCTCTTGCAGCCAGGCCACAGAAGCAGATATTCCCTGAAAATTCCCATAACAGCTGGGCAAAAATTTCTCTTGTGATTTATTCTCTCCATCTGATAATAATTTCTGAGAGGAAGCAGCACTATTTGCCTTCCATCAGAGAAAGCCAACAGGGCAGTGATGGTTCAGAAAGAAAGATGATGCAGATCACTTTGTTGCAAACCCATGTCTCAAGTCACTGGTGTGATTGATGCTGAAGGGCCTGGCCTCCTGCACCTCAGCATCCCCCATGGGAACAGCAATTCCAGGGAGCACAAAGGCTAATTCCAAGGATGCTGCCTTTTAATCACTGACTTGTTCTGGGCTGCAGGTAAAGGGCTTCAGTACAAGCCTCTCACTGTCTGGGAACAAGGCAGCTGCTCACAATTAATACAATTACAACATAGGGTTGGTTAAGGTCTTTCTAACCTGGGAAAGAATGTTAGGAAAGGTTTGGATTTGAAATGAAAAAGGGAAAAGTACCAAAGAGGATAATAGCCCAGGATTAATTGGTGAGGAAGAGCCTGGAGATACCACATTCCAGCTAAACCAGAGCACCATCAACAGCAGCAATTTGATTCCCCCTTTGCACAGGCACATTCCAGACCAAGTGCCAGAGGCTCTGTAATTGCTGAGGTGGGTGCTCAAACCCAAGCCCTGCAGAGCAGCATTTTATCTAAACCCTCCAGCCTGGGCTGGGGCAGCAGTGGAAATCAGGGAGAGCTGAGAACCCAGCTGCCTTTTGGGAAAAGTTGGGCTTCACTGGCAGCAAAGTCAGGGGCACTGAAACAAAATCCTGCACACCTCAGATCTCTTGTGTAAGAAATGGGCAACACCAGAGCAGATTCTGACCCAGCACAAATTCAAGGACTTCATTAACTCAGCCCCAAAAAGACACTACTCATAACTGCACAGAAAGTTCTTCTGGGAAAAAAAAAAAGAGTCTATATTAGCATCTCCAAAGTCACAAATAACATCTCATATTTCTAAGTATATAATTGATGCCTGGGATTTATTGTAAAAAGTAAAGGCCACTATTATAATGACTTCACTAAAAGTCATGAAATATTGTGGAAATGAAAAACTGCAGAGTTCTCTGGCACATCTGACTTGGAAATAGGCAATATATTTGCAAGTAAAATCAGTTTAAGGTATTATATAATTGGATGAATAATCAAAAAATGCTCATTAAAGCGACAAAGGATGCTGATAGAGCAAAATGCTCTCCTCTGACCTTCAGTGCTTTGTATTGTCCATTTTGACTGTTTCTTGCAGCCTGCCAAACAGAATAAATCCCAACTTTGGAACTACTCTTCAGCAACCCCCACTTTCAGCCATTTCCACCATCCATTAAAAATGTTCTTTTATCCCTCTGAGAGGTGCCTTTGCAGTGGTGGGTCCTTGTGAGCTCACCCTGGTTCACTGCTGTAGGAGGTCAGCAAGACAAAAATGAAGCCATTCTCTCAACCTACTAGTGATCAATAGTTAGATATGGGGCAATTAATATTAAAATATTGGTGTTCCAATTGTTTTTTTTTCCCCCAGAATATCATGAGATTACCATGGAAAGCTGATCTCCAAGGAATTCAGTCTCTGTGGTCAGAGTTAAATGCATCTTTTAGACATGATTCTGGGAGATGACAACCTAAGTAAGCACATGTAGCAGCTATTATTCTGTTAGTCATAATTTCAATCAGCAGGCGTCAAACATCATTAGCTGTGATAGCTTTGGGATTTTGAGATATTTTTAAATGAAATACAGTCTTAATGGAACACTGCGAGGTGTATTTGTAATTATGTATCAGCTTGGCATTTGGCTTTTCCTCCAGGGAATACAAAAAGACAGTAGATGTGAAGAGAAATGACAAAAAGGAAGCTCCACAATAACTCTCAACAGAAAGGAAAGGACAAAAACAGAACCACACACCTTAAGCTACCAAAATATATATTTCAACACCTCTGGCTTTTGGGGTGTTTGTAGTTTATTTTTTTAAAACAGAAGTAACTCAGATTTGCAAGTTCTGTAGCATAGGAGGAGGTTCAAGTGTTAATGAACTGAATAACACTGTGGTAAAAGATTGATTTTCAATAAAGAAATCCCAACTTACTATTAGGAAAACCTATTTTATAGGTTTAAAAACTCATGGTACCTAGCCATGAACCTACCACTTTCCTTTTGTAGCGTATAATTTTTGGTATAAAATGGGTCTTTAATACAAAACCACATTAGCACTGGTTCTATACCAAAGCTTCAGCTGCTCCAACTTGGATCCCCACAAACCATTAAACACATGTCCTGTTCATTTAAACAACTTCACAAAAGCTATTCTTAATTTTCCAGCCAGCAAAATGATTTTCATATTAAAAATGAATGCAAACAGAAGCCAGTAATAGCTTATTTCATAAGCAAGATATAGAGAGGAAGAAACAATCACAAGCTCTTGCATATTTTTGCTCGCTATTTACACTTAAACCTGATAAATGTTTCAGGAATATTTAATACACATGGCAAAAATGCCATTGACACAATTCAAACCCTTCCCAGCTGAGCTCCTTAATGCAGCTGCCACCACCAAGAACTTTTGCAGAGCAGAAGGTACAAGCCACAGATAGATGCGAATGGTTCATTTTTATTTTTAATAGTAGGATTAATAGTAAGATTTAATAGTAAGCCACTGCAAATTATGTTTATGGTTCCCATGCAGTAAAAAGCCGTTCACACGAGACCCAAGAACAGTAAGAACAGCTTTGTTTAGAGTCACAGTGTTTCCACCCTCACCCAGTTCGGCAAGAGGGACCTTTTCTCCATCACGCAAACACCTCTTCCCCTCGGTCCTCAATTACCAACATTGGGGAAAAACTCCCAAAACCCAGCACTTTTAATACCCATAATGT
Source organism: Erithacus rubecula (assembly GCF_903797595.1). NCBI lineage: Eukaryota > Metazoa > Chordata > Aves > Passeriformes > Muscicapidae > Erithacus > Erithacus rubecula. Next base: position 107,359,434 of record NC_136685.1, on the reverse strand, counting down.
GAAATTAAACCTCACGATGCATAAGCACACATAGCCCTCAAATTCACAAAACCAGGAATTTCCGCGGTCCGAGCCCCAGCTCCCCTTCCCGCCCAAACCCGGCCCCGCACGGCGCCGCCCCCGCCCTCAGGCGCTCACCCGGCTCGGCCGCACGGAGCTGCTGCTGCTGCTGCTGCCGACCGCAGCCACGGGGGACCGGGGACGGGAACATCCCGCAGCCACGGGGGACCGGGGACGGGAACATCCCGCAGCCACGGGGACCGGGGACGGGAACATCCCGCAGCCACGGGGGACCGGGGACGGGAACATCCCGCAGCCACGGGGGACCGGGGACCGGAGACGGGAACATCCCGCAGCCACGGGGATCGGGAATCGGGGACCGGAGACGGGAACATCCCGCAGCCATAAGGGATCAGGGGCAGGAGTGGGAATGGCCGGGAGCAGCGGCAGCTGCGGGCACTTACCTGACTGCAGGTGCTGCCATCAGCCCCTTGCTTCCCTTCACCTGTTCTCACCTCTCGCGTCTGTCTCATCGTGGTTCTTCAAGTGTTACTTGTCTTCCACATCAGCCCACACAGATGTTCTGAGTTCAGCAAATGCAGGACAAACATTGAGCTGATGGAGGAACCTGTGAAACCAGTGAGCCCTGAAAGAGGAGATGCCCAAAGTCCCTTCTGTGCTCCTGGCCATACAGTCAGGGCTCTTCAGCCATTTAAATACTCCTGCAATCAATAAAAGCACAGGTGCCATGTCTGAGATCTGCCACCATGTAACCTGACAGAAACAATTCAACAGAAATGGGGAAGATCAAAGAAGTGCTGTGATAGTTTATTTTCCTTTGTGCATATGTCCCAGATGGACTGTGGCCACATGAGACAGCTAAGTGTAGGTTTATTAAATTCACAGGTGGCCAATGCCACATGTGCCATGAGTAGCCAGGTGTATGTAGTTGTGAGGAGAGTGTTCACTGCATTTTACATTATTTCTAGTAGAAAGCCACACAAAATAAAGTCTCTAGGCTTTGGTGGTTTCTCCTGTTGTCTGCATGGTTGCTTCCCTTTTATCCTTCAATACAGCAGGCCCTTTCAGGGTACGGATAATATTTCCCATCCTTACTTTGAAAATGCTTCACTGACCATCCTTAGACCTTGATTTACTCTGCTGAAATCAGTGAGAGTATTTTCAGTCCTTCAGTAGGGCTCACAAGAATGAAGCTTCACTTTACAGTCTTCATTGAGCCACCTTGGACTGGTTTTCTCTCCCCTCACTTATGTGGAGTCCTGTGGTTGCAGCGTTCTTAGTGATTTAGGAGAAAACCCACATGAAAAAATTGCTCAGTGAAAGCAAAAATGGTAAGGGTTCTGGAAATGTGATGCCAAGTGTCATTATTGAAGGCTGTATTGAAGCATTTATAATTCAGTCTTGGGGAAAAGTCCACTCAGTGACTTAGCCATAAAGGGGGATGGTACAGGGAACATGAGAAGCTTCTGTACCAAGGTCTGGAAATATGTATTTGCACAGAACAAAAGGAAAATGAAAAATAGGCCTTAAAAGCCAAATGAGTTTAAAAAACCATTTTCCTGGCCCAGAATTTACTATGAATAGATCTTTTCAGAGCTAAGCAGTGCTAAGAAAGTAAATGCTTCTCTGGAGCCAGGTTTCAGCTAAAAAAAGGTGTTCCTGTATTTCTCCTCTCATAAGCTCCAACTCATTTCTGTTGGTTTTGCCCCTTTCTTCCTATACTACTAGGTAAAAATTTTTTAAAAATGAGTGGAGCTGGACAAGTTCAATAGTTGGGTTCAAGTCTTACATTTGTAAAGAGGGTTTTTTAATCAGAATGGCATCTACAAATTGAGAAAACAAACTAGAAATCTAACAACAATAACCACCTTTGTGGTTTTATCTGACAGATTGAAAGAGGCATGAAAATAGCCTGTCTAATATCCCTTTTCCTACGTCAACTCACTTCGGGAAAAAAACCATTATCACACTTAAATAAAGCTCATGAAATGTATTCTGATGTCATCTCCCTATATTTAAAACAGATTTCCTTCTCATGTCATGCTGAAGTGATGTCAAACATGATTTTGACTGGAACCAGATTAGAGAGCTGGCAGCAGTTTCAGTGCCTGCTCTGCCAAACTGGATTTACCTGGAATAGGAAAATCTTAATGGTACCATCTGAGAAAATCACTTTTGCATCCCTGATGGTTATAGGCTACAAAATACACTCAACAGATAATAATAATAGTAATAATAATAGTAACAACAACAATAACAGAATGAAAAGAAGTTATTCCTTACCTAAAAGCCTAGGATCACTTTCTGTGAGGTGATCAAGGCTGAGCTGGAGAATTCTGCTCCAATTTCCATCATTATTGACTGTATGGAATTGTCACTTCTCCAAACATGTCTGCACACTTTGTATAACTTTTGTAACCTATCAATCACTGTATTGTTTCTTGTTAACAGAGACCAATTTTTGTCAATATACTGCTAATCAATGTTACAGGGAGTTGACTCTGCAGCTGCTACAATCCCAAACATTTAGTAATTCCATCAGAAGAAAGGCTGAGTATAAAAGCTGTAAATTCACCCAAAACACCCACAGGCTCTAGATTTCATCCACTTTAATTTTGCATGCACAGGCTTCACCACAGAGCTAAGGATTTATACACTGGCTACTTGCTTTGAATGAATTACCAGCAAAAGTCCAATTCTGCTCAGAAAGTCAATGAAATTCACAGCCACGAAACTGATGCTGTGTTTTTAAACACTCCAAGTATTGCATTTGTTTGTCAGGCTTTATTGACAGGAACTCTGCACTCCAGCCCAGGGCTGAGATAATTGGTAAGGGTCTATGACAGGATGTTAATTCACTCCTGCAGAGGGGAGGGATCTGTGAGGGTCCCCTGTTTTACAAATGCAACTGCACAGTACATTCAGCAGAATTCCTAAGGGCCACAGCTCTGGAGAGCCACAGGACTAGGTAAACTCTCCATGCTGCTCCCTCTTACCTCTTTTTGATCTTCTCTAGAGAGCTACTGAAAGAAAAAATATCATTTCAAACACTTCACTGGACAACCCCAGAAGTCTCAGGCAGATGTCTGTGAGCATGTCTGAGTGAAGGGCCACCTGCAGAGCTGTAAAGAACCACCTTTTAAAATTAAGGTGATTTTTCTCCATCCTTGGGGCTGCTTAGCACAGACACTGTTCCTAAAAACAGAGAATTTTGTCCCTGAAGAGCTGTTCTTGCAGCTACAAGTTGGAAATCCAGCCCTGGAGCAAAACATGAAATCTTAAGTGCCAAGATGCCTGAGTGCCTCCTGTCTTTCAGGGGATTCTCCCAGGCAAAATGTTCATGTGGGATTCAGAGGTTTAAGTGCACAGCTCCTTGAATTTACAAGTACAGCCACAAGCTTTTTGTGTCATTAGGGTGCTACCCACACCAAATCATGGCAATGCTTTTGGCCTCATAAAAACAGAGCATGAACACCACTCATTTCATGGAATCGTTTTGAATAATTTAGCCTGAAAAAGACCCTTTAGGATCATCAAGTCTAACCAGTGCTCCCATCCCATGCTGGAATTCACTGGCAGGATTTCTTCATGTTAGCTGCCAATATTCCATTCTGGAGACTGGAATGCCAGTCTAATGCCAGGCATTCACTGACAGAATGGAAATTATCTGGGCTAGGATTTGGGTTTCATTCAGAATGCTTTGCTGAACTGTCTGATCAACAGCCTTTTACACTGTTAAAATGATGAAATATTAGATGGAAAGCAGTGGACTGGAGTTAGCTGCTTACCATGTTTCTGGTTGAGAAACACAAGGTGGCCTCACAGTTTAAAACCTGACAAAATTTTAAAATTCTAAATACCCAATTGTTATTTAGCTTCCCTTCAATGCTTGCTCTGTGCCCTTCATCTTCCTCATTAGAGGCATGGACTGTGATCAGACTGTCTTTTCCTGGGAATGGAGAGAGCATCTGATACATTCTGGCTCTGAACCCCACTGCATTTCCCTCAAATGCCACTCAGTAGAGACAATTTCCTGGATATCTCTTTTTCATTGCAATGTTTCCAACTGGACCCCCTTATAAAGGCATGAGTTTGTTTTTTCACACAGGAATCTTTGCCAGGCTGCAGTGTCACAATGAGGAAAGGTGACAAACCCCACCAAACCTCTGCAGAAAGGGTCAGTGTCCCTGGGACTCAGAGATTTTGTTGGGAGAAATGGTTTAAAACTGAGTTCAGGTAATTGGGCTGAGCACAGGGAAGGGGTGAAAGGGCTCAACTCCGATTTTAATGCAAACCACCAGAACTGTACCATCACTTAAAAAAAGGTAACCTGTGTTTAGAATGATAAAAAGCCATTTAAAAGAGGCTGGGTAGACTGAAAAGGAAGAAATAGATTAATAGATCTCCACGTGAGCATAATTGATTTTGGGCATGTACTCCACAAACCCTTCACCAATGATTTATCTTCATTTGGGGGGTATAACACTGAGTTCAATCAGGTCCTCAGAGAGACATCCATCAAATGCATCATCAGCAAAAAGAAGTACTGCCTTCTCTTTCTATTTTATCTTTCCTTTTGCTTTCATATGACTTAAACAAAACAGGGGATCATTTTTCTTCTGAAAAATAAATAAATCACTGCTAGTTATTGAAGTAATTCTGGGACAACTAACCCAGCAGTATATATAACAATTGAATTTTGCCTTTCTCTGGGTGGCAACACAGCAGCCAAGAAAGTTTGGAAAGACATGAGGCAAAGGCTGCAGTAAGAGGCTTTGGAAAAGGTGGGGATAAAAAAGAACTAGAGGGGAATCATCAGGAAGCTGCAGCCAGGATTAAAATTAAAATTACCTTAAACATTCAAAAATGACAAAAGAGGATGAAATAAAAACATAACAGTCAGGCATGAAATGTAAAAAGTAAATGTTATGCTATATCCCTATCACTGTCTTTTTTATTTATCTACTTTTTCTGCACTTACTTAATAGTTCTGAGGAAGAGCAATCCACTTCTTTGAAATCACGTTGAAGAAATGCATGGACAGCATCTGTTTCTGGGTGTGTAAGCTCATTGAAATAGGCACCTCATTTATCATATTCCACCCATTATGTTTTGTAACAGTAAAACAACACTGAACTCCATCAGGGCAGAAAGCAAATGGCAATTTTGGGAACATTTCCCTCACAACTTCCCTTGCTTTTCAGAATTTTTGGCTAATCAGGTGGGTGCAGGGGTACCTGTGATAAACACTGAGCTCAGACATGTGCAGTTCTGTACCTTCTTCCTGATGATGACTCACACACATGGAAAAGCTGAGGAAGGAAGAATCTTTGGTGATCCTGCAGTCCAAGCACTTCTCAGAGCACAGTCAGAACAGGTTACCCAGGACTGTGTCCAGTTGGACAAAAAAAAAAAAAAAAAAAAAAAAAACCCAACAAAACAAAAACCCAACAACCAAAAAATCCCCAGCAGTCAACAACTGAAATTCCCTGAAAATCAATTTATATCCACTGCCTCTTCCCCTGATAAGATTTTGCATTCAAAGCAACACAGGGCAGCAAATAAAAAAATAATTTCCCTTTTTCTCTGAAGTTCAGAAACCCAGAGCTACAGGTAGAACTGTCAGTGAGCTCTGAAGCCACACTCCCAGTCCCTATGCTTAATCTATGAAAAAAATAAAATGTGATTAGTTACAATGAAATACAATCCCCAAGTAATTGAGACAGATTCAGATTTAATTCATCTTTGCAAAGGAGTTGGAAAATTTGATGGTGAAAAACAGCTCCCAGCATGAGAAATATTTTTTTTTTCCCTGTAAAAAATGACCTAAGCTGAAAAGAAATCTCTCTCAACAATGGGAAACCTGATCCTGCATGAAAATGTAAGCAGTGTAGGAATTAAATCAGTAAAATATCTTCAGCTTCTGGAAGACTGAAAATTGGGAATCATTCTCTGATATTCTCCTGGAAATCTTAACAGCACTAGTGAAGGGCAAGGTTTTCCTGAAGTTCTGTTAAAGCATCCTAGGGAAAATAACAGGGTTTAGACAACTATTCCTGTGTTATCTCTTAGATGTGGGAGGGGAAAGTGCTTATTGCTTCTGGCTCAAATGTGTGTGGAATAACAAAATAAAGTGTCTGTGGGTGGTACAGAGCACAGGGAAACAGCTGGGGATGGGAATTCCTCCTCCAGCCACTGGCTGTGTGTCTGGTTCTGGGGCAGATCTGGCAGCTGGTTTCAATATTCCACTTCCCTGGATGTCACCTACACAGGGTGTGGGTTTTGGTGCAGCTGGGGCACTGCTCCCCTATATGTTTGGGGGACCTAAAAGCAAAGGTCTGTTTAATGACTAAAATGAATTATTTTGCAAAAAAAAGCAGAAATCAGTCTGATTTTTAAACCAGAAATAATCCCATTTGTGATCATCCAAGGAGTTTGTAGCAGAAATCATGTTCTGTGGAATCCATGGCCAAATGTTTTGCTGTGAGAATATCCATGAACAATAATTGCATTCAACCTTTAGTCTGCAATTTTTTTTGGGCCAATACATTTCAAATTGAGAAATTCAAAAGGCCAAACACCCCTGTCAAAACCTGCAAATAATTCAACTTAAAAACAATACAGGTCAACTATTTCTCCAAGGCAGTTGCCATGAACTGAACTGTCTTCTGTGTGTGCAGGGACCTCAGCTACACCATGCCCTGTTAGTACTCTACAAAGAAGTAGGAAAATGTAATTTTATTCAGTATACAAAATCTTCTATTAAAAATTATGGTCCTTGCTTTCTATTTTATGAATATTTAAAATCTCTAAATGCATTTTTATATTCTCCATCACTGAATACCACAATTCCCTTTGTGTTCAATGTGCTGATTTATTCCCACTGACACCAATAATAGGTAATAGAAAAGACACCACAGCACAATTAATTACCACGGGTGTTAATTAGATGTTACACCTGGGAACAAGACAGATGGCAAGACAAACAGGAGTCAGACAGACAGGTATGGCTGAGTACCTCACAGTGTCCTGGAAAGATGGATGATGCCTCTCTAGGTGTGTGAGCTGAGAGGGAATGACCTTCGCTGATGGAGAAGACACACTGTGGTAAGAAATATTAATGATGAGACAAGTACCAGAAACTTCAGGTACAGGAGAGATGGAAAACCAAAGGAACAAGCAAACATTTCCTCAGCTTCAGTAATTGAAATAAATGGAGATCCCAGCTGAGGAAGGGGATGGCATCTGAGTGAGTGGCAATGATCCCATGCTGAAGGATGGCTGGTGGCTCCCCACAGCTGCTGCTCGCTTTGCTGAATCCTCTCCTGGCAGGAAGAGTGATAACATGCCAAAGGCTCCTCATCCTTCTTTTTTCTCCCCTCTAATTGCTATTTTACTTTTCAAATAATTGACAGAGCTTAGTTATGCATATTGTATTAGCCCAGAAGAGCTGTGGAATGGGGAACACAACCCAAGCCCTTCCATCCCAGCTGCAGTAGGATCAAAAGATGGACTCTGTGCTCCATCCCATTACCATGACCCCAGTGAAAAGAGAGAGACAAGAAAGAGCAAAGGAAATATTTCCTTTGAACCCCCTGCAGGAAAACACATCTCCTAACCCCAGAGTTTTTAAATGTCATATTCACACAATCTGGCAGATGAAATTCCCTTTCTAACAGGAAGGGATGTGCAGTAATGATATCCAGGTGCTGTCTGAGAGATCAGAACAAACTGATCTCCAGTTTGTTTCCACAGGTGCCCTGTCCCCTGGCCATGCTCTTTCCCACCCCAAATGAGCAGCATCAGTCCCCAAACTGGGTTTGGTAATGGTGTTTACAAGGAATGAGAGTCCTTGGCTTTCTGAGCCTGCCCCCACCCATTGCCTGAACTGCCACGTGCAATCCTGCATTTAAAATGGATACGAACAGGTTGTAACAGGCAGCAGAGGGCTCTGACAGCTTGTGATTTATTGATTTTGTCTGGTGATGCACTGGGTGGGGAAAGCCCAGGGAAAGCCCCAGCCTCAGCTCCCACTGCAGCTCTGCACCCACCAAGGGGCTGGGACAGGCTTTGGTGTGACAGCAGTTTTTGGCTTCCTGTCCTGGGACAAAAAAAAATCTTGTGGGTGACTCTGTTACCTCCCAGCTGAGGCTGATGAGAGCCTGTCCTTGTCTGTCTGTCCCTCTGTGCTATGTGACAGCTGATGGAACTCAGAGTAAATGCCCAATTCCTGCCCAGCTGGAGATGACAATCAGCAGATCCTAGCCCCAGGGGCTTCTCTTATCCCTCTTTAGCATTTACAGATAGATAAAAGTGATCACAGCTTTTCCTTCTCCCCAGGGGGATTTCACCAAGCACATCTTTATGGCAAGCCTGGCATGTTGCTTCTGTGATTGTTTGGATGAGGCAGCATCTGTTTGATAGGAACCCAAAGCAGAGCCAGGCTCCCACTTAGAGCACAGTTCACCCACATCTTTATCCTTACACACATTGAGGCTTGGCAGGGCCAACACCTAATTAAACAGCCAGCCTTGGCAGTTATCAGTAAATAAATGCTTTTGTTCTACAGAAACTTTCTCCATATCCTAAAAAAGATCAGGTTTTCCATGATACATCCAATGATTTGCTCTCAAGGTTTTCTGTGCAATTGATTTCCACTGGGCCAGAAAGCAGCTAATCAGCTGAAGACTCTGTGGTGGGCAACTTGACAGACAGTTAATAGTTTAAAAATATTTTTTCTATGACTTGTCAAAGTCATTTAGGTTTTCTTCAAGGTTTGTAATTCAGCTTTATGCGCTGATTTATTTAAATTATTTTCCAGTATACCTTGAAAATCATGGAAAATAGAAATAAATGGATAAAGCACTGAGTGCAAGGATTTGTCAGCTTCATCTTCGTGTAAGCACAAACAATATGAGTCAAATGTAAAGAAATTGGAACACCCTCAGCTTAAGCATAATAAATTACTATATTACTGAATAACATGAAGAAAAAAGCCACATGTGCAGTTCGGAGAGAAATCTGGATTTTTCATGGATCTTATAGAAAGATGCGATCATTATCAACCCCACAGTGTTTTAGATGACTGTTAACATGTAAGGTCTTACAAAAATCTCACATTCATCTCTCTGATTTCATTCTTTGAGTTTTGAGGGAAACCCCACCTCCCACCCAGCAAGAAAAGCTGAGGAAACTTCAGATGGGAATCTCCAGCTGATATATTACAGCTATAAAACTCAGCACATAAGTTGTTGCAGGGACTCTCACATATTTAGTGCAGCAATCCTGGGATCTCTATGACAACAATCCCAACAGATGCTCTCTGAATCCTGCTGCTGCACAAGGCACTCACTGTGCTTCTAATGGGAAAACCATTATGCTGATTCCCAGAAATTATTTTTGGAGTGAGAAATCACTTGTTATGATACTTTACTAAGAATATGGAGAGGGGGTTGCACTGAAACACATAAAATGAACTAAAATTGGAGATATCTGAGCACAGAAACAAATGCAGGAGCTCATGGTGATGCCAGTGCTCTCCTGCCCCTTCCCTGTCTCCTGTGTAAGATCATTAGGAACTGGCTGGTTTGGGCCCAGATTAGCTCCAGGAGGCCCAACCTGCAGCTCAAGCTGCATCATGGTCCAAATCAGAATTAGAAAAGAAATCCCCTCCCCTTCCACTCTGGCTGGGCTGCTCACCAGCCATGCTCCTGTTTGCCCATTTCTTTATGGTGAGAGGTCAGTGGAGAGCTGCTCCAGTTGTGCTCCATGGGATTGGAAACAGTCAGAGGTGTCTGTCAGTCCCTTGGTCCCTCTGCCCATGTGCATTGCTAAAGACAGGCAGAGTCCTTTAAATGGCTCAGCCCACAAAACCCCATTTTCTTTCTTTTATTTTTTCTCAAATAGGAATGGATTGAAAGCAGCCTCCCCTGTTTGCAGCAATGCCTGTTTCCATGGCACCCAGAGCAGCAGCTGATGGCCTTGTTATAACAAAAAACTCTAATAAATTTCAACAGATTGCTGGGAATTGCTTCTTTTTTTTAAACTCCTAAACCCAGACAACTCTCCATTCCTGGAACCACCTCCTATATTGTCCAAAACTCTATGGTGAAGTCAAACTTTTCACAGTGATGAGAGTTTTTAACCAAGAAATAAATAGAACATGCATTCCTCAGAGAGGAAGAGAGAGAAGGAAAAAACTCAAACCTTATCAATTTTTCTTAGTTACCACGGACTTGCCAGAGCTCTAAATATGTTTGTCTGATGAGTCCTACCTGTGCAGCATCTGTTCACAGCCACTGAGAAGCAACCATGGACAGCTCAGAGACAGAGCATCTCTTCCCCTGAACTGTGCTCCCAAAAAGATGATAAGCTGCTGTGCTGCCCTGTGAATTTTTGAAGGAGATTAATGAACATGGGCATTTTAAACTCTGATACACTTTTCATCACTCTGATATTAATTTCTGTAAAACCTCATGAATATGTAGCACTGTTTTTTACGTCTTTTTAGGGTCTTCCATCCCAGGTGGAGTGATTTTTAGATTTCTTTGGTTTCTAAGGTGTTGATCCTGAGGATCCTTTGATTTTATGTACAATTATAACTGATTGAACATTGAGGAGCATTTATGATACTGGGAAAAGCAGTGGAAGAGAATTGGCTTTTCACAGTTGCAAAGGTAACTGAAAAAAATCTGTACATTTTCCCTCATGCTTTGTTAATTATCCTGGTGACAGCCTGTATTACACTGGCCTGGAAAGAAAATCAGATTTCAAAACTGAGGAGAAAACCAAGAGCAGTGTTCAAATGACTGTAAGGAAAGAAAAGCAGAGGAAGCAGTACTAGCACTGCATTTGAGAATTCAGTATCATGGAAGATTCTGTGCTAAATTCAGAGTAGCTGTTTGCCAGAGACATCCTCAATGTTGGACATTACCAACTTCTTATGTAAAAGGGCATCAATAAATGTTTGACCTGAGCATTTCTCCATGTCCTGTTCTCAGTTCACTGCCTGTTTCTGCATCTTCTCTACTCTCTGTACCCCAGCACCTCCCAGATGGTGACCCAAGACTCACAACATGGCTTTTCCCAAAGAACCTGCAATTCAGTTAATGAATTACACAAACAATAGATCCTGCAGAACCACAGAACTGCATATTCCTAAACGTGTCCTCTTGGCACACTGTGAAAAATACAACTGGAAAGCCTCAACTGAATTCTGAAGAGAAACCACATTTAGGTGTTTTAACATTTCTTTATCTACAAATCTTGTCAAAAGTAACTGTCCTACAGGTAATTACAGAGAAAATATCCAGAAATAAAATTACATGAGCTTAACCAAATATCACCTCAAAGGAAATGATTTTTGGGAGCCCAGGAAGGAAAATATGGATAGGGAATAAAGTGAGACTGCTGTTCTTTAGGAAAAGTAACTTAATTACTACAGTTACTGACAGATCATTTCACTAATCTGATTTAGGAGAAATAACATACATTAAAACCACAGAAGAGTTTCTCAGTGTTTTGGGAGACACTGCTGTAACACATCTAAATTATCACTAAGAGGTTAGAACTGCACTTTGGCACCCCAGGCTCGACCATATGGTTTGCATCCTCACTTCCTGAGGAGCTGCACACGTGCTCTGCACAGGCACAGGGAGTGTGTTCAAAGAAAACACAGCCCCAGCAAGACTCCATTTCATCCACAAAGGGCTTAATAAAGTGACTGAAATTACTCCAGTTTAGCACATCATTATAAATCATTTTGCAGCCCTAATAGTCTCAGGTTCAGACATTTAAAGGACAATAAAACTGCTCAGGAAGTGTTCTCTCCACTTAAGAAGCATGATGGAATTCACCAAACTTACTTCAGCTTTTGCAAAAATGCCAGGAATGTTAATAAACTGAAGTGGTTGAGGAGTCTATTAATTTTGGACAGTGTGATTTATATCCTGATACTCTTTAGAAAGTTGCCCAGACAAAACTTCTCACTGGTAGATTTTGTGCCCTGTTCCCAGCAGTCCAGCAGTTTTCCTTCCACTCCCTGGAATGGATTTTTCCTCTGGAGATGAGAAGTCCTCTGCAAACCCTCACTCAGGTCTGTCCTGCCTGCTGGAGGGGTCCAAGCAAACGTGCCAGTGATGGAGCATTTTCCTCCAAATGTATGGAAAACAGGACCAAGCAGCTTCCTCCAAAGCCTTTTTGTTGGATAATCCTAGACAGAGTTCTCCCAGGTGTGGGCATCCCAAAAATCCCAAAACACCCCACATTCAAGCCATGTAAAAACTGCCACCCTGCTGACTGAGCTCCATTTTATAGATTTCTGGTTTTCATCTTTTCTGTTTGTTTAACTAACTGAAGGATTGAAACAAGCAAGGGATTAGTGTTTGCTTTGTTTTAAAATGCTCCAGGGAGGCACACTGTGCTGCTGTCACCATTTTTGTCATGACACCTTTCTTCCTCACCTCACTGGAAGTATCCCAGCCATCCTGTTGGTCTGTGCTGGCTAAATGGCAAAAGCTGCACTGTCTGTCCCCTCCATCAGGTTCCTCTGGTGCCCTGGGGGCTTTAGATCAAACCAAAGCTATATAGTTTGTCCTGAAATTATATACATTGAATTTTCAAAATGCATCCCTGCAGCAAAGTGTATTAAACACCACTGAGGGAACATTAAACAACTCCAGAAAGAACTGGCATTCTACCTAATTTCTTTCTCAGGCAGGTAAATTATTAGGAATTTGCTATCAGAGAGTAAAACATTTCAATCTTCCACAACATAATAGCAGTAAGAGGTGACAACAGCCATAATTTGTGCATTAGGATAGATCAAAGGAGCTGTTTAAGGGTGTGACAGTGGCTCATTTGCCATGGCAGAGTGTGACATTTTGTAAACCTGTGACATGGCTCAGGCTGTGCTGTGCTGTGATTCCTACACGTGCTCCAGTTCTCCTTTTTCCTGTCTTGCTGGGGAAAGTAATTCCTACACCTTCAACTATAAACCACAATAAACCAGAGGGAGAGATTATTTGTGTTTGATGTGTTCTGCTTCTCCCCACTCTGTAATTTAATCCAATGGTGCTGCTCCACACAGCTGATGTGATTTACTGGACTCTCTAGCAGCTAATGTTTTTATTTTGAAATTGTTATCTTATTGATTAGATTTTTCATATACTTCACATTTATTTGCTTCTATCTCCTCCAAAACACTTTCCACACTTCATTTTGTCCACGGTGAAGTTCTACCTACCTAAATATTGTAACACATAATTTTATACAACATAGAATGAATGCAAGCTTCATGGTCAATTTGAAAGATTAAAAGTAAGATTTAAATTCTCCTGGCTGAAAGTGACTTCTGAAAAAGTTAATTGTTCCTCTTTATCTCAGATTTACCCCTTAAAGCTGTCTGCTAAATCACAAGAGATCTGAAAGGATTTCACTCTTCACTCCCGGCCACAGAATGGCACAGCAGAATTTTAAAAGCTCAAATAGTGTGTGAAACGTGAAGAGTTATTGCTACTATTTACAAAGTACCAGCAACAAGTCCTGCTTTCAATTATTCCTGAACATACTCCACTGAGTCTGGTCTCCTATTGCCCTGCATAATATATACATTTAAATCTACACAAAGTGGGTTAGAAAGCACTCCTGGTCTGCTCTGCAAACATTTCAGTTTGAAGTGACACCGATAAAGAGCCACAAGAGAGACACTTGTTTCTAGAAAAAGATGCTTTAGGCTAACAGAAAATATTATCAATAAACCTTCTGTGCATTTGAGGAGCAGAAAAATAAGCTGTATTTCTAACGTGCCCTGTCAAGGCAGCTGGCTACAGTTCTCACTGGGTGTAATGGGATGCATTTGGTTTCTGCTGAAAACAGAGTGGAAATGGAACATCAGTTTCACAGAATATGTTATTAACATCTCTTATCTCAGAGATTATTATCTCATAAAATATGGTTTCTGGAGTGGCATTAGCCCTGGAAAATCCCAGACTCATGCAGCCTGTGGCTGGGAGAGGTTAAACACAATACTCACAGAGAGAGAGAGCAGAGGAGCAGGAAAAAACACCTGCTCAGGTCCTCAGGGAAATGCTGCCTTTGGGCTCCCTGCAGAACAGCTTCAGGGCTCAGGTGGCCATGAGGAGAAGGATTGACCCTGAGAGCTCCTCCTGGATGGACAGGCTGGAGCAGGGTGACCATCACCTGCTGGATGGACAGGCTGGAGCAGGGTGACCATCACCTGCTGGATGGACAGGCTGGGGCAGGGTGACCATCACCTCATAAAGAGCGTCAACTCTAACACATGAGGAAGACCCCAAATTCTGTATAGGAGTGAGAGGAAAGTTCTGTGAGAATTATCTGCTGCTCAGACACGTGATAAAACATGCAGCTTGACCTGGGGTTTGACAGCACTCTCCCAAGAGAACATTGCAGGAGGAGGTTTGTGTCAGCTCTGTGACATGGCCCTGGCAGCAGCCAGCACTGATTAGCTCAGCAGCCCATCAAAGCCTCCCCAGCACCACTGCCTCCCCCACATCCTTCCCCTGGCTTTGCTGCCAGGCAGTTCTGCAGTAACTCTGACTTTCCACAAGCCACTTGGGGTGACAATCCAGAATCCCTTCTCGTGTCTCTGCTTGTGCCCAGCAGAGCTGGCAGAGGCTGGCACCCCTTCCCCAGGCACCTCCCTGCTCCCACGGGGCTGCAGGTGAGGTCACCTGGCACTGCCTGGGCACTGGGAGGGACACCCAGGCACCTCCTGGACCACAGAGGCACCTGGCAGGAGGAAAGGGGCAGCAGAGAGCTCACATCAGTCATCTCCATCCCTTAACACCCATGTCTGTGGCACAACAAGGGTTCTGGAACCTTGCACAGTGTGAGGCAACACAGGAACATCTCCAAGATGGTTCAGGATGATGATAACAGAATGAAATGTTTCCATGTTACCTAATTAGGTATGACTTCAAAAATAAGTTAGAGTAGTAGAGGCAGTCATGCTGCAACTAACAATTTCTGTCAATCCTACAGGAGAAGAGGCAGGGTTGAAAGAAAGTTGCATTCCCAGCACTGCCTGTTCCTCCCTCCTCCTGCACAGAAAGCCAGGGACACTTCTGCCAAGAGAAGTGGAATCAAATAGCTCCAGCTCTGTGAGCCTTGTAGTGGAGATTATTTTCCTAGAAATAAGACCATGGATTCCACAAAAAAAGTACTATGGCTTTTCATGCAGTAGGATACCCACAACACAGCAATGAAATTATAAATACAGAGATGGGGGAGTTACTTGCAGCAGGGTGTTAAATGGATTCATTTGGCCTCTTGGTTTTCTTTGTTAATTATTCCTGAGCTGATTTGAACAAATACTACTTATTTGACTACTAATTCATGCAAAGATGTTTCTATCTATAGACCACTTGCAAATGATGCACTGCTACTGCTGCCTCACAGTGGAAACAATCACATCAATGACATATTATGAACTCTATCTCCTGATCAGAGACTTGCTGAAAACCAAGATGAAGCACACAGGAAGTGTCACATCTCTTGTGACCAAACTCCTGACCATGGGGCTCAGGGAGAATCCTCATCTCAGTGCAGTTGTGCTCATGGATTCCCAGATTCTTGGTGCAGACACACCTTTGTATCATTACAACTGGCTGGAACAATTCCCAACAAATTCCCAAATGATGAGTTTTTGGAGCACCACTTTCAAATAATATTACAATTGCAAATGTAATGTGAAGTTTGTGACTACAGAATAAATCCTGCTCTATTAAAATAATAAACAAAACTGACAGGATATTAAACTGAGTTTCCATGATACAATTCCCTGTGGTCTCCTGTGCAGGTTCCTCAGCTCAGAGCTTGATTAGACAATGCCATGGAGAGCAACCAAGAGCTAAGAGCTCACCCAGGGAGGAGAGCAAGGAGTCCAACCCAGCTTCACCCCAAATGATTTTTGTCTGCTCTTTGTTTATTTGTGCTGTTTTTTCCAACACTGCCAAACTCACATGACTGCCAGAAGGTTTTGAATCTATGAGACAGAAGCAGGAAAAATTCAACCAGTAAAAAGCCACAAAAACAAACACCAAAGGTTAAGTACAACCTAAAAAGGACTGGAACAGTCAACAAGCTGATGCTCTGCAGGTGATAAATTATTAGTAGATACAATAATTTAGAAGCTGGTCTTTATAAATCTTCATGTTTTATCCCACAGAGCTTTTGCAATTGCAAGGAATACTTGTGAAATACATTATCCATGGGAATATTCCATGTCTGTCTCTGAGTGGGGCTGTAATGCTTTTGTCTCCTGCTGTTTACAAATAAACACTTATGTACAAAAGAGATGAGGGCAGCTTGTGAAAGAACAAGGAACAATCTCAGGCTTTACACTGACACATTGTTCAGACCTGTTATAAACCAGACTTCAGGAATGAGGGGGGACTTTGTAACTAAATTCAGCCTCCCTGAGCCTGGACCCAGCTTTTGGAGATAAGGCAGAACCTGGCAAACTGGGATGCCATAATTGCACTGCTGGGTGGAATTTATCCATCCTAATAACACACTTACACTGATGCCAGTCCCTGAGCAACAATCCCCAGACTCCAGAGTCTCATCTGCATAATTCAAGCACATGATTAAGATGACTGGGTATTTCCTGGGAGGAATACTTAGATTTAGGTTCAGTACTGCTCAAACTTGCAACAGACAGAACTGGTTTCTACACGTGTCAAAACACATAGTAAATACCAAATATCAGATTTTAGAGGATGGGACATATTCATATCAGCATGACAGTAAAGCATTTATACTGCAGCTGATTAGGTTCTTCACCCACCAGTGAATGAATCTAATTTCAAATCTGATATAAAGCATTTTTACTCTTCCTTATCCCTTTCTATCTTTTAATAAGCGTAGAAGCTTTCCACCCCTGGTAGAGTTTTGATCATCTATCCCTGTATTGCAAGGATAATCTGTAACTTTTGCATTTTAATATGTTTTTCATCTTTTGAGTAAAGTTATTACCTACTTTCAACCTTATTTATTCTTCATGCAAGTGCAGCCAGAATTTCTTTTAAAATGTCCAAGAATTAAATCAATTACGTTTTAATCAATCAATTAAAATGGCCTGATAGGAAATTCTTTCAGGATCTGGTACAGAGAACATAGCAAACACTCCAACAAACTTGAAAATCCTTTAAGGGGATATAAAAAACAAGCTAAAAAGCCATGCTTCACAACTCTGCCTCATTTTGAGTCAGTAAAAGCAGCAATGCACTCGAGACTTTCACAGGCATCACATTGACCCAAAGCAATCCCTTCAAAATTCTGGGAGCATTTGCAGCATCCTTATTATTCAGCATTTTTGAGCTGCTAAATCTGGGAACAGCTGTGGATAGATGCTCAGAGGATTAGGCTGTACTTTGCTAATAAGACCTGACTGCAGCATCTGAGGAAACAGTGAAAGTCATTCTATAAATAGTGAAGGTTTCTGTTACAAAATGCTTTTACATATATTAAATCAAGAAGCCATAATTAAAGTAACCATTTCAGAGTACTGGGTAATAAGGAAAAAGTCATTAATAATCTCTTACCTCGTGTGGCTCTGGGAAAAGAATCTCACTGAGTCAAGCTAAAAACACTCTGCAATTGAAACAAAATAGTTATATTTTCATTGGTTTAAAATAAATTACTGGTAGAGAAAATGATAAGGAAAACATACAAGTCTATTAGTAATAAACACTGCTATAGGTCTTCTAAGGTTTTTCTAAGCATATCACAGTGTTTTCATAATCACAATCAAAATAGCTGGTTAAGTGTGAGATGCAATTTTAAATTACAGAATTAAAATGTTTTAACCATTTTCCTGCAGATTTGGAACGGCTCCTTAAAGCATCTGAAGTGCCAGTGGAGTGCCAGGATTCTCTCCAGCCAGTGATTGTCTGCTGTTTGCAATCAGTCTCCACTTTGTCACTCTGCTTCCAATAAAATATTAATGCAATCAGATGAAATTATCCTCCTTCCAGCCCCACGTGTGCTTTGGAGTCAGTCTTGTGTTTGCTACTGCTCAAAGTGGGTTCAAGGGGCTAAAGGGAAGCAAAAGATGCTGAGAGATCAAAAGGTGACCATTTAAAAATGATACTTGAAGCAGCATTTTTAAATACACTGTGGCATTATAAAGTACAGAGTCACTCTGTCCTATTCCTGAGATCCCAGAGGCTTCCTGGTGATGAGGAATATTTGAGATCTCCACCACACTGTTGCTTTTGTCCAAGCAAAAGGGCTTCAACTGACAGCAATAAAGCTGGAAACCATGAACATCAAGAATCTGTACAGAAATTAAGTTACCTTAACAGCACAGTGGTGTAATTAGTCACAATTAGTCGAGCTATAAATTGTAAGTGATTAAAAATGAGGCTTAGATAAAGATGGTGAATTTGACTAAAAATGCTTCTGTTAGGAAGATTTGACCTTCTTACCCATTAAATCTGAACATTAATCTACAGATGAAAATCAGGTTACAATTGAACAGAGACAATTACATTTCAATTCTGGTTGACAGTAAGCTCAAGTTTCAAATCTAATACAGTTATTTTGTGACCTCGGGCACCTCATCTAAAGTCCTTTCCATTTCTAAATGAAGATAATACTTCCCTGCCTTTGTGAAGAGCTTTGAAACCTTGGCTGAATTGTTATTATTTATGTGTACAGCCCTGAAAGCATAACTCAACAGGATGGCTGTATTTGCACATCTGAGCCTGGATGCTATTGTGAGCAAAATATTTACTCTCTCTGCACCCAAATAAATTTTGCTGGAAATATTGCAGCAGATGACTACTAACACTTTGCTTGCCTGCTAGTTTTTCCAAGAGAATCTTAAATAAAGCTCTGGATCCTTCCAAAATGTGTGTGCTTGACTTCTGTCACAGAAATCAATCCACTGAAATCCATGAGACCAGTCACATGCCTCTGTTTAGGTTTAAGTGCACAGCAGCAGCACAATCACAGCTTAAGGGAGCAGCAAATATCAAATCCACTTTTAATCCATGTCAAGTTATCCTACACCAGCCCCACCCCAATGCCTTTGTCCCCACAGAGTTTGTCACATTCCCACTGAGGTCTTTGGAGCAATGTCTGATTAACTTCATTGATATATGAAATACATGAGTTTTGCATTCATTACAGATTCTGGCTGTCCCCTAAAGAATTGCTTGATCTCATCCTCTGGGGTTTTAAACAGTTCAATGAGAAGAAAAGGAATTGAGTGTTGAGTATTGGCACAAATTAATAGTGATGACACCAGTGAATATGTTGTCACCTTTAGGAAAGATTTTCCTGCCTAAACTGCCTGTGCCATTCTGAAAACAAGGATGAGAAGGTGTGCCTGTAATACATCCTGCATCCTGTGACAATAAGGGCTGGCACGCAAATATCAGCCATCTCTGGGAGTAAGGCATTTTTCTCACCTGAGAAAGGGATGGAATATCCCCTCCCCTAATGAAAATGATGGTTCTCTCACATTCTTAAGCCTTCTGGGTTGTGTTTTGTAGCCAGCAGCCAAAAAAAGCTCCAAAAGGAGTCTTCAGAAGTCAAATGAAAGCCAATGTGTACGTGAAGGTCGCGTGCACGCTCACCAGGAGCAGCTGGATTTCTGCATTGCAGCTGAAATCAAGATGATGCTTCAGGTTTCCTCTGCAGGCCCCCAGGGAGAACATTGCTCACAGAGATGCAAAATTAAAAGTACAAGTACAATGGATTTCTTGCTCATTGGGTACGAAGGCCACGAACAACATGATGCACTTGCATACAATAAATAGAAATGTTTTCATTTAACAATGACTCTGCTGTTACCAAGAACACCTTTAAAGCTTTCAAAATATATTTGCAAGATTTCCTCTTCTGCACTGCTAGAAGCAAAAAGCAATGCAGAGCAAGTCAGTAACTGGCTGGAGCTCAGAATGGAGCCAACACCATCTCTGGCAGAACCTTCTACCACTTACAAGGAGGGAATGACACACAGGCAAAATGAAAAGTATTACCTAGGAGGAAAAGACCTAAAAAGTAGCCCAGGGCTACAAAAAAAGCCATAACTCTGTCAAAACAACAAGTCTGAAGGGAAATAAAAACCTGCAGTAGAAGCCCAACTCTAAAAATGGATTTTTTCAGTTTTTTCAGTTTCTTAAACTTCTCTAAAAGCTGAGAGTGAAAGAGAGATGTGACACACCTCCAGCTTTCAGTCTGAACTGCCTGCAATGCTTCTCCTGCTGAATTGGCCACATTTATCTAAATCTGGGGCTCTAAGCTCATGACAAAGACCATTTGCATCATTATGAGTCACATGGAAAATCATCAGTCACGTTCCAGAGGGCTATATTAAAGTATAAATATGCTTAAAAATGTATATAGGTCAATATTGGGTTTTTTTGGTGGTGATTTTTCCATGTATGTGTGTGTCAGTGTGTGAGGAAATACATGGTCTTACTTCAGAAGAATTAATTATTTTTTTCAGAGCCACAACAGAATGTCCTATTGGGCTTCCAACTTTGTTTAGCTGGAATTTATAGCAACATATATAACACAACATTCAAAGCTTGGTGTCTGTTACTAGATTCCAGTTTTCCATCAGTAAAATGAAGAAATGCAAACTTTGTTTGATTGATTATTTGTTTGTTTGTTTGTTTTCTGGTGTTGTTTGTTCAACAGGAAATAAGATGAGAAGAGGTAGGGGAAATGGGTACAGTACTCTTTTCTTTTTCACACATGCAAGTTGAACTGCATGACTCCAATTATTTGCTACCTAGATCTTATCAATTTTCTTCTGTAGAGTGATTTAATTGAAGAACAGCTCCCCTGAGACCATTCCCAGCCTGTCCCAATGTGTCTCTGGGTCACACCAAAGAGCACTTCAGCAGTAAAATGACAATTCCAGGGGCTGTCACCAGGCAGAGCATTGAGAGCAATGTTAAAGTTAAACCTGTGGCATTAAGCACATTCCAGTCCAGGACAAGTGATGCTGTGGAGCCTGAAGGAACTTTAGGGAAACAACCTGATACTTCTCTATGAATTTAGGCACTGGTACCTCCCTGCTAGGTCTGTGCACTGTGGACCATGAGAAGCAGAAATATTTGACTTTTGGGCATTTAGCAGTGAGCTAGAAGGGATACTCCTGCTCTGGGTAAGGCAGCCATTTGCTCATTACTGTACTCTCCACAGGTGAATTACCTGTGAAACCAGCTCAGAGCAGCTCCCTGCAGCCAAGCAAGAAAGTCAAAGTGATGTGCAGATGTTTTCTCACCCAAACACCCACTGCCCCTCATAGTCTGAGTCCCTTCTCACACACGGCTTTTATACTGCATTTCCCTCAAAATCTTTCTCTCTCCCAATTATCCCTGCCTCTATCTTTTACTCTTCTATTTTTATTTCAAACAGGATAAATTACCTAGGGTGCATCTTACCTGAGTATAATCCATGTGCTCCCATGTACTAATAGATTGCAGCTCCTCTCCTGCAGAAAATAAAGAAAATACCCCACACATCTAGCAATGAGGAGCTCATTTGACTGTTCCAGCCTATTGACTGCTGTCAATAACATTACTGCTAGTCTTTATTTATAACTAATCTCAAATAATATTAAATTACACCACTAGAGAGACTTCTTAAATAATAGGATTCCCAGGGGATGGCACAGTGGGGCCATATGTTCAGCTATAGAGGCACATGTTGGATACCTGGTGGACATAAAGTCAGAATCCCTCAGCTGTGCCTCAAGAGAAGGGTGTCAATGCCCCAAGTTACTCATTTATCACATCTCTCTCCTGCCCCAAAATCACTCAGAAAGAAGCAGCAAACAGCAGTGAATGAAAAGAAACCCTGTTTCTAGAAACTTGAAGTCAGTCATGGGTTCATCACCTCTGCAGGTAAGGAGATGCTGTGCTCAGGCTGTGGATGGAGTCTCCAGGGGGATTTCACAAATTATTATTGGGGGAAGGAAAACAGGGAGCTCAGACTAAGAAATGCTCAGACTGCAACAGGTGTTTGGCCAAAAATAAAACAAAATGAAGCAAAACAAAGCACTAAAATAACCAAGAAGGCAGCTCTCCCTCTTCAATACAATTTCAGTGTTTTACCACCACAGTGAACCTGACCCTGTTTTCCCAGCCCTGCTATCCCCAGCTATTCCATTACACACAAATAACAACCCTCCCAGGGTGCTGAAAATGGCTGCACACAGCTGGAAAATCACTTTTTCTAGCATATTCTTTGTCAATTTTTGCCCCTAATACATATTTGACCTGCTGGTCAGACTCCCCACTGGCCTGGCCTCATCAGGATGAGAGAAAGGAGAGCACTGTCAATCAAGGGCTCCTCTGGCTCACTCCCTCTGAGTGTTTATTGAAGGAATCACTAAATCTGGCCACAAGCACCTTTTCCCAAGAAATAACTGCCTGCTTGTGGTGCTCAGATAAATATCTTTTATTGCCTATGTGCAAATCCTGGTTTTATGGAGAATCAGGGAGATTAAGGATTAATTACAGCACCCATGGCACGTGCTTTGGAAAAAATGAAGCCTCCCAAAATAAAACCAAGCCAAGCAGAGCTTCTGTGCTCAGGACTTTGCAGTTTCCATCCCAGAAATGCTGGGATGGAAATGCTGGGAAGCTGCTGATAATTCCTAGTCTGGATTTGTAGGCACCAGGGGTTTAGATCGTTTAACAAAACCACATTACAGCACAAAACCAGCACATTACACTGCTGTCCAAGCAGACTTGAATAGGGTGGACATTGCAAACCAATAATTTCTCCCTGCATATACACAAATCTAGTTTTTCTGTGTGGATTTAATTGAAAAAGGCTGTCATATAATCTTTGTAACAGGCCTTATGGAATGACATGTTTACCAACACTGCCATGATGTTTAGCTCTGTTCCCCTGAATGCAAAGTGAATTTTGCCATTAAATTCAGTGACCATGATTTCACATTTGGCTCATTTTTCATCCTTACAGAATCTGGAGCTCACCAACAAAAGTTCTGATTTTACACTCTCCATTCAGTACCAGTTCATTTTATGTGTTAGAAAACTGATCAAAGTCAGGTCACTAATTGCTTTTTTACAAAGCAATGAAAAACCCATTAATTTTGAAACGGAACCCACACTATGAATGTTCTTGTGGTTTACACTGAAGATTGATCTGGTATCTATTTATTAGTGCAGTTCTATTTACTTAAACTAATGCATCTTTAGGTCTTCAGACTAATGGTTTCCTCATATGTTTCTGTGCAGAAGTATTCGCCACTAACTTCAGAGAAAATTGGGTTCATGAAATAAATGTTTATCACACTGAAAGAGAAAAGCCAATGAGAAAAAAAACCCTGCATAATTTAAAGTGTTTAAAGTGGAAATACATGCTTTATACAAATAGGTAAATAGATATTATTTCAGAAAAAATATAGCTGGATTTCTATTTTTGGCTGTTAAATAGATCTTTTAAATATTTTGTGTCATGCCCCACTTATATTTTATTTTTATTTCCAGATAATCTGGTATCAGTAAGAGTCTCTGTTAGCTGTTTCACCCTCATCCTCCATGGTTGCCCAAGTGAGGAGATGGGAAAAGTGGCAATATTTGCTACATGAAGAAATGTCAAAATATCAACTAAAATACCTTGGTTAACTTAACCAGAGTGGTGGGAGTTGATTTCTGATTAATTGCAGCCAAGGGAATTGTATCCAAGTGATGATGGATCACTGTGAATGTGGTGAGGGAACTGAGTGTTGTCACCTCCAGTGCCAGTTACTAATTTATAATATTTTAATGACTCGTGTTTAGGCATTTCAACTAAAAGCAGTCAGTCTATTAAACTTTTAAATGTAGATGCATTTAGGATGTGAACACTCTTCAATTTCCACTCGGTGTGCACAACAACTTAATAACATCATTACACATAAATACATTGCTGTACATGAGGAGTAAGCTGTGGTACAGCAGAAATTGGATTGCACATTTACCCTAATTATTTGATGAGATAACATTACACCAATTCACTACATTATGTATTTCTCTTTCCACTGAACTGTGCTTGGAATTGAAACAACTTTGTATTGTTACAGTCCAGGCCTCATTTTCAACCAAGACAACTTGGAAAAAGACCCCCTAACCACAAATCTGGGCGTGGGCTAACACGAAATTTTTCAGTATCTGTGTAAAACAATCAGGGAAAGCCATTCAGATGCTGAATGGAATTCCATTTCTTGCCACCTTAAGTCCGTGGATCATCTTTTCATGAGTTCTGTGAGGCAGAGACCATTCAGTTTTTCCCCTGTTCTAAGGCCAGAGTCTAAAATGGAGATGCTAAAGGACGGGTAACATTTCCATGAATCCTCTAACTCAGCCAGGTTACACTTCCTTGCCATAAAAATTGTTCTGGTTCCCTGTGGATACTAAAGCAATTTGTTGGAAGCTCATAGGAGGGTCAGCTCTGAAAGGAATGAGGCTGCACATGGCTGTGGGAGGCAGGAAAATGGGACACAATTTGTATTTCTGAGCAACTGGGACAGGGCAGACCTGACACTGCCTGGTTGCATGGGGACAGAGAGGGTTCAAAGCTGCTCTGTAGTTTGGCACTGTCCAGATCATCACTAACCAACCTTTTTTTTATATATGCAAAGTAAATTTACATGAAAATTGTAAATCTGGCAACTGAAAGTTCACAGTACTATCTCTGAAAACCAAGACAGGCTCAAATCCTGTCTTTAAGCACAAGCAGAACCAGTGAAGACTCTGCAGACATTTAGTGGCTGCCTGTTTTATGATCAGTCAAAAAACACAGAAGAGAGAAATGTATGATCTTAATCTTAGAGACACCTTTATACATTTCTTTAACAGATTTAAATACATGTTCCATTTCCACTGTAACTTCATTTCTTTGCTCTCCTAATTTTCCCTTTCTTTGCTGATAATCATCCCTCTATAGCTGAGTGAAAGCCCCACCTGCCTCAGCGAAATTCCCAAGCATAATGCCTTAAACTCAATCAATAAAAGTGAGTTTCACAGAACATTTGGATTAATGAGGCACTGATAAAAATTCAGTGGTTTCAGTTTCCATGCAAATGGGCTCTAATATGCTGTACTCCAGGTACAATCCTTCTGGCACTAACAAGGAGAGCTGGCCTGAATGCTAAATGGTCACACTGTGCTTTGGGGTGGCTCCTGCCACAATTATCCCACACAGCCAAGCTCATCTTCTGGAAATTAGGAAAACAGAGCTGCTCCCAAAAGTGACCTCTGAGCCCTGAGTCCTACAGGGACATGGAGCTGCTGGAGTGGAGCCAGGAGAGACCACCCAGCTGATCAGAGGGATGGAGCAGCTCTGCTCTGAGGAAAGGCTGAGAAAATTGGGTTTGTTGAGCCTGGAGAAGAGAAGCTTTGGGGTCATCAAAACCTGGAAGGAACTTATAGGAAAGATGGGGCAAGGTATTTACAACGGCTTGAGTGACAGAAAAAGGGAGAATGAGTTCAAATTGAAAGAGATTTCAGGAAAAATTCTTTCCTGTGAGGGTGGTGAGGCCCTGGCACAGGTTTCCCAGAGAAGCTGTGGCTGCCCCATCCCTACAGGTGTCCAAGGCCAGGTTGTAACTGGATTATCCTCAATGTGCCTTCCCAAACTGTTCTGGGATTCTCTGACTCTGCTACTTTCTGTTCAATAAACTTTGGCAGCAGTAGCAACAAATCCAGCCAAGAAACGTCTTCTGGTACTTGCTGCTGTGAGTTATGTCCATCTGCCAACCACAGAGGGCAGAGTTTTCTCCCCAGATCTGCAGCAGCCTTTACTCATCAAACCTTGGAAATGGAACAGCACAGAAGACCAGCTCCTCTACTTGACTAGAATACAACTGCCCTGCAGAGGAACATGTCCTGCTCACAGAAACCAGCCCCTAATGGTCACTCTCTCCTCTACAAAGGATTGGGGAGATGTTTTCACAGCCCGAATCAACCCCCAGACTAATGCACAGCACCAGCCTTTGCTTTGCTGCTCGTTTATCATTCCAGGATGGCCTTTTGCCTGGCTGCCCACACAGCAGTCAGACTTCCCCAAATATCTTTAAATACCTGAAGCCCAAACCCAAACACAGCTCTCTGCCTTTTGACACAGGAGCAGTGAGAGGCATTAATATTCATTGGTAAGAAAAAATAATTTAACTGGAATAATTATTTTTAAAAATACCTTTTAGCAGAGCAGAATAATCTGTGGATCCTGCTTATCATAATCATCTACCTTGAAGGTAATTTCTTATTAATAAAAATAGATCTAATTGATATTAAATGGGAATTCTGGCAATGCTATTTGAAAGATACTTTTGTCCATTGTTTTGCATTTAGAAATCCCCTGCTGTCAAACTCTTTATTTGATAGCCACTGATGGAAAAAATATTTCGAAATCCACTTTTTGTTAGATGGGAACAGACACAGGATGATGGCTGTGCACAGCTCAGCTGTACTTGCAGCCTTTTGGTGTTGCACTTTGGCTCAGATTTTTGTTCTTTGATTCCCACTCCTGGTTTTTGCCTGACTGCTTGTTAACAGCAGTGCCTGGGACATTTCCTCTTGCTGAGGGAATCCACCATGGAATGCTGCCTCTCCATTTGTGCTCTCCCTCCCACAATCCAACCCTTTCCCATCTCATGCTATGTTGAGCATGTTGCCAGAACTTGCCTTCCAAAAGCTGAAGTGGTTTAATGTAGCATACAAAATGTCATCTATAGCATTACATGTAAAATGGGGGAAATATGCAAGCACAGAGAATTGGCCTTGGAAGAGTTCCACAAAAAGAATTTTCTTTTAAAAACACTGGCTTTATTGCACCCAGGGGAGTTCCTGCTTCCCATTTCTGATGATGTGTGAGTTCTCCACACTGGGCTGCTGAGTTTCTGCAAGGCACTTGACAAAGCAACAGATGGAGAAAGGAAAAGACCTGAGACTTCTGGGGTGAATTTTACACCAAAGACCATCACAGGAGTGCATTTTGCCTAGCTGGGTTTTGGACTGAATTTATAATGCCTTGAGAAACAACAGCCTGCTAAAAAGAGACTGGATATGTCACATATTCACATTTCTTGGGAAAAGGAGGACTTTAAGGTAGTTGCTGTTTCCTTCATAGTCATTTCCTGTTTGGGATTTGGTCAACAGGCAATATTAGAGAAGGGGAAACAAGAAAACAACCACAAAACAAACCCCACAGAATTCATTACCCCATTTTCCAAAACATCTACAAGGACCCAAGTCATTTGTTGTCCTGTTGACTACAAATCTGAATATCAAGAAGCTGACTGTCTCCAGAGAAATAAAAGGATGAAGGCTCAGAACAATATCTGATGGTCTGAGCAAGGTTCACCAATAAGAACAATCTCAATCTACCAACATCTGCAACTGCTGCTGTAAAAGGTAAAGTAATCCCTTTGTCAAACAGGTGAGAAAAAGGCAACCATCAGAGGAAAATTCTGTGTGCTGATGCTTCTCTTCAGAGAAAAGCATCAAAAGGGGTGTTAGGGGTGTTTCAACACCACCAAGATAAGGAGACATCAAAGAGTTGCTTCTTCAAGTGTGGTCAAATGAACTAAGGCTTTTAAAGGAACCCAAATTAATTTATAAGCCATTAAGGAGAACAATTTTCAATACTTCTGTTCTTTTAAGGTCCCTCAGTGAAAATTCCCATTTTTCTGTTGTTACTAAGGAAAGACATTCTGCCCTGCTTCCAGGGCTTTCAGTGCCTGAAGGAGCAGGACAAGAAGTGGAATGGGAAGGATTACAAGAAGCAGGAATCCTGGACTTGGCCCTCAGCCCTTGCCATCAAGGCAGCACCTGCCAGCACAGTGCTGATCGTGTGTCAGGCCATGTCCTGGCTGCTGCTCTTCTCCCTGGTGACAAATATCTTTACCCAGACAATTTTGCAGCCATCTGTTAACTGGGCCAACAGCACCATCTCCATTCCCAGGGCAGCTTCCACCTGGGTGTTTCAGGCCAAAGGATAATCAACGTGCCATTCCAAAGACAAACCCAGAACAAGCTGGGTTTGAGAAGGGTGAGCCCTTCTGAGGTCAATTCCCCCAAACTGCACTAATGATCTTCTGAAAAATGAATCAGGGCAGAGCAGCAGCTGCTGCAGAGCCAGGAGTGAGTGGGAATAGTCAGTCTGGCTGCCAAATCTAAACCAACACAAACAAATCAACCAGCACCTTATAAGAGCATATTCTGCTTACCTGGCAGAGCCTCATTTCCAATGCCTGTTTTGGTTGTATCTAATAATTGCCTTGATTAATATAAATATTTCTCTCTTGTTTCACCTTTTAATGGATAAAATGTTACTATAAAGATCCCAAAAAATCTGAGAAAGCAATTAGTGTTGGCTTTTGTTAGGTTTTTGTTAATTCTGGTAAAAACCTGATTGTATCACACTAGGAAAATGAGATATCCAGTCCAGCTTCACCCTGGTCTCATAGTATGGGTGCTAAATATGGACTTGGATAAATCCACCAGGAGAAGGGCTGGGGCACAGCATTTTCCATTAAATGTCATTTAGCCCAGGTCTGCTGCTTAGCAAGTCCTCTCTGGGACAAAGCAAGAGCATTGCCACAATTGATTAGCCCAGGGAAGTTATCCTGAAAAGTAAGCATTGGGAGTGGGATAGGAGCTGTTTGGTGTTTTTCTTACAGCTTCAGTCAGGGGACACATCTCCAGCCAAGCTTAAACACGCTGAAATATTTCCCCTGCCTAAATGGGATTCTGGGATTAAAGCCTATTGGGCTGTGTGCTCTCAGTAATTCTGGGACTTTAAACCAGGAAAAAATGGAAAAGTGAGACAAGCACAACTCTGCAGGAGCTCTGGTGCTTTGCAGCCACGTGCTCTTTGTTCTGCTGCTGTCTGGGCAGAAGAATCACAGGAACTACATGAAAGAGATTCACCTCTGGCACTCAAGGAGATTTAAAACCAGCAGAAGGTGTCTCTGTGAGCCCAGTGCCCCTCTCAAGTTCTGAGAAGTCAGGAGAGTGAGCAAGACACCCCCTGGTTCTCCTGTGCTGGGTTCAGCCAGGAGCCCAGAGCAGTGCTCAGGCAAAGACTGACCCAGAGACCTCACTGAAGGTATTCACACCTTTGCAAACTGAACTTCACAAGAATATGCAGGTAAAAGTGCAATTTCTGACTACAGCCTGAGAGAAAAAAAGGAAAAGCCAACATAAATAAAAAAAGATATGATTTTTGGCAGAAGTTTGGAAAACTCAAAACTTTAGATGTGTGTTTTCTATTTCCAAATGCAAAAATGTATCTGCATGGTGCAAGCCCAACTCTGTGAGCAGAGTAAGAAGTTTATTTAACCAAGGCAAGGTAAACAGAGTTGCTGTGGTCCATTGATTTATTCAGCTCTTATTCCCTGGGGTTAAACTACACCATCTCTCTTCTGTGCACAGCCCTGCTTCTCATTTTAGCCATTTGCTTATCTTTAGGCCCTGCATTGAGTTTACTGCTGGGAATTTGGCATTTTAGACCTCAGAAGATGCCATCATTCATTATCCTTGATATCATCCACTAATCCAAACCCTATCTTTCATCTGCCTACAGGAAAGCCTAATACCACTCCATCACACCTTATCTGAGTCCTATTTTTACTCTCACTGCAGTCAGGAGAGCTGTACCTGTGCTGCAGACAGTGCCCTGTTTCCATTCAGAAGAATGAAAAACAAGATGAGGTAGAGGATGGAGATGCAGAGAGAATAACCATAAGGAGTTTGTGCTCTCCCTCTGCACTCCCTGGAGGTAACAGGTGAGGTCTGAAGCTTAGGGAAATACACGTGGAAGTGTCCAGTGTTTGACACTCTTCTCTTTTGGCAGCATTTGTCATGTGCCATTAAGAAAAGCACCTAATTGAACTGCAGTGATGGAATGCAAATTGTTTAAGTGGCCAGGGCCTCCCTGGGGTGGAGAAATGGCCCTGCAGGGAGCTGATTGCTGAGGCCTCTTGCACAAAGGGGTTTTACCTCCCTATCTGATGCTGTGTTGAGCTGACTTTTGAGCTAATATAAATTATTCATGACCCTTTAATCAGTGGTTTCTTCTGCTTTGTCCTCTGTTTGATTTTGGTTCCAGTTGCCACGTTGCCTGGTGTCTCTCCAGTATAAATGATAAACTGAGATTCCAGACACATTTGTTGTTATTTGACTTTTGCTAACAAATTCATATACTTCATCATTTTAGTATTCATATATCCCAGGGTTAAATTACAGGAATTACAATGGTTGTTTTATCATCACAAAGAATACTCTGAATTCTTTGTGCTCCATTGGAGTTGTGAAATTATTTTGACGTTTTTAAATCCCAAGAATTATTTCCAAGATACAATGAAATTGTTTGGTGGCTTCCTTTTGCCTTTTCTTTAGCTTTGCAGTTAGTAATAATTTTCTTTGCTAAGTAATGCCCATTAGCTACATGCATAAGCTCCTGAAAAGTATCCAAAAGATACAATCCACTGTTATAATCCTATCACAGCAAAACTGTTTGGGTGTTCCTTTGCAAAATGCCTTAAAAATTGTGTGCACAAGAATTTGCTATCAATGCCTGAGAGGCTTTAGGCAAAACAACCCCTCAAAGTATTCAACTCTTTAAAAAAAAAACAAACCTACAGTATCATGTGAATTTATCCTACTTAATTAGATTTATTAGGCATAAATGTGAGCACAAAGGAAGCATTTTCCAGGCAGCTCCAGAGAGCAGACCCCGTTCCTCTTTGGAGTTTCCCTATCACAAAGGAGTTCAATGGAGGTGGATGGAGCTGTGACACCTGCACTGCCCCAGGATCTGTCCCCAAACATTACAAATGAACCCCTGACCCCCACAGTTCTGCAGTTACCACCCCACATGAGCAGCTTCTGCTGCTTCCAAAGATTAGAAATGCCCAGAGAAAATAGCCATGGTATCCATTCATGCCTGTGCTCTCTCTAATCCCATGACAACTGCACTGCAATGTTGGAGTGGTTAATTGAGCAGTTAGGAGCCTGCAGTACAGTTACATGGATGGGAGATGAAGAGATGAGAGTCCAGGAGACCCCCAGGGGAAAAAATAGATTGAGAGAGACTCTGGGAGCTGCCGTGGTTAAGATTCATACATCTTCAAATTTGGGCTGAGATGTCAGTTCTGAGGAAAAGGTAACCCCCAAACTTAAGGACTTTTTAATCCTGATTATGTCACCTCAACTGTGACATCCAGTTTAAAATGTCCATCAGCCCAAGACATCCACAGAGAATGTGAGGGGAAAAAGCACCAAGCCACAGAAAAATCAGTTGTGCAGAACCTCCTTCTGTAAGATACCAAGCTTAGAACTGCCACATGCAGTAAAGCTGAATTTATGTCCCCCATTGTCCTGGGTTTGCCCAGAGCTCCTGACTGACAGAGAAGCACAGGTTTCAAAGCAGAAGTTGGCAACTGGAAGTGTCAGGAGAGAAGAACAGAACAAAGAAGGCAGGTGCCCAAGCCACTCTCAAGACAGAAGACTTTGAAGAAACGAGTAATGGCTGGTTTTTGGCAATGAAGACAAGTAACATTTAAAACTGGAGACTGTTCCTTTCAGAGAGGCACCTGGCCCTGTCAGATTGCACATGCCCTCACCACATCCCACTGACTATCCTGCTGCAGAACTGAATCTGGGGAGGAGCAGAAAGCTGTAAGAAAAAGCAACCACAACCTGGGAACTGCAACAACAATCAACAGCTTCAGCAAAGCACCTGAAGCACATGTTCACATCTGTAAGTAAACCTAAGAGATTAAATGCTCCTTTCTTCCTCTGTCAGCCTGTTATGTACATCTCTCCTGTAACACCTGACACTTGAGCACCAGTGAATTTAGTAACTAGCTCTCTTTGTTGATTGCTGTATCAGCTGGATATGCAAATCACACATCACAATATTGAAATGGTCACAGCATTTATTACAACAGCATCAAATGCAATGCAGCTCTGTGCTGTGCAGTCAGTCAAGCACAGCCAGGGAAGTGCTCAACAGGTGCCTGAGATGGGAATATGTGAGCAGAGGCAGCAGTGCCTCTGGAGTGACCCAGAGCAGCTCTGGTCAAACACTTCCCCTCTGGGCTTGAGCTGCTCCAAAGTGCTCAACAGTCACAGCTGCTTTCAGGAAGAGCATGCCAGGATTCAGGAACTGGGCCTTCTTTCACCTTGGCCTCCCAGCCAGCCTGCAGTGAGAGACAGGCTCCTCACACAGGTCAGGACCCTCACAAACCCCAGCACCTTCTTTTGAAATCAAAGTGTCAGAGCAAGGCTTAGAGAAACTGTGCACTTTGATGCTCTTTGATCCTATGGAGAATTAAACCTGCCCCAGCCCTCTTCAGAAAACATGCAAGGAGGAATATGAGCTTTATTTCTCCATTTGTAACACATTCCTTCACCAGAAACTCAAGGAATGAAAGCAAAGTGGAAAAATGTCTCCTGTGCACACATCAGTGTGTTTCTATCTGAACAGATGTCCTCCCTTTTCTATCACCAAGCAAACACACTCTGGCATGACTCAACTAATGCACAAACATGATAAACCCACTGAAAGCAAAACAATTGTGCTTTTCATTTCTTATATTATTACATCTGCCAGATAGATGATAACACTGAATGCAATGCTTTATTAATCAAAGCTGAGGTGGATGCTTTTCTCAGTCATTAAAATTTCATGTTTGCAGCTGCTGATCACCTAACACTATCTTTTATGTTTTGCATTTTCCTTATATTTGACAATTCATTAGGCATTTGCCTGTGCTATTTCCCCAAGAATGTTATGCATTAATTTTTGAAGTCATACAGATACATAACTGTATATATATAAAGTTTCTTGCCTATTAGTGATCGTGCTTTGATGGACATATTTAATCAAGACATTTTTACATCCACAGAGCTGTGCACCCTAGAATTTCTCACATCACAGATATGCTTTTATCACCCAGGTAAACATCCCCTACATGATACAGCACAGACTTCAAACTCCACTCAACACAGAGACACAAAGTGGTCACCAGAATCCTCTTCTCAACTGATTGAATCCCCAGACATTCAAAGCTGTTATCCAGGCTGCAAGCCAGAAGTTTTCCTAGTGGGCAAATACTCCAGTTTCTTTCACAAAATGAGGTGCACTTTATGTATTGTATTTATAAAAGGACAGGTTTTAAAGGCATCTCGGGAATCCAAGTACAAGTAACCCAGCACCAAATCCAGCTCTCAATATATACTGCAGTATTGTACAATTCTACACATTCACTCTTCAGTGGAAATTCCTATAACTTCCATGTCAGACACATCCTAAACTTCCCTACAAACCAAATCTGAATTCTAAGACAAAATCTAAATTCTTTTTGCCTTTTATTATTTATTCTAAATTGAGGGGGTCAAAGGACAGACTTTTGCAAAGCTGCCACATCTAAATACTGATCACTGAGATCCCATTTCTGATAAACTGTACAAGCAAAGTTGATTAGAATGCATGAAAACAAAGACTTTTGGAAGCTGCCTCTTGTGCCAGGTCACCAGTAGCATGATATCAGCTGGACAGTTTTATTGTCCAGCCCCTGCAGCAGGAGAGAAGTAAGAGCAGTAGTTACCTCCACAACACACACAATTTCTTCCCCAAAATTGCAGTCTCATTTAGACCCTGCCTTGAAACTCAAGCAACTGTGCATGTGAGACCAGAGCAGGGTTTGCTCAAAGAATCAGAGCATCCTCCAGAGGGATCATTTAACTCTGACCTCTAGGAAAAAAGACCTTCCAAGAAAAGCCACATAATGTGAACACCAGTCAATTTACCAGGCACAGCCAATGAACCCTTGAGGAAGAACCAGGACACTGGATAAAACTATCAAACATTATCCTGGTGAGCTTGTTTTCCTCCTGTGCCCTACAAAATGCTTTACAAAACACTACTATTCCTCCTGAAAGCTGACTGAAGGTACAGTCAGAAGCCATCTAGGGCTATTCTCAAAAGAAATCCAAGAACAATCCTCTTTGTTTTCAGCACCTGAACATGAACAGACCTTCAATTACCCTGCTGTCCATCCAGCTGGGTGAGGTTTCAGCCCCTGTGTTTTAGAGGGAAAATGTGCCTCTGGATCACCTATGAAGGATTCCACATCCCATCCAACAAGGAGCACGACCTGCCAGGCATTCCACAGATTGCTCACTGCTGATTTTTCTGTTTGAGGGAATTAACAATTTCTTCTGTGCTCAAACACTGCAATGCAGAATTGGAAGGAATGTCCTGGGTTCAGTGTGCTGCTATCATAATGATCTCACCACATCATATTTCTCCTCAGGGCATCACATTAAAAATCAAAGGAACATCTTTAAATGCTGAAACATTTTCTGAATATTAAATAATTCTAATATAATTTAAATTGTTTCTGAGATCCTTATGAATTTATTTTCCCTTTCTTAAAAATCAACCTGTTAATATCTGAGTGTTAAAGCCCAGGACTTCACAAGCAATTTAAGCTCTTGAATAACTTGAAAGATTCCTCTATTAAATATTGAAAATTCCTTCCAAAGTATAAAATTATAGACATTGTGAATTAGGATGGTAGAAGTAATACCCTCTCTTCCAAATTATCCTATTTTCCTTGTTCAGATGGTGCAATTTATTATGGAGTGAATAATTCATGAGTACTGAGACCTTGGCCAACCCTGCACAAAATCAGCTGAACAACACACTGTTTGAACTTTAGGCCCCTTTGCTGTGGCTGCCTTCACTGTCCCAGCATCCCTGGTTTATTGGCTGGCATGTTCTCATCAAACCCTAAATCCTCAGACTTTGCACAAGAACCTGCCTCCCCTCCACAATGACCCAGCAAAATAAGAATATATAGCCCAGGATAAAACCCCTGAATGTCACCCCATGCTCTGGACTTTCAAAAGGAATTATAGATAATATTTCAAATATCTTGAGGGCACCAGAATCATTTTGTCATTGGAAATTAGTGAGATATAGATGCTTGCTCAAAGATTTTGTGCTTCTTCCCCCCCCACAAAAACCTTAATTTAGAGAAAAATATTAAATACTTAAAAACAACCCACAAACCCTAATCCTCATACTCTGATTTCAGGAATTCAGAGTATCTTTTTAACTTCTTAGAAAAAAACAGCTTAGAGATGCTGAACTCCTTGTACCTTAATCTTCTTTCTAGTCCAGAAAAGAGACAGGGAAAGGGCAAAAAGCTGTGGAAGAACTCAAGACATTAATCACAATGGCAGCAACAGCCTGAGTTCTGCTCCAAGTGAAGAGAAACCTCATGTACCCCTCACATTTCTGACTCCTGACTGTGAGAAGCAAGCTGGATATTGATGGAGAAATGCAAGGCATGTGACTAAGGACATACAGATTCATTTCAGACACTGGTCTGAGACATGGGAGGCAGTTAATCCATTGCTGCTCCTTTTCCTAATAGTAATATTAATTCCTACATTTACCAGTGACTTTGGGAGTCATTTTTCTCTTTTCCACATGCTAGACCTCAACAATGAGAAGCTGTAGCCATAGTAACCCTGATGGCGTTATTAGGGAGAACTGTGCAAAGAAAAAAAAAAAAGTGGGTTTAAAATGAAACATCAGCCCTGAAATGGCAAGGGCAGGGGAAAGGTATTTGTGGTGTGTTGTAAAAGCAAATACATCCAATGACCAATTCAGCACTGGTGCCAAGCAAATGAGCACGTTGTGACAGCCTGTGCTGCTGCTGCTTTTTGATTTTTTCTGTTTTTTAGCAACTCAGGCAGTTATGGCAAAGAGGCCAAAAGGCCAAGAATGTCACCTGTGATACCCTACCCCCACTGACATCCGTGGTCTGTCTCTGGGTTGTTTTTCAGGGACAGAATTTGTGCACAGGTTACCTCTGGGGAGAGTTTCTGAGCAGGATCAAGTTGGCAGGACACAGAAACAGCATCTGTGGCAGTGCACACTTCCTGCACCTCCATCCTGACTGTATCCTGCATGTAGGAAATGCAACCATGGCACAGCTATGATCCCAAATCCTGCCATCCTACATCTGTTATAGGAATCACCTGGTAATAACAGCATGGGTGAAGACCACAGCAACACTTTTCCTCCTCCATGGGATCCCTTTGGGAAGCAATGCCTGTGAACTGACTCTGTTTTCTGACCTCATCACTGAGGGCTTAACAGCACTAAACCCCAGTTACAGAGTGATAGCAGCATTAGGAATTTATTGGGTAACTCCTCCTCTACCCACCTTCCACACCATGAGCCCTACAGAGGAGATGAACAACAGAGGCCCCAGATAAGTGAGGAATTCCATGATCCAAAATTTCCCACAACACCTCTGAAGTCAGGTACTTCCTGGGGAAAGCTCCCATTTGGGAGCAGGAGCAGCATCAGTGCCTGGGTGCTCCCACAGGGATGGGAAGCACAGAATGCTGAGGGACAGAGGCACAGAGCCACTCTGCAGCTTCTCCAGTGGCACCAGTGACCCAGAGAGGATTTGGGAGATCACCCACAGCCCCAAGAGCCACATCTGAACCTCATTTGCCAACACCCCACACAGATGGAACTGCTCATTTGGATCTGCCATCCAAATTCAGTGTGGATTTTTAACCAGCAACCCCAAAATCAAGTAGCAAAGCTCAGGGACACCTGCAGTGATGCCCAGCATGGCATTGGCTTATTCCTGCCTTTGTTTTAGAGATCCTGAGAACATATCCTGATTTCTTTTAGAATATTTCTTTTGCATATTCCCTGCTGGAGCAAATGATAGCACAATAAATGCCTCAAAAAGCATTTAATTTAGATTTAATAGAGCAGTAAAAAAATCTATGGGTTCTAAAAGAACACTTAGATCAGTTTAATGAGTACATGGGATAAATCTGGGCAAGAAATATTCCATCAAGACAACACAGTGCCAGGTTTGGAGTTCATTACCTGGGAGATATACTTGCTTACTTTACATTTGTAATTACATTTGCAATAAAAGTTGCAACCTGACTGAATCTCAAAGCCCTGTTTTTGGATGTGAACTAGCAAATGGAAATGCAGAAAAGCCAGGAGCACTTCATCAGCTTGTAGTCACTGTGGACATTCAGTGAGGAGCAGCCCCTGAAGCTCCAGCACTAAAGGTGCCTCAATCCCTCCAGGGAAGAGAAAGGATGGAGCAGCACAGAAAGGTGGGAGCAGTGTCACACAAGACTTGCCTTCTCTCAAGATTGCACTTGAAAATTCTTGTTTTAAACTGTGCTTGCTGACACAGCTAATAAATGCATTAAGGGCCTTATTAGGGAAGATGGATTTTGAAATGTATACCTTTGCCATGTGGGTACTTTGCCTGTGAAGTTCAATTAGCAGTACCTACTTCAGAGAGACCATGGAAGGTGCATTTATAATTAATTTATGCCCTGCATTTTAAGGTACTCAGAGGAAAGGCATCCTAGGGGCACAGTATTACTATTACTAGCATGTTTCTGCACTGGCTTGTAAATATCTGTCCTACTTCTCCTTACTTTTCCTTCATTTTCAGTGAAATGATCATATTTTGGAAAAAAACAAATGCTAATTGTATGAAACCTTTGGAAAGAAAATGCATAAATAAGCTTGGAAATTAGATTTTCTTTCATAATTGAGCATGTTTCTTTTGGGCAATAGTACATGCAAGCCAGAAGAAAATGGGAATATAAAAATATATAGGATGTCTGCCACATAATAGTTTCTTGCAAGAAGAGGAACAATAAATATTTAATAGAAATGCAAATATAAAGCCATCTGAAGAGCAACTTTTGCCATAATTTCACAGGGAGAGACCAAGTAGAGCTGGGTTAACACCCTAAACCCCCTTCAGGGAGCTGGGCCTTCAGCAATTCATCCCCTCACCTAGACAGGATTGAGCTGAATTATTTATGTTGCAGAAATCTTTGGCAGTGTGCATCCATCAGTCCAGCACAGGAGATGCAGTTACTGCCTGTTGCTCCAGCCAGTGCTGCCTGACAAGCTCTCCTCACATGGGAAATCAACAAAAGGGCTCCTGCTTCCAGCTGCAGGAATTCTCTCCTTGGCCAGGTGGGTGCTGCCAGGTGGTGGCACCTGCAGGAAGCACAGCCTGGCACAGTGGCACCAGCAGGGACAGAAAATTGGGTTGTTGCCTCAGGCTCTGGCAGCAGCTCTGGAGGAGCTGTGTCCAACAGCTGATGAAAGGGCCTCAAGACTATGGTACCTTGTTTTCTTATCTCTGGGATGTCTTTTGATTTGTGTGATGCAAATGAATGGGCTCTCTGTAATTAGATACTGCAACCAATTTACTGATGCTATCACTGAGCACCTAACAGGAAGCATAAATCATTTCACTCGTTTCTTAGTAAAACAAAACCTCTTTTTTTTTTTTTTTTTTTTTTTTTTTTTTTTTTTTAAGATCTGTAGAGAATCTTCAGTTAGAGAAATCTGCATGGAGCACTGATTAAGATTGGTTCTGGGATGTCCCATCTTCCTGTGCTGCACCAGCACCTTACTTTGAGAAATGAAGATTAATAGAGTGTCATTTAGTAGGCAAAGCCAGAGCCATCAGCTTACGGTCATTTGCTCAGAATGCAGGATTAAAATAGAAAAATTACTAAAACACACCTTGCTGGGACCACTGGATTGTC
Organism: Erithacus rubecula; assembly: GCF_903797595.1. NCBI lineage: Eukaryota > Metazoa > Chordata > Aves > Passeriformes > Muscicapidae > Erithacus > Erithacus rubecula. The sequence continues at coordinate 107,320,750 of NC_136685.1, read as the reverse complement.
AGGGCTCCAACTGCTTGGCTGAACCACTGCTGTGAGGAGCAAAGGTGGGCAGGGCTCATCCTCATCCACAGTTACTACAGGCTGAACTCAGCAAACTCCTGAAAAAAAACACAAAACAAAATCAGAGCTGGAGTTAAAACTCCAATATTTGTGGCACCATACCTCTGCCAAAGCACTACATCTCAGAGTAGGGGCTGAAGTCCAACACATTTATATTTGTTAAATATCTACCCAAACTCCATTATTTGAAATAAGGTAGCCATGAGCATAAGAAATTTGTATTTGGACCTGATATTGCTTCCTCTCTTTGTCCTCAGCTCTCCCATATGCCATGGGGGAGGAAGTGCCCAAACTTGTAAATGGGGTGATCTCACCAGACAGAGGGGCTTGAGAGTGACTCTGCCACACCCAATCTGGTGTCACCTTGTGACATTTCACAGCAGGAACACAAATTACCCCAGTTTACCACAGACAGAGGGGCTTTTGTAGTACTTATTTTTTTTTTTTTTCTCTGAAAAGTAGCACAGCTGACAAAAGTATTTTTGTGTCTGGCCTTGAAAAGAAAAGGTGACTTCTCCCACCGTCAGCTCTGCAAACTCACTCTGACACCCAAAAGCAAAGCTGGGATATTTCTGGCTCTTGTATCTCTGATACAAAAACACAACTTCTTAAACTCTGCTGGAGAGCCACAGAGCTTCAGCCTCAGGAGACTGGTGCCCTTGGACATCCTCTGCCAGGAGAGTGTGCCTGGCCATCTGCAGAGGGAGCAGGGCTCTTCCAAGGAGGAATTCAGCCTCTATGGAACCAGCTGGAAAAGGCCTTGAGCAACTTGGTTCAGTGGGAGGTGTCCCTGCCCATGGCAGGGGCAGCTGGGACTGGATGATCTTTGAAGGCCATTCCACATCTTTCACACTCTGTGATTCTCTGTCCCTTATTTCTGCTACTATCTCCTGTGCTCTGAGCCCTGTCCCACAGGCAGCTCCTTAAGGTTGTTCCTGGAGAATTCACTGCTGCTCTCCTCATGTTCTGAACTCTCTGAAGGTTCAATGCACACAACTTTGCCTCCTTTACCATATTTTAAAGAATCCTGGTTCAGTTTTGCTCCTAAGCATGGCCCCATTTCCCTGTGTCCATATGATTTTCCCTTCGAGCACATTCCTGGTGGAAGCCAGATCAGGAATTCCCCTCTGTTTACAAAGGCTCTGAACAGCAGCAAAGGATCAACCCTTCTACACAGAGACAAAATACATTTGAGCCCTTCTATAGCTCATGAGATTCTTCTTTGCCTGACACTGAAAAAGTTGGTGAAATTCATAGTACAAGGCAAAAATGACATCCTGCCACTTTTCTCCTTCTCTGTTCTACTTCTGTAGAGCAGCCCCAGGGAATGTCTCCACTCTCTTTAACAGCTGGAAGAAAGCTGAGGCACCAGCCATGAATTTCTGCAGTGCAAAGGTATTTCAAGTCCCCTCTTTCCTTCCTGGGCATGCCACAGCCAAGAGAGCAATGCCAGGCATTCCTGCCTGCAGCAGTGTATTGATACCTCTGGAACAGAGCAAAGAAATAATAGTGCCACCAGAGTTATATCTGCATTCAGCTTCCCCTGTTAACACCCTGCTTTGATAGCCAACTGTGCATTGTAATGGTCTCTCACCAGAGCCTTGTATTTGGATCTTGTTCTTGTTCACTGCTCAATAAATAATAATATTTTTCTTCATGGACTTAAATTTAAATATTCCATCCAAGGTGCATCTCTGTAAACAGTTTCCCTGTAGGCCAACTCCTCTTTTGAGAAGGATTTGGTAAGAAGTGGGATGGACCAGCTGATTCCCAGCCAATTATTTATTCAGAGAAACTTCTCCTGCTTGTGAGCAGACTGCAAAGTCCTCAGGTCTGTTTCTCGCTCAGAATTATTCATGGCTTTTCTCAGTGACAGATAGTTGGTCTGCAAAAATGTGCATTTCACAATTTTTCACCCAAAGCTCGCTCAGTCACTCAGGGATCTGGAAACGTGACAATCCATACAAGAAATACAATGTTGTGCTGTGCTTTGGACACTGACAGTGCAACCCTCCCCTGGAAAAAGAGCTGAAGATGCTCAGATCCTAGCAAAATGTTGGGTTTTTTACTTTTTACATGGATAGCTTTGTCCTGCATTTCTGTAAAGGGAATGCCAGCAGGATTGTTCCAAGAGCCAGAGTTTTTAGATGTCAATAGTAAATCCCAGTACCCCAAACAGCAGATAATCTGACACATTTTTGGCCGTGGAGGGTGATGAACTATCAAGAAGAAAACTGAATTTATTCACCAAAGACAACCTCTGACCCACAACCTGTTGCTTGTTTCAGACATGACAAGACATTAACCATAAACATGCATCACATTGTTCTTTTCCTTAAAAAGGTACTGCAAGATCCCTACCCCAGTGAAGGCCACTGGAAATCTGCTGTACAAGTAATGATATTTTTCTTACTCAAAAGTAGACCATAAGCACTATCATCCTTGATATGGTACCCTTTAGACAAATTAATCCTGCATATTTTTATTTCCCAACAATAAACATGTGGAGAGTTTGTCTTTATAAACTGCTATTTTATCAAGCTTTATATTTACACTGACATAATTTGCCAGTCCTTTTGTTCACTCGACAGCATCCAATTATCCTCTGAACTCCTTCACAGAGCACTTAATTTCTCACTTTGGCAATTCCTACTGTATTTCAGTGAACCTTTGTGCCAGCTCTCTACAATCTGTTAACAGCTCAGGCTATGGAGCTGCAGACCCACTGACAATTCCCACCACAGTGTCCCTTCCCTGTGCCACCAGGGCCTTCCTGCCCAGCTGGGCACTGCCTTCCTCACCTTCCTCTGCTGCATCCCCACCTTCCCTAACTCAAGAATTTTTCTTGCTCTCTGACTATTATTCTGTCCCTTGGGTAAGATCTGATTCAGTCGTGTTTATTGGAGCCTGGTGCCCCCTGCAAACCTTTACATTTTCCTTCCCGCAAATGCTGGGCTACACTAACACATTCTCTGTAACCATGTGTTAACATCCAGTCTATTTTTATTTTGCAGGGATGCTAGCACTGACTCGGAATTGCTCTTGCTTCAGGACCAGAGAAGGAGGGAGAGAGGATGATTTTGCAATTAGTGATGCTGAGGAGGAGCTGCAGCAGCAGGTCAATGCTCAACATTTGGAAAACCTCCCTGGATTTTCTTCACTATCCTTACAACAACTATAACTGGATACACAATGATTTCCAAACATCTTCGTCGTGTAAACCTTGAGTAAACAAGAAATATTTCAGACAGTGATTAATATTTTGAGGGGGGAAAAAAAATCCCAACTCCCTAAAAAAACAACAGAAAACCCCTATCAACTACTTGGACCAAGACAGGGAAGATTTCATTTATGTCAGGCCCCAACATGTTATGGAGCTGTCCTTAATAAACGGCTTCAGCTTTAAGTATGAATTCACTTTTTCAAATACTCCTCGAGTGTTTAGAGTCCGTTTTGGACACGCCTCTCTCAGCCCTCCCCAAAGAGCACCTGTTTCACTCTGGCTGGGATGATGTAAGGCAAGATCCGTATGTCAAATGCGAGGGTGTCCTCTAGTGGTGGCAGAGCTGGATCTTTTCCATGGGACACAGGAAATCCAGGAGGAAAGGATGCAGGAGGGCTGATCCCTGTACATTCAGTGCCACCCCAAACACAGGCATTTGTTCTTTATGCAATGTTTTTGCTTTCTTCTTGCACCTTTTTCTTGCCTACTTGCTTCATTACCTCCTCTGGGATTTCCTTTTCACTCCATAACATCCATACAGAAATAGCAACCACAACTTTCCCTAAAGACAGTGGTGGGTTTAGGAGCTGGTGAAGTCATTAGAAAACATCAAAATTCAAAGCAGAAAAATTTCATGTTAAAATCTGATGCTGCTTTAACCAGAAATCTGCACTTCAGTTCTCACCAGTGCAAAGTAATTAATTCATGGTGTTTGTACCAAACTGCAAACCCTGTAGCTTTCTTCCTTTCTTCCAATTCAGCAGTGCAACACTGGGGGCTCAGGACACACACAAAGTAACACTCTCGATCTCCTGAACAGCATTTTTCAGAATGCCTGAGCCCTCCTGAAACTAATTTCACATGGCAGGTGGCACTAGTTTGTTCCACTCATTAATTTTTGTTGATAATTAAATTATTATTTTTAATATAATTAGTTGAGCCTCGGTAGCATGGGTTTGGTTCTGTTCTCAAATTATTTATTTCATGAAAACCTTGCAGCCATTCTCACAAAGATTCATGGCCCTGTTTGTGTGTCTGTATAGGAATATAAAAGGACTATCAGCTGCTCTTTTTGTGCTCTGCCATCCTGTGGATTTGTTGGCAGTTAATCAAAAGGAAAAGATTTCTTTCTATATGTTGCTACAAAACAGCAAGAGGTGATACACAGTAATTACAGACAAGAGACTGAGCAGAGCAAAAGGAAGGAGAAATCCATCTCTGTTCTTTGCCCTGTTCTGCTTTTTCCTTGCAGGGAGAGAGCTAAAGGAAAATTTGATGTGGTTTCTTTGGGGCAATAAGGGCCTGAAATCCTACACACAAATCAAGATGCAAATGTGCTCATCAGAGCTGCTGTGCTGCCAGGGAAGGGAAGGAAAGCACTGGAGGGGTTCCTGGGAGAACAAGGAAATCCCCAAGTGCACCCAGAGGTCACCTGCAGGGTGCACACACACCCTCAAGCAAACACATCAAGCACAGCACCTGGAAATTTTTATTTTGGGAACCACATGAGAGCTTGGGAAATTTTCCACCCTGCTAGTTCTTTCCCTGCAGTATAATGCTCTTGCTGCCAATCCACAGTCTACAGAAAACACATTTGTTTTAACCTAAGGCTGTTTCTCAAACCCCTGGATGACTTCAGGTTGCCTGAATGAACTGTGAGGTTTTGTGTGAAGTTTCATTTCTCTTGCTCCAAACAAACTGATGGAAAACACAAAGATGGGCAGAGCAGGCAGAGAAATGGATGGACACAACCAATGATGTGTTTGCCTGCAGCAAGTTAAAAAGTCCTGCAGTAACAGTGGCTCCTTTCACTTGTGACAGTGTGGGGAATCCAAGGTCAGAAGTTACCTGCTGTTTTGGATCCTGGAATAGCTGCCAGTGGAACATCAGATATTACTGACATTGGTGTTCTCACCTGATTCAAGCCTTGCATCCCTGCTAAGGAAGCATCTGCTGGTGACACAAAGTGTCCCTGAGGTTATTGACCCAAGGCTCAGCTGTAAACAGAGGGAGCTTCCCTCACACTTCCCAGGCTCAGAGGATTTTGGGAGTTAATGGCTCCAGCCACACACTTTTCTCCCAAAGGAACTGCCAGGGCTGACACAAGCAGGGACCTGCCCAACTGCACTGCCTGATTCGTGGTGACTTTCCAAATCCTGCTCATTTCCATCTCTGGCCTAAACCCTCCAGGAACAATCATGTCCCTATGCCAGCACACCTCACTCACTCCATCTCTGTCCATCCTTCCCTTCTGAACCTTCTTCCAGGTTCTCTGGGACTGTTTCCAATGGAGATAATTGTTAGCATGTATTACATGCTAATCCTGAAAGTATATTGTTCTTCCTAATACTCTTAGTCCTTAAAACACAGAGTATTTAAAAGAGAAGAAACACAGTTTGATGTCTGTATCCTTTTACTTCAGGATTTTGTAGGAAAGCTCTTATTTCCAGTGTCTCATGACAATGTGCAGTGGATAAAATGTAGAACCTTTCTTTAATATAACAGTAATAAATATTTTAGTGGTAACTCCTTATTGTATGACTTAGTTATGCTAAAAAAATTAAGTTACCTCAGTTATGTGACTTCAGGTAGAGTCATAACATAAATACTTTTGATAGCCAGGTTTTATAGTGCAAGCCAAGAAAATGTTCTATATAAACAGAGATAGGAAAATTATTTATTACTGTCACTGGCCAATGTTACATGAACCTTTCTGCATTCTTTGTACCACCTAAGAGCAGGCACAATTCTCCTTTGCCTCATACCAAGTGATCTCACATGGCAGTCATGCTGAATTATGAGCCTAACCAGACATCAATCATATGGAATTCCACAACTCATTAGCTTAAAGGTGAGTAATAGGCTTTAAAAAAAAAAAAAAAAACAACTGAGGGAGAGAACAAGGAACAAGTGAGAAATGTGATGTTATATAATTAACATCAAAATTGCTCATACATATCCTGTTATAGCTCAACATCAGCAAGACTGATAGAACCATCCTCTTAAATAAAAAATTTTTAAATGTTTATACTTAGTAATTCCCATTCATTAATGCTAAGTAGCTTGAAACAGTTCCCAGTATCCAGCACAGTGCTGTTGGCAAAGCAGCTTCCAGTGCTGTGAAAATGTTCTATTTCTGTAATGCAATTTAATCGGTATTAATTCACTTCTTATTCACTGAAAGGCCATAATCACCAGAAACACTCCTGGTATCCACAGAGGAGCAGTGTGTGTAATTCCATCAGAAATGCACTGCACTCCAGGATCCAGGATAGCATAGCTAAGGGCTTCCAAAAATCTGTCCCATTACACACCAGTGTCTGTCTTCCAGAGCTTTCTGACTCATCTATGCTTAGCCAGTTTAAGGCAAAGCTTGAGGAAATATTTTTATTATATAATGACTAAAAGCTCTGTTTTTCAGCATAGCACCAATAAAGTTATTTCTCTCTTGTTAAGTCAAATGTTCAACTTAATTAAGGAAATTCTCAGGGAAAATCAGATTTCTGTCAGCCAGTGGCAGGCTCAGAGAAAACAGCTGCTCTTTAACAAAAATCAAGGCATTTTGCAAGCATTAGGCTGTGGCTTCATGCTTCATTTTGCTCTAGCAATCCATTTCATTAAAAAATGCAAGTGGAGATGTATTGAGATGCAAAATAAACTTGGGCCAAAACAGGAAAAACAGAAACCAACACTTTCTTGTCTCAATGCAAGTTCTCAAAGGGCTCCTTCCATGTGCTATTGGCTTTCTTTGTTAAACCCCCTGGCCTCTGCTCACTTGACAGCTGCTGAAAACCTATCGAGCCTTAGCCTTAAACAAGGCCTTCACCAGTCACCTATGAAAAATTCATATTTCTGACCAACATTATTTTGGTGTCACTCCACCAACAAAAGAGAATGTTTCTAGAGGAAGAGCAGCTTAAATAACTAACCTTCATTAAAGCTCTTGACTGAGAAACACAATGGATAACTTCTCTGAACCTCTAATTGGTCACTGCCAATTATTTTTTCCCCAAAAAACATTCTCATTTCATTAATGCTAAAGCTGCCCTCATTTTTATGCCATCTCCTATTTTCAGGTGGGTGGGCAGCATAGCAAAGCCCACAGCTCTCACCCAGGCACCCCCCAAAAAGCCCAGGGATAATTTTGCACAGATGGCTCTGAGATGATCCCTGGGATGAACAGCAGAGCAGGGAACTCCTGCACACAGGGAAACTCAAGTGCAGAAACTCTGCTGCCATTCAGCAGTTTGCACATTCCTTGGGGCTGGGCAGAGCTGTCTCCCCTTGCACACTGTTACAGTTGGGTCTGTCAGAGCCTCCCTCACACCTTTTTTTTTGGAACTAAGCATTTCTTTCAAACACAGCCACCAGCACCTCCCTTGTTATGTGACAGCTCTGTGATAAATCTGCCATGAGGCTGACGTGAAGACATGAAAGATTTTGCAACTCCCTAACCCATCTAAGAGATTTCAGCTCCGTTTATTCACCTCTAAGGAAAATGCCTGAATGGCATCTGCAGGAGGAAAGGGGAAAGGGGGGACTCAGAGCTGAGAATTCCACTCCACCCTGTAAAAACCAAACACACCATCCTCAGAATCTTTGAAGAGCAGAGAATATGTGTGTAAAACTCACTAACCCAGTGAGCAGGACATTCTCCTAGGAGGAGGATTTATGTGCCTTTTATAGAAAGCTGTGGCTGGATAAAATAAACCAGTCCCTGGAGATGGCACTGAACAGTCCATGTTTGCTGCCAGATGGTGCAGCACACACACAGAGCCTGTGGGAGCTCCCCCAGCTCCAGCAGGGCTCTGTGCCCCAGGACACCCAAAATCCAAGGCAAGGGCACGTCAGCACAGCAGGGCTGGGCAGCGCCTGGGCTGATCATCAAAGAGCCTCTGCCTCCATCACAAACACTTCTTGATGCAAAACCAATTGCTACATGTGCCCCTCAACCTTCAGAGAGACCAAGATGCCAATCTGATTCTGTTTTTATTTTTATAGGCCAGCACAAAATGAAGTGTGAGGAGGCTGATAAATGCACAGAGCATGGTGCCATGGTTACCAGTGACATTAGATCCCTGGCTGAGCAAACTGCTGCAGGAATGATTTCTGTATAAACAGAATTACTCAATTATGTCAGCTGTGTGTCTATAAAACGTGATGCAATTGGATTTCACAGATGCAGGAGGTGGTTGGTGTTTGCTCTGCCTGTGTGGAGATGCCTCAATGAACTCTTTTGCTCTGCTCAGTGGTGACACTGCTTCCCCTCTGACTTCTGTGACCACACCAGCTCTGCCCTGACTCCCAAAAAAAGGACTGGTACTGAGCTGAAATTGAGACTGCCATAGCATTCCAAGCAAAATAAAACGTGCCACAAGGAGTTTAACTTTTCTCTCTCTCATGGAAAAGACACCAATTATCTTGCATGAAGTGGTAGAGGCCAAACAAAGCTCTGGAATTCTGGAACCCTGAGTCATTCCTGTCTCTGGAATTGCAAGCACAGCAGGACACTGGTTGCAGTTAGTCTGGCCTAACCATGAGCCAAAGGCAGAGCAGGTTGTTGGGGCTGGTCCAGCTGAGCTGTGACTACATCCAAGGATGGAGAGATTTCACAGCTGCTCTGGGCCCCTGCTCCATGTTCTCCCAAGCTCACTGAAGCATGATTCCATGGGGTACATTTGTAAGAGGAAGCAAAGCCTCATCATCTTGCTTTGCATCTGTTTTTGCTGCTGTGAAGTGGGAATAATATTATAATCATCTTTTTTAAAGTGGTCAGAGACCTCTTGATGGAAGCATGACAACTGTCATTTCCACTTACAAATTCAAACTGAAGTCTGAGAATAGCAACAAGTTTACATGCAAGCATGTAAAAGCTGCTTTTTCCCAGAAGTAAAAGGAAAAGGAATTTATCCTGCTCCCAGAACTGTGCAGAATATAGCTGCTGCTCAAAGAGAAAAGACACCAGTTTGGCCTTTGGGGGTTTGTCACCAGTGACATGATCCCAGGAATGAGAATTCTAGAGACTGGAATAGAAAGATATCCCTCAAATGGAATAGAGATTTTATTCACCAGAGAAATGATCACTGGGTTAACAACTGAGAGAGAAATTATTGATGGTATTTGATAATGCAGGAACAAAATAGGTCCTCTAGGATTCCAAGGAGGAGCAAGATCCTGCTGTGAGCCAAGCACTTATTCTTGTCCTGGATGCAGGATGACATGAAGTGAGACTGCAAACTAGTCACAGGTACTTGAACACTAAACTGCTCCATAACGCTTTGACTTTAGGCATAAATAGAACAGAGCAGCTCAACTTCCAACAGCAGCACAAAGTGCTGAGACCTGACTCTGGCTCTCAGCAAAGGTTAACAGGATAAACTATGCCCTTGGAAAACACTGTCCTGAAAGGAAAAATTCATCTTGTGTGTGCTTGTTAGAGCTCCACAGCTCACACAGACCTGGGAAAGTCTGGGGCTCCCCTTCCTTGGTGCCACAGGAAATGTGGGATGCAGCATGACCTTGGGGATGGGCACACTGCACAGGTTTGTTCAGTCTGTATCACACCCAAACAGCAGCACTGCTGGCAGTACCAGCATTGGAGTGGCAAAGATTTTACACTCATTAACTACTCAGCTGGCCTTAAGCCCTCCCTCATGCCAACAGGGCAACACAAATTACAGGAGACACATCCATCAACAGCTTGTCATTAGCACAATCAAAGGGACTTTCCCTACCAGTCTCTGAGATGATGACAAAAATTGTGTTTGAACACAGAGTAAAAAAACAAAGGTTTTCTTCCCTGAGATTCTGCCTTAGAAAAGTAGCTCTTGATGGTCTCAGGCTAATCCAAACACAGCTGATAAGTATCATTTGGTGGATTTTTACAACCACTATTCTTTCATATCTCAGTTCACATCTCTTTATGATCCTTATCCCTTAAAAGCCTTTGATTGATGCTGTGATAGAAAATCTCTGGAATCTTCATCTTTTCCTGGCTACTTTCAGCCACTTACTGTCAGATTCCACAGCCAATGGCACTCTCAAGCTTCAGATGCTGGTCACAAATTCTGGAAACAGACAAGTTCCAGCCTCCCTGCCCCTGCAGCCAACACACAGAATTTACCATTTACTTCCCTGCCCTCTTGGCACATAGAAACACAACTTCTGCTTAGTCCTCCCTTGCCCTACAGTCACAGCAATCAGCTTTTGAATTTCTTTGTTTTGCTGGATACAGACAATGGCAGATGAATAGGATGATTTTTTTGAGAAAACAATTATTTGTCATGTATTTGAAATTTTCTTATGGTGTTTTCATCACTGAGCTAAATGTGGTGGTGTGAAGAAGAAGGTAAATTCAGCTCACAAGGAATTACAAGGAAAGCTCTGAAGGGGAGCTGATATTATTTCAGTAAATTCTATTTAAACACAGTTTCAGGTGTGTGAGTGGATGTCAGGGAAGCAGAGCAGAGCACAAAAGGGGTCACAGGAGTGCAGGGCTGACCTGCACAATCTCACACTCCACTGCCAAACCAACAAATCACTGAGGCACTCAGGTCTTAAAATGGTTCACAGCCCTCCTGCAACACTGAGGTGAGACTTGGAAACCAAAAGACACAATTATTCCATTCATGCTTTCATCATCCTTTTATAAGTCATTCCCACTGCCTTGAAGCAGTGGGAATTAAGACAGGGAGGATTAAAGATAGAAGAATAATAAAGGATGAAAAAAGGCAAAACATGAAAGGATAACAATGACACAAATACTCTAATTTCACCTCTCAGTAACAAATTTCATTTTTAATCCTTCACTGACTGGGAAAGGACTATGTATACTGAAGAAAGTGCTCATTTACCATTTGTGACTATTCCAATTAAATTTTTAAAAATCCAACAATGGGGAATTTCTACCAAGTTATATTGAATTTTCCAATTAAATTGAGAAAACTCAAAGTCTTACTGTGTATGCATCATTATCTGGGTTTCCATCTGAATGGCAAAAGCTGCAATTAATCCCTGATTTATTTTTCTTTTCCATTTTGTATGGTGCAATGGAATTTAACAGCTCAGTTTTACTCCCATGCACATCACCTCTTCTATAAAAGTTCCTCAGTCAGTACAAAACTTATTACAACTGGTGCTCCCCCAAAATCTGTAGCCCCCTGTAATGATGAGAACATTCTGTTCTTGCAGGACACTGTAACTGCAAAATCAGAGTGCTGAGGTTTTGTTGGTGTCCTTGGTAACTCCCACAAGTGATTTCTGAAGTAATGGACAAAGCTGACAGGCACTTGGCACATTCCTGGAATGTCAGAAAAGGGCAAGGAAAGGGCTCAGCAAGTGTCCCCAAAGGATGACTCTGTTGACAAATTCTGCTGTGAGGGAGGAGGCAGCTCATCACTGGGGTTGGCTCCTGACCACACTGATTTGGAACATGCCAAACAAGACAAAACAACTTCTTTCCCTCATTTCTAGCATCTTCTGATTTATATGAGCCAAGCACCTATTCACTTGGACATGCACATGGAAAAAGGTTTAGAAAAGCAGGCACAACATTTTACCTTCTGAAGAACACAACAGAATGTGAGTGTAAATAAATTCATCTGTATTTACATCCTGCTTTACACCTGCCCATCACAGGAGAGGGAGAGCCACACATGTTGCTTTATCTTGCATTCCATATGGGAAGCAGTTCAGCTTCTAAATACTTTTTATTTAAGACAAATACACCCAATACTAGCCCCAGCCTCTAAAACCATGTTTCAGCCATTTCAGAACCACGTGTAAGATGTTCTGTTCTAATGACAACAGCACTAACAACAGGATTTGAGGTGTCAGGATTCAAGATAATCTCCTGGCAGAACACCAGGAGGGAGTTGTAGGAACCCACACTATAAATCTGGCTGAGGTGCTAAGACATTTTAAACAGTGAATCTACTTTATCAAAGTAGCAATTGTGTCATCTCTTTTTTTCCCTTTGCCCCCTTTCCCCCTTTTCATACTAACATTTCTCTGAGAGAAGCATTTACAATCATTTACAGTGCCACCTCTTGCTGGCTGCAAAAGTGCATTTGTTCCTTTAGGATTTGCTGCATTTCTTTGTGGAAGCTGCTCACTGTGCCACTGCACTGCACACCTGGCACAAAATCTCTGGATTTTCCTCCAGAACTGGATCCTGGCAGCTCAACAAGGGAGAAAAGCCATGTCTGCTGTAGTGCTTGGAGACACCCAAACTCCATCTCCATTTTATATCCATAAAGGTCACAGTCCTTGCCAAAAACCCCACAGGAATAAAGCACCGAGTTTTAATCACAGAAGATTTACTTGTATAAAACCCAAGCCCTGAGCAGAAACAGAGCCCGTGGGGAAGCAAAAGTGAAAGTGAAATTTATTTCACTTTAAATACACAAATATTGCTCAGCTGGTGAAGACCTGCAAGAGCAGCTCTGCATTTCAGGGTGCAGCTGCTGTGGGACAGTCCCAGCACGGGGAAATGCAGCTCATTTTCACAGCCAGAAAACCTCCAGCATGGAGCAGCTGCAAGGGTGGGGCACAAAGCCAACCCACTGCCAGAGAATCTCCCTGCTGCTGTTGCTAATAATCTAAGGAAGCTGTCCAAGAAAATCATCAGGGCTTTTACATTTGCCCTGCTGTGCCCCAGGAGGAGCAGCACCACCTGCACCACCCAAACAGGAATTTGCAAAGCTGATTCTCAGTGAGATTTTCTCTTTTTGAAAGGAAAAAAAAAAAGGTTAAATTGCATCAAGAAGAACCCTTATGGAAAATGTAATAAAAAGTCTGGTGTTTTTTAAATTTCTATTTATTTTTTCTCATTAAAACTCAAATCTGTGCTCTGTAACATTTTTTGATTTCTTCTGAAGTTTTATGGGGATAAAACCCAAACTAATTACTCCAAGCCTCAAGATCACATTTCCTTGCACATGTACAATGAAAAATATTGAGCAAAGCTTCTAAGAAACCTTTCACTGCTGGGTACTTAGCAAAATTGATTGAAATTCAGATTTTTTTGCCCACTGGCAAATTCTGATAACTCAGTATCTATTTGCATTCCAAATAAACATGAAAAATCGAAATATTCATAGATTCTGTAAAACAAAATGCACTTAACAATTTTGCCATAGAGAAAATTGACTTTTCAAAGCAATTTAAGTGCTATTTTCTCCTTTCTTGCATATACCTTCTCCTGGAAGTGAGTGTGGGGACTTCTACCCATGATTTCCCCAATGAAATATCATATGCATTAGGGGTTTTTTCCCCCCACCAATTCATGTGCTATTTTTATCAAAAGAAAAAAAAAAAAAAAAGGAGTTACTTAAATCGGGAGCTTTTCCTACCAGCATATTGCTAGTTTTTTAAATTAAGCCATTAGGTATCAAGTAAAATTTGAAGATGAAAAGAAAAATATTTACACCCCAAAAGTAGCCAAGTGACCATTAATCATTAAAGTGAAAATCACATCAAACCCAGATTTAAGTTATTACATTAGAAACTTGAAGCTAAATTTTTCCCCTCTCTCACCACAACACTACTGCTTAGTGCAGGCTCTTTCCTTAGTTTTTTTCTAGGAAAAAAATCCAAAGTAATTGCAATTTTTAACCTAAAGCAAAACAGGAACAAACCCAAGTCTCATGTGGTTCGTGGAATGGGGAAAACTTTCTATTTTTTATCTTTTAAATGTATTTTTAAGCCAAGTCCATTGGGACAAGCTGCAAGCCCCAATAAATCTCGAAGTGCCTCCCCAATCCTGTATTTCACACTACACCTCATGCACCCACACTGTCCAAAAGCCTGTGTAAAACTCTGGATTATCCTCAGGTAACTGGAATAATGGGAGAAAAGAAGGAACTGACCCCCACATGAACCTATGAGCTAAGCAGAAGGTGTCATCTGATATTAAATGAATCACAACACTTGGCTGTTTTTAACAAAGTCACACCATCCTACTTTCCCTGCTGGGGTGATCTGCAGCCCAAGAGCCAAAGTGGAGAAATGTGTCAGCACCACCAGAGAGATGGGAATTGCAGCTGGAGTCACAGCAGTGCCATCTTTCCCTCTGCCATGCTCTATTACACTTTGGATCTGCACATGGACATCAATGACAGCAGTGACACAGCCCCTACCTTGTGGCCACATGTGTCCTCCCACACCCACCTGTGTTTGCAATGCCACCTCTAACCTGCAAAAACGAGGAAAAAGGATTTGAACCTTTGGAAGGACTTTCTTCCTAAGGGGCCATCAGAGAAGGGGGTGTAGCACGAGCTGCAGTGCACCCCTTTAGCCAGGCAGAATTAATGACTCTAATTAGCACTGTTGGGGCAGCAGGAGGAGGCAGGTATTTATACACAGGGGAAGCTCAGCTGTGCTAGAGGCTCTCCCTGGCACAAAACAGGAGGTTACCTGTGATAAGCACACAGTCATGGCAAGCTGCCTTTAGAGATGCTTTATATTAGCAGCAAATAGTGATTCTCACAGCAGGGCCATTTTTAAACTATCTGAAAGTGCATTATGATTAAAAGCATTGTGAGGCACTCAGGAGAGGCTGTTAGGCTGTGCCTAGGACAAACAAAATGGAAAGCAGACACTCCAGGTTGATTGCCCTCTTATCTGGTCTCCTTCAAGAGTCAGAAATTACCTGTATTTATCCCATTTGCATCATACACATCAGTTAATGTATAAATAGAGATGAGTAGGGGATCCTGTGCTGAACTACACCAGTGAGTCACCAGAGGGGGAGAAGGATAATATTTTCTCTTGCCTGTATTGGTAAGATAGTATTTACCAGCAAGTTAAAGGAAAGGTTGGGGTACAGGAAATTCTGATGAGAGAGAAACAAGGATGGTAAAAATCAGGGGCCCAGACAAGCCATGAGATCTCCTTAAATTCTGCTGGACAAAATGACTGAACTGAAAGCTGGCACTGATTTAAGCACAGACTTGGCCTAGAGGCCCCTAGAAATCTTTAAAAGTTAAAGTATTCTGTGATTCTAAGAGGCAACATGGCCCAAAACAGAGAGGCAGTTCTGGGAATCCACAGCATCTGAGCATCTACTTGGAATTGTGCTCAGAGCATTTGCTTCTTTTTCTTCGACACAGCAATCTTTGTTTTCTTGCTGGGAGACAATTTTTATGATGCTCTGAGTGACAGAAGTAACATAACCATAAATCTCTCTCAGACTTGGGGAAAGTTGGTTGTACAGGGACTGCAGAATATTGCACTGGAAGCCTTACAGGGGGGTTAGGGAATTGCAGAGTTAGGGAAAGGGAAAATGCATCTCACTTGTAGCAACATCATTTAAATCCAGTTCTGGTGCTTGCATTTATCTCCACAGTGTTTTCTAGCATAAATCAGGTATTATTTTCCTTCTGCACAACCACACACAATACAATCAGCAGCAACATCTGGGCTCTGCTTTTCTTAATAGCACCTTCATGCAGTTATAATGTAAAATACAAGAACTAGAATTGGAAATAAAACAGAAACACTAATTTGACACTTGGAACTTTATTACAGCTGCACAAATTGAAGTAATTTTAACTGTAGACTGTTGCTGTTAGATTATATTTTTCATAACACCTTTTCCATCCAGAGATGTTTTCCTAATCATCACTTGTGTTTTGGATGGTTTAGACTCATTTTTTCCTGTTCATTTTTACAGAAGGCCAAGGGTCAGTTTGAGCCAACATTTCCCTTTATGCAGTGAGTTCCCTGCCATGTTTCAGGATGAATAGAGCTTCCTCCCAGTGAGGTACAGACTGACCTGCAGTTTTTGCTTGATCTTTGACAGCAGGCATTTGTAATGAGGCAGGCCAGAAGTTTAGACCTGGCACCAACATTTTAACTGTATTACCTTCTACTTACCTAACAATGTTTAGAAAGGGCCCAGGCTGAAAACCCTCATTTTATCATCCCTCCTAATGCTCCTGTGTCACTGCTGCTGGCCTCTCAATGTCTGTGCAACACTTCAAGTAACACTTCTGTAAACTACTCAGTGATAAAAATGCAACAGAATCCAAAACACTAAGGGAGAAAAGTATAAACCTGTCCTGATGTCAGCTTTGTCTCCCAGACCTTTGGAAACCACAGAGCAAAATACACTTGACCTGGTCTGTAACTTAACTGCAAATGCAGCTGTGAATTTGTGGTAGTGCTTACAGTGTTCCTTGCAGAGTAAATTCTTTCTTTAAAATCAGTTTATACCATTTGTACCTCTGGGAACATCAGCTAAGTTCTAACTTCCTTTTGCTCAACATTACATTGATCCACAAAGACCTTTGGGAATGCTCCCCCTTCTCATTATATTTTTATTTTCCTGGGGAGAGAGAAGGGTTCGTGGTCACAGATAAACAGAGCACTGAGTTTCCCTTCCAAGCCCACCTTAGCAGTCCATGAAAACACTTCCAGAGCTGCTGCAGCTGAGTGCAAACACCTCAGCACCAGGGAGCTGATGGAAAGGCTGGAGAGGGGCCAGCACTGCCCCTGACTCAGCCCCTCTGTCACTGCTGCTCTCCAGCCAGGCAAAAAAAGCAAAAAAGCAAAAAGCTTTTGTCCTTGTGGATTTGCCAGCCTCTTCCAAGAAACCTTCCTGTGCTCCCTGGGAGCACCCTGAAACCCTGGTGTCACAGTGGCTACAATAACACCGTTCACAGAAATTCAGAAGCAAGTTAATTAGCTACAAATATATGCAAAATTCACTTACCACATCACTGAGATTTGTGAAATGTTTGCATCCAGGCTCCTGTTTTCCTGTTCCTTGTTCTGCCTGATTAACACATGATGCATTTTCTTCTGTCTTGAGGTTAGATATCTGAAGCTTTTCTACAGGAAATTAAAAACAATGCACATTTCTTGAGTTAATATTAATTGTTTCACTAGAAAGAAAATAAACAATAAACATTTCATAAGTCTCAGGTGTTTTATTTGCCATGAAATCAAATAATCACCAGGCTGATCCCAAAATCTCATTTACTTCCATGGGTTTGAAGAAATTATTTAATAAATTTGGGTCAAATGCTGTCTTAAGATTAATAAGTGATTTACTGTTGACCTTGGGTAGCCTGAATTCTATTTGGTATCTCTACCAGGTCAGCAAATTTGAAACAATCCCCATCTGCCACACACCAGCTAATCATGCCTCCTCTTGCTACCATTAATTAACAGTAACTATAAACTGCAAAGATGTCCATTTAGCTTTATTTATGAAATTTGGAAAAGTTATTTGGAGCAGGGAAACAAAACCAGAAAGGGACCAAAGGAACAAGGAGTGAAGAGGAGGAATTCACTGAGTTTATGACACCACTGGGCACCTTCCCAGCACCATTCCCCACACCAGGAACTAAATGCAGCTAATGCTGCTTATGGATAAAGATGGACAACACTCAGCATTTCATCAGGGGTGAAAAAAGAGATTTGTGATGTCCTCATATGCACTATAGAGACATGGATCTCTCAGTGGGAATTCTGAGAGAAAATCAGGCAGCTGTGCTCAAACCCAAGCTTAGCAGCACATTCAGATCTAAGCTCTGAATGTGAGCTGTACCCAAAATGCTGCCCATATGTTACTGCCTTACCAAGGGATTCGAGGGAAAGGAGGTTAAGTAGCACATTTAGATAAACTCTGATAATTCATGTGTGGAGCAGGCACAAAGTAAGGAGCTGCAGTTGTGCAGCTGGAGGCAAAGGGGAGACAGAGAAATGGGCTGAATCATGCCCAGTCTCCTCATCTTTTTTTTGGTTCTAATAGAAACCTTGGATGTGGAAAACCAGTTTAATTTGCCAGTTTGTCATTAAATGTCAGCCTGTGCCAAAAACTACTGCACAGAGCAGGTGAGTAATTTTCAATAATTTTTACAGAAGGCAAAAATGTTACTGACAGTATCTCATACCTCTCTCTCAACTGATTTTATCATACTTTTCTTCTCTTTTTTTTTTTTTTTTAATTTTAAACTAACTATACTTAGAGAGTGTAATGAGCCATCCTTGACTCACCATTTTTCTGACTGACCCTAAACCTCCAACTGCTCGTGCTCTGTTCCATCCACACAGATGTGAAGCCACAGTAACAGTTCATTCAGGGTGAAATCACACCAGTTTAGAACCACTGAGCATCACAAATATGATGCTAATTAAATGGGTGGGGAACGGGGGAGACACCACACAAAAGCACCACAAAAACCCCGATGATTTCTGTGAGCAAACGCCCAAAATTCAAATTCCACAGCTGGCAACTGCAGAGAAACTCCTGTGACTCCCTGCAGATTTCTTTTCAGCAGGAAGATTAATTAAGGTGGGTTGTTTTCCTTTTCTTTGCACACAGGAAATTCCCTCTGCATCTGCCACACAGAGTGATTCTTTCATTTTCAGGAACAGGAATTCAAAGGAATCCCTGAAGCATATCAGAGTTGGGCTTGTGCTAAGTATCAGCTGTACTTATCTTTTAAAAGATGTTATTTGTCTTATTTGAAACATGAACACTAATTCAGGGCTTGCTATCATTTTGCCTCTGCATTGCTACGACAACTAAAGAAGTTAATGGAATCCATAAAATGCTGCAATAAACCCAAGTTTGCCCCACAGCATTTCAAGTTCCCTTTCTAAATTAGTTCAGGGAAACAGCAATTGGGTCACTCTCATTTTAGATCTCCCAACAGCAGAAAGGCAGATTTCCCTGATTTTGGTAAAGAAGCCTAAATTGTTGGTTAATTAACAAAGCCATTTAACTTAAGAAATCAATCAAGTCCCAGAAGTGAATGTCAAGGTTACCTTGTCAAGAGCACTATAAAGGATTAAAACAAGGTTTTATCAATATATCTATGCCACAAACACATAGGAGAATACAGTGCTTTACCCAGAACATGAAAGAAAGAATTTCAGTGTAAGAGTAGAAAGCAGTATTGGCAATACCTTCAGATAGCTCTGCCATGATCAGGGCCATAGTGATTAATTTTTCTCTCCCAATCACAGAGGGGAAGATAAAACACATGTCTGATTTCTTTATTTTTTGTTTTCAAGCAGGTTGAAAGCTGTACAGCTGGTTAGAAGCAGCACTAGCATTAGTCACAAAGGACAATCTAACACAGAGCCAGAGGATTTTACATATTGATGCCAATAAAGCCCCCAGGAGAGCAAAACCTGAGGGATGCACAAATCCCAGGGACAAACTGGAGTGGGCAAGGAAGGGACACAAAGCCTCCACAGACACTTCTGCTGAGGGTCTCAGTGCCTCACCAAAGTGCTGCTTTTCCCTTACAAAAAAAGTTAATTCTGAAAGTGTTCACCAGCACAAGCCACACAGCTGTGCCAAAGGACTCCACAAACATTGTGAGTTTATTATCTGGGGGATAAGAAAAAATAACTTTAGGAGACACACAAACACATGGCCTTTTCAATACAATACTTCTAGATTTCTAAAGACAATCTTGTCGAAAATCTCTCCAGATGTACCAGTGCTCTTCTGAGTGTACAAGTCACACCTATATTGTTTTGGGGCTTGTTATTTTTACACAAATGTCCTCAGAGGACTAACTGGGTTCAGGGGGTTAAAATAAGGATTGAAATTTGAAGTCCTGTGACAATATTCTCAAATATGAGGGGAAGGATATGAACAGCCCCCACTCACCTCACACGGCCCGGCAAACACTGATTGCCCCTCACGGGAACATTCCTGCCCAGCTTTCCCTGAAATTCTGAGGGAAAAAAATGCAGCCCAGGCACCAAGGTCTCTGATGGTCCAAGGATCCAGCTAAATTCCCAAAATATTTGGGGTACAAGCAACCAAAAGTGTCCCAGTGAGCAGCGGGGCCGTGAGGGGACCCAGCACTGGCCTTGGCCCGGTGGCCCCTCAGCCTCCCCACAGGGGTAAAATGGCGCCTTGCCCTGAGGGAAATCTTCAAATAAATAAACACTTTAGTGTCTTATACTTACTGTTTTATATGGAAAACACATTTCCCTGGGTTTTGGCAGCAAAACCCGACTGGCTGATAGTTTGTATGCCCTCATGGCAGCGAGGAGCGGAGCCCCCTCACCTCAAGGCCTGCACTGGCCACAGTGAAACAACCGCGGATAGAAAAGTGAAAAATCCCAAAGTCAGTACACAACAAGTGCACTTATCCAAGGGATTTTAAACAAATAACCTGTGTGTTAAAACTCACAGAAAGATCCCTTTAACTGCTAGATTGATGAGCTCTCTCTGACTCCCAGTGCACAAACCCTCCTGCTGAGGGAGTCCCATCCCGAGCGGTAGCAGGGTATCATTTAAAATGTTTAAATTTTAAAATTGTTTATCCCTTGTGATACGTTACAAATAGAGCTCAGCTGTTTCTAATGCACGAGCAATCCAAGCATGGCGTTTTCAATGCAAAAATTCATTAGAAAACACTCCTGGCCTCAACCAAAACAGGGCATTTTCCCTTCCTTTTGGATTATAAATAAATAAATTAAAAAAAATAAAGATTACAGTTGTAATGACAAAAAAAAAAAAAAAAAGAGGGCAAAGTGGCAGTAAATAATGTAGTGTCTTTTCTGAGCACATCAAGGGTTTTGGAGCTTCAATATATGAAGGGTCTTTTTTACCTCAGTGAGCTGGGTAATATAAGGTGTCTAAATGTAGAGAAAAAGAAAATATCATCTGTCACTGCCGTAACAGCAAGAAGATAAAATTATTTCTACAGACTTAAAACAGAAGTGCTCCTGAAAGGAATCATTGCTGGAGAATTATTTTTGGAATAGTATTCATCAAAAGTTTAAGGAGGGAAAATGAAAAAAAAATGTGTTGGGGTAAAGAAACATACCAAGAGAAATTAAATATTTCAAATGCCTACTGAAATACAATTTCTAAACTGAATTAAAATGTTAGGAAGTTTGGAGCAATTAATCATTTTGTGGGTGGCATAAAACACACAAACAATGTAGTAAGATAGAGATGTTATACTGATATTCATTCTTTTTTTTTTTTTTTTTTTTTTTTTTAATGCCATGTAAAGCAAGACTTGAGACCAGCTTAGGGCCAAAAGACATGATAAGAGCTGCAGCAGTTCTGAGCAAGCCAAGGCAGCAGACTGGTTTGATTTTCCCTCTTTCTGAACAGAATCAAGGCTGCTTCTTTCCCCTTTTGCACCACTGTGCCTGCACCTTCTTTCCCATCCAGCTCAGGATTGTGATTTTGGGCAATTTGAGAATCAGATCAAAGCATTCAGCAAAGCTGTGAGATGTCTACATGGAATCTGAAAGTGCCTTAGAGCCTGCAAGGAGAATTCCATTCAGCTTTCTGAATGCAATCAAGGGCTCTGTCCTCTGACCACGATTCCTTTTTCAGGTTTAAAAAGTAGTGCTGTGTTTTCTGAATAAGCTTCAAATGATTAATCTGTTTGCAACAAATTATTATGTATATTATAAAGGGCAATTAGGAAGAAAAATATTATTTTAAAAGAGTTTTCTTTAACTTGATATTTGATAATTCTGCCTTTTACTCCCCCAGCCTTCCCTTCTAAAACATTGTTAGTCTAAAGAAACCTGATCAAAGATAGGTGGTCTCCATTTTTCAGCAGCAGGAAAACCTTTCTTCCTTCAAATTCTTTCACTGAAAAAAAAAAGGACTGAAGTAATTTTGCCTAACGTTCCTGAGAACATTCCATCAGGTTCAAGTCAAAGAGGAGAGATTTCAGCTCCAACAATGAATGCTGAATGTGCAAATCATACATGAATCATTAATGGTTTTTAATCAGTTCTGCCCTGACAAAAATGCTCCAGCATGCACCAGGCACTCAGAGCAGCCTCTTCTCTTCCAGTGCTCCAAACTGGGATGTAGGAAATGGCACCCCATGTTCCCAAAGAAAATGAGAAACACTGGATGTATTGAATGTCACTGTGATCAAAGGGATCAGCTAAAACACACATTGCATGGTCTTTCCACTTAAATATCTTTTTGTCTGTATAACTCTCAGACAGAATTTAATCTCAATTTGCAGAGAGCATTTATATTTATCTAGCTAATTCAAACTGCAGATATCATTAAAAGAAATGCACTAGTATTTTCTCATCATCCTGACAAATCCTGAGGGAATGCAAATGCCTCACAAATCCTTTTAGATTAAACCCAAGGTAGGTCACTAAAGAAATCTGGCTGAAGAGTCAGGTTCATGACATCACCCAGACTTGCAGCAGCCATGTGATGAAAGGCAGCACAACACTCTGTGATAAATGTACAGACTTTCCAAGACAGGTTTAATAATTGCTTACCTATAACAACTTTATGGAAAATGGACATGAGTGTGCAAAGACGAATCAAATAGGGGAAAACCCTCCAAAAAACCCACTGGAAATCCAACCCTGAAGCATCAAAACATGTGAGCTTCATATTCAGTTTGCTCTGTATCAGTTTTATTTTAATCCAGGCTGTGTGTTTGCATTGACAGCCAGGGTGCAAAACACAAATGGGGTTGGAAAGAAGATCCAAGATGGCAGTGATTCTCCAGAACTGCAAAACTGCTGCTTCAGAAAATGCACCAGTCTCCAAGAGAAGCTTTATGATCAGCACCAGCCACTTCCTTCTGCAACAGGAGGCAGATAGACAAACAATAAATAGGTATTTTCACTGGGTTCTGCTTTCTGCAGGAAATCATTTTGTCTTTCCTTGTTTTTGGGAATGGAAGAGAACCACGACTGAACCTGCATCAGAGTCCAAGGATACAGAGGATCACTGCCACCAGTAACCAAATGTTCTGTGTTTTCTCATCTACAGAACAGTCTGAGGAATTTAAAAATAACCCCATTTTTATCTACTCAATACAAAGGTTTTTCTTTCAGCAAAGAGCATTTTTACCAGCAGCAGCCAATCCCTGAGACTGCTACATTTAGCACCAGCAGAGATGGAAACTGGCAGCAGCAGGATTGTGCAGCCCTTCTTAAAGAGGATTGACACTAGGGACCAAAAATGCTCTCAGTTACTGAACCTACTCACATTACTTCATCCATGCCAAGACTCCCTTTCAGCACAGGATCACTCCAAGGTTTCTATCCTGATAACAGACTGATAAGAGCCGCCTGCACTCTCCCATGCTGCCCTCATCTCACACAGCAGAGTGGCCTTTAGGATGTATACAAGATAAATTGGCATTTCTAGGCATTATTTTGCCTTGTCTGCCCTTTATTCTGCTTGCTCCCTTCCAAATGGACATCTCATTTTCAAAAATCAACCTCCAATACTTCAGATTTCTCTCTTGTTTATAAATCTGGAGCCAAACCTACAATTGCCATCTGCAAGTTGAAACATTACTTCAAGCAAAGAATTGTCATTCATTTTTACCTGAGTTCCCACACATTCCATGATAATCCTGAGTTTTAAAATAATGAGTAATACAGTCATAAATCAATCCAAATTGGAAAGCAGGAAAACAAATGAAGTTGTGTTCTATCCTGCTTTGTCTTGTAAGCTGCTAATGCTATTCCCTTGGATTTGAGATCTGAGCTGTCCACATTCTTATTGTGGGGTCCTTTAGAAAGGGACAAAGAGCTCAGCACTGCATTTAAACCACCTGGAAAGGGGAGTTTATCCTGGAGCTGCTGAAAATTCCAGGCTGGAGGGGCAGCAGCAAGTGCTGCTGTCAGCAGTGCTGAATGCAGAGGGGCTAAATTAATTTTTATCTGAGACAAAGGCCATGATATTCAGCTGTAGAAATGAATCTCCCAATGTAAACTATTTCCACTTCAAGAGCAGCCCTACTCAATTAAAGCCTGCAGTATCAGCTTCAAGTGAAGAGATCAGACACAGGTCCCCAAGCAATTACATGAAACAAAGTCACCCTTGCAGCAGCCTCTGTAATAAAACCAGGGCTCCATTTCACACTGCTTTATTCTCCAGAGATATTTGCTAACTAGGTTTCAAAAGGAATTCAACTTTAGCAATTCACAAGCCCAGATTAAGAAATCCAGTCCATAGGTCAAAGACACAATTACCTCCTTTTCACATAAATCTCCTCACCTCACAGAAAACTTGACAGCTTTTTTTCAAGAGCAAAAGAATCATAGAACTGATGTATGAATATTTTCTCATTGTCTGTGAGTCTTCTCCTAATTTGCCAGAAGCTTCAGTTTTCTGAAATTTAATATTATTACTTACTAAAAAAACCCCACAAACAAACAAACCAAACTGTGAAGAATGTACTTGCATATAGCTTGGTGGAGGTAATGAAACCCAAATTGTTGTTTTGAAAAAATATTTGTTAAAACCAATTTGAAATTTTTTTTTTCAAATTTTTTTAGTTCTCCAATCTGAAATTCCTGGATTTTTCCTCTGTTGCTCTGTTCAGTGATTTCCTGCCTTCTGCAGTGCTCTAATGAAGTCCTTCAGCAGCTTTAAAGACTAAAATCCTGCAGTGACTTCAGTCTGCTCATTCTTTGTATCAGATTTAAACCAAGTTTGTTGCCTTGTCTACAGCCATATTCTACAATCCTTGCTGAATTTTACAGTCATCATCAATTTATCCATGGACTTAATTTAAACACTCACACAGGTATAAATCACAAACATATAAAATACAGGACTGCATGTGAAGCTGATTAATGTTTCTCTTAATACCTATTTGAACTCTTACCTAACTGGTTGTACATTGATGCAAAATTCTAATTTCTCCCTTTGCTGCAAGAGAGCAAAGGGATGAACTAGGCAACACTCCCTTTACAAGCTCATAGATTGGATTTAACACGTGGAAAGAGCATAGGCAAAATTTCAGTTCTACTTAAGACAGAAAAATAATCTTTTTCTTACAAACCACAACCATAAACAAGAATGAAAAAGACAAGCTCCTCATCCATTACTAAATCAACCACTGAAATGCTGGTAAACCTCTAAACCTGGAGGAGGCAATCTTTCAGTGGGATCAAAACAACAGAAGTCTGAAGTATTCACTGCAGACCAGGGGCTTCCAGTAGTTCCTTCCATCTGGAAAAGCATTGGGAAAAGTTGGAAGTGAGGGATAAAGAGCCCACCACCAGTGATGGGAAAGCAGGAGACAACCCAGCTATGAAATAATGATCAAAGGGAACTGCCCAGCTCCCACAGAATGTGTTTCTCTTGGGTTCTTCTTGGTGGGAAGAAATGCAGGGAGGAACTGAAGCACCTCTTGAAGCAGTGTGAGTGAGAAAGGCTCTGGAGGTGATGCAGCAAGGAGAACGTGCTTGGGCTGGGGAGCTGGAGCAGCTCTGGAGGCAGCTGGGGAAAGGCTGGAGGAGAAGAGCCATGAGATGCTGGGATGGCTTTTGGGATTATCCCCCCTCACCCAACCCCTGTTTGGTGCTGGTTCAAGTCAAGGAGGTGACATTTCCTGTAGGAAAGCCCTCTGTGGCACTGTCCATCCCATGAGCCGTGGGCAGTACAGCCATGTCACAGTGAAACTGTCCTGTCACTCAGAGGCACAGGTGAGCTGAAAACACCCAGCCCAGCCCAGCCCAGCTGCTGTCTGACAGCTCAGGCCTGCAGGATGTGCCCAGAATAGCAGCCTGTCTGCTCTGTGCATATGCTCTTTTTTATAATGATCCCTCATTTTATTCCCTCTCCCCAGCAGGAGGCAGAACATCATCCATGAGGTCACAAAACACCACTGGTGAGCTGCAGTGCCAGAAGGCTGAGGCCAAACAAACCATGGGTGAAACAAGCAGGTAACAGGTCATGAACATTTGCATGCAGTTTGAAATATTACCAAGAATTTGCCCTTTGAGCCAGGGAGGTCTGAGGGAGGTGCCAGGAGTGCTCTGTACCATCCACTGCCTTCACACCCCCTCCAAGATGGAACTTTTTTTGGGAAGAAAATCAAGTAATAACAAGAAGAAATGATTATAACATGAAGAAGCAAAACAGCAGGAGCAAACCTTGGGCTTTTTTATTCCTGTGCTATGCAGGGCTGAAGCTTTTGTTAGCTGAGGATTCTGGTTCCAAAAAATGAAACATCACTGCCCCCTTCTGTTATCCAAGCCAGCTCTATCCTACTAAAATGTGAGTGAAGCACTGGGTAGTTACATGCCAGCTGACACTGACATAATGAACTAATAAAAAATATTAGCTTATTTTTCTGCCATCATTTCCATGTCTGTCTTCAAGAGCCTGGTAAATATCTAGCCCCAAAGAGAAGAAATATTGAATAAATCCACTGGAATTTATTGATTCAACAGTTTGTGTATGAGACAGAGAAATGACTGTTTCTGAATTTATTAAAAAGCTGTCAGAAATTTCCAGCATTCACTGAACTGTCACCTGGGCCTCTCCTCTAAAATGAACTAAATGTTTCCCAGAGTTTTAAAGTACAGAGTTGATGTTAAATTGCCCTGTGCTCCAGGGAAAGTGGGAAATCACTGCCTGGCTAACATTTCCAGAAGGAACCTGGAGATGCTCATCCAGACTGACTGCAAATGTTACCCTGCCAGCCCCTGGTATCCTGATTTAGCCTCCCTCTCTGCAATGCTCAGAATTCAGTGCATATTCAGTCTGCTCTTGCTTAACCACTGTATAAACCAGCAATCCCTCACTCTGCCCACATCACCACGTCCTGCATCCCAACTTCCCCATTTCCCAGAACCTTTCCTATGACCTTTTCCATACAGAAACACCTCTGGGCACCTACTGCTGTCTGAAGTCTTTTTTTAAGTATTTTTTTAGCTACATCCAGCACACTCTCAAGGCTCTCATCTCCTGAAAGCCAAAAAACCAAAAGTGAGCTCACCAAACTGAATGCTCCCTCATGCAAGTTTAAAATGGACTCAAAATCTAAACATATTTTATTTATTGAAAGCAAGCAGCAGCCTTTAACTGCATAGGCTGAAACTCTGGATCGTGGATGTTCCTGCAGTGCCAAGGGTGATTATTTCTTGGGGAGAAACCTGACCTGTAAAGAAAGATTTTACACATCTTTTTCCTTACAATGGAAAGCTCACCTTCTCTCCTCTGCTGCTGGAAAGGACATGTAACACTAAATCATTTATAGAATAGGTTGAATATCAAAAGACAAGAGAAAGTAAACTTCATGTGCCCACAGCTGATCAGAAAGCGGGAAGAGCTCTTCCTCTTGATTATCCCTGTGGGAAAAGGTGCAAGCTTTTTTCTTTCTTTTTTTCAGAGGAATTTCTACAATTCCCAGTTGAATTGTACACAAATGCAGATATCCTGCAGAATAGGGCAAGTTTCTAATTCTGCTGAGTTGCCCTCTCCAGGCAGAGCATTCTTTATAGTGCTGCAGTGCAGTGAAGAGAAATCCCTATTGATATTTACAATTTGCTAAGCCACAACAGGGAAACCATCTGAATTATGAGGTTCTTATACATGAAGATACAAGGAGTTATAGATTCCTTTTGCCAGATTAAATAAACACACCAGGATTGCAAGAGTCCCTGTTAAGAGCCATTCTTCACCCAGCCCTGTGAGCCAGAGCTGATTTATGCTGCAGGGAAGATAAACATTTAGGTCTGTTTTGAAAGCTGAGCCAGGGCCCTCACACTTTAATTGCTTTGAACTGCCCTATGATTTTTTATTTCATTTCAGTCCACAACAGTGACACAGAGAGGCACTGGAAGTATAACACAAATATAATTATCTTAGTGTCAGCTTGATACAGTGGGGTGAGAGTAGCTCTGTTTCAGTCATTTCTGCTGGCAAGGCCACAGATACTGTAATTTTTACAAAAACAAGTGTAGTCTGATTCTGGAAGTGTTGCCAACCAAGTGTGTGCATCTCAGAGCAGCAGCACTGGGGAAGGGATCAGAAGGCTGAGTGCTGCACTGGGACTGGGGACAGAAGTGAAATATGAGAGAAATAATGGTCAGGAAAGTAAAAGTGGGACAGGAGTGGAGTGTGCACGAGGCACGAATGGCTCCCACCATGCAGTGCCTGCAATGCCAGCCAAGGGAAGTTGGTAAGAGCTCTTTCCATCCCTGCACAAGGTGCTGGGGGATAACTGATAATGCCACTATCAGCTGATGAAAGGACAGAGAGTCCTTTTCTCCCCTTACAAAACCAGACACCACAGCAAAGAGCACATGGACACACACGGGCCCAGTGACACTGAGGAACCCACTGATCTCACTCCAACACTCAGAGAACAAAACATCCAGCAGTGCAAAGCTCTTCACAATCCTGTTAAAAAACACAACATAACAAAACAAAAGCCATCCTATTTGTAAAAGTTTAGTGTTTAGACAGCCAGTGTAAATTTGTGAAGGTGGTCTGCCTGCACTGACTGGGTGACTGCTCTTCAGATCTGGACTGGTTCCTGCTCACTCTCACTCTAAAAACACACTCCTGAAGTCATTTTTCCTGGCTGTTTGCAAAACACTACAAGATGAGGAGAACATCATGATGCAGTTTTCTCTGCAACCAGTGCTGCAGTTTATTTCACAAGGCAACTGCTCCCAGGCATTGTTTCATGTAGGGCTCAGTCTATAACTGATGAGAGAGGATTTTAACACCTCAGAGTCCCCCAGTACAATCCAACAGTAGCTTTGTGGTGCTTTCCCCATCTTTGTATGAAAGTGTCTCAGAAGTTATTCCCTGTGTTCCACACTCTATCATTAGGGACCAGTAAGGGCTGGGCAACTTTCCTGCTGTGCAAGAATACAATCTCAGTAAAGTCACGTACTCCATCTGGGCAAGTATTGTGGCTTAGAGAGGCTCCAGCAAGGAATGGCTTTTGCAATCCAGGAATGCCACCATTCCATGGCTCCCTGAGCAGCCAGGGTGTCCATGTGCTGGCACAGTGCCTTGTCAAATATTAAAATTTTGGTATGTGCAGGTCAAACTCACTTCTAAGTGAAGCAAACCTCGTATTTTTGAACTGAAGAAACTCAGATGGTTTCATGTCACTATTTAAAAAAAAAGAATAGCCTTGGTTTTATTTTAGTCTGAAACACAAATAAATCTGGAAATCACGAAAGCTGCTGCAAAGCAGGATTGTTATTTCTTCTGCCAACTACGATATCAAAGACAGGCAGCCACGGATCACGGATCACTGAGCAGTTTTCACTTCTCCCATAAATCCTTATTACACTGATCTTTCACAAATAGTGACTGATTCAGGAATGCACTGGAATATGTTCTTTTGAAGTCAGCATCACAGAGCTGAACTCCTCTGGAGAGGCAGGAGCAGCAGGCTGGGGAGGTGTGAAGGGCAGGCACAGGCTTTGCCAGCCCCAGGAGCTCATTTCCCCTCCCAGAGGATTGTGCAGGAAGGGCAGCTTAGCATTCCTGCTGTTTAAAATGTTCTGACATCTGAGTAAATTATTATTTTCCTGATTGGAGGGCCTTTGCTTCACAGCATACACTGCAATGTAAACTTCTTGTGCCTGTGCACATCCCTCAGGACTGACTCTGACCTGAAAGCTGCCCTGGTATGCCCTGCTCCTGCCAACATCATCACAGACATGTGCCAAGTGTGAGCCACAAATACTCTTTCATAGACAACTCATGCCAAATTCCACTCCTTTAAAATGGAGAAAAAAAAAATTAACTGGAATAATTAGGACAAAAACTGTTCCCATTTAAGTTCACACTTTGCAGAGAAAGATATTTAGGTTTTTGGATCAGCAGAACTTCCTCAAATGATGCTGGTTGTTTTGACATAAAGCTGCACTCCCCATGTCAAGGTATTTTCATTTCTAAAGTTTATAATGGAATCCCTGAAATTCATCAATTCATCTTTTCCTTCCTTGGAAGCTTCTGGGAATGCTAAGTGCTGTCATTTCTTTCTTGGAAGAAGTTCCCATTCCCTGGATCCCAGTGAAAGGGTTGCCACCACAGCAGAACAGCAGGAGATGCAGTGCTCTGGAAGGAGGGAGAAATCAGAGATACAAACATTTGGAGATTGGGGAGGTTTGATGCTCACTGCCAGCACTGCTAAAATTCTTTCCATGAGCTGTGACAGGAGCATTGACATTTTTGGTGTGTAATTCCCACCATTCAGGCCAACTTGTAGCTAAATCATTTAAGCTTTCTAAATATATCCCAACTCAAGATACCAGCAATATTTAAATTTTTTTGCTGGGCTCGCTTATACATTGTGCTAAATAGGGCAGAGAT
Organism: Erithacus rubecula; assembly: GCF_903797595.1. NCBI lineage: Eukaryota > Metazoa > Chordata > Aves > Passeriformes > Muscicapidae > Erithacus > Erithacus rubecula. Next base: position 107,290,397 of record NC_136685.1, on the reverse strand, counting down.
AAGAAATGGAACAAAAGAAAAGATTCTTTTTTATTTCACTACAGACTTTAAAGGCAGTGGATGTGCTGTGCCTAGAAAAATGTACAAATGCACTCTCAAATGGAAGAAATTGGATAAACAGAAGTTGTCATCAAGAGATATCAACAGAAAATGATGTAGCCTGGGCTGTAACACTTGTTTTTTAAAGAAAGCATCACATTCAGTTCTTTCAATACTCAAAATCAATTCTCAGGGAAAGGGTTGTTTGTGTTTCCTGTGCCATTCTTCTGTAAAACCCTGCAGCTAATTAGAGATTTCCAGAAAGTCCAGGAAAATCATGTAAAAATTGCTGATCATAAAAACCTAAGACAAATGTTTCATAAGTTCATTATATTTCTTTTTTTTTTCCACAGACTGCAGGACAGATGAAATTTTCTGAAAAGCATTAAAACACTGTAGCAAGAGCTATCAAATCATTCCTACCGAAATAATTTCTAAATTACCTTCCAAAATCACAGGTGAAGACTAAGCAGAGCCCAAGCAAAGGAGCAGACAGCCAGCAGAGCATCTGCTACAATCCCAGCACTCAGGAACCCTTTCTCCCCTCTCTCTGTCCCTCTCAAGAGCAGGGGATATTGCCAGCCTGGGCTTTTTTTCTTTTCTGAAGCCTTGCGTGGAGTAGAAAATACTGAAATTCTCAAAATCCCAAGTTATTTTTTTGTTTGTTTGTTTTTTTAAGAGTAAGTTGATGAGAGTAGAGTATTCCAGTGTGTCCCTTGATTATGAAACAAACCCAGGCATTAGCAGGAGGGTTTTTTCTGAGGGCTTTCTGCTTGTGAAACTGAGCAGTCCCTGTTAGACCCAGGGCAATGTGCTCCTTTTCCATCCTTTTGCACTGCTCAGCTCAAACCTGCACAAATCCCTGGGTCCCTTCAGCTGCCTCTGCTGGGCTGTGCTGCCCCTGGAAGGACAAGAGAGGCCAGATCTGCCCTGGCACTTTTCACTTGACTGCAATTAGACAATTTTCAGTGCTGGGTGGGCAGTGGGCAACCAGATGCTGGGAAAACAGCCCTGGGGACTGACAGCAGAAGCTCTGTTAGTCTTAGAAAACACATATTGGAAAAAAAACCCCAAATAATGGCTCTGAATCACAGTAATTTCTATGTCTGCCCTCAACAGAGAGGTGATCTGCTTTATTTTTGTTCCTTTCCTTCAAAATTGCTGCAGGGAAACCTTTCTGTTGAAAAGTGATTCGGAAGTCTCAGGAAAAAATCTAAATCCAGTGCATATTTCAGGGTGGGAAAGTTCTCTCTAAGAGTCCAATGGGAAAAGCTGGGGGGAAACTTTTAAAAGTCATTAAACCCTGAAAACTTCAGAAACTTCTTTGTTTATATCAACTGGTATCTTGAAATCCCAGAACCAAAATAATTGTGCTGGCCAGAAGTGAAGACAGAATCCTAATATTGCCTCAAATATTCACAAAGAGAGATGGACAGAGCTGCAGCACAAACAACATTTTTTTCTGTAGGGGATTCCTCATCATTTGGATGCATTTCTGATAAATGTTTGGCCAATGCTCCCTGGTTGCTCTGTAAATGATATATTTGTGCAAACGAGTGGACTTGTGTGGTCTGTAAAAATATGTGCTTAAAATACAGAACTGTAAAACCTGATTTCAGAGCACTGCCAAAAAGATGGAGAACAGAGTCCTCTAGTGGCCTGGGCTTGCTGTAACAGTAAAAGCAGTCAACAGTTTAGGGGAGAAAGTGCATGATCTGAAACGTGACCTCACAAGAAATAAATCTTAGTCCAAAGCTAATAATAATCTGAGGAAATTCCCCCCAGGGATGTCCATGAAATGTATCAGACTTTGGAAAAGATCAAGGGATTATAGACATAGAAACAAGTGGAAAAAACATTTTATGTGAACTTCCCAAGAAAACAAGGGGAGGATGGGGAAGCTTTGCTAAAGTAGCTGTTAAAGGAGCAATGAAAACACTGCAAGAGAGTGAGGGGGGAAATGGGGAAAATAAACACAACACAGTGCACAGGGCTGCTGGCAGGGGGCCTGTTTGCTGCCAACATCAACTTCACAAGGTTAGAGCTCTTCACATAAAAATAATGTAAATAACTTGGCACACTAGACAGTGAAATAGCCATGCACATGTTGGTGAAATAGGTATGTGTGTTGGTGCCAGTTTTTTAGCTGTTTCTTATTCAAAACAAGAACTCACCTTAGTGAAAAAAATTAAAATGAATGTTCATGCATTCATTTTGTGGGAATCCTTAATAATAGCCCATGTCTGAAATAAATTAATAGAATGAAGGTTGGAAAAATAACCATCTCTTTCTCTGAAGATATTAAAACAGTGGTATCAATAACAAGCAAATGGCAAGACAGCATTCCTAAATTACACAGTGAATATCCTGACATCTGCACTCCCAGATTTTAAGTAATCCCTTGGCAAAGGCACCACACCAGCCCTAAACCCTGGGCAGGAGCAGTTTCTGAGGAAGCTCTGGGTGGTCCTCGTACCAGACAGCTCCCAGCACTGTCTTTAAAACCTTATCTTGGGAAAGCACTTGGAAAAATCTGTTCTGCCTTTAAAGAAGAACCTCATCAGTCAGAGCTGTGGGGCCATCTGCCAGGACCAGCAGCATCCCCCACCCAGCACCTCCAGCTCCACCTCTGCAGAGTTGGAGCATGAAAAGGTAACTTCCACATGCAGAAATTCCAGGGTCAAACCTCTCCTGGCTCTGTTTTCAAACCTCTACCCCTACACCTGATCTTTCCTCTCAGGGCTGGCCTGGCTTGTATCAGCTTTACTACTTGTAGTTCACACTCCTATCACAAAAGTGTTGCTTAACTTACACACAGACATAAAATAAGGTTTGAAAAGGTCCCATCTTTCAACCAGCAGGAGAAATGATTCCCTTTGAACAGGCTGCCAGCCTCAAACAGGGTAAGGAATTGCTGCTCACACCAGTATTTTGTTTTGTATTTTGACATGTGCTTCCAAAACACCAAAAGTTGCCTGAACAATGCAGAGCTGCAAACCAAACAAGCCTGTGGAGATACAATTTGGGAGGGAATCTCAGTGTCAAACAGGCAAAGATGTGCAATAACCTGGGACAAAAAATGTCAGGAGAAAGATCAACCCACCAGCTAGCAAATGCAGGAATGCAAACTAATTTCCATAAGGGCTGTTTTTGCAGTGGGTGTGATCATAGGCTCCTTTTACTCATAAATGGGAAAGGAGTTTGTGTTTGGAAGAACAAAATTCTGAATGCTGTTGTGCTGGCACCACCATCACCCCCACAAGCTCCCCAAGGGACAGAGTAAATTGTGATTATTCCCTTAGACTCAGTAAGAGAATTATTATCTGCAGTGACAGCTCTGGGTGCAGCATTGCAGAGGTGAACTCCTGCAGGGGGCAGAGGAGAAATCTTTATTTACTGGTCTGCCAGGGCTACATTCAAAGAGCCAGGGATGCCTTTTATGGCCTCTGAGTCCAGTGGAAACGATGGAGATCACAGAATCATGGAATGATTGAAGCTGTCAGGGATCTCTGGAGGGCACCTTGTCCAACCCCCTGCTCAAGCAGGGCCACCTGGAGCAGCTTACCCCAGTGAGGAGTGAATCTTACCCATGGCTGGAAAAATCACTGTCAATTCAGCCAGCACTCTTCACACTTCATCACTAACAGCCCAAATCTGTATTAATAGCTGTTCTGGACCTCAGCTTGACAAAGGTGAGAAGAAAGTAAAGACAAGACATTCTCCACACCCTGCAGGATCCTTGTGCCCATGATCCAGGTGCCAGTCACATTTCTACCCACATTTCCAACAGCAGGGACAGGTTTTATGTTCAGTTCTGCTGCTTTCCTAGGGACAAGTCACAGCACTCCTGCCAACATTCCCATCTTCTGAGGGGAATCAGGAAGGACAACAGGATCTTACAGCACACAGCCCTCTTGGAGTAAGGAAAAGAATGGATTTCTAGTTGTGACACTGAAGTGGCAGGGCTGGAAATGTCAAGTGGTTTTACTCACTGATGGTATAAAGACACACTCAGTGCTCCATGAAATCCAATTGCTATTTGCATTATCCAAACATGGTTATTTTCCAGTCAAAGTTTCTGCAACTTCAGCTGCTGGTTGTGAAATCACTGCCTAAAACTGCAAGTGCAGAGAAGCCTTTTTGTTCTCCCTGCCATTCAAAGAATAACCTTTGTCTGCCCTGGTTATCCTTGCACATCCAGCCCCTGTGTCCCACAGTTCTGACATCTCTCAGTCCCTGGGGAAGCTGCCCCATCAGCATGCTCCCTGAAAGTCCAGATCACCCCATGGGTTCTTCCCCATCCCATATCCCAATCATCCTGAGGAAGCAATGAGTTCTTCCACGTTCTTATGAGGTCTTCTCATAGTCTTAATTGAGACTGTGGGCATAATCCAAATGCAAGTCATAACCATAACAATTTAATTAGAATTATTAAATCCAAAGAGCCAGAAGTACTTAATTAAATAAACAGCTTGGTTTGTGAGCAGAGACATACTTCAGATCACTGCAGTCATGAAATTCTCACTGTGCAAAATTATGAGTTGCTGTTGGATAACAATCAATAGAAGAGACCATTGAATAAATACCTTCTGACTTGTTTTCCAAAGCATCATATTGGTCCCAGTAGTTTGCCCGACAGATATAAATAATGATGCAATTGTGCTTCCAGTCCTGCTGTTATTGGTATCTAAATAACCCCTGACATGAGTAGACAAAAAGAGGAGGCAGGCAGTCTGTCAAACCTCACAGGTCATTGGCACTGTAACCTCGTGCAGGGCTGGGGCTCCTGTCCTTGTCACTTGTGTTCACAGCACAGCCCTTGGTCTGGGCTTTGGAGAAATACATGGACATGGAGCAGATGGATGTGTCCCACTGCTGCACGGGGCCAAGGAGTGAAAACATCTAAAATATGGAATTATAGAATAGCCTGACTTGGGAGGGACCCACAAGGATCATCAGAGCCTGTTCTGGCCCCCTCAGAAGAGCCCCAAAATTCCTCCCCTCTGCCTGAGGATGCTTCTTGAACCCAAGATATGGAAAAGGAGAGGGATAAAAGATAAAGAAAAATTCCATCATGCATTTACAAATTATTACCAGAGATGAATCCAAAGCACATTTTATAGACAGGGCATTGCAAATCTCTTACAGCTCTCATCAGATTACTGCCTTTGGTTATTCCTCCCAAGGTAAAACCATCCACATTCACCTGCAGCAGAACCAGAACTGCCTTCCTATGGCTTTCTGAGTCCTCCAGAAACGTGGAGGTGACAAGGAACCAAACAATCCTTTTCCTTGGCCTGGAATATTTTCAGTACATTTGGGATGAGGGAACATGGCACAAGACATGGAATTTCCATCCCTGGCCCCTTTCTGCCTTTACCCACGCTGTGCCTCAGCTTCCCTTGTGAGCAGGGCTGCCCTAAAAGCACCCCACACATCCACAGTGTCTGAAGATACCCACAACACACTCAAGAGCCGGACAAAGCCAAAAAGCCTGGAGGAAATGCTCCGGGAGGCTCTTTCCCAGCTGTTCAGCCTGCGAGCAGCAGATGGCAGCCCTGCTGCCACTGCCGGTCCTGTGCAGAGCTCACCCTGCCCGGCAGCTCCTGCACTAATCCTGCCCTTCCCCACCTCTCCGGGGCTTTTGGAGCCACTATCAAAAGCTCTGACTCTGCTGTGGGCAGAGATTTTCACCCTCTTTCCCAGTGTAGCAACAGTGACTCCCTGAGTTTGGTACAATCCCTGTCTGACTGTAAAATCCCTGTGGATGGACTGACATTTGTGGCACTGCTGCTTCCTGGGCTGAACAAGGAGTGGGCAGAGGAAGAGCTTCACAGCCCTGTAAAAAATGCTGTTTGCAACAAGAATTATCCCAAGCTCAGTGATTTCAGTACTGCAGGGCTTTGGGCTCACTCACTTGGAATTTAGCTGTATGATTTGTCAGCCCTTGCTTGGCAGGAACTTTGAACTCTGCTCTTTGGTGTCAGTGTGCATTGTTTTCTTCCTTTGAAAGAAGAAATGTGTCCTCTATGAAATGTCTTAGCCTGGTAATAATTTTTGAGTGATGTTTTCCTGCAAAGAAAACAAGCAACTGTCTGATATCCCATCCCCAGCTCTTCAAGTGCTTCTCCTTGTGCAGTGCTTACACAAGCACAGAATAAAAGGGGGAATAAAGGGGTTGCTGTCCCTTCATACAAATGTACAGGAGAATTCAGAAACTACACCTGGCAGAGAGGAGCAAATCCACTTCCTCGGGATTAGGACTCACATTTCATTTTCTGCTTTGTGCCCTGCTTCTGCCAGGTGCTGACTGAGGTAAACTTTGTCCAACTCAGCTCAAATTCAGAAAGAACCAAAAAAACCCCCTCAGCTTTTCCCTGCAGTTTCTGTGATATTTTCCAGTGTAATTATGATTTCTATCAGGGTTTAGACAAAATAAAGTTGAGGAGACTCAGTTGTAACTTTCTGTCTGCACTGTGTTGTGAGGTTCATGGCAAATAAAGCCTCAGTGCAATAGCATGGCAAGTTTGCTCTAACCAGAAAAAAAAAAACTGTCCAAGAACAATATATTTATTTTCCACACTCCATTAGTAGCCCAGAAGCAATTCAAGCATGTTACTAGAAACCGAACCCAGCTAATTAAAAATAATGTTCCAAAGCTCCACTGATGTGTTTTGCATCTGGAGCTGGCTTCTGCAAATAAACATACACAAAACCAAGGACAAATCACAATAAATCTAAGCAGACAGGTACAAGCAAATTGGTCTGTGGAAGTGACATGTCTCTCTGCTTAAATGTCTACCACAAATCCCAAGGAGACGTGGTAGGATTTAATCTAATTGGGTTTGCCACTTCCCTGCAGCTTAATGTGAGACTAACAGCAATTATATATGACTGTACTTAGCTCAGTACCAAAAATCCATTTATTAGGCTATTAGAAGCTATAGAAAGCTGGGGTTTGAGATCATTTGGACATGCTGGTTACACACTTGGCCTGCTAGTTGTTTTGTGGTTACAGTTTCCAAATTGCCACTGATGAGGTGGTGGTGGAAAAGAGTTGCAGTTAAGCACTTCAATGGATGGCTTAGAAAGGTTTTCTTCTCACTTCAGAGTCCATAATGGCACCTTAGAAGTTGGCTCAGTGCTCTGCAAATCTCTAAACATTCGGCAGGAGACTGGGAAACCAAGAAGCTGCTGAGGTTCAGAAATCTGCTGATCATAAAGCAAAGCACCTTTGCATGTGTGGGGCCCCACAGAGTTGGCACAGCACGGCACAGAAATGTGAAAAAAATTATGTTTAAGGCCAGCATTATGGGGCAACAGAGGGAAGAGCCTCCAGTTTTTTAGCATCTGAGAGGGTGCAATTAGCAAGAAATATAAGAAAAGCCATTGGGCCATTCCAAAAAAATGTGGTCTTGTCACTCTGGTGCCTGTTGAGCCCACAAGGGGAGCAGGTGACTGATGGGCTCCCCAGTGAGCTCAGCACTGCACAGCCCTGTCCTCTGAGCCTTTGTCAGCTCACACAGCCCAAATAAAACCCTTCTTGCCAAACAGCTGCTTGCAAATGAGGCTGTAAACCCTCACAAACTCATTTTTTTTCCTAAGCCATGGTGAGTGCTGGGATAAAGGTGGATTTTTTTGAAGTCTGAAAATCTTCACCTGTAGCCACAGTTCTCCATTGTTCACCCAGTGGGGCCAAACCCCTAATAAATGATTCCTCCAGCTCCCCCACACTCCAGGGAGTGGGAGAGGATTTGGGGGCTCTCTGTGACCTCTCAGACACCACTCATGAGTTATTGGGCCCATATTCAAACTGCAGATTGGTTTTCAAATCCAGCCTTGAGATGAGATCCTCCCATTCAGCACCTGGAATTACAAAGGCTTGGTTTTGTTCCCAACAAACTGAGTGATGATGTACCCATTGACACAGCTGCTGTGAATGTCTGACTTTCCATCCAGAAACTTCCCAGCCTAACTTTCCTGGCAGCTGAGATGTTGATAACCTTGCACAGCAGTCTGGGTTACACATAATTTTAAAGAGATTTTTATTTCAAGGGCTCAACTCTGATCCAAACAGACAACTATCAGAAATTACCACAATTCTAAGGATCTCTGCTTGAATCAGACACCCCACTAATTACCTGCTGAAATTCAAAGAATGTTAAAGGTCCCTGTCCAGCTGCTGCTAAATAATTCTCTGGGAAATGAATGAATTTAAACCTAGTAATGGGCACTGATTTTTGGGTAAAAGAATAGTGAACAGAAAGGACTGCTTAACAAAATCATCATCCTCATTGCAGCACCACAAACAACCTCTCTCCAAAGGTGGGGGCATCCTGAACCAGCCTGGTTTTCTGCTGCCTTCTAGCCTTAGGATTACTTTAAAAGGTTATAATTAACATAATTACCCTGACTGATGTCTGAAATGAATGGACAGTTCAAGTGAGCAGCTTTAGGACTGGCTGTGGATTTGAAGTCCCTTTTGTCCCCACACACCCAGTCCCTGTCCCCACTCTTAGAGGGATGGCAGTGGCACTGGGCACTTCAGTGGGGCAGGCAAGGCTGTGCTCCCTAAGGAATGTCCCTGTCTCCTTAGAGGGAAAGGCTCCAGTGAAGTAGAAATTCCCCTATTGCAGCACAAAAGGCTGCTGAGGGTCAGGCACCACCCAGCTGTGAGGATGGGTGGGAAACAGGAGAAAATTCCCACTCTCCTGTGAAAAGGCTGGTAAAATCCTACTGGGAAACACAGGCTCTTGTTTATGCTTCTGCAGGTGAGATCTGCCCTCTCCTCACTGGGCTCCCAAAGAAGCAGTGAAGAGCAACACACAGATGTCTCTTTTATGGTACCAGAGTCCCTGGGACTCCCAAGTTCAAATACCTGATTGTGGTGGGTGCAGCTACCCTGGACAAAAAGTGGTTCTGAGAATATTCACCTTGATCAGCCCAAGTCAAGGGCCAGTCAAGTCCTACACCTCCTGAGGAAACTCTTTAACCAAAAGTTAAGTTTAACATGCTCATATCCTTCTGTGAGTAGGAGGGGTTGACCAAGCTTTTCCCTCAGAAAACCTCTAAATTGTAGCTGAAATGGGGAAGCACTAAAACACTCCTGAGTTCTCAGAAGACACATCCTGCAGCATTACACTTAGAGATGCAGGAATTATCAGGATGGGATCTCAAATGGCTGCAGTTTATCACACCCCAGCAAATTCACTGCACCACACAACCTGATGGCACATGACAAAGTGTGACAACTGATCTGTATTGCTCAGGAGAGATTGTCAAGATGTGCTGAGTATTTTCTAAACTGCTATCAGCAAACATATGTTTCCAAGGGGTAATGATACAGTGGGTCTGAATAACTCATAAAAATTATGAATGAAGTGTTCTCACCTTCATTTGACCTTCTTTGCTTCTCCAGCAGACAGAGCTAAATGTGTGGCACACCAGAATGCATCTGAAGAAGAGACAGATGATAATAAGAAGCTGTTAAGAGCTGCTCACTCTGCTGGCTCTATTAGTTCAGCTTGCTTGCACAGAAAGAATTTCCCTGCACGTGTGAACACGAGCACAGATCAATAAAGGGAAATATCCAGACTGATCCTTTCTCAGCCTGAACTCCTCCAAACAAGATGCACACACAGTCCAGTGCCTTGTGGAAGGCTGGAGACAGGGGTTGGGCATGAGGAACCACAGAAATCGTGGTGCTGTTCTCCCTGCACCAGCTGGGAGCACTCATTCTACCCTTGGCTGATGTCACAAAGGTATCTGGAAGCTTTAACTCTCATTTTTCTGTCTCACACACCTACAGCCAAGGTCTGCTTTGCTACTCACCTTGTCAAAGACCATAAGAGATCTTAACTTGCCTTCAAAATATGACTGCTTGACATGTTTCTTGAGCAATATATTTCAAACGTCAAGAAGAGAGCAGTACCTGTGTGCCCTTGGAAACACATACAGGGTGTAAAAACACAGTTTGGTCAATCAAAACAAAGCATCTCCTGTCCATGAGGAAGTAATCCCGATGGGCAGGAATGGTTCCAGTGCAATCAGCAGGGGGAGTGCCTCAGTTTGAGGCTGTCTGTTCACAGCTCTCATCTGTCAGTTCTTCTTTCCCCATCATCACCTGTACATGCTGAGTTTCACCCCATCCTGAGTGCTGCTGGCAGTGCTTGGTGGTCTGAAGCCTTTGCCAGCTTTGGGATCTGTCTATCCCTTTCCTTTCAGTACTCTCTGGGTCAGGTGCTCAGATGATTTGGTTTATCCCAGATAAAGCTCTCGGTGCTATTTCCATTCTGTGAATGTATCCAAGCCCAGCCAGAGGGGGTTATCTCCAGTGGTCATGGGGATTCCCAGCTCTGTTGTGCCCGTGGCACTCTCTTATCTTTAAAAGAAAGCCTGGGGAGTTTCTCAGGGCATGGATTCTCTGATGCATTTAACATTCTCCTTGCCTGACTCTGCATCACCTGCCTGACCCTCTGCCAAGGCCTGGGGCATGATGGGCAGAAGGAATCTGCAGCATTTTGTCACTGAGGAAGGAGGTTTCACGTGCTCTGCTAAACAATCCCAACAGATGCTGCTGTGAAGGCTGAAAGGTGATTTTCACAAGACTGTAAATCTCCTCACAGTTCAGCCTGTGCTCTCCAGACACGGATTTGTGTCCACACTGGGGGTTCTCATGAGGGGGAATTACATTTGGGGAGGTGGGGTACCCAGAGCAGGCACCCAGGAGGAGGTTGGGCATGGTGGAAGAGCTGAGTGGGTGCTGAGCTGGGTACAAGGGCTTTTCTGGGAGGGCACAGCCAGATCCTGCTACTCCCATCTCCCTCTGCTTCCTGGCTTGGTCCTCACCATCTCCAAGCACCAGGGAGGAGCAAACAGCATTAAGGACACCTAACAACTAATTGGAGCCATACACAGGATCCTGCACAGCAAATACCCTGCAGAAGTGCTAAAAGCACTGCAGATGTTAGAAAGGCACGAGGTAAAAAGGAGGGGATTCCAAACAGAGTGAGAGAGCATCAAACACAAAGGAAGTTGTAATGAGAGCAAGAGCATGAAGTGACAATTCAGCATGGGAAAGATAAAGATGGAACAAGAATGGGATCAAGAGAGAGCTCACAGAAAGGATGGGGAGGAAGAAAAATTTGAAATTGAAACGATGAAAATGGAATATGATTTCCAGAGGGAAAGAATAAGGGTGAATGAGGGTCCTACTGGGTCAGCCCATGCATATTTAGTCAGTTATAATAAGGTAAAATTGCTTCCTCATTACAAAGGAGGGAATGATGTTGATATGTTTTTGCAGTCTTTTAAAAAACTGCACAGAACTTATAATTGGTGAGAGGAGGCATGGGCAGCACAGTTCAGCCCCTGTGCCATGGGAAAGCCCTGGAGGCCTGTGCCAGGCTGGTTGATAATGACTGCCCTGACTATCAAATTGTGCACAGAGCCTTCCTGAGAAGGTATGGGCTTGACCCCAGAGACCTGCAGGGTTACACTTGGGTCTCCAAGGAAAGGATCTGATAACTCCTTTCCTGAATTGGCTGTAGAAATGACAAATTTATTTAACAGGTGGATAGGAGGTGAAAAGGTATCTGTATCTGGGTTTTTTTCTGTCTTTTTTTTTTCTTTTTTAAATGATGAAATTATCTTGAGGAGCAGCTTCTAGAAGATGTTCTGAAGGATTTGGGAGCTTGCTAGACAGAAAACCCTTCTATTAAAATTTTCAGCCTATTAATCAAAGCAATGTTTTCATGAGAAAAGTAATGGGAACCCTACCTACTTCCACAACAACTTGCACCTTCTTTCAGAAACAACCAGAAATAGACAACAAAGTATACAGAACTTCCAGAAATTTATAAGCTACAACCTATTACTTCAAGAACATAATAACCTAAATCTCATAATATTTCATATACAGACACCACAGATACACTGGAGTGTGATGGAGGAGATCAGTTCTTGTGCTTAATTCAGCAGTGCAATAAGAGTGTTCCAGGAGCCAGTTCAGATGCAGTTTGTTAAAGGACCCTTGGTGAAGCTCTGACACCAGGCTGTGTTTCCAGAGGTGGTTGCTCCTTCCTCCTGGAAAGCATTACCCACAGTGCAGCCACATTCCAGCCTGCATTTCCATTTCAAACAAAGCTGCAAGGACTGGGAAGTGGCTGAATAGGAGACAGATGTTTTTCTCTGCACTCTGAAATATTTACTACTTGTAATGAGTCTGTAAAATTCAACGTTGACTCAGCTACTGCATTCCCAAATTCCTTCCAGACTCTCCACTCAGCCTCCTCTCTGCCTGGCAGTGTCCTGCTGCTCCCTCTCACACTTCCCTGGCCCCTTTCCCTACAGCTCCAGGGATCCCTTTTAGCAGCACAGCAGCCCTCAGGTGCTTTGCTCCAGCCTCTGCAGCCAAGGCTGGAATGAAGAAATTTCCTGTCTTCAATGTAATTTTCTATTGATCATTTATCCTTTCTCTTTTTAACTCACCCATTTTTCTCATTTACTTCCTACTACCCTTAACAGAATATCCATTGTACTTTTTGCTTACCTCTGACCATTTTATTTTCAAATTCCCCCTGAACCTGCCTGTGTGTACAGCCCCCTTAGTGACAGCATCATTTGGGCTTTCATTTCATTGGCTTTTAATTTTCTGGTAATAGGATATATTTTGGCATGGATAATTTCCTGCATTTTGAGGTGAGAAGAAAACAGTGTTTCTTTCCCCTTGAACTCCTGCTTCTTTTCTAATTCTTCTGTAAAAGCCCTGTACCATCTATTATAAGGCTTTCAGTGGAAGAATTACCACCATCTCCTCATATCTTCTTTCTACAGAGATCACATCCAGACTTCACTGAGGCCTTCACTGACATCAAAGAAGCAGATTTTGGTCTAAAGGCATTTCTTGAACATTTCCCTCCAGTTCCCACACTTGCAAGTGCTCTGCCCTATTTCCCATATGTGCTAGTGTGAAAAGATTTGCTGTGGGTCTGTTTATTTATTTATTTATTGGCCATTATTTCTGCCACCTTTCATGCAGAATTAGCCTGAAGACCCCAAAGTACTTCAGAGAGAAGTTAATGAGAGAGAATACCAATGCTTACACTTGATAAACAGGGAAATAGAGGCACAAAGTGATTCACACAAAGTCACACAGCTCAGAAAAATCCCACGAATTTGTCATGCAAATGCTTCATCTTTGATGCAGAACTTAATCTTGAATTCCCTCATCCTGTCTCAGCCCTAACAGAAAGAAAAATCCTGAAGAGAAACAGTGCAAGCTGCTGGCCTGTCCAGCAGAGTGGAGCTGCTCTGGCTGCTCCTGACTGATCATTTATCCCTGCCTGAACAGCTCCAAGCTAAAAGAATTCTGCATGTGCACTTTGCTGAGCTCAGACCAGCCTGCAGAACACATCCAGGAAAAGCATGTGCTGGATGTAAAGCAAGGTTCAGGTGCTCTTGGGGTTTGAGGGTGAGCATTAGAGCTCCACATAACAAATAGGGGGTTATTTTAATCTTCTATAACTGCTTGAGATTCAGATTTTAATTGACTTCTTCGCTCCTGAACTCATCTCATAAAGTGTGTTAGGTATATCTGCTGAGTAAATAGGAGACTATAATATGTTTCAATGTCTGTCTGGAGAGTCTCTTCCACACAGAGCTGAAAATCGATACAGCTCTGAGAGACATCTCTTGTTAATATAACTTTTCCTTTCAGCATGTTCCTAACATGTTTAATATTTCTCACTGTCATTTTGCTGGCATGGAAAGCCCAACCTGTGTCACCAGATCCCTGAACTGGGACTCCAGGGATGTTTATTCCACTCTTGGAGCTGTTTTTTAACACCTTGGACAAGCAAGTACAGCTCTCCAGGCTCTTATATCCATTCCCAGGGATTCCCTTTTGGGCCTCATTCCTGTTAAGATGTGTGCATATATTTGATTGTAGAAACTGGGAAGGTGTTTAGTGACTGGGAGCAGTCCAGTGACTTAAAGTTCCTTTTAAACCCAGCACCTGAATCTTTGTAAGACCCAGCTTTGAATTGTGCACTCTCAGATTGTGCTGAATTGGGATAATAAAATGTGAAGCGTTCAAAGCCAATCTACCTGTAGCACACCCCTAAAAAAAAAAAAAAAAATCTATTTCTGGTGCTCTTGTCTGGCCTCAAAGTCAGATTTCAGGCTTGGGGTTGAGCAGGGAGGAAGTTTCAGGTGAATTGCATCTGTCCCTGGGCTCTTACAAATAGCCTGGATTTGCCCCTCTGGACTGAATACTGTCAGGCTGAAAATATACTTTGGAAAAACACTCTCCATTTCCTGCCCAAATCAGCCCATAAATAACCTGTGCAGCCCAAAGTGGCCCTGATCCCACCCCAGGAATAGCTGCTGTGCTGCAGCAGTGACAACAACAAAGAGAGGGGAATTGGTTAAGTACTTTGGGGGTTAAAATCTCTGCCCTGCACAGTAAATTTTATGGCTGAGTGTGAGTCTTCTATAGTCTCATTTATTATTGCAAAAATGATTGGAGCTGGGGACCATGACACTATTACCTGTTACTGCAGATTTATTGAAAATTAGCAATTCCATTTATATCTATGAGATTTCAGGGATTATTCTGTTATAGACTGGAAAACCAATAGATTTATAACACTGGAGAATCCAGTTGTACCAACTAATAGAGCCAGTGAGAAAATTTAGAGGTTTGTACTCCTAAAGAAGTTAACCTTTGGATAAAGAAACATTTTTCAAGTAGCATCTGAGAAATTATTGGATTCATAAATTCTCGCTGCTGCAGCATGAAAAATATTCATTTCCTGGGGTTTATATTTTTGTTCAGAAAAGATACAGAAGGCAAAATTTCATCCAAAACCATTTCACTCCACTCAGAGTCCTGCTCTAATTGCTGCTGTACCTTGTGTTAACCCTTTGGCATTTATTGGCAGGGTTTGCCTGGCTGAGCCTGAGGAAATTTTCAAGGTATGAATCTTCTAAATTCATTAACATTTTATTGACTTGAGCAAATCTGATTTTACTTTCATTTTGATTTTTGTCTACTCACTGGACTCCTTAAAAATTGACCTAAACCTGCAAAGGTATTAAATTCCTGTCAGGATGTTGGGAGTTCTTTAGGATGTGGTTTTTGTTGTTTGTTTTTTAATGTGTGAGATCTCTGACTGTGGATGAGCTTGTGTAACTCAGCTGTCACTTTTGTGTGGCTGCTTTAGTATTGATTATTGCAAAAACTGGAGAAGTGGCAAACAAATCTGCAATTTCTCTATGAATATATGAGAAAAACCTAATGGGGCCCCAGCTCCTTAGTAATGTGAGAAGAGTGCTCACTGTATTCCTATAGAATGCAATTAAAATCCATCACCCAACAATCCAGATCACCCAGGATGCTGTTTCTTTCCCACTCAATATTCCCCAATCCCTGTTGTTCAAGCTGTTAAAGAGGTGGCTGGGCCTCATTCAGAACTCAGCCCTGCTGAGGGAAAACATTATGATTTCTTTGGGACTGCCCCAATTTCTCCTAAGGGAGCAGAGGGAAGGAACTGTTTCACTGATTTCAACAAGGAATTGGAAGAATTCAGGACACTGGACTGTGAAGACTGATTTTGGCTCTTATTAACTTAAGGCTATTTTTGTCTGAATTACATATACAGATAAACAGATTTTTTAAAATTACTTTTTAAAATAATTCAAGGGTTTATAGACCTTGCAGGTGCTAAGGTCTGAAAAAGAAATAAATGTTGAATTTCAGTTAATGTAATCCAGAGTAGTCTCACTTTAAAGGGGAAGAAGAATGACAAGTATTTGCAATAATGACCACATCCCCACCCCAGTGGCATCAACTGAGTTTGGTTATTAACTTTGGAAGAGGCAAAATCCTTTATATGACAATCTCTAAGGAAAAAAGGCCCTGGAATTACCCCATCATTTCACAATCAATAAGGCAAAAGTGGAGCGTGCAGAGAATGATGATTCCATGCCTGTGTTATAACACTGCCCCTGGAACTTGGGAATAGGGCAGTTCTCAGTGTCCAGGGTTTCACAGCAGCCACAAACCAAGTTTAAAATGCCCAACAGAATTTTTATTTCTGTTTATATTGAATATAAACTTATGGATGAGATATTGCCAGCTATGATTTAGAAAAACCAACCAAACAAAAACCTGAACAAGAATATTCTCTTTCTGTGTTCTACTATAAAGTTTGTGTTGGCTTTTGAGCCAGGACAAATCAGCACAGATCCATCAAAGGCTGAGCTATCACAACTGACAGCTGTTCAGAATCTAGCCCAGAATGCACCAATTTCTGATTCTTGTGGCAAAATATCCCAACTTGGCTGGATTCCTTACTCCAGAACCAAATACAAGAACTGGACATGGAGCTCCATTTATATAAAAGACTTGATCAGAATATGGACTTTTCTCTCCTTGCAGTATGAAGGAATTGTATTTCAAAGATTGTACATCATTTTACAACAGCAGTGACTCCTGTTTAAGCACAAGAAAATATCCTTGGTTATAACTGAAAGATTATTTCTGGTACCTTTTTACACAAAACCATTTTTGCATCTCTCCCATCCTAAGGACCAAACACAACTCCTCTGGTGGATGAATCCATGGCTTCCAGAACCATTCTCCTAAGGAGGCTCAGTGGATGGCAAGAGGCAGGAATTGTGCCAGAATTATTCAAGGCAACCAGGGAGAAGTTGCTGAAGCAAATAGAAAACATTTATTTCCCCCACCACAGCTGCTGAATTCCCCCTGGAATATTTTTCTTTACGTTGCTAAAGGAAGTTTGATCATGTCATGATTTTTTTTTTTTTTTTTTTTTGCTATAATAATCAGAACATCAGTACTTCAGACTATTATGAGGGGAAGTATTTTAGCCCAGAGACAGGCAATAAAAAGGAATGTGAACAAATAATGAGTAGGAGAGTAAAAAGGCAGGTTAGGTTCTTCATTTAAATCAAAGTTGTTCCAGAAAAGCTGGGAAAGAGAGGTTGCTATTTCCAACTGAGAGTCAACTGAAAGTTAATGGGGACATCACTAAAGATCACAGACAAATGGGCACTGTACTTTTAATGAATATTTTATTCATGTCACCTTTAAATTAGTTAAATTTGATAGGATGATAATGTAATGCAAAATGGCTTCCTCCCCAGACCATTTTAGGTGGAGGGTAGATCAGAATTTAATTTTAGGCTAATGCCAGGTCAAAATTAAATTTAAAAAAAATTATGGTTGGAAAGTAATAAATCCAAAGTGACCAATGGAAAAAATATTAAGTTAATGAGATGTGCAAGCCATTTAGAAAAGCACAGGTATTTTATATGACATATATTTTTCTTAGTTGGAAACAAGCCATTTTAATACCTGGTGATAGGGATGGAAATTGGGAAAGGAGAAGGGGGCACTCTTGAAGTTATTGCTATCAGGTCTGGAAAAAATTATGAAGATAAATGCAAAAAGCTCATGGTTGGGGGGTATTCATCATTTCATCAGCAAGTTTGGTAACAACCTAAAACTCCTAAATTCCCCTTTAGGTATTTAATACACCCATTAGGTATTTAAATGTGTATTCTGCTGTGTTGTCACTCACATGTGCCAAGGAAAAGGTTCCCAAACTGAAGCTGGGACCAGGCAGCCTCATCCTCTCCTTTGTGTGCTCCAGCCCGAGCTGGCACACACAAACACCCAGGACAGGCACAGGGTCTCAGGATTTCCATCTCTCCTCCACAGCCTCACCAGCCACATGGACACCTTGCTACCCCTCCTTCCTCAAAAAGGAATTCAAAAGGACACTCAGAGACCATGTCAGAAAGAGTTATTACAGCAGGTATTTCCTAAATTCAACTAAAAGAAAGTTCATCACCATTTGTAGAGTGCAACAAGTAAAAAATATCAAATGGTGTAAAGGCAGAGCAGAAGCTGTGAGTGGGGAACTCAGGAAGAGGAATGTGGGAACTGAGCTCCTGGGACAGCACAAACTCATTTCATGCAAAGACACTAAACTGCATCGTGATGGAAG
The DNA here is from genome assembly GCF_903797595.1 of Erithacus rubecula. Taxonomy (NCBI): domain Eukaryota; kingdom Metazoa; phylum Chordata; class Aves; order Passeriformes; family Muscicapidae; genus Erithacus; species Erithacus rubecula. The sequence goes on along the minus strand of NC_136685.1, from coordinate 107,272,323 downwards.
CCCAGAGCAGAATGGTTCCCTTGCAGTAAAGCTTTGGGTTTGGGAATATTGTCACAAACAAAAAATACACCCAGGGAGTTTCATAAATTGAGGAAATCACTGATTCCAAGTTATTTCTGGATATTCTGCTGCAGCACTGCAGCTGACTAATGCAACCATGTCTTCTACCCATGCCACCAGAGCTGTGACACTGTGAACTGGAGCCCCCCCAGATCATTTGCAATCTGAAGCTGCAGAAAGGAGTGCCTGCCCACCCAGCAAGCAGCACATGAAGTTATTGCAATGCTTCAGCAGCCACTGTGGCAAATTTTGGGTGGAATTTCAGGTGTGGGTGTTCTTTGATAAAACCTAAAATGCAAATGGGCACATGGATGGACAAGGCTTTCCCAAAGGTGCCAGAGCCCAGCAGGAGCCAAGGCATTATTGCAGTTTGCTCTCCTCACTGATAAGCTGCAATGGTCACCAGGAATATTGATTTACTTTTTGAAGGGGGGGGAGTGTGAATGCTGGCTTTAAGCAATCTCTTCTCAAGGCTCAGTTTGATAATCCTTTTCAAGCTTTTATTTAAACTCTCTAAGAGAAAAAAGCAAGAATGAATTAGAAACTGGAAGAACACAAAGAAGCTTGAAAGAGAAGATCAATAACTCCCATGCAGAGCAATAAACAAACTGGAACAATTACAGTGAGAGATGGTTATTGATCAATATCAGGAGCAGCTCATATAGCAGCACCTCTGTTTATACCAGACCTCAATTATATTCTTACTTGCTCATAATAATATAACTGCATTCTACAACTTTTATCACCAGGGCAATTTTAATTCCCTTTTATTAGTGAATAATAACCATACGTTTCCAGGCAGTGGTGGCTCTCAGCACATTTCCATATCAGCCAGTCCCCACTGTCCCTGTGGAGCTGGATCCTCTCCCACAGCCTGGAAAGCTGAGCTGCAGAAAGGTGAGCTGAGCCCCTGAGGCCAAGGGCAGGGGCAGAACAGGGGAGATCTGAGCTCTGGGGACTTGGCTTTCTGGCAAGAATAGTCCCTAAAAACTGCTACAGTCCCTGGGGAGCTCCACAGCAATAGGAGACTTTTTGAACCAAGAGCAAAAATCATCACCTGTGATCAAGAGAATGAAACACCAAATAAACACCAGCTCAGCACAAGTGTCCCCCACACAGAGTCACCTGCCTGAGCCTGGGGCTGGCAGGGATTGCAGCACTGCCTATGCAAAGCTGAGGTGTGGAACTCCCACTGAGCCAGGACACTCACCCCAGTGCCCTCACACACTCCTGCCTGGGCTGTAAAAACTCTCACGCGCTCAGATTTTGTTCAATTACACGAGTCAAAGTAAAATTTAACTTTCTGCTGGTTGGAACTTCGTGGTTTGGACTTAATGAGATGTATCAGCACCAACACAGCTTTCCCTTTCTTGGGAAATGCCTCCCTCCTAGATGACCAAGGTAAGTGGGTTTTAATTCAAGGTATCCGTGTCAATCCTCCAGCCTGTCTCCGTAAAATCTGACATATAAGAACAACTTGCTAAAGAATAATGAGCCGAAGTCTGTCCTCTTCTAAGGTGTTCTTACTCAAATAATCTCACCTTTAAAATATAATCGAAAATCCCAGAATCCTGGTCACAAATCATATTGAAAATTGAAAAGGTGAAGAATTAGAACCAACAGAAATAAATTTGAAAACCAAAGTTGACAAGAAGTAAAATAATTAATGATAAACTAATTTTTTCCCTCAGGGTTTGAATGAAACCATTTTACTAAACTTCTCCATAAATATTGGTGAAAATATCTATAGCCAAGAGATTTTCCATAAAGTTTCAATTTGAAAAAATGTGTAGATTTTCAATTTACAGTTAACAATTCCAACAGGAGAAATTTCCTGGAGCATCCTGAGAAAAGCCCTGAAGTTTCTGTTTCTGTTGGGTTGTATTACAAGCTTTACCTTTTCTTTATTTTAAACATCCACTGTGCCTTTCCACTTTAGTTTTTATTCTGATCCAGCCCTCTGCTGTCTTGACATTCAGGTGCTCTTCAAAGATGTGTCCCTGATTTCCTTGGAATCCTTACACAAAATGGACAATATGCTAAGGAAAAGCGCCTTGCAAAGTTGCCAAAAGAGCAATTCCAATCTAATTAGGAGTTCGTGGTGCTTCAGTGAAAGCAGCACAAACACTGTTAATATTCACTGCAGCTGCTTTGTCAATAACTCCCAGTGAATCTTCCAATTTATAAGAAAAATCAGGAAACTATTGGATTCTATGACACTGATAGATCTATCAGTATTCATTGCCCCCATCTCTGCAACACGAGGCACAAATGCCAATAACTCTAACAGTCCCTTAAATGCTGAAGGATCATTATTAAAGTGTGCTTGGCATCCCTGGTCATTAATTATAATCTTGTGCACATATGCAGTGTGATTGCAGGAAATAATCAGCTTTGTCTGCCAAATTGGCAACATTTAGAAACTAATTTGTTATGACATACCATCAAAGATATTTAAACAACAAACCCAAAGCTCTGCTGCACTGCGCTCACTGTTAAAATATCAGATCACATCATTAAAAAATAGTTAACATATCCGAGGGGAGGTAATATTTATCCTTGAACCCAGGTTCAAGTGGAATTTCCAGAAAGAACAGTTCTGTCCTTTCTCCCTCGCAGTTCACGGGAGAGGGAACTGTGCGGAGTGCGGCCGGGCGGGGGGAGGGAGGGATGCCTGCGATTCCAGCGCTGTCACTCAGCAGCGATTAAACAGCCACTGAATAAATGTTTGCCAAGAGCATCGCTTGCCCGGGATCACCGCACTAGCCGGGATGCCTGCAGATTCCTTCGGAGCCTTCCAGCTCATATTTATCTGTCTCGTTTCTCCTGCAGCCCCCGCTGCAGCGCCCTGCTCTGCCTCCAGCCCAGCCCTGCCAGGACCTTCCCCAGCCTGAACTCCTGCCCTCGGGACTCCAGTTTATTCCTCGGCTCCTTCATATTGCCCCAGTCCTGCAAACCCCCGAGGGAACGGAGGGACTCCCACAATCGCTTCGTGCTGCTGTGGCCCAGATGTGCCGTGCCGAGCCCGGTTTGCTCTGTTTGTTCCCTGCGGAGCAGAGAGCTGCGCTGCACATCGCCTGTACAGCACAGCCGAGCTCTGCCACCGCAGCGGGGACCGACACGGGCGGCAGGGCTTGGGCTGCTCCTGGAGAGGGAAAGGGTTAAATCTGGGAAAGGGCTAAGCCTGGAAAGGGCTGATCCTGGAAAAGGGTTAAGCCTGGGAGAGGGTTAAGCCTGGGAAAGGGCTGATCCTGGAAAAGGGTTAAGCCTGGGAAAGGGCTAAGCCTGGGAAAGGGGTAAGCCTGGAAAAGGGTTAAGCCTGGGATAGGGTTAAGTCTGGGATAGGGCTGATCCTGGAAAAGGGTTAAGCCTGGGAGAGGGTTAAGCCTGGGAAAGGGCTGATCCTGGAAAAGGGCTAAGCCTGGAAAAGGGCTAAGCCTGGGAAAGGGCTAAGCCTGGAAAAGGGTTAAGCCTGGGATAGGGTTAAGTCTGGGATAGGGCTGATCCTGGAAAAGGGTTAAGCCTGGGATAGGGTTAAATCTGGGAAAGGGCTAAGCCTGGAAAAGGGTCAGCCTGGAATAGAGTTGATCCTGGAAAAGGGCTAAGCCTGGGAAAGGGCTGATCCTGGAAAATGGCTAAGCCTGGAAAAGGGCTAAGCCTGGGAAAGGGCTAAGCCTGGAAAAGGGTTAAGCCTGGGATAGGGTTAAGCCTGGAAAAGGGCTAAGCCTGGGAAAGGGCTAAGCCTGGAAAAGGGTTAAGCCTGGGATAGGGTTAAGCCTGGAAAAGGGCTAAGCCTGGGAAAGGGCTAAGCCTGGAAAAGGGCTGATCCTGGGATAGGGCTAAGCCTGGGATGGGGTTAAGCCTGGGATAGGACTAAGCCTGGGAAAGGGCTAAGCCTGGGATAGGGCTAAGCCTGGGAAAGGGCTAAGCCTGGAATAGGGCTAGTCTGTGCTAGGTTTGCTCCATCAGGGAGGTGACAGACCCGGGCACCCCCAAGCCTGTCAGGGTGAGCTCTGAGTCTGGAGCTTCCAGGATGAGGAGCTTGCAGTGGAATGCAGGAGCCCAGGGAACACTGAAGGGCTTGCCAGGCTCACGTGGGTACCAGAGGGTGCACCAGGCTTTTTGTACCATGTGCATCCATAATGGGATTTCTTCTCTCAGATTTATGGTCAGAGTACTAAAATATGCATCAAAATAAAACCAGAAATTAAATATTGACCTATGCTTTCATCCAGGAAACAAAATTCCCCTCTTTTTCTTTTTCTACATAAATGAGCAGAATGATTTTAAAATGGCAAATTGCTTGTGTAATGTATTTTAAAGGAAATAATTGTTTCTCAATTGACATATGGCTCTAGTTTTTATTAAGAGAGCCAAATACGATGCTTTTCTCTCTCTAGAGTAAGAAGTGAACTTGCAGTTTTTCTGCAGTCTTTTCTGACACTTTTCCCTCTACATTCTGCATCCTTCAGTGAATTGTTTTTATTGTTTATGTCCCCTTCTGTAGCAGGAGTTCATCAGCCCAGTTAAAGCTGAGGATGCAGAATCCAAGGAGAAAGTGGGATTGCTGCTCCATTCTTACAGTAATGGCTGTTTACCCTGGCAGACAGGACTTCAACACAATATTTTGTTTAGTTTTTGTGATAATTTCCTATTCTTTACCCATGTTTTCTCAGAATCCAGCATTCCATATCACTGGAATAGCAGTTAAGAAATCACAGATTTGTGCAAATCCATTTCCCCAGATTCTCAATTGCTGTCATCAGCCACTGAACCAACAATAATATCTTTTCTTTCTCGAAGTATTTTGCAACTTGTAACTTATTTAATAAAAAAGTCATTTAAAATGCTTGAAAAGAACCAATATCTTTTTCATAACATAATTAATGTTCCATTTCTTTACAAACAGTTTTGAAATGCATGGGTTCCAAGGATACTTTTGGAAATAGTAGGTAATAAAATGACCTCAAATCCATTGTCATGGAAAGATTAACTGTATCAAAAAGTACTTCAGATTGTTAATAACTATTATATTAATATTCTTTAAATGGTCCTGTATTTTTCAAAGAGAAATTATAGATACAAACCTCTAATTGGCACCTGAAAAATGAAGTAAATATTTTCTACATAACTGTAGAGATTTCACAGCATTATTAGCCTTTACCCTTTCAAATGAGTAATTTATATAGCCTCAAGTTCATAAAACCTTTTCAGGAGGACATATTTTACCTTGAGAAGTTCTATTACAATGGGCTCCACTAAGGCCAACAGTTAAATTACATATAACAACATGGATGCAATTATTGCCTTCTTTTTTCTAATTTGGATAAAAGTTATTCAGCAGTTACATAAAGGCCTGGTACACTGGCCTTGGAAAAGGAAACCTTTTGAAAAGAAGTTTCCAATGAACAACATCTCACTGGGAATCAAACCAAAGTCCAGCACACCTCAGCCAGGCTGAGGTGCTGCCCCTGTGCCCAGTGTCAGGACAGGATTTTGTACCTATTTCAGGGGGGTAACTCCCAAAATGAGCTGCCTGGGGAGGGAATACAGGAGTGATTCAATCCCCATGATGAGAAGAAGGAGCTCTGAGGAGCTGGGATCTGTAGGAACAAGGACAAACTCCTCCAGTGTCTCTCTCCTTGCCATCCCCATCTCTCTCCTTTTCAGTGCTTTAATCACTCTTGTCATTATTCTCTCAACACTCTCCAGTTGTCATTATCCTCTTGAATTATGGAGAGGAGAGCTGCATGCAGGAGTTTGCCAGCAGCAGTCACACAAGCACCAAAACCAAGTAAAAGAACCTCTCTTGTTCTCTTGAAATTTTCTTTCACACTCATTCAAGAACTTTATTAACCCTTTTGGCTGTGGTGGCTTCTCAGAGCTCACATTTCCATCCTCATCCACCACAAACAGAGGGATACACAGATATCCTGTCATTCCCCACTGAGAAATTCCTGCTTAATATTCTCCTGAATCCTGGCTGGCATGGGAAGTTTTCATTACCATTCTTGATCTGACCACATTCATTCTCCTGCCTAGACACAAAACAAAAATACTGGCAATGGCAGCATCTTTATGCTACACTTGGATGATTATACCTAAATATTTCCTTTTCCTAATAGTCTTATCCCTGACTTTTCCAAGATGAGAGGTCTTTAGCTCACCCCTTCAATGTACAACATTTTTTCCAAAAAACACTTTACCTACAGGTACACAATCCCTACATGCTCCTGAATATTCCCTAATGGTAGGTACAGCACCACTCCTGATTTAACATTTCCTGATAATCTGAATTAGGGGCAAGCAGGATGTGGTTGGCACATCAGGTGTCATTTGGCACAATAAACTTCTCAGAGTGACATTATGAACAGTTACCACACACATCTCCCAACTTGCCCAGCTTAAATCAGGAAGAAAATTAGAACTCAGCATACCATTCTTTTAATACTGATAATACTTATCTAGAAGGTTCCTGAGGCTGTTGGGAGGATTATTAACTTGCTGTGCCAAAGTTAATTCTCTGGAGTGCTGCATAATGGATTGGTAATGTTCTCCTCACTGTCATCACCATGGAGAGCACTTCATTTGTTCACAGTAGAAAATAAACTTGTTGAACACGTAAGATGGGTGTTATTTACAACTTTCCAAATTCAGAAAGAGAAGCCATTCTTCTCCACAAGCAAACCATTTTGCCAAAGAGACACATAAACTGGAAATATGTTTGTTTCTCCCAAATGCTGAAGGCTTGTCTGCAGATAAAAACACAGCACACTCTGCCTATAACTACAGCTACTTCTGTACAGGCTCCAGTAACCAGCTACAGTCACACAAAATTAGCTGCTCCATTGCAGTAACATATATAAAATGCTTGTATATTAAAAACCTAGAATTTTAGAAGTCTTTGTCTTGCTCCAGGAATCCTAATGCCTATTTCTTAGATCCTTGGGGAAATTAGGAAGCTACTAGACAAGTTAATGCTTTGAAGCTGTAATTTAAAAGGTTTTTTTAAAAGAAATTCTCTTTTTTTTTTTTTTTTCTTTCCAAAGAACTTGGCATATTTTAAACAGAAAATTATAATAATAATTATGGATATATTGACCTCTTTGTACTCTCAGGCTGGCCACTCAAGTGAAGTAGATTTAACCAGCTCCCAGTAGGTTTCTGTCAGCTTGCCACGTTCCTGTGCTGTGGCACTCCCTGCACTCATCCTGCACGCTGTCTGATGCACCTTCAGATCTGAATCATGAAGGAAACACTTTCCCAGGCCATTTTGTCACATGCTGTGACAAACTGAACAGGAATAACCACCCAGGCAGCCCCAGCCTGGCTGTGAACACACTGCACTCCCCTTTGGGGCATCACAGCCCAGCTCCAGCTGCAGCTTTCTGTGAAGATGATGCAAGGTTTAAGGTTTTTAACTGCACTGCTGAATTTTTCACTCAATAAAAATGGACAGGCAATATGATTTGCACTCCTGGTCTCACTGAGTAGCTCTGTGATGCTGCAGAGGCTTTGAATGAGCCACAAGTCCTGATCCACAGCCCTTTGATACTGGGGAAGAGCCTGAAATCACCTGTCAGGCTTTGGAACAGGCCCTAGAGATGTGATTTTGGGAAAGCTGAAGGACCACAGAAATACCTGAGTGCCACTAACACAGTGTAATACTGATCTACATTGAATTGTAGGTTTGAATTATAAATAAATAAAATTAAAGGAAACATCCTCTCTGCAAAATAAAAAAAACCTAAAGCCAACTATACCTGAGACACAGTTGAGCTGTACTCAGTGTAACTTCAGAGATCAGGAAAATATCTGAGGCTTTGGCTTTATTACAACAATAATCAGAGGAAGTTCTGGGGAAATACCTTAACTTCACATTTCTTATGCAACTTTTCTTTCTTTTCCTTTCAGCCAGGAAATATAGTCTCAGCCTATAGCTGGAAATACAGACAATGGGTGGACATACAAAAATAAGAACCAGTTCCTGTACTCTTCAGTTAAGACCATCTGCTGCAGCTTACACCTCATCTCTAATGATCTGGCACATTTTTCCTGGATAAACCAAAGCAAAAAGGAAAGAGGTGTGTGAGGGTGAGAATAGATCATGGATTTGGCACCTGTGTCAATCTAAGTGATGCAATTGAGATGTTCCTCCACTGAAATCCTACACTAGGACTGTCAATGGCAGATAAAGAGCTCACATTACTTTCAAGAATAAGAACATGATTCACAATAAAATACGCTTTGGATTGAAAAACTGCATTTATGTCCAGGCTTAAGCACAGAGAAATCAGTTTCTCAACACTCTATCTCTGATCTGAATGTCTGTTCCTCACACACACTGTGCCCATTTAAGTCAAGAGATTCACCACAATGAAACAGAAGTGTCACCCCAGAGGCTTCACTGTGTTTATGTCCTTAAAGAGAGAAGAACAGAGAAAAAATGAATGAGTGTCCTTTTCTTATACCTTTCCATCTTCTCACTAACATGCAGAGGTTTATAACATCCACTAAGTTCATTTCCCAGTCCTGGTCAACAAGGCTTTACCATGATAAGCAGAGATACATAAGAAGTTTTAATCATTATTATCCTTTAAGAATGAAATGTCCCACCAATACTGAAGTGGCGAAAGGAAGTTTAAAATGAGATTTCCTGTGGCATCTCTCAGTACCTGTTTTAAACCCTTCCTGCACACACATTGACATATATCTATCTCTATGTAAGCAGTCACACAGGGTAATAGCAACTCTATAGGGGCACAGCCCACAGTCAAAAAATCTGCTTGGAAGAGTCTTGAGATACTGATGTGAAGATGGCACAGGGAAACATCCCTCCTCCCTTCCTGGGAACAAGACTTAGAAAGCAACAGTGAAGCAATTTCATGGGACAGCGTTTGTTTAGAAAGAAAAGCCGAACAGAAAAAGGAGCTGGTGAGTCTCCTGGTGCTGAGCAAAAGGAAGTGCTCCCAGTAGAATCCAAACACACCTGCTAGGAAGGCAGAGAAAGCTCAGGAAAAGCTTTTACAGCTGATGGGATCAGGGAAGGAGGGAGATGTCAGCCACATTTGATAGTAAACACAAGCACAGGGTGCTCAAAAGCAGATTTATTTCTGGGTGCCAGAGGGGGAGCAGCAGAGCTGGGCAGCATCAGGCCTTGAGGGAGGGAGCAGGACACAAACTCACCTCATGTGCTGCTGTGCCACCCCCCATGCCCAGCAACCAACACACTCCTCAAAAACACTTCTAACTTCACCTCTTCTTGACTCACACTGAGCTTGAAGGATTTCCTTGGGCTGTTTCCCAAGGCAGACAAATCCAGAAGTCCATGGCAGCATCCCCAGTGCACAAACTGCCTCTGTGCCACTCCGTTCCTGAGGTACCCAAGAGTCACCCTGCCTTCCTTCCTAACCACATCCTCAGAGTCAGCTGGATCTCCTGCCTCAGCTTTCCAGGAGCCTCAGGAGGCAGCTGGAGCACTCAGCTCGTGTCAGGCAGGTTTGCAAAGCTGTGAGTGACTGAGGATGGGTCTGGCACTGCTGCTGTCCCCAGCCCTGCAGGTCATCCACACGTGCCTGGGGCTCACTCATCCTTCCCTCCTCACTGCAAACAGGAGCAATGAATGACCTCCAAAGCAGTGGGCAGATGTGAACAGCAGTTAAAAGTGTGCAAGAAATGAAACCATTGTTTATATATACCTGAAATGGAAGCTCAAAACCTTTTGTCTTCTGTTTAAATCCTGTGAGGTGTTGCTGCAGTGACCAGCTAACCTGTGCCTGGACTTCTGGATCCTAAATCTTCTGTCTAATCCCATTCATTCCTATTTGTTCCTTTTGCTAATATTGGCCTTTTTAATCTCCCTTCATTTGGAAGCACCAGCCCTCCCAATACCTTTAACCACCCTCATTGCACTTTCATTGAAATCAATGGGGCTTTGCAAATTACCATTGTAGAGCCGAATCCATTATGCCCATTACAGATTTAAAAACATGATGACAAGAAGCTCATCTGCACACACAACTCCCTCTCTTCTGCTGTAAATAACTCAGCCAGATCATTTTTTAAATCCTGAACTGCCTAAATTATAGACTAACAATATACAAAATTTCCTCTTCAAATAAGTCTCTGGCTTTTTTTTTTTTTTTTTTTTTTTTTTTGTAGCTCAGATAACACAGCACTTTCCACAGACTCAGCTAAACTGTGATAGCTTTTGTTTGTTTTGTCTTGTTTCTTGTTTAAAAATGGATAAAGGCATGTTGGGCCAATTTAATTTAAATGGGATGTTCAGCGACTGAGAAGCGAAGTGGCAGAATTTTGGTTCTACATAATGTTAATAAAGAGAATTAACAATGCAGCATCACTGCATGGCCCTTCCAAACAGGCTCTGACAAACCCTAATCCCATTAAAAACCCCATTTCCCCTCATGAGTGCCAGGCCTGTGCCAGCAGGGAGGGAATCAGCAGAGTGGGCTCCTTGGATGTCACCATGGGACACCTCTGGGGTCCCAGACTGATCTCTGGAATTTTCTCCAAAGCTTTTCTTGTGGCTTCCTGAGCCCCCTCAGGAGCTGTGGGCACCTTGAGCTGCTGTTTTCTTCCAGCTGTACCTTCCAAGCCCTCATTCACCCTCCTGTGTTGGCACAGCACTGAGGAGCCTCTGACATGTCCTGCAAGGCCATTGTCACCTGGCCAGCACAGCCCTCCTGTGAGCAGCAGCACAGCACACTGTGGAGGGAATAAAGAGGTTTTCCCCAAGGAACTTTCCTCCTCCTGTGGGTGGGAATGATTTAGCCCATTGTGCAGTATCCACCACTGTGTAATTTATATTCACTGGGGTGCCAGAACTGCACAGTCTCCTCTAAATATAAGCAATTAACTCCCATTAGCATTAGTGGGAATCACTCAGGAGACTATCCACCATTATTGATTATCTCGTTTTTTTGTACCAACTCAAAAAAATGTACAAAGGGAAGAAAATCACATAGTTAGTGGCTTTGGCTAAGTTAAGGCAGGCAAATAAGATTCATTACCATTCTTCAGCTAAACAGTGGGGCTTATTAGAATGTAGTTCATTTACATACTTTGATCTGATGGGTGTAGATACCTAATTATACAGCAGCCAGCAACTTATTTTTGATGTTTTTTATTAATTAATATTCAGCATTATAATTAAATGCTCAGGCTGCTCTTCTGCAATTTCTTTTTTTTTCTTCTTCTTCTTGTTGTTATTTCTAACACAAAAATAACTTTTAAAATGTACCTGTGAAGTCCATGACCAGCAACACCATGCAATGAAATGTCTCCATCACTTGTAAAAAATGTGACTGTGAGGGGAAAAATCTGTGTAGACATACCCAGGTTTAGATCTGTCCCTCACTGGGATGGAGTAGAGGCTACAGAAGTTAGGAGATATCCAAGGTATGCACTGATCTGCCTCTGCCAGAGGTCTCTCATTCTGAGCAGCTCAGAAATCTCCTCTGCAAAGCAGGAATCTCTGCAGGAAAAGGGATATCTATCCTTCTAAAACTCCAGGAGCTGCCCTGATGATTAGGTCATTAAATAAACCAGCCATGAGAGCTGAATTATGTACAGATCACTATAAAAGACATAATGGAATAAATAGCAAGTGAAGCTCACTAAGCCTTGGAATACAAAGAACTTTTCTCCTGAGCAGACAGTGCCAAGCAAGCTGAAAAATTAATTTACTATTTGTTCCCAGTTTTGTTAATGATTGGGATCTTCACAAGTCTGAGGCATTAGCATGCAAGTTTACAATTATCCTCTGAGCCTGGTAATGTCCTGTCATTCACCTCCAGGGATTTATGTCAGGATCCAACTCAGTTCCTAGGTGATCTTCCAGCAGGACACAGTGACAGCATCATTATAGCTCCCTCCAGCAGATGATGGTAATGATATTATTATTCCCCTGATCAGCTTGGTGATGATTGTTTGAACTTTATCAGTATTAATAGAGAAAATAATAAAGGTATTAATATTTGAAAGCTCTCTGTATTGTGTTTAGTATCATATTATTGCTACATTTTATGGCAAGTGCTTTGACATTTCAGTGAATTTCCATTTACAGTATTACCACTATAATCTACTCATTTTATAATTGCTTCTGGATACTTGTAAGGTTTAATTTCTGATATTTCCTCTCAATAAAGAGACCTGCATATGAAATTAACATACAGTTATCCTCACAAATTTACATTGTTAGCCTAGAATTGGGGGGGGGGGGAGGCTTAAAACAGCCAAAACTATTCTGTGTGACTACTGGAGCAAATAAACCTTATTGACTTGTGGGGCTCCACAGTGGCCAAAAATTGCTTCTAATTCTGCAGAAACATCCTCTGCATCAGAGCTATTAAAAATATCCACAGCAAAGGGCAAGAGCTGCTGAGCAACCCAGGCTGAGATTTTCAGAAGGAACCTCAAGATGCAGAAAACCATATCAAACAATCTCCCTGTGCTGGAAAAGAGTTAAAAAGAAAAAAAAATTAGAAAACTCAGTTCTATTCCATCCAGGGAAAGGTAGCAGCTATAATGACTGGGTTGGGATGGGGCCATCCCACCTGGATATAACCTGGAAATATTTGATGGAAGGAAACAGCTGCTAAAGAGCTTGGGAAATGAATTTTCTGGCTTTGCCCTTTGCCAGGGGCTGGGCCAGGAAAAAATACAGAGAGGAGCGATGTAGATGGACTTAGTGAAGGTACAGCTTGTGTGGAAGACAGAAAAGATACAGAGCACATGAACCAGAATTTGTACCTCATTTCTGGCTGGATGTCAATTTTTGGAAAGCATTCTAGCAAACACTTGCCCTGTGCCACATGAATTTCTTCAGAGCAGTGTAGCTGCTCCTGCAGAAGTACAGATTTCATTCTGCACAGAATCCTGAGTCACCTAATTCTCCTTGTAACAACTTGCACAAAGTTAATAAGGCTACAATTTTGCAAAGTTACAAGACCAGATATCCTGACTGCCCAAACCCCGTTTTTCTAAAGGGAAATAAAAGGAGAACTCTGGCTTTAAGGAAAACCCCAGCAGTAGTCTGCCTCCTTAGTTTTATGAGTGAGGCATCAAAAAGGCAACAAAGTTGGTAACTATTTCTCATTTTGAGGCTCAGCTTAAGCTGTTTTTTTTTCTTTACTCTCTCAGTTCCAGAGCAGCTTGTAAATCAATGTCAGACATCATGTGAGAGATCCACCACAAAATGTTTAGAGAACTGTGTGATACCCAGTGATAGGAACTATCAGAAAACACCCTCCTGAGAGCCACTCCCCAAAAACGAGGTGTGAGGGGGCATGGCAGATGTGCAGAGCACAGGGTTTAAACAACAGCCAGGTCACTCTGAGACTCATGGCACAGGAAAATGATGGATCTTGGGAGCCCTGATCACCCATAACCACCTGTAGTGATGCTTTTAAACAGAAAAGACAATCGGTGTTTAGAAGAAGGCCAAGGTTATTAAACAGACAAAGGGCCAAGCCCCAACACTCAAGAAACTCTTTAGGTTTTAGGTTTTGCTCTTAAAATTCTCTCTGTGTAAGACATGAGATTAAGAGTTCTGTTCTAAGGATCTCACAATTGTATTTACAGCAGCCTCACTGCCTCTGCCAGCCCTGCTCTCCAAGGAATTGCATACCCACTTTAGGTTATGAATGTGATTTATCTGGGAGATTTGAGGTGAGTTTCAATCCTTGTGGAAGCAATAGAACAATGGCACTGAGCAGGAGAAGATCCAGAGGAGATATATCTGTGTGGGAATTTCCCACCCACGGCTTTGTCAGCCCTGCAGTGCTGATTTGCAGAGCTTTGCAACACACATTTCTTGTGTGGCCACTCCTAAATTAGCTGAGATTTACATCACTGTGGGCAGCACGAGAAAATACAGAACTGAGGCAGCAAAACAAACACGTGTTTGGACTGAGGTGTCAGGAGGCACAGATGGATTGTGCCACCTGCACTGCTCATTCTCCAGCACGTTCAAGCTTTCTGTGGGGTTACATTACAATAAATGGATTTCCCATGGCATTAATTTCATACTGGTGTTTCAAATTGCTTAAGGCTCTGTCCAGAATAATGCTGAACTTGGGACAATGAAAAGGTGGAGGTATTTTGAATGACTCAAAAGATGTGACCATGAGGAACACAGGCTGCACTTTCCCATGGATCCCACAGGAGCAGCAGCCCCAGAGGTGAAGAACTGTCCTTCACTCTGAAATGCTGTTTATTGTAAAGCTGGAATGCACTTCAAAGCTGTTTCCAGCTGATATTCCAAGTGTAGCTGAAGGCACTTTAAATCCTATTGATGCTCTTTCACCACTTGGCAAAGTTGCAGGTCCCCAAAATACAATCTGCACCCAATTTTTGGATAATACTGAAATACCATCCCCAGCTACATCTTAGGGATGTTCCACTTTTCTACCATAGACCTAAATCTTGCATTTTTCAAATCAGTTGGAGGTTTGCTTGAGGAAGAAATAAAAGATTAGAGCAGCAGAAAACACAAAGTCAGTAATTTGGCAGCCTGATTTTATAATAATCTTTGTCTAATGATTATTTAATATTGTACTAGGCTATTTAAAAGAATATTCTACAAAGTATTGGAGCTTCCTTTTCAAAGCATGTGTAAAATGTGATTTGTAATTAGTAGCTTTAGATATGCAATGTGTGTGAGAGAATATTAGTATTCTGTAAAAGCTGCTGTCAGTATAAGTTATATGGAGAAGCACAAAATAATATGAATACTTAATAGCTAAAATACTTTATTTAAAATTGATTTGCTAGATTTTCTAGAAGCTCCACCTGAAGAACTTAGATTTTTTTTTCTTTAAATTCTGTTCTGAATAAATGAGTTAGGAACTATGACCATAAATGACCTGAGCACTAAGGGAATATATTAAAATTTACTTTTAAGTACTTCAAAGCATTTTACTTTATTCACATATAGATAGCAGATTTATTCACCCAGCTTGTTACAACAGCTCTGGAAATTACTGATTGAATATTCTGATATTTACAGCTGATGCAGCAAATCCCACTGACCGATGGCAGCAGTGACTGTGAGTTGGGCTGTGGCTCCCTACAGGGCTCAGCTTTGCTGAGCTGTACCTTAGCGGGAGGCACGGGCAGGATGTGCCCGGGCTGTGCAGCAGAGGGCACTCACACTCTATGCAGCAGCACCGCTGGCCAGCCCAGCACGCACAGCTCTCTGCTGCACCACAGCCCCACTCACCTCCCACTCCAATTCCCTCCCAATTACTGGAAGAAAGCTGAGGGGGGGAGAAGAAACAAAACCACCCCATGATTTTTTTGCTCAGACCTATGAAATCTCCTCACACACACCCTAAGGGTTTTAGGGACAATCCTGTGGGTCTTCATACCAATCCTTGAAGAGCTTCCCAACAGGCACAGCGAGCAGGATGTGACCATCAGAGAAGCAAAAATGTTTCTTAAACTGCCTGGACTCGAGGCAAGAATTTTTTAAAGGCAGCAATAACATCAGCACTGGTTGCTCTGTGATCCTGACATGCTGCTACTAAACCGTGAATATTAAAAGAATATCTAAATTAATGAGTCCCGTGTTCCCTAATGTTGTGCCATGGCTTGATCTCTCCCTTCACAAAGGAGTTTTCTCAGCATACTCCCTTTCTGGCCTAGATAAAATAATCTCTGATTTTTCATCTACTTCTGGAAGGTAATGGCATGGTGAAGAATGTGATGTGTGAGCTACAGATGGCACTGAAAGAATCCAAGAAATCTAAAAATACAGTAAGTTTTACAGGAGAGGTTTTGTAAGGTGGCTGTCTCCACCTTGACATCACTATTCAGCTGGCTATTGGAATGGGACTAATTTAATTAAGAGAACAGCTCAGATAAAACATTTTTGTCAGATTCCCCAAGTCCTATTCACCTTGCTTGAGAACTCAAGCAAGTCTCCTCTGAAGCAGTCCAGTAGCAGAGCTCCCATCATGCCAGCTTAGCTGAGCACAGCCACAATAGCAGCAATTGGCACAAAGGAAACTGCTCAAGTTAATGTAAAGATTATAATATTATTTTTCCAATGCTGACCCAACGGTCAAGGCAATTGCTGGCAAGAAATTGTTCACTGCAGTCTTGATCTTTCACTCCTCAAAAGCTCCAGGTGAGTTTTGTTTGCAGTGTTTGGTCCTGAAACCCTCACAGCTTGCCACGGGCTGATTTCATTCCTCTGCTTTCTCAAGTATCTGAAGCAAAAGCAGCTATTTCTAAGCAATAAACAGCAATTGTGGATTTGGGCTTTTTTTTTTTTTTAGGGTTTTTTTTTGTAAGAAACATCAGCAGAATGGTGAGACCATAGCATAGTTAAAATACAAACCAGGTTGTTAATTTGACTGTGCTCCAGTCTCTCCTAGCAAGAAACTTGATTTCCTAATAATAAATTTCTGATCTGGTTTCAGTAGGTAATCAAATACCACAAATCCACTTTGCATTTTAAAAAGAATGATGTATTTTATAGGAAAGAGAAAAAGCTGAAAAAGATGGGTTTGTGGCTAAACAAGAGTTGCTCAGATCCCAAACAGAACTGCTGAATTCCATAATGCTGGGAGTGGGTGGTGGGGAAAGGTGAGTAAAAAAGAGAGCCAAGGAGAAAAGGGTTAATGCAAGTTTTCCAATCTATCGTTCTCAAAGTAAACACATAAACAACTAAAAAAAGCCTCTATGTGACCAAGGGAGAAGAGTGTTAGAAGGATGTAATGGAATCCCTGCAGCATTTCAAACTCTACTTCAAATCTAGGTCTCTTTCCACATCCCATGTTCATTGCTTGCAGCAAAACTGGGTTCCTTTAAAGAGCATGTCCCTTTATCATCATAGAACCAGCAGTTTCAGTTTCAGATTTCATACTTGTGATCTCAATAGCTGCTGGGAATTTATATTCAGAACACAACTTTGGAGTATAAAACTGGGGGGGAACCTCACATAATGTATTTGTGTATCACCCAGCAATCTGAGGGGTAGTTTAGCTGTCCCAACATTGTTTTTCAGATGTTAGGAAAAAAGGGGAATACTAAACAAACAAGCAGAAATTGCTTTGTGTGCTGTTTGAGAAATAGTAAGGATGGGTCACCATTAACTGTTTAGTGCTTTTTTGCTGAGGAACTGTGTCCTAAAGAAATGTGCTGGCTGCAGCCTTTCAGCCTCTCCTGGCAAAGCCTTCAGTGAAGAAATCCCTGCCTTAGTACCACTAAGAGTGTGTGTGCATACACACAAACACCTGCACTGCTCATTTACCCTAATTAACACTCCTGACTGCAATTCCCCCTGCTTTGGTAACTTGTAAGGAGCCTGCCCCAACATCACTCTTCCTTGGGCACCAGCTTCTGTGCAGTTGTGTGCAGAGGATTAGTGACACACTCGGGTACACACAAAGTTCTTGGCATTTGGCAGGATTGAGCTCACAATGTTTTTCTCCTTCAAAACTCTTTAGAAGTCTGGATGGCACCTTTTGCCCTCTTTTCTCTATAACCTATTTCCAAGAGAGACACAAGATTCAGCATTCAGGCCTTAGTGTTTCTTTTCTAGATGCTTAGCTTAAAACAAACCATGTTTGTATCCCTCTAAACAGATTAAAAAATTCCTCCAGCACCCTGAGAAATGAGTATTAATAAAAACAAATATGAATCCACTTTTCCATTATTTTTACTTTATTCCCTAGTGAGGCCTGTGGTCAATCATATAAAAATCTCCAGGAAAAATGGAAAAGTGTGAGCAAAGGCAGATGTTGTTGAACCCCTGACCCCACAATGTAATCCCAAAGAGGAGCCCTGAGCTGCCATTCCTGATGCCAGAAGAAACATGGAGTACTTTAGGAAAGCAGTAAAATCTCCTTCAACAATACCGGCTGCACCCACATGAATCCTACTCCTGGCAATTTTGCACTGGTGCATTGACTTTATCAAGATGCTACAGGAGGTAACTTAAGTTGAATGTTCTGGCTTTGGAGAGATTATTGGCATTATTTACCTTCTTTTTTTTACCTAACAAATTTTTAATTAAATTAAATTCCCCATGCCTGGTTAGCTATAAAGTGCATATTACTTACCTGCATCTTCAGATCTTTTACAGTCCCGTGGGTAAATCCATAATTAGTTGGTTTTGTAAAATGCATATTATTTACTTGACAGGCCAGAGTGGCTCTAGAGGAACTGTCCTCATGTCTTGGTTAAGTGCATAATTAGGCAGGTTTTTTAAACCTATGTTATGTTCCCCACATTGAAGCCATTGCACTCCATTTGTTAAATACTCTTTTAAAATTATTTTTAATGTATTATTTACTCAATTGGTCAAGACAGCATGTAATTATGTATTTAGAATGTGTGCAATGCATAATCAAAAATACTCATGAAAATGTATGGAAAAATGACTTTGCATTATTAGGGCATTTTTAGGCCACTGTGTCCTCCCCACTGTCTCTCAAAATACCAAATGTTCAGAACAAGTAGTTAATGAAAGAAGTGTTAAACCAAGCTCTACTTAACAAGATACTTACATATTGACCTCAGCTTTTAGACTAATTTCATAAATAAAGGGAGCATTTGTGCTATTCAGAAGCAGAATAAAAACTGATTTCACAGTCTCCTTTGGGACAGATTCTCCCCAGGATAAAGGAGTGTTGTTCCACTGAAGAAGCACTGGCAGGTTAATCAGCAAAGCAGACATGTCCTAAAAACCATGAACTCTGACCTTGCAGGGGATATTTCTGACAAGTACCCACGAGGATGCACCTGTCATTGCAATGGAGACCTTTGAGAGTGACCATTCCAATATGGAAAATTCTTTGCAGGAAACCAATATTTCCATGTGACTCTGAGATCTTGTGGGGGACACTGGTTGTGCACAGGCTTTGAGGATTTCATGAAGCTGAAGTTAATGGGCATGAGGTTGTGAACAGCATGAAAAAATCTGGAGGAGGTTTGAAACTACCACCAAGGGTTTAAGTTAAATAATCAGAGAGGATCAGGGACCTCCCTGATCTTGGAGCACCCTTAGTGCTGCTAAACTGAACAAGAATGATGTGATGCTTAATAACTTGTAGGGTCACAGCTGTTCACAAAGGGTGACACACAGCTTCTTGAAGGAAAGGGCATCTTCCTCAGCATTTGCTGTTCACCTAGCAGGGACAGCTAAATAAGAATTCATCCCCCTCTCCTCCCATCTGTTCCACCATTTCAGACAATCCCTGTAGCTCCCCAGCCCCTGGCCAGGTGTGGAGTCAGCCAGAAGCTACAGTGCCTTGGATTTGGGCACCTCCTCCAAATTACAGCTCAACACCAACAACAACCAAAAGAACAGAATGTCCTGTCCTGCCACACAGCCCAGGGAAGAGCCAGCTTCCCTTAAAAACTCCTTCACACTCCCTGGAGTTCCCTCCTGGCCCCGAGTGCTGCAGTCAGGCCAAGCCCCACCCCAAACCCTGATGGAGCACACCAGGAACTTGCCATGAGCAGAATGTGCCTCCTTCCTGGAAGCTGCTCAGGTGATGGGCACACAATCAAATGCAATCAAGGCACAGCAGCTAAACAAGTCAGCACCTGTCAGCTGGGCCTCTAAACCCACCTCTGGAAGTGCCTTTATCTTCCTCCCAGAAGCCTATTATGGGAAGGGCTGTGCAGGGAAAGATGCTGCCTTCACCCCTGGTTTGTTGGGCTGTTCATCACCCCTCTGCTCCATGACACCTTCACATTGCAGCTGGCAAATCCAAAGCTGGGAGTGCTCTTTTTCGCTTAGCTGGGAAAAAAAAAAAAAAAAAAAAAAGGAGAGGAAAAAAGATCAGAGGATTTAGTTAAAACAGATCTCAAAGCTGAGTGGCTGCATGAGCACTGAATTGCAGAAGGGCTGATGGAATGTTCTTTTTCTCCTTGGACAACTGTTTAAGCTGGTTAGGGTGATAACCTCTAGAACATCATCTGGGAGGAAACTGAGCCACTCTTGCACAGCTCTGGAGCAGCTCCAGCCCACCCTGGCTGCAAAGGAAAACATGCAGCCTTAAAGCCCAGAGCAAAGGGTCTCAATTTCAGTTGGTATTCTCAATAAACACGAAAAAAGAACATGCAAGGCAAAACCAGACAGGTTCCTTAAACAAAGACTGTGATTAATTTTCAACTATGTTGTCCAATCATATTGATCATTATGGCCACTTACATTTACTGTAACTACTGGAGTTTTGCTGTTTTGTTTCTTCACTTCAACACAAAAACAAGGCCTGGCTCCCACAGTTGGCTACATATTTCCTGAAATAACACATGAGTGGTGGCTATTTTACCCAGCAGGTTCCTTTATCACCACAGAGCAGGAAAGTTGACAGGCTTTGTGTCTGAAATGTAATTAGCTCGCGGGAGTACAGTCATAATGAAAGCAACATTTACGTTATTGCAGACGTGATTGTTTGCTCTTTCAAAAAGGAGCAAAAAGTGAATTCCAAGGCAAGTGTTTGGGGGGGCTTGTTCAGTCAATATCCTCAGATATACCTCTGCCAAGGGGATGGGAACATGGAGGTTTAGGCCAGGTTTCTTTTAAGCTTTTCACACCTCAAAAAAGAAATGGAATGAATGATAAAAAATGAGCAAAAATCTCTTTTCTAGATGTTTTTGAACCTGTTGGCCCTTACAAAAATTTCAGGAAGCAAATAGCCTTTACTCAAACCAATTCTGTTGTGAGGTTTTCCACTTATGGATAGCATCTTTCCAGGAAAAGGAAGGGAAGTAGGAAATCCTCCATTTATATGATCTACCAGCAGGAATGCTGTAATATACTGTAATAACAGCAGTTTCAGGACCTGCATGGAGGGATCCAGAATCACACTGTGTGGAAAGACCCTGAGATTTAAAGGTCATTTTTCCTTTGAAAGCAAATTACATTCTTTCTACCAGATGTTCTCTACCTGCTTCCAGGCAGGACTCCAGCCACCTCCTCCAGTGCTGCTGTAACCTCCCTGACCAGGAAGGCTTTTTTAAAATCCAGCCTGGCTCTTGCTACTTTCAGTCCATTGCTCTGTCCAGCAGAGACAGGGAAATTTATCTGTCTGAAAAGAACAGTCCTGCTCCCAGACATCAGTGCCTTAGGCTCAGTAACCCATTTCCTTTAATCTTTGTGGGCCACATTTTCTGGGCTTCTGATTTATCCTCCCTGTTCTCCTCTAAACTGTGTCCTACTGCTTCAAATCTTTCCCAAATTGCTGGATGGAGTAAAAGGATGGAAGGCTCCAGGTGGAGCCTTCTGAGAAATGGGAAATCAATGCAGCTCCTCACAGATGTTCCCCAAGTGCTGCTATCCAGGCACTAAAACTAAAGAGGAACATAAACAAAGTTCTCTCTACAAAATATTCAGTTAAACAAGTTACTGTGTTGTCTCAGAAACCAACAGTGCACTGAAGAGGGTCCTTACTGGAGTGACACATCCAGCATTAGCATGAATCCCATCATGTTCTCATATTTCCCTTTCTCCTGCCATAGACAGGAATACCACCACAAAGGGAAAAGGAACATGATTTTACTTTTTTCTGTATGCAGCTCTCCTGATCTTGTCCAGGAAAAAAATGTGTCAAACCTTAGATTCTATTTTGATGCAAGAAGCCTTCCAGTTAAGCAGAAGCAAATCATCTGTTTTTAAGAGTGCTGGGGTGTAGCAAATAAACCACCCAAAAAAACTTGCTACAGAAAAATCAGCAACAAGTTTAGGAA
Source organism: Erithacus rubecula (assembly GCF_903797595.1). NCBI lineage: Eukaryota > Metazoa > Chordata > Aves > Passeriformes > Muscicapidae > Erithacus > Erithacus rubecula. The sequence goes on along the minus strand of NC_136685.1, from coordinate 107,250,537 downwards.
AAGATATTAACTGCAATTTAGCCAAAAAGATACAAATACTGTATCTGTCCCCATGTTCTCAGCACTGATTTTATTTTAATGTCATATTGTTCACAGGGAATGGTGTTATCACTGGGCAAGTTGGTTGTAAATAGAAAAAACCATCAAGAAGATGAAGAGAAAATAGATTTTCTTTCCATCTCCCATTGCAGAAAATGTTAGGAATTATAGAATTTGGAGGTATTTTGTTTCAGAGCAGGGAAATCTGTGCATGTTGTTCTGACAAGTGCAGTGAGTTTGCATTGTGCTGTGATCTAATGCAGCAAACTGTGATCCCTCATCAGAGCTGATGCCACAGGACCTTCCCTGATTTCTGTTTTGCAGATGAAATGTTCCTCTCCTGATCCACCAGCACTGCTTAATCCCCTGGATACAGCTTGGGTTGAATGACCTGCCAACAATTACAGGGAACTGGTGAAAACAGACATCATGGTAAGGACAAAATCAAATGCAGTGGTCAACACACTGCAGTTTGAGATTTTTTTTGTTGTCACTCTGTCCAATTAATCAGGAACTATTTCTTAATGAGTGGCCTGCCAAACTGGTGTGATTATATCCTTTGAAGTAAAAGTAGGTCTCAATCTGCCTATTTTATTTTTATTTTTGCCTTTTCCTTAAATCAGCAAATCCTCTACATAGCCTCTTGCTGGTTTTAAGAGGCATATGGTTCTTAATCCAGCGGTGTATGAATTATGGCAGTAAATGGCTTTGAAAGTGCCTCGAAAGCAAAAATATGGAAATTTCCCCCCCAAGAGACCAGGATGAGCAGTCATTATTTTTGTGATTGCAGAGAACACTGCCCAAGTGTTCCAAGACTCTGTGTGTGTAATTGTTTGTCTCTTTCTCGCTTTGAAGTATTTTTTTTTTTTGTAACAGCAAAACCTCAGACATGCTCAAGGACAGCTTCCACAGCTTGGTCAAGAACACCAGCATATCTACATATTCACTAAGCCATAAATCTTCTATACTTTGGCTATGCATATATGACACATGACCCTTATTTCTCCCTTGTGGTCGCAGTCTGTGAGACAATAGAGGTCCACTAAAGCACACAGCTTCCCTCCCAGGTAATATTTCATATGTATCTCTTCCCAGCCACCAACACATCAAGGTAACTGAGCTGCAGTCTGGGAGGGGAGTTTAACCATAATTGTCTTAAATTGTCTAATTTGGATAAAATGAGCAAGAAAATTCCCTCAGCTATTTGTTAGTATAATAATGTCATCTATATGTTTCTTGCCTGGTGGTATTCTGCTTTGTAAAGGGGAATGAACTGTAGTCTGAATCCTTTGGATATTTGGTTCGATCTGTCTGTCAGACATTAATTAGTTTCATAGCAATCTCTCACTGCTGTCTTGTGGAAAGACAGCAAGACTGAAAAATAAGCCAGGATGACAAAGGGAGAGCTTGACTTGCTTCTGACCAAAGAAATCTGTCATTAAGAAAAGGTTCAGAACTCAGATCTGAGGCTCCTTTGCCTGCCTTGTGGGAGTACAGACGACTGGATTAAAACATTAATGTGTTATTATACACCAAATTGTCTCCTCAAAGAATGGTCTATTTGCTCATTTATTTCTATGTACATAAACAACTGGAGAGAGGGAGATTTCCAGGGCAGGAACTCAACCATGCAACTCTCACTAATGACAGTGGCTGTTAGGCAGCCAAAACCTCGAACGAGGCTTCCAAATTAACCTTAAAATAACATTAGCGAGGCCTCAGCAGCAGCTCTGCAGTTAAATCCATATTAAAATTTGCACTTGGAGCATCACTAATGTCCCAGGATTTCCTGCTCAAATTGCTTTGCATCACCTCCCTATTTTACAGGCTGAGGTCTAATTCTCTGCTTTGGAGCAGCATCCTTTAACATGGGTACAAAGCACATTTGCAGCACCAGCAGAAAAGTGCTGCTACAGAGCAGAGTCGTGTCCTAACTCTCCAGGAGACAAGGGAATTTGCCCACGTGTATTTAAATATATTAACTTGCACTCAAAGAGAAATTTAACCTGTTCCATTAAGAAATCTGGAGTTGTTGTGCTATTACTTCACACACTTGGTGATTCCTTCCTTCTATACTTTATCTCTCATAGTTCCTAAATCTCTGTAAATAAAGCAGTTTTATTTACATTGCTAAGTAGAGACTCTGGAGTTTTTAAAATGTGGATTGACAGGTTGGGTTTTTACATGGAAAACGTGTATCAGGCTTACAGCACTACAATACTACTTTGCAGAAGTTGGCATGATGACATATTCCTGGTTTATTGAAAAAAAATTTTAAAAAACAAAGTGGGGGGGTGAAAGAAAAAAATCATCAAGGCTTCAAAAAAAAAACAATCAAGGCTTTATTAAAACATTTCATCCCCAGAGTGTTTTAAAGAGCAAGTAGCAAGAGCAGGGCTTTCTCACAGAGATCATAAATATCTACAGGAGTTTTGAAATGCTCCTTAAAGGATGTCCTAAAATTCCTGTACAAGTATCCCTCATTCTTGGACATAATCCTGCAATGTATCCCACAAGACTTTGTGCTTAACCTCAACTACAAAATGAGGGTGAGATCATTAAAAGTGAGGTTTCACTCAAGTATGAAGAACACACCAGATTCCTTACTTAGTTTTTACAGGATGTTATTCTGGCTCCAGCAGTAATTCTTCAGAGCCTCTTTAGATTCTAAAGAGACTTTTGAAGGCAGCTTGCAGCAATGCAGCCACACCAACTCTGAGTGCTATTTACTGACACATTTAACTCACCACAAAACTGAGACCAAACTACAAGGGAAGAGTTTCCCTGTTGGCAGAAGGAAGTAGCCTTTCCCTCAAAATATTCCAGATGCTCTGTCACTCTAAACCCTAAATCAGGTTGGGGAGGCAGAGGCATTGGGTGTTTCTCGAGATGGTTTTTTGAATTATGTCATGGAAAAAAATTTCTTCACTTGATTTATTTACAGTGTCTCTTCTTGGAAGGAAATTCAAATATCATGCATTAGAAAAAAACCCCAGACAACTGCAGCACAGTTAGAATTTTAAAGGCTATGATAAAGAGAGGTTCCTAAATCCATGCACTTCTGAATTCAGTGCTCACACCACAGTATCCCCTGGGCCAAAACACATTTCACAGAGTCACCTTCTGCTATTGCAACCCCATGAGGTGCTGTAGGAAAACCAGGGCTGCAGGAAAGGCCAACTACAGCTCTTTCCAAATCTCCAGCAGATTGTTTCCTGGTCTGGGTAAAGACACTTTTGATTCCATCCAAACTGGTTCACACGTTTTCTTAATAAGAACTTGTGTCAAAACGTTTCAGTTGTCAGAATATTCACCTCTGAGCCTGAGCTTGTAAGTACAAGTCCACACATTAGTTTACCCATCAATATCCTGTCTGTATTTTTGTCTGTGCATTCCTAAAGTGCCCATCACCCTGATGCAGAGGTGCCAGTGCAAATTCTCACCCCGTGTTAGTTTGACAGTGCTGTCATCAGAGCTGGCTGTGCTTCAACTAAAATACAAAACCATGGCCACTCCTGTCCAGCTCTGGGAGCTGCTCTGGAACTTGGTGGCTCCATGACAAGAGAAGCAGCAGGTCACTATTCCCTTCTACAGTAAAACAGGTTGTAAATCCCAAAACTGAACAAAATCTTCATCACTGGGGAGATTAGGAGATAGTTCATGTGGAAGACTCACTGTCAAGGTGTTAGGAAGAGTTTTAGGATGAGGAAAACATCCTATATAAACAAAACCTACTATTCTGTTCTTTATCCTACACAAACCCTAGGCAAGGAGCACACCATCTTCCCAGAAAAACCCATCCTTGTGTTCAAACAGCAACTAGAAGAGAGATAAAAGAGCAGCTCCTACAGCACCAGCACCACTTGAATGGCTGTATGCAGAATTAAAAACAGGCTTTGCTTCCAGGTGCAGACAGATGTCTGATGTGAAGATATTGGCTGTTTCTCACCAAAAATGACAGGCATTTTGGTAAGGCTTTTCTTAACAGATGGCAAAACTTGGGTGGTGCCGATTGCTGCAGGATCTGGAGGCACTCAGCACACAGCAGGATCAGGCCCAAACATGGGGCTGAACACCAGGTTTCATCCACATTGTTAAGAAAAGTTATTGGTGTGAAAAGGGTGTTCAGGCACTAAGCATCAGATTCAGGGAGGAAAAAAAAAAAAAAAAAGACCAACAAACCTCTGCAGTGTATTGTGATGTTTTCTTTTGTATACCGTATCAATGACTGTGTGGTGTGCTCCCTGAAAACCCAGCCCTTGGTAATTGTCAGGGAACTTCATTCTGAGTGCAGGCTCTACTGGAAATTAATTGCTTCAGTGCAATCTGAACCACATCATAAATGTCATGTAGAAGTTGCAGGGAGTGAGGAGGCAATGACAGCTCTATCCGCACTGTTTCATTTAAAGGTGGGTAAAACACACTGCGACAGAAGTGCTCTTCATCAATAATTTAGTCCGCAGTGTAAAGCCAAGCCTTGCCAAAGATGCCAGGGGAGCAGCTACCTCCCTGGTTTTAATGACACCAGCAGGGAGGGGTTGAGGGGCCAGCTCAAATCAACATTCATTGCACATCTGGGCATGTCGGCAGATGAAGATATCTAGGACTGAGCTGACAGGACAAAGGGTTGAAAAAAGAAGTGTAACCTAGAAAACCTTTACTTTGAATTCTTTGTATAAATTCAAGGGGGATGACAGTTCCTAAGGTCATCTTACATAATAAAACTACAGTGATCTACATAGAGAATTTTAACTCTTTCCAACACACAATCAAAGCAACCGCAAGTTAAGTTTATATTATTCACTTTATGAATGTAAAATGCAGAATCCTTAATTCTCTGAAAAGGACTGTTTTAATGAGCAGAATGTTAACATTTATATGCCTGGCTTCATTGCAATAACCCTAATTACAGTAGCAAGGAAGCCCCACTGTACTGGAGGGTCACTGAAGTTCCTATTAGAACCCTTATCTTCGGGGAGTTTAATGTCTTTGCATTTCCCAGCACATCGGCTGAAACTTGCCATGCAGCTTAGTGCTGCTTTACTCCTTCAAATTATTGTTTTACAGCAGTTTCCTTTGGTTCTTAAACAGCTTCTGCCTGCCAAAAACCTGAGTTTTTACTGCTTTTATGACAGCCTCCACACAAAAGCCAATCCATTTGCTCTGAGGAGAATATGACATTCAGGTGCGAGGAGACGGATCCATCTCCGTACCCAACTCCGGATCCTCACCCCGGGAGGTTACAAAGCCGTGTAGCTACAACGTGGTTGAAGCTATCCCGACTTGTGGGGTTCTGGCAGAGCTTTCAGGCACTGATCTGACACTCCAGGCTATACACTGGATGCCTGTGATTTGGCTGAGGGGTGAGGACTCGTGTCATCCAAGTGAGAAGCTGCCTCGATCCGGAGAGCAAATTCCTTTTGTCCGGGCAAGAGCAGCTACAAAAAACAACCACCTCCAACATTGTCCATCAAATGTTGCCTCTGCAATGGTAATAATCCCCATGTTGCCAACTTCAGACTAAATTATTCAACATCACAGTACCTGGAGCTATAGCTGAAGGCTATCGAAAGCATAGAATTGTTTTTTCCTTATCCAATAAAACTACGGAGTTAATTCTTTCCTGCTCACATTTTGGATGAAATATTAGGTGCTTTCCATGATCTTTAAAGTCAGCTAGACCACAACCAGAGCTGTGCTTACAGCTTAAGCTTCATCCATGACAACTTCATTGAGGACTACTGCAGGTTTTACTCCCAGTGGGGGTCACATGGGAAGGCGACAAACAAAGGAGTCGGGGGAATACAGGAGGTGGCATCTCTCCTAATTGCATCTGACATTTCACTTTCATTTTCTTAGCCATCCAAAGGTACAGAGTAATCCAGTTGTTAATAATAATGTTAAAATGCTAATGGCACCAGGAAAGCCCTCTGAAAGTACTGCAGAAGAGGTATAACATTTACATTCTGGAGAAGTTAAACACTACATGGAGACAGATCATCACTGGCTCAGGTGATGATTTCCAAGAGGAAACTTGAACAAGAAGAGGTCATAATAATTATATTTGGTGTCTGGGAGTAGAAAAAACCTTCCTGTGTCCATCCTGAGGAAGGAAGACGTTTGTGCTTGCAGTGCCCTGCTGTGTTTCTCCTGGAGGCCTGGCTTTTCCTTAGGGAAGGTGCAGTGATGCTGGATGCACTCAGAATAGATGAAAGCCTCAGAGATGACAGTGACTTTCCTCTCCACACAGCATCAGAGCCTCTGGCCACTGCCAAGCTGCCAAACCAAGTCCCTTTTTGTCACAGTGGGCCCTGCACTGAGTGTCACCAAAGAAAACCCATCCTTCTACACTCTGTTACCGAAGAACATAGGGATGGGGTTACATGCTCAGTGGCTCTCACTATCCCTGTTTATGCTGGTGGATTAAATGGAAAGGTGACCATTACCTGAAAATCAGACCAGGAATATGGTGAGCTCTCTAAAAGCTTGCAAATGAGTTCACTATAAATGTGAGATTTACCAGAAAGGTCATTTGAAAGCCTATCCCAGTGTTGTTTCTTTGCTTGGTGCCTCACTTTTGGGAAGAAGCCTGAATTTTAAAACTAAAATTTAAGCTGTGCTTCTTTCCCTGCTGAATTGCAGAAAACTAGGAGCCCTAATTATAATAAACTCTGATAATAATAGAATCCCACATTACTAATGTGCACTCAGAGAGATTCAAATGAGGGTGTGCATGTGCACTGGGAAAGGATAAGCATAAAGCCATAAGTGGCAGACTTTTCTCTCCAAGTGCCAGGCTAAGCAGAACCATTTAAAAAACACAGGAAGCAGAATAATGGAATTTCAAAGAGTGATCCTCACCCACAAACACTGCTCTGAGGTGTGTGTTTAAGGACAGGCTCTGTCCTGCTGTGCCCCCATACACATTTACACCCTGTGTGAGGGCAGGGAGGTGTTTGAGCAGCTCCTCAAGAGGCAAAGCAGCAGAGGTTCAGGACCCCTTAACTGCAGCAGTCAAGTGCATTAACTTGTTTAATTTTACCCAGCAATTGCCAGACTCCCAGCTGGTGCAGCCTGGCACAGCTCCATGGATTTCAGCAGAGCTGCTACAGCTGACACGAGCTGGGGATCTGGCCCAGTTTCTCAATTTGTCAGAGCTGGCCATTCTCAGGGCACTCTGCTGTCCTGTGCAAATTGTCAGTGTGGGTTTCACAAGCTGCAGACTTGTGACAATCCACAGCAGCCACCCCTCTGTATCTTCACTCTCCTTCTTGTGTCCACTGTAGGATTCCTCCAGGATTGACATCCCAGCAGTAGAACCCCACAATGAGACAATGAACAAAACATTTAGTCACACCAGAATTTCTAACTTTGGAAAAGAAAAGAGTTTGGAAAGATCCCAGCTTTAGAAAAGGAAAGGGTTTGTCTGGGACAGTTAATTTTCCTCCCAGTAGCTGGTGCAGTGCTGTGGTTTGGATTTGGGATGAGATGACATTGATAGCACAGGGATGTTTTTAGTTGTTGTTGAGCTCACACTAAATCAAGGACTGCTGAGTCTGTGAGGAGCTGCACCAGGAGCTGGGAAGGAGCAGCTGAGCTGACCAGAGGGACATCCTATACCCTGGGATAACAGGGACAGTGAACAATTTGGGGAAAAACTGGAGAAAAAGCTGGTCAGGGGCCCCTCCTCCAAAACAGCCTTGGCATCACTTGCTTTGTATATTTTCCCCCCTTCCTTTTCTGTCGTGTTAAACCATCTTTATCTCAACCTGCAAATTTTTTTTTTTTTTATTCTCTCCCCCATCCCACTGAAAGGAGGAAGGGAGGGAGTGGCTGTGAGGTTTTGCTGCCTGCAGGGTTAAACCACAACAAAGGGTTGCAGAACAGTAAATATCTAACAAAAGAACCTATTCCAGCAAAAGTGACACTGCAAACAGCTAAAGCACTGAAAACAGTATTTTATACACCATGATTATCAGCAATTTTACAAAGAAATGACTGTGAAATACATAATAGTGCTACTTCTAAAAAAAAAAAATTTAAAAAGAGAGAAAAAAACTATATCAAAGTGTGCATCCTCCCCCAGGCAAATGCCCATCATGCAGCCCAATAGGCTTAATCTGCCATAAAGCCAAATACTTCCCAGAGGAGGTGATCGTTAGTTTGAACATTAATTTCCCTTCCCCTCTTCTTGTGTATCCATTAAGTGGAATAACAAGAAATGTTCATGGCCATAAGGTGTGTTTGATGGCAAGGAGCAAAAGAAAATGTGCAATTAAAAGATGTAAATGATAAACTGCACAACTTCTCAGCAGGCTTGACCAATATGTGGGACTTTGGGGAGATGCAGGTTTTGTTCTTCTGTGTTGAGGTCAATGAACTGCAGAGACCCAAGGATGGCACAAGTTGGAGAGGAAGAGAGAAATTATTAATGTTGCATCTTTTCCTTGCTTGCCTAGATTTGCAGAACATGTTTCTTGAATGAGTTTGAAGCCCAACATATAAAAAGCTGACTATTTATATATTTGATTCTTTAAAAGCAATTAGGAATACAAAGCAGATGGTACAGCATTGTAGATTTCCCTTTTCATATTGCTTAAGCACTAGAGATCAATAAGTCTAATATAAACAGATGATTTCCATAGCAGGGTTTATAATTAGCTGGCACTGAATGTGTCCAAACTCTAAAATAATTAGCAGAAGCATGTGGCACACCATTAAAACCTTGTGGCTTGTCTGCATTTACATTTATAATTATTAAAGTTAATTATGATGCTTGTGGTGTGGTTCCAAGCTCCTTTACAACTTAGATTAAATATTTTTTCAGCCCTACTTTTTCTTTCAGCCCACCAAATGCCAGCACTTTCAACAAACCCCATTTCATCAAAAAGAAAAAATGGAGGTTATTTTTATAGGAATGACCTGAATATTTTCCTAACTAACACTTTTATTTTTCTAAAGGGACATGACACAAGAATTGAATAACTCAGCATTCTGGCAAGAAAAAAAAAATCCTGATTAGACATAATAATTTTAAGGTTGCCTAAGAAAACCTTTATACTTCAGCCTGATGTACTGTTATAAATAAAATTCAAACAAAGAGGAACCATTTAGTAATCAGAACATTTCAATGACATTCAAGACCTTACAGTAAAGTAAATCTTAATTTTACATGTCCTGAACCTGGGCAAATCACTGTGAAAAAGGCAGCATGACTTGGGTGTAAACATCACATATTGGGCAAGGACTTCTGAAGGTCCAGTTTGGGTTTGCACATCTCTTCCCACAACTCCAGAAAGCTCAGTCAATCTGCCTGGTCACTCATGAAAATAATTTTCATAAACATTTATCATTAAGACATTTTGTGACACATCCAAAGAAGTTGCACTGTTTGCATAATGTATTTCCTCAATTATTCATTCCCCTGAATTTTTCTTTCCTTTGGTGTAAACAAAGCTGAATTCCACACTGCACACATGTGGCTGAGTGAGATGGGATGGATGTCTTGAGGAGGAGTGACCCTGTGGGACAATGATGCTTCTGGAGGACACACCCTGTGATTCAGGGCCATCACTGTACTGGGCACAGGAGTAAAAACTGATTTAATTTACCAAATCACCTCATCCTGTAGGACATGGGGAGCATCACTGTGGAGAACAGTGACTCTTCCATCTCACATCAACGTGTTGGTGTGAAATTCCTAAAATTTCTGCAGCCAGCTCCTCCCTGAAAACCACACAGTGACACTTCTCTGCTGTCCCTCCACCATGGGGACAGGCACACAGGGAAAGGTTTGGGCAGCAGAAAATGCCACAAGAACCAAAAACCAGTGGGAATCCTTCCCACACACCATTCCCAGAGAGAGCAAAACCCAAATCTTTGCATACAAGTGGTTTTGATCAACTGCTGGAGGTTACTGGATGCAGCAGATACCTGAGAACAAGGCACAGCTCTACCCCAGCAGTGTTAGTTTTAATCCTGGGGGTTTTTCCAATAAAAGAAATACAATGTTAAAGGCCTTAGAGAGGATTAAGATTAGACTTTACAGAAACAGAGCCTTGCACCTCCCAGGTGGTATTTCCTAGGCACAAGTAGTCCCATTTCTGAAATCACCAGGCCTACCCAAATTCTGCTGCAGAGAAACCTCCCCCCCTTTTAATGCATTTCTGTTCTTCATATAACATGTCCATCATGAACTTCTTGGCCCTCGTTCTTGTTTCCCCTGGCTCAGGCCAGACCTGGAGATGTCTGGAATGTGACAAGGCAGTATTAGCCTGCCAACTATATTCTGTTAGCAAATTTATTTTCTTCTCCTAGACTGATGATAAAAATGTCATGGTGTGATGCTTTAGCAGGCCCAAGAGCTGCCCACCTACAGCTGCAGGGCTTGAAGAGAGCTCGGAGCCAAGAACGCCATAAGGAGAGCAGACAGCAACTCCACCAACTTTGCTCCTTCTGCATTGGTTATTCTCCTGCTAAATGATGCAATGTGACCCCCTCAGGGATTCCAAGTCTGATCATGTTTTTCTCACTATTTTTTCTTCCCTACTTCCTCCTTCTCCTTGACTAAAGCAGCCCAAACTGCTGAATTTTTCATGAAAGAGATAATATCATTGTACATAAGATAATGGCATTCAAATACATCCATCTGCTTGTTAGCTCTGACTACATCGATTGTGTTTCTTCTGAAAGAATATTTACCAAAAGGAGGGGGGGGGAAAGAAAGGAAAAGAAAAAAAGGTTCTCTTTTGTGGCATAAAATATGCACATTTTCATAACTGAAATACAAAATCTCTTTTACATACTTTAGATAAGGGAACAAAATGAACTAAGAAATTAAGAAAAGCACCCTTGAGGTCTTTCCAGGACAAAAGTATTTCCTCCTTCCAATATTTCATTAAAAATCTAGACAGGTTTCACATTAAGACACTGTTGATTTTTTTTTTTTTTTCTTTTTCCCTTTCAGTAAACAGTATCTTGTTTCAGAGGTGAAATACTGCACACCAGCGATTGGGATTTTTACTAGCCTAAAAGTTTTCAAACGTGGCATAGAGGATTACACCTAAGGCATCCAGTCTATCTCACCTTCCCATAAAAATTGCCCAACCTAAAGTAATTCAATTTATCATTTTATTCCTTTTTTTTTTTGGCTATTCCAACAACATGGAGTAAGACCGTAAAATATGTGATATCCAATTACTGAAAATGTGATGAAAAATTACTCTCGAAAGTAGGACAAGCGAATATATTTACTGGGTTTCAGATGCTCTAGATAAAAAGGATAGTGAGATAAAAACTGCCTATCAATTTTACACACATTGAACTGCTTCCACTTCATTTCCTATAGGTCGTGTACAACCAGCCTGGCTTTTGAAGTTTCATTTCAGCAAACAATATATTCTAATTGGCTTGTTTACATTTATTACCACCACCTCCTAAACTCTGAGATGTGCTTTGTGCTCTTCCTTTGACCTGTTTACCCACCTTGGCTGGGATTGGAAGAGCTCCTGTTTAAAGAACAACTGCTGAAGCAAAGGCTGCCTCTCTCCCAGTGCCTTGAGCACATTTCAGGGCTCGCTGCTGGAATGGCAAACACGGCAATTAAATGGAAATGACAGCAGTTGATCTGATTATTTCCTTCCCTCCAATCTCCTTTCTATTAGAACTTTGCATATTAAGGAAGCAGGAGGGAAGAACCCCCCTGAATGTTTGTCCCTTTGTTTGCTGGGGAGGAGGCCTGTGCACAGTGGGCCTCTTGCAGGGATCTCTGGAATGGGGAAGGAATCCACAGGGAACTTCCATGCTGCAGATCCTCCCCTGTGTGCTTTGCTCCGGGATCCCAGGAGTTGGTGACAGCAGCTCTCCATTCCCATGAACCTCCCATGCCTTCTTAGAGAGCTGTGGAAAGAAAAATGCATCCTCCTGGAGCCAGGCTTAATCACTTGCAGTGCTTCCAGAATGGAAGCTGAGCTGGTGCCTTCTCTTTTTGGCTGCTGTGGAGCTTCTTTAGCATCACACGAGGGCTCCTTCTCTTGCAGCCCAATTTGCTCTCCACTGATTTCTGCTCCATTAGCAGAGCCACACCTGCCTGAATCCCATGGGCTGGACAGAGGGCAGCACCAGCAGGACCCAGTGCTGCCTCCAACATCACTCTCCACAATGGTTTCCTGAACTGGAACCTCACCATCCCCCAGACACGGAGAGAACGATGCCTAAGCGCTCCTGAGCGACAATTTGGTTTATTTGAGAATTGAATTTGTACAACCACATCTAAAGAGACTGCCATTTAATCACAGATGTTCAACAAGGGCAAAATCATTCACAAGTTTGGAGTTGTGAATTATTTTTCAGCTCCATTGACCAACATGTCTCACTTTACACTGTAGTACTCCATATTAATAGCTGATGCTGAGTTTCCCAAATGATGGCATCTGTGTGGCAACCAGGGAGTGATTTTTCCTGGACAAATGCCTCTCCTTTTCCTGACTTCTGATCTGCTGCCTGTCGTAAGTTTACTGTGCAACACAGACTGTGGGAGCTTTGTGTCCTAAATACAGAGGACATGTCCAGTCCAGCAAAATAATGCTATTATAATAATAATTGCTTCAATACTGTTTGTGCAATCTCTTTGCAAAATCTTGTTATTTGTGATTCTTATCCTACAACTTGATATGCATAATAGCTCCAAGGTGCTGGTGATGGAATTTTTCCAGCTCTTTGATGTGCCAGCAATGACTTGTCCATGTTTCACAGGCACAGACTAATGTGGAAATTACTACAGCAAAATAAACACTAAGCCTGATATTCTGTGGGATACCACGCATGTGTCAATTTATGATGCAATCTCACATGCAAAACATGTATTTTTAATTCTGCACATGATTTCTTAGACATCTGATAGCCTCTTAAAAAGAAATTTAATCCATTGCCCACGCCAATACACTGATTCTATATCTTGCAGGTGCTTTTCCAGCTCTGGACTAGTGCACAACCTTGCTTTTCTTCTGACTGACGATAAATCTGTGGACTTCAGCTGCCACAGCAGATTTGTTGGTCGTGAACTAGAGGTCTTCTATAGTGTGTGCAACGAAAGCACAACCACCTGCACAGAGGAGTTCACATATAACCTTCTCCTTCAGTGCTGTGCAGGCCTTCAATCTGCTCAGGTTAAAGAGCTTGCCAGATGTTCAAAATTTAATAAATATTCCTGGCATCATGTCTCTAGTGGCATCATCAATCATTACTACAAAGAACAGTCCAAAGAACAGTCTGTGCCAAAATATACCTTTGCTTGACTCCTTTTGCTATTACAAATGGATCCAACAGAGTGCCAGCCCCAGCCTCTATCCAGCACACCATTGTGCAGATGATGGATAATTTCACAAACTTTTCTGGACATCCAGGAGTTGGGAAATATTGCCAATAATTTCCACAGAGCTGGAAGTCAGAGAGCATCAAAAGCATTGCTAAGGTCAATGGAGACTTGTTACATGGGCGTGTTTTGCTCTGAGTGGTTTTTACTGAAAACAGCTAATATCACATCCCAGACCACATGATATGGGCATCATCCTAATATCTGGAATCCCTGGATCATGTTCACTCAGCATTTGTCCTTCTCCTGAAATTGGAATTGCTGTAGAAACATCTTTATTTGTATACCAGAGTGCTGGAAGATAAAGGGATATTTGACATTCACAGCCTAAGGGCGTGCAGCTTAGGCATGTGAAGATGATGATATGCATCTGTTCCCAGAGGAATTAAGGTTCCCATTTTTTTTTTAATTCCTGTTTTAAATATTATTTATCTATGTTCCTCCTTAAATGTATTTAAAGTCAATTTTTCTCTCTTATAAAAGGGCTGAACACAACTGTGAGGAGATTAGAACAGCTGAGTGAGGCCTTGCTGAGGTACATTTTGGTCTTTTTACAGAGAATTTAGGATACTTGTTTTCCCAAAGTCCATGGAATTACTCTTAACATGGCTTTACAGTACTTGACATCTTAATTCTCTAGACTTTTTTCTCCTCAATTTGATAATCTCCCTCCTATTGAGATCATTTTATGGACTATTTTCAGTTTCTTAAAGATTCCTGTCCCACTTTCAATACAAGTATATAATTGAAAAACTCAACTAGAATTATGTTTAACAAATATAGGAGGAGAAAAGAAATTGTCTCCTCCTGCCCCATGACAAAGATCTCCAATGGAAGATTTGGTTTAGTGGAAGCAGTTCAGAATCATCAGACACATCTCTTCATGTTTGCCTTCTCCCAGCTTCAATAAAGAATTGTTCAAATAGGAGTAAAAAAGCCTGAACTACTGATGTGCTTGACTGCCTTTGCCTCACATTGCTCTGTATTAGCAAGTACCCACTAAAGTCAAAAAATCAACATTTAAGTCTCCATTTTAGCTCCTGTGCAAGAACAGAACTGCTGCAGCTTTTCTACAGGTAGGTTTTCCCAAAAGCAAAGAGGAACATGGAACTCCTCATCCTGCTGCCAAATTATGGTCTCAAAAATCTTTTAAAATCCTAATTGGGAAGTACTGGGCCACTGTACCCTGCTCAAGGTCCTAGACTGGGCTTTAGCCACATCTCCAGGGCTGATGAAGGAGTTCATGAGTAAAACCAGCATGTGTTAAAGAGTGGAGATCCAGTTTTAACTGGGGGTGCTGAAACCTGTCTGTAGGGCTGAGCCAGCATCAAGAAAATATTCAAATTTCTCTGTTTGGATGTACCCAAAGCACATAAAAGCAAGCTGTGCATCAGAGAGAGGAATCAAAACTTCCTTGGAATGGAGAGAGGAGAGGCACATGTCTGAAGAGAGTTCTGTCTCACAGGTTGGTGTTATTTCCCTTCTCATTGATATCATAAAATGATGTTATCTGTTTTTAATTTATTTGTGCATCCACTCATCCAGTACAGAGAATCAAACTTGGCCACAGCTAATTGTATGGACACTTGGTCTGCACAGACAAAACTTCTCCCCATTGGTAAAGGTGTGCTCTTCAGGCAGCTGCAGGATATTCCACTAACAGGATTTGGCTTTCCTGGAGGCCAGCCAGCTTGCTGACATCTTCCTTGACTAAAGGACAATTTGTTGATCAGGGTTTCAGTGTTTGGAAGGTTTTGGCATGGGCAGCAGGTGAGGTCTGTGTGTGCAGGGCCAGCAGCACACAACCAGCACAACTCACCTTCCTCACTCCTTTGGTGGGGCTGTCAACCCTCTAACAACCTTTAGGTTGTCTCAGACCCCCTGGGGTACAAATACTTGGCAAGTCTTTGCATTCCTGCACATGCAGACCCCCACCTGCAGCTGCTCCCAGGAGCTTCTGTGCACACCCTCAGAGCCACAGGCATGGGAGATGGACAGAACCATGACTACCCAAGGTAGCATCTTCTGCAACTTCAGCCAGTGATTTTACACAAAAAATCTGGTATCAAGCAGTGCAGTTCTGGGGTTTTGAGCATTGCTTTCAAAAAAGAATTCAGTATCATTTAAGGACTCAAAGGGGTGGATAATCTCCACATCCTTTGGGTAATCTTTTCCAGTATTATTGTCAGTGTTCAACTAAAGCCTGGTCTGGCCCACACAAGGCAGCAGATTCCCAAAGAGCAGGTTGTAGCCAACTGTAACTGGGGCTGGTATGTCATGCCATATTTGCCCAGCAGAACCTCAGATGGTTGCACAAGACAGATACTGAGTTTCTGCACATTAATCTTATCTTAGAAAGTCCACAGGTCCACATAACACGGTGACTTGGAAATAGAGACCCTCTCAAATGGCAGTTCTACTGGATATTCTTTATCAGGGAACTTTATAAAGCAATTTTCTTTTTCTGATTGTGTTTCTCAAACATCATTATTGCTGAGCATTGAGTTTGTTAAATGCTTACACCAAAAGCAAGGGCGAGATTTCTTTGGAAGATAAAAATGTTTCTTCTTTTAGTGCTTAATTAGAAATTAGCCATACTTTAAGGAATTTTTAATGACAGCTTTGGAATCCTGTGTCACACAAGAGGCAGGGAGCTGAATTAGCACATTAAGTGGGACAGCCCCATTGCTCAAGAGGCAGGGACACGTTAGAACACAGCACAGAGCAACCTCACCTTTGCCTGGGAATGGACCCCAGCCAACGGCAGAGCTTGCCTGTCTAACATTAGAAACCATATCCAGTTCTACATAAGTGACCTAATTGTGTTTTACATAAGTGACCTCAGAGGTGTTATAAGGTAGGTGACTGGAAACACGGCCTCTCAAAAAATCAAGCGTGAATTCATTGTAGTTCTACCATTAAATGTTCTCTTTACTCTCCATAACCACCATGCAAGTGCAGAAGCATTTACCCTGAAACTTACTCCACTAAGCAGCAAAACCCAAAATCAATGTTCCACTTGCCATGAGTCTGTCAGAGAAGAAATAATTAAGGGCGGAGAAGAGAGAGAAAATAGGAAGGACGTGGAGGAGTATTAGCAAGACTTGCTTTAAAAGCTAAGTTCCTAGGAGCTAACCACAGCTTTAAGCAAAGCTGGTACTTTGCCTCAAAAGGGAACTTTGGTGAACTAGCCTGGATAAAATTATGGAGGTTATTATGCCTGTAGCCTCCTTGCTGTGCATTCTTCCACAGAAGCACTCACACCTGCTGTGCGTGGCCAAATAACATGAATTAAAAATGCTGCACAGCGACAAAGTTGGGCTTCAGATGAAAATACCTCAGAACTGGCCAGCTATTAACACTTGGAGATCTCCAGTGCTCCCAGTCCCTGCTCTCCAGGCTGCTGGAAACATAATGCAACCAGAAAAATTAATATTTTTAACTTCCAGACACACCTGAAGCCAAGGAATCACGAGAATCTCCAGCCTCCAAAGGAGGAGTGGTAGCACCAAACCCCGTGGCTGGAGCCATAATTCTCCTCACAGCCCCCAGAGCTCAGCACGTTGGCCCATCTGCCTTAGATATAAAGCACATGTTCCAAGCCTGTGTTTGCCATGACAGCCATGAAATCCTCAGCCATTTTGCAGGAGCCATTATCCTTGGGGATAATAAAATTCTGTAAGACAACAAACATAGGAGGTACCGATGCCAGGTCAGGAAAGAACTGTTTTACGGGGAGCTGTATATTAGTTTTAGGACAGGGCTACTGGCAGCCAGTGCCCTAAATTATGTCTGGGAGACAAGTGAACTGAGACAAGGGGAATGGACAATAAATGCCAAGTGCTGCAGGCAAGGTTTATGGGGCCAACAGTGGTTTAACATTTGGGCAAATGTCTTAGACATGCTAATTTTCTGCTTCTACCTCTGATTGAAATGATCAATTAGCAGTAACCAACCCAGCCCAAATTTAACATACCAGGTATGGAATCTTCATGGAGTCCCACTCACAATCCATTCTGTGGATAAACACTCCCAAAAACACCAAGTGATTCAGAATAACAAGTAAATACAAGGAAATTGCAAACTGCTCACAGACATTCTGACAAGTAAATTAATTGCTCAGTTCTACTTTATTAGGAGACCTTTATGGTTGTGGGCAAGCCTGCCTTGCTAAAATCCTTTGATCACTCTTAATACTGGAAGTCCTCTTTTGTGAGGCTAACTTAATACTGTTATATTCGTGCAGCTTAATCTGAGTAGGTGCTAAGTGCTTTGCCAGCCCAGGAGTTGCAGAGCATGGAGAAGAGATCATTCAATTTTATTCCATTCAATAGGCTGGACTTCTTTGTTTACATGATAAATTTCTTAGCTGTCATTTTTTCCCCCTCCCTGTCTTATGTATTATACTATGGTCTGTCATTGTGCTTCTCTGTTTCTCTTTATCAAAAATCGCAGTCATCTCAGAAAAGCTGATCTTAAATCTTCTCTGCTTCAAAATTAGCTGTTGCCTAAGCAATCACACATGCAGGTCAAAGTTTAAAGGCTGATCCTACATCCAGAGAATTCAATACCAAAAGTCTATTTGAGACCAAAGAGAAAGAAAAGCAGATCCAAAACTGTAACTTGCCTTTTCAAATTTATCCACTGCAACACAAATGTAAACAAATTAGTCTATAGATTAAAATAAAAAAGGAGAAAAGGGGAAAAAAAGGTAAGCCCTGATCTCATCACAAGACACCATCCAATCCCAGCAGGCACAGAAAGGCAAAGTCTTTGAGTGGAATCCTGGACCTGGTAAAACCAATTTAAATAAAGATTTCACCAAGAGCCCTCTCTCTTGGTGATTTCAATTTCTATAGCTTCAAAATTAATTGGAAAGATATTTTATGAAAAAAACAACTGAAGGAGCAAAACGTTTCCTTCAGGAAAATTGATGGTCAATCTTACAGCTTTGCTTTAATTGTTCTCCTCTAGAGAAAATAATCTCTTTGGTGCAATGTCCAAGGAGTGCAGGGAAGGGTTTGCACTCTTCATGGGGGAAGAAAACATGTAGAAGTTAATTTTTATCCACATCACAAACTTTCTCTGTGCATTCCATGAATCAAGATGTACAAGCAGAAAGCAAAGTAGCAATTAAAACAATCAATGTAAATATTTTAACCAGAATCAAGGTAACTCAAACATCCCAAGCAAGGAAGCTCCACCTTTGTTCAGATAAAATCTGAAATATTCTTTGTTATTCTCAGAAATACAATCAAATGAACCACAAGTGCCACATGTGGGTGGTGAAGAGGGGCAGTGTCTAGCTAAGGGGATTGGTGAGGTCATGTAAATGATGGGAGCACTTTAAGTGCTTCTTTTTTTCAGGAGTCACAGTGACATTCCTGGCTTCTCTTTTTTTAATTTTATCTTACTGGATTTGCTATTTTCCCTTCTTTCTACTAGCCCTAATCAATGCTGCAGGTCAGGTTGAAAGAATGGACAGCCCTAGAGCCACATACATTTAAACCACTTTGATGCAAATATTGATCCAAGAGCATAGACATGTGGAGGTGCTGCTTTTTTTAATGGACGAGCTTCCCCCTCCTTCCCTTCCAGCTTTGCACTTCATGAGATAAAGCAGAAGTGTCTGCCCAAGAGCAGGAATGAATACATGAATTAACAGATCCAAAGATAGACCAGGCTCAATGATAAATTCTGTTCAAGCCAGCGAGGAAGATGCCATCTGCACCAAGTGCATTTCATGGCCTTGCTTCCATCTCTCCGTCGCCACTTCCGAGCCGGGGCTTTGGCAGCAACGTGTGCAGAGGTGGCTGCTGACACTGAGCCCACCACAGCTTCACTCCCATGTACACAAACCTATCAAAGCACTTTATTAGAAAGCCACTGTCCACAGCTTATATTTAGAAACAGAGAGCGAGTCCAAGCTGCAATCCAAAGACGAGATCAAGGGGAGGAAAGAATTCTAAGGACCGCTTTGAAATTCAACACTAAAAAGATCTGACATTCTTCTATCTGTAGGCATTTTTAGGCTGGACTGAAAATAAAAAGAAAACCTGTTTGTACAGAGAAAGCTTGCCTGGCCCTGTGCCAAGACAGGAAGTCTATCAAAGCTGGGCAGTGTTTGAAAGCAACAGAATACTAGAACCAAAAAAAGAAAAGGGGGGTGTGAGGGTGAGAGAAACTAGAATGAAAAGACTTACTTCCACATTGACTTTTTTGCTGTTTTTCAGATGGCTGCTCAGGTTGTTGATAACTACACCCCTCCCTGTTTGTTCAACTCGAGGTTTCCCTGGGCATGGCCTGACTTCCAGGTGACTGCTGCACAAACACAACATGGACACAAGAGATTGGATCCACACAAGGGGATGAATCAACCCACTAGGTGATTTCTCACGGGGTGAAGCAGGTTGGGTGGTGAGCAGCATGTGCAGAGGAGTCTCCCTGAGAGTTTATCAGGGATGTGAAAGCCTAAAGTGAATCCCCATGGGTCAGAGGGGGATCTTGTGTGGTGGAGAGCCACTCACCAGACACATTCACAAGACACAATTATAGCAACTCAGGGAATGCTGGCTCCCAGCCTTTGACCTTGGGAGAACATTAATTCTTAACAGACATCATCCATTTTTGTAACTTCTTTAATATTTTCCCCCCTTTTTAAAATTTTTTCCCCCGAATTTCTGGCTACAATATATTCAGGTACAAATGGTGCTGTCATCTCGAGCTACAAGTTAGAAAGTTATTACTTTTAATATGCCACTACCTTAGGCCTCTACTGTTATGTAAAAGAAAAATAACCTTGTGTGACAGTTTAACATTGATCGATGTGCCTGCCAAATGCAAAGAGATAAATAAGCAGGTGATGAATAAACAGCACTTCAAGTAAAGACATTACTCTGCATGCATAAAACGACGCCAGGCACCTAGGAGCTGTGGGTGGCCGAAGGTTGGCCATTTCATGCCCACTCACTAAAGCAGACTTAATCGCTTCCAATATTTTCTGTTAAAAAGCACGCTTAATGAGCCAATTTCACAAGCCCAGAGAAACTGATTATTATCTCCGAGTTCCAACTGAGTTGGTTGTTTTCCAAGAGCCGGTTTTTCCTTGACGGGATAAAAACCTTTTAGAAAAAAAAAAAAAATAAAAAAAAAAAAAATAGCAAAAGGATCAGGAGGAGAGCAGCGAGGCGGGGAGGGCGGGTGGCACTAGATGGCAGCGTTGCTCCGCCGCCGGGCTCTGCCGTGTCCCCTCCCGCAGCCCCCGCGCCCTTGGGCCCGCGGCCCCGCCACTCCCCGAGGGGGGATTGGCTTTGGTCTCACACGCTGGGTCCGGCTGGAAAGGACCTGGGAGAGCAGCGAGTCCAGCCCGGCTGTTGGTCACCGAGTGCTCCAGCACCTCCCCGGGCAGCCCGTGCCAGTGTCCCCATCCCGCCGCCCTGGTCCCCTTGTCACAGCCAGAGGGATCCTTGGGGGCGGCAGGGATTTGAATGGAAATCCTCTGGCAATCCTCCTTTCCGAGCGCTTTGGAGCGGCTCCAGTGTCCCTCGCAGGGTGGTGGCCATGTGCCACCTCCGGCTGCAGAGCAGCCTTGGGAAAGACACACACACAAACAAAAAAACCTCAGCCCAAAGCAACGGGCACCAAAAAAAAAGAGCCCGGGATTGTTGTCACCAGCAGCACCTAGGAAAGAAACCCCAGCAAACTACACCTCGGCATATAATTAACTCATCTATCAAAAAAAAAAAAAAATAAAAAAAGAAAACCAAACCCAAACGTGAACTGTTGTTGGGTTCTAAATCAGAAGCCAAGTTAATTATTTTTTATGAATATTCATAGGAAACTTGTACAATTCCCAAACTAGGCTTTCAATTACTAATCAGTTAACCAAATAACTGGTATGACTACTTCTTCTCAGGAAAAGCTGATTTTAAAAGCCACTAGACAAGGACACTGATTTTTTATTTTTTTTTTTAATGAGAGGACTGTTGGAAGCTGGATGGCAGAAATCGATTATTTCCACCATGGCTGAAGAGCATGTTGAAGGATGCAAGAGACCTTGCAGAGCAGATACAGAACCTGCCAGGCTCCAGGCAGTGGAAATGCTTTAAGGCACTCATCAAAAAACGAAAATGATGCAAGACTCTGTGTTTCCCAAGTGTGCAGAACTGGGTGCTCTCAGTGCTGAAGCCCCAGCTCTTCCCAGGGAATGCTGAGCTCCTCACTTCATTCCCTGGGTGCTGACAAATGAACTGGTGCACCTTCCATAAAACCCTAGCAAGGCATCCTGTTCAGCATTTTAAGTTGATGACTTCTCTAGAAAGGCAGCTGTGAGAGACTGCAGACTGACACATCACGAGATGCTGAGATTTCAGCACAACCTTACTCCTGCTGTGGACTTTTCCACCCCCCTTCCTTTCTCAAAAAAACAACATTAAAGACCAGTGCCCGACTCTTCATTCTCCTTATGACTTGCACAGAGCCTAAATAAGTCAGGGCACTTCTGCCAATACGTGGCAGATTTATTTATTTGAGATTAAATCCTTGGAAGATAATTTATCTCTCTAATATCTACTGAAATAGTTTGAAGTGCCTAAACACCTTTGAGGACTTGGGCCTTAGCAAGAAGGAATATTCTGCTAAAGAGAATGTGCCAGGAGAGTATTTGTGTGGTCAATGTTAGCCCTGTGAATTTAAGAGGTCTCCCCTGGATTTTGCCAACTTAAATCAGATTTTGATTGCTTTCTGACCCAACCAAGAGACAGATTTGATGAAATAAGACTGGCAAAACTTTAGGACAAAGGTTGATTTGATAATCATAATTGCATTTCTACTGTATCTATTTTCTTAAGTGTTAGTAGATTTATTAGACTTTTCCTGTATAACCTATGGCTGATTTGCAGCTTCCTTGGTAATTTCTTAGTAGGCAGTAGCAATTTCTTATATCTTCAGTAATGTCTTGAATGTACATTTTTTATATTAATGATCTCACCAGGAGAAAAAGTGTACTGTGAATGCATGATGGCCATATGGAAAAGACAATGAAGTTTAGTAATTAAAACTGAAAAGGGAAAGAACTATGCAGTAATTAGAACACTGATTAATCAGCTGATAATTTTATCTTGATTAATGCTGCTGATTTTCCTCTTCTTATTGACCTAGGAAAGGTAGGTTTAGACCAATTAAATATAAATTATTCCCTTTTTTCACATTCCAGGCAGCTTCCAGTGTTCTAAGTCATACTACACTTAAGATGCAGCACTGAATTGCTCTTACTAAATTGGGCAGCTCAACAAAAGGTAAAATAAGGTTTATGTTCCAAACATGCTGATGCTTTTATCTAAGGCAGAATCGGACAGAATTGGTTATTTCACTATTATCTGGGGAATATTAAAATTGGATTAAATTGCAGTAGAAAAAATAGAAGACTTCGCCTGTTTTAAACCCATAACAGTAGGAAAACTAAAAGGATCCATTCATTTTATTGGGCCCAAGATATGGATGCATAATGCAGTCCTGGAGCTTAAAGAAAAGGTTCTATATTAATGCTCAAATTTCCCTTCATGTGCAGAACTTTATTATTCAGGGGGGAAAAGTGTTGCTGGTACCAATCTCACTCCGGTGCCTGTTCACAGACCATAAACAACAACACCTATCCTTGCTTCCCCATGCACACTGCAGGGATTAAAGCTGCTTATTTGAAATCCTGGAGCAGAGAAAGGCATGTTATGTACAGCCTCATTCCCTTGCATTGATAGTGAATCAGGCTGTCTCCTGGTGGGAGACACAAGCACTCCACAAAGAACCCTTGTGGATGTTAAAGACCCCACTCCTTCCCACAGATAAATATCTGGGAAGCACAGAAAAGCTCCCAAAAAGGTCTCTTAATGCTGGAAATTCTGATGGAAAACGCTGCTTTCTAGGTGTGTGCTTTGACTTGCAGTGGGAGGGAAACACTGCAGTGCATGGAAAACAAACCCCTGCCCCTCCTTGAGGGCTCACCTGTGATCCCACTCACCCTGGTTTTTATTTTTTGTGTACTGGAGCAGACTAAAATCAGCCAGAGTGTGGAAAGGTAAATCCACACAGGAAATCTAATCTCACACTCCACTGTGTTGCTTCTTGGCTGCTTTCTCTTTGCTGGAATTTCAGGGGGCAGAGCAAAGACACATCTGAGTATAATGCCAAAAAAACCTTTTAGGGAGCAAGGGGAACCACACAGACCATGAGTTAAGGATTTCAGCTGGCTTAAGACTCCTCATCATCTGCACTATTATTCAGATATCCTTATTGTGAAGCAGAAGAGCAGTAGAATTAAATATCACAAAGAAAATAATAAAGTAATAAAGTAAACCTTTCCCACTATTTGAGCATCATGAATTGAATTCTGCAAGTCAGTTTTCAAGTGTATTTGACCATTCATAAAAATCATGTGGCTGTTTTCTCTCTTGGATAAAATTACTCTGCAGGGCATAATGAATTGATAAAAAAATACTGACCACATAGTAGAAAATGTCTTTTTTAAAATAAAAATAACTTGTTAACAAGCACATACATATGTGCATAAGAAAAATACATCTTCCTGAAGGAAGAAGCAGCCAAACAAAGAACAGGAAGGAACCAAAACAGCACTGGAGAATTTTTCCATTATTAGATCAACTCAGTTTGTTCATGTCTTTTATAATCAACTGTAATGGCACTTCTCTGTCCTCTGGTCAGGAAACAAAATTAAGGATGCTCCAAGTTTGAACCAAATCAGGAGAGTGAAACTGGATGGGTTAACCACGGGAGAGCAAATCATCATGTTACCACTGCAACTCCAAATCTGTCTGACTGCACAATAAAAAGTGTTTATTTTTGTAACTGATTGCCTTTATGTTCACATTAATCCAAACTTTGCAAAGTTTTAGATATTCTGCAAAGTCTGACATATGAATAGGTGAACCATGCACCATGAGAAATCTTACCCTGCAATACATTTGCTCTATGGCTAAACCCAAAACTCTCCATTTCCTCTTTTAGAGATCTGAACTCCATAGGCACAAAATGAAGAAATGAGGGAGGGTGGATGTATGCCTGGGATGAATTTCCATTGTTAAACAAAGAAAAATAAATACCCCATTAATTCCATTTCCCAGATGTCACACTTTCTCCTGGCTACGCTTGGCCAGTTCTGCTCGGGTTCTGAGCTTTTGGGGAAAGGAATGTGCAGTGCCAAACACAGGCTGGGCTTTTTCAGAAAGAGACAAAGGTTGATGTTTCCAAATCAAATTGCCTTAAGTACAGTTCCAAAAGGTGCATTCTCAAGTGTGGTGTCCCTCAAAAATATCAATCATCTGCCAATCCTTGGACATCTCGGGGTTCAGCATTTTTCAAACCATCACTCCATCCAAGAATGGATTTTCCAGCTAAATTTTCAGCATTGCAGTTTGAAAGGGAGCTGGACTGTGTTTAACTAGCTGGAAGCACATCTAACTGGGAACATGTTGTCTGTTCAACCACAGAAGTTGCAAAACAAAAGGAAGCCAAGAATCTGAGAAACAGTAACATAAATAATTTTCAACTACAGCCATGCAACTGCTGTTGAATGACAATTTTCTTGAAAAAAAAGATGGTAGATCAAGAGATACAAAATATAAATTCAGTAAGTAAATTCTAAAAGTAAGGCAGAATCCATGAGAAGCAAACACCACATTCCCATTCCCATTTCTTATGATCCCATTTGTGCAGGAGCCACACAATAGAGGGGAAGGAACAATAAGAGAGACCCTTCACATATTCTTACTCATTGGAAAGCTTTTGTATGTGACTGAGAAGCAGAATATAATTATATATAATTAAGTATAACTAGTAGCCTGGCTTTTAAGTACAACTATATACTAGTAATATCACAAATTGCTAAGAATCCACCAGGAAAAGGGAAAAACATCAGTGACTAGACAGACTATGCTGTATAGTTTGAAGAAATGCAATGTGCACAGTGAAGTGTTCATTTTTTTATCACTATTTCCACAAATATTTTCAACAAGATGACTAAATATTGTAGAATTTTAATATAAACTGAGATGCTTAAGATTGATTATCAGTGTTGTTTTATAAATCAGCACAGTAGCACCAACTTCATTTAATAGAAGCACCTTTCAGGATCACGAATGAAAGGAAAACCAAGCCATTTTTAGGTGCCTCAAAACCTAATCATATAGATATAGGCAAAGAACTAAAAAATATAATTTCAGAAATAGGAAAGATGTAAGTTACCAGGGTTGACACTTAATTTTCATTAATAATTAAGAAGTTGCCTGAAATTTCACAACTTTGGTTCAGAAAAGTCAAAACACTTTATCTCAAGCTCAATGGTTTTGCTTAGAATAACACTTTAATTAATTTACACCAGTGAGAAGCTCTTAGGTAAAGAAGCTGCTCAGGGTTTCAGCACAATGCCCAGCAATAAAAACACTGCTGAGTTAAGAGCAGGAGGATGGAGCTGAACTCAGTGGCAGGATGCACTGAAACACAAGTCAGAGGGAAATTCCACTTCAAATTAACAAGGAGCACAGCGAAACAAAGGGAGTGTAACAGATTGGAAAGGACAGAGCAAAAAACCCACAGAAAAAACATCCAAAATGCTAAAAAGAAAAGCATTTAAAGCTCAGAATGAATGGCAACAAATTCTCTTTTAACAACACTGTACAAAAAGTAAACAATCATCTGATTTACCTAACCTGGAAGACAAACAGAAAGACAGAAGCAACCACACACAAGTGTGACACAAAATTATTTTCAAAATCATCCAAACACACAGTGTTAAGGTTGATGATACTCAATAAAAAACTTCATTGGAAGGAAATGAAAGTGAGGAGGTTCCTCATTGTATCTGATTTTGTTATTAAGACCACAATATGTTATATGCACAACTGAAATTTTGGGAGGAAGTTCATGGATAGAGTCATTGCTCCAAAGCCATGCAAAAACCAACAAGAAGGGCCAGGCTGTAGCACTGGAAATCCAGCTGAGCTCCTCTGAATTGACCAGACAGGGCACAGAGGCTACTTTGGTTTACCTAAAAAGCGCCTCACAATAATGAAAAGTCTATGTAATCAGCAAAGAAAACACTGAAGTTCATTTCCTAATGGGGATGATAAATTAGACAGAGTAAGAACAACATTGTAAGTCGAACAAACATAACAAATATTCTAAAATAAGGATGAGAAATGCCTGTAGAAAAATCAGGAGTGCTATTTGTCACAAACTATCAGTCAGATCCATTCAGTGGCTGTTATTGTGCAGAAATTAAAAATCCCTAAATGAAAACTTCCCAGGGAAGCCAAGTCATCACCAGTTACCCAACTCTGCCATATACCACACCATTTTTTCATCATTTCATCACCTGTGCAATTCCATACAAAACAATGTTCAGTGTCTAGCTCCGGTGGTAAAATGAGCACACCTGAACAAAGAATCACCGGAACAGAGGAGATAAGGCTGAAAAATTAAAAGGTGATGATTTAATCTGAGGGAGACTCAGTGCTGCAAACAAAATAATCTGTGATCTCAACATCTTGTTGTCAGTTATCTGAGTCAGTGTCCCAGATCCCAATCTTGTGCCAAGAGCTCAATGTATTAAATGATGGAGAGATATGGTAAAAAAGGAACACGTTCACAGCTACAAAACCCATCTCCTAACCCTCCAAAGAGTACCTGAACCAATGGGGTGTCCAGAGGGTCTCCAAGATAGTGACCAAAGCTCACCAGGAAGGGGTGCTCCAGGTCTGGAGGAGCGGCAGGGAAGGAGCTCCAGAGAGCAGGAACTGCAGGTGTTTTGGTGCTCCCAATGCACGTTGAAGAGGTGCCACCAGGAAAGTCACCACCTGTGGTTCAGCCACAGCGAATCGGTCCCATTTGAAGAATGCTCACTTAGTTAAATTATGTGAACCTCTAGGTTTCAACCAAGCTCCACTTTCACAATAGCAAGATGCTGCTTGCTCATGTAAAACTCGGTGTTCAGCTAACTTAGAAAAACTCTCCCTCTCCCACCCAACAGAGAATGACTTGCCAGTCCCACTCCAAGTCTTGGCTGGTTTTTAGACTTGAAAAATTGCATTCCTAAGTAATATAACATTACAGAACGATTCTCCTGCAGAAGAAACAAACTACACCTCACAGCTCTCAACAATGCATTCAGCATTTCCTTCCTAATATTTCTGGTGGTTCATAGCTTTCAACAAATGGCACTATTTATGCTTTTTCCCTACTCTTCAAACAGCCCAAGATCTTCCCTCCCAGCATCATTGAAGGCTTCTCTGGAGTCCCATCAGAGTTTTTTTTCCAACCCTGTAGCTCCCAGTTAACTGAATGTGCTGCCAATTCTCTACAAAGCTTCACCTTCTCTTTCCAGCAATTTTTTTCCCTCCCAGTCTTAGCAACCCACAATTCCACACCCGGGCAGACTTGTATTTCTTCTCAGAGCAGCCATGACTGCCCTTGGTCAAAATTATTCTGTACTTTTCTGCAGCCCCAACAGCACTTTTCACAGTCAGGATTATTCTCCACATTGTTGTCTGCAGTCAAAGTCACTCAAAAATTCCTATGGTCCCAGCAGCACTAAAAATACATAACAGCCTCCTTACAATAATGGCTGTGAATCACAGCATTCCTCAGCTGACATAAGTAGTTAAAATAGTTTAAAAAAAAAGTTAAAATAAAACTTTTTAAAAGTTCAAGTGAAAAATGAAAAAAGGTTGAAAAGGACTCCCCTACCGTCTAACAATATTAAAGTCTGCCTCAAATTTACAAACGTACTCAGCAACATCAAACGCGCCGGCTTCAAACACACGCGGCAGCTTCAAACCTGGCAGCTTCAAATGCGGCAGCTTCAAACACACGCGGCAGCTTCAAACGCGGCAGCTTCAAACACTTTTGTGGCAGCCATCTTGCACACGCTCAAAAGAGCACAACCTTAGAAACCTTAGGCAGGCACCTTATCCACGAGGCTACACAGAGGCTTTGTTACAAAAAAGAATTATTGGAATTTGCAGACGTTAAATTAGCCCGTAGAGGGAGCTCACACCGTCCCATAAATGTGCCATAATTGGAACATACTGTAATTTAAAACATTTTCTCTATTAAGCTCTCTGTAGAGAGGCTACAGAGGTCAAAGTAGAGCATTCCTTACTTCACACCAACCTCTGTGAGCCCATAAAATTTCATTCAAATTAGACTCCATTGACCACGTATTTTGTGGCTCCAACAAACAGAAGAAGAGGTGTTTGGCCATGAATTCTCCACAACAAGCACGGCTTCTCCTAATCATCATTTGCTCCCCATGTTGGAAGAAGAAAGTCTATGTGGGAACGCGAGGAGAACAAAGAGGCGCCGGTCGGAATTGTCATGGCAATGCCCTCGATCTCCCCACACGTTCCTTCTGTTCAGGCAGCCATGCTACTGCTCTTTTTATAACTTGACTAGAGCAGCTCTGGCGTCTCTCAGGTTTCTGTGCTCCATGCAGTGCTTTCAAAGACTATTATAATAGTGTGTTTGATATTCAAAGGTTGACGATGGAAATTGTTACCTACTGGACGTTCTTTAATGAAGCCACAAGTAAACAATGACCCAAATTCCTCTGGAAACGTGGAACAGAACGATTACTCTACAGAAGAACACGTACAATAAATGTGAAGGGAAAAGGCATTTTCTAATTCCATGTCACAAAAGCTATGCTGGAGAGAAAGCCATACCCTTAGCTGGAAAGGTTCTGAACACATATATTGATTTACATCACGCAAACTGAAACAGCAGAGCCCACTTAGTCCTCACAAAAGAGGTTGCCTTCCCTCAGCCTCAATGCACAATAGAGCAAAACAGTGTGCAAGGAAAGAAGAAAAAGTGTTAGCAAAGAGAGGTTTTGTTTGACTTAACATAATCTGGGACATTCTAAGCATTGCACAGATTGATGAGAATTCAATATTAAGTTGTATTTTCCATGCTATAACGAAGCCAGCAATCATTTCCTTCTTGTGTTGGCTTTAGAAATGCAGGTGTCTTCATCTTTTAGAGACTTGGTGCCTCCTATTTTGCAACAGTAATTTTTAATACTGATTTCACTTTATTAGGCAAAACATGATTGTTTTGAGAGCCACATACTCAAATGATCAAGAGCCACGAAGTAAAAGAATATTAATATGGCACATCAGAGCAGGAACAGCCTGTTTGCTTAAAGCTTTCTTGAGCATCCATATAAATCTGTCTAGACTGTCTCACCAGCACTCAGCAAGATAATATCCTTTGTTTTCAGCCCATGCATCGTATCTCCCCCAAAGCCAGAAGAACTTCACATTCTCTAATTAAAGCAAACCAAACCACCCATCTCCACCTCTTTTCCCCACAATATTATAGAATACCAACATCCACCAAGACATTGTAATTAATACAAATTCCAGCACCTCCAACTCTCAAATCCCAAACTGAAGACCCTGTGTTACACCCACTCTTTCAGCCCCTGCTCACCCAGTTGCCTCACAGATTTGTCAAGGCTCTTACCCAACAACACCCTTTCTTCAGGTTTAAACAGGAGATTAATCCAGCTGAATGCAGTCTATCAAGAATGTGCTTTTGTGATTTCTTGGAGTGGTGGAAGACTGAACTCTACATGAGAGTTGCAAATCAGAAATCTTTTTAAAAATAGATTATTTAATAAAGCTGTAACAAAAATTGGGAGATCCATATCTCAAGGTGTAGAGTGATGGAGAAAGCTCAGCTGCTAATTCTAGCCAGAAAAATACTGAGTGCTTCTCACAAACACAGATTTTTATCTACAGACTTGGAAACTTTGGGTGCCTGCAGATTTGGGCTGACAATCCAGAAAGAATGAGACCTTTAATGCAATCCAAAATACATTTCTTAGGTATAAAGTTAGCATTTCCTACTGTATTTTCAGCATTCCTGCCTCCACTCCTCTGGGGAATCAGAAGGTGCAGACACAGGAAAATGTAAAAGCATTTTTAAAACACACCAGGATTATTTTTCCCCCAGCTTTTGAAAAGATCTAATTAAGGATTAGCTCAGTTTTAGCTGCAGGTCTGGGTGAATACACAACTGCTTCATTCATCGTTACTGATCGAGTGCAGAGCCTCACTCACGGGTGCAAATATGAAGTTTGGTGAGCTGATCCTCTCCTCCTCACAGAACTTGCATGAAGGGATACACATTTGAGTCCTAGTAAACTCACATAGAGAAGAAATTCACTTAGATTTGCTGGTTAATTTTTCCCCTCTAGATTTATGTCTATCTAAATTTGATTTCTTGCATAGTAACACAACCTTGTTCAATTTCTCCTTCCAAGTGGTCATGTAGAACTTGAGTTTAATGCACTAAATGAAAAATATTCCCACCTTTCTACCTTTAAGCAGCTATAAGAAGAAATAAAATGATGCAAAACAGAAATTAATAGCTCATAAACTTCACAGGATCCAAAAGCAACGTGAAAAGAGAGCCCAGAGATAAGACCCTGAGCCAGTGTCTTTTGTGTGAGAGCTCTGTTCTCCATCAGTGCATCCATTACCTCCTGGGATGCAGAGTGAATAGAGGACTAATGCCAGTGGGGGAAAGGGACTGGCTATGGTTACAGCTATAGTTTAACCAAAGAATGACTTGTCTGCATCTGCTCTGCTCTCTCAGTGCTCCCAGTGCTGCCTACATTTCCACACCAGCCCCACACACAGCCACTCACCAGCTGGAGCTCTCTTTGGGCAGCCCACCAGGCACATGGAGGTGCTTATTCCCCCAACTTCTTTTCCCAGCCTTCAGGAATTTCCTGAGACAAAGGCGATGTCTGTGCTCAACAGCTTCTACCACTTCTTCAGATTGCTTTGTGTGCAAACTTTTAGCATCCCCAAAGTTGTGTGTGTGTGTGAAAGGTACCCCCAGAGCAGACAAAACATAATTGCAATTGC
Source organism: Erithacus rubecula (assembly GCF_903797595.1). Classification (NCBI taxonomy): domain Eukaryota; kingdom Metazoa; phylum Chordata; class Aves; order Passeriformes; family Muscicapidae; genus Erithacus; species Erithacus rubecula. Next base: position 107,219,181 of record NC_136685.1, on the reverse strand, counting down.
TCCCAAAACACCAACTTGCTCTGCATTTCCCTGTCACCAGCTATGCCTGGCTGGGACACATTCTGAAGAGTATTTCAAAGCCTCTCCAAGAAATCAGTGTCATTCTCTGAGGGTGTCTGATTGGCATGAAATTACCCAAACTGCTGGGGAGATGATGAGCAGAATCCTGCTTCCTGGCCATCAGTCTCTGGAGTCTGCACGAGCTCTCTGACCTCTGCTGGATATCACACTGGCCTGGACAAGATAAAGTGAACTTCCCAATACCAGAAATTCTAAAATCATGCACAACTGTAAGTTTGTCCCTGAGCTTTGACTAAAGCAGCTACATTTCTTTCCCAAGCCTTAGGAGCTGAGGGGCCAGACAGCAGCACTAGAGGAGCAGCTGCAAAAAGGATCATTTGGGCTGTAGCCTCTGAACACGGGGAGAGATTTCTTTCCTGGCATCCTTCTCCTTTTTTTGTTTTTTGTTTTGTGTTTACCCCTAACAGGTTAAATGTGAAAACCCAGAGAAACTAAAGAATGACTTATCTTGTATACACAATATGTGCTGCTTATGTTTAGGGACCATCTGTGAATGTATTTCATGCAGCAAACATTCCTCATGTAATAACAATGATCTGTAGGCTGAAATTTGTCGGGCTCTTTTTTTTTTTTTTTTTTTTTTCTCAGAAGTAAATTAAAAAAAAATTCCATTTCAGCTGCAGTGCTAAAAGCCTGGAGGTCAGTTTATTCTAAGTAGGCATCACTGATGGTGGCAAAGAGATATTTTAAGAAAGCTTATTTGTGTACAATATCCACAGGCCATCCACCTCAACTATTTATATGGATTCTTCAGTTGGTATATAACTGGGCTAGCAAAAATGAAAAGTTGTATTACCATTTATCATACCCTAAACATTCCATTTTTCAAAAAACAGGAACCAGTGATTTATTTTTTTTTAAGTATATGTGCCATTGTAATATTTTAAAGCACATTTTTAGATACTCTCTTCACTTTTTATACATACATTCATCTCACGCTTAGGATGCATACAAAAATAAAATAAAAACTTTCCTGTTAAATATAACTACAGCATAGCAATAATGTTTCCAGAATGCAGTTTAAACACCATTTTCAGTGTATGATTCCATTGTCCTGACACTGTAATCTCCTCTCAGATGTTGTATGGAATTTGCAGCATTTTTGTCTGTTCGTGATTCTCCTCTTACCTGGTGTTTTGACTCTACTTTCAGGCAATTTTTTCCATCTTCATTTTTATTAGATGGTTGCAGAGATTTTTGTTAGCTATTTTTTTCCCCCTTGCACTGCATTTGGAAATGAAATACCTGATAGTGGAACTCTTTTTCCACACCAGCATTCCCTGAAATCTACTTGATCAGTTCTGAGCCTTTTGTTTGGTTTTGCCTTAATAGTTCCATTTAGAGTGGGCTGCACAGATGGAAAACAGGAACCTGCCCACACCTCCCAGTTCCAAGGAGTGCTGACACCTTCTCCCAGCTCCTCCACAGCTCTCAGCCCCCAGAGGATTTCTGGTGTTTGAGAGGAGTGGAAGTTTGCAGAGGCAGCAAAGCAATTCCCCCCACGGGTGCTGTACAGAGCTGCATTTTCCATCCACTTTCATACGTGGAGATTTCTCAGTGCTACAAAAGTCACTTCTTTCACTCCAGATCTCCCCCACCAAGATGTGCAGAGAGCAATGCTGCAGTCATCCTGCCCACCTACAGTGACCTTCACATCAAGCCAAGAGGGCAGCAGCCTACACTCTTTAGAGATGGATGGCTTCTGTATTTATAAGACCCTGAAAGTTATAAGCCAAAAAATCCAATTATTCCTTCTATTCTAATCTTTAGTCAGTCCACCTGCACAGTTACAGATCACTTTCCCCAATACACCAGTATCTGTTATTGTATTTTTTGACTAAATGGATACAGTAAGTTAACCTAATGTGCTGCTTTACAGCCCTAGTCAATGTATCTGTAGATTAGTAATTGCAGCAGGAGACATTGATCTACACCAGAAAAACTAAGTAAAAATCATACTTCACCACCAACTCCACTAATGCAACAGCAAACATGGAAAAAAAATTATCACAGCACCTCATTCATAATTATGCAGTTATTCTAAAACAAATAAAGCAGCTATTGATAATAAAGAATTCTGCTATTTATATTAAAACTGGTGTAAATCATGAACAAAACTGAACAATGAGATGCCACTACAGCTCATCTCCCTCATAAGAAAATTTCTTGTAGGAATGGAAATAATATGCATGAGAAAGTATTTTAATGTAGAGAGTGTTGGTAACAGGATTACAGGGGAGAGGAAGGCACATCACATCTGAGATTGTCTAATAAGAGAATACCTTGAAATATAAACAGCTTGTGCAATGGAACACGGATTTCCTGACAAAATGAGATTGTCACCCTAGAACCAAATGCTGAATTACTGAAAACTAACATCAAACAGGATTACACAATTTTCCTAATGACAAGACTCACAGAATACTGCGATCACAGGAAGAAAGGGGCTGTAAGTAAACAAATATTAACAATCATGTCCAGCAACTCTGCTGGAACTGCAAAGTTCAGGCTGGCAAAACTCGGGGGCCAGGATTTGCTGTCATGTATTACTCCTTCCCTTGGTAATAGCACCACTGAAATCAATACAATTACATCAGGGGAAAGATGAATCTGCCTTCTAGTGTTTCATGAAGCTGGAAGACAAAATTAATGGAAAGCCCTAATATAATATAATTGACACGAATGCTACAGAGTCTGTCCCGCACACAGATCCATCAGCTTTGCTCTGCTGGCATAATAAATTGTTTTCAGAGTACAAAGTTAGCTACTAAAGGCAGGGAAGTGAGAACATAATTTAATATGAATGACAGAAAGAGGGAAAAAAATCTGAGAGTTACACTAATAATATCAGGAAAATGTTAATCGTATGATGATGGGTGTAACATTAACTACATGTTTGGTCTATCTTCAACATCAGTTTAGAGCATTTGTAACCATGGAAGCTGATTCCAAAATGAGATATTCTGTTTTCTAGTATTACATTTTTTATTATGAGATCTGAATTACAACAGGATCAATTGCTCTTTTTCTTTTTTTTTTTTTTTTCCTTTCATTTTTCTTTTTTTTTTTTTTTTTTGTAACCTGAGGGAATTGAGGTTTGTGGGTTTGTTATTTTGGGGGAGTGGGTTTTGTATGTAGAGCTTTGCTTATCTGGTAATACCATTTTAAAATTCAAATCAAACCTTAAGGTCAGGTCTCATTGCACATCCTTCTTAGATGGGTGGGTGGCATCCTTAAGACAATTCCCACTGATCACTTCTTAATGGCACTTCCAAACTACTGGAACATTAAAGGAAAGGTCATACAAAGCCCCTGTGTGCCATCCTTCAGGGCACCAAAACTGTAATGGAATCATTTATATTAACTCAGTCAAATAAATTGTTCTTGTTGCCTTTTCTGAGTGCTGGAAATAAATAGGTTTAAGGTGTGCTTTAGGCTGTTGAGTGGGATCAGATGGTTGATTGCTGGTGAGGGGGGAACCATGACTTCTCCGTGCTGTATTTTCCAAAAGTACATCAGGTATAGCTTACATAAAACAGTTTCCATTATTAGGGAATATTTTTCTTGCAATACAGGTTTAAGGATGGGAAATACTTTCATTTTTATTATTTTTTTTGCCAAGGTAAAAATGCTGCACTGTATCTTCCATCTCTCAGCTTGGATTCCTCTATTGGAGCCTTCAAAGTGAGCCAATCTGCATTAAATGAGGGTTCTGAGTTACTGCTGGGCACATTTGGCTCATTTGTGCAGATTTCAGCTTTTTCTGGAAAAGTTTGGCAGTTCAAAATCAAAACAGGAAGGAATTTTTCCCGGGGTGCTGTACATGACTTGCACAGATTGTAAGGTTTTGGCAAGGCTGTCCAGAGGCTGGGGCACACTGGAGATCAGTGAGCACATGTTTGGGGATTTCCAAATTTCCATTTCTTTTCTTGCAGTTTCCTGCTTTGAATAATATGTTGTGTTTTGTTTGAAACAAGTAACAAGTCAATATATTGGTTTTTAAACAAGCCATTTGTCCAACTTGCATGAAGACAGAAGTAGGGGAAAAGATGTGGCATTTATTATTAGAATTATTCAAAGCTACCATCATCCTCTTATCTTTCAAACAAGTGCTGATGGGGAGCTCAGGGCCACCAAAATGATGCTTGTTACTACATTTTTCCACTACCAAAGGTGTGTAGACAAACCTCAGTGCAGCCTGAATCTCAGTTCTATCCAAAGGTGTGTGCAAGGGTGGGACTGGGATCCTGCCTCTGTAAACAGCAGCACAAGCAGCTGGGAAGGAGCAATTTATGTTAACAACAAACCCTGGATTGCCTGGTATTTTTTAGTTTTCAATATGTACAAATAATAAGGAGCTTAATGAGGAAAATGTACTGTTCTGATTATAGCTACAAATGGAGCTAGCTAGCTACTGTTAGCTTTTTAAAAAAGATTGTTACCATCATAAAAATAAATGTGGAGAATATCTTTCACTGGATTACTCTGCAACCCAAATTATGTTCTCTTTGTTTTAATAATTTCTGGACATCTTTTTTTTTTTTTTTTTTTTAATTGTCTGCTTCCATGGAGAACAAATGTCTATTGGATGAAGTACATCATCTTCCTCCACTCCCATCCTAGCAAATATGTGCAAAACTCATTTTCTATCCATGATTTCACTGTGATTTGGAGTACTCAGTCTGAAACATGAGTTTTCACAGTAGCATATTCCTAATTACTGGGATTTTGTATTTTTAAACCCTAAACCCACATACCATTAACTTAAGCAGCATCAATACAATATTGAATATCAAGCACAGCTTTGAGTTGCTGGGACAAACTTCCATGTAGCCAACATATCTTGTAGAATTCAGATCCCCACACAATATCCTGGACTTCAGGAGGAATTTCTTGACACAAAGGGTTGTTAAACATTGGAAGGGGCTGCCCAGGGAGGTGGTGAGTCCCCACTTTAAGGAAAGACTGGACACTGCATTTTGTGCCAGGCTCTGGTTGACAAGCTGGTGGTCAGCCAGGTTTAAGATTCTATTATCTCCAAGATCTTTTCCAGCATAATTGAATGTGTGAAAAATCACTTCACTATCTTTTTTAAGTTTACTACTATGCTAATATTTTCCAATAGTGAAGTGATATGTGAGAGTTTAACTTAGTTTTCATTTGTGGTTTTTCCTCTATGTCTTAAAAGGCTTTTAGGCTAAGCCTGGAGTTCTCTCTTAACACTCCAGAGATTGACAGCAAATGGTGGTCACAGCCCTGATATGTTTCAAGTTTAAATTGAAGAATTATTATTTTCATTAGGGGAGAGAGAGAGAGTAACACAGAGAAATGTTAAGTCTGAGTAACCAGGCACAAATGGTCAGGAAGTAAATTAGCTTAGAAACAAGAGCCTTTAAAAAAAAACAATCCAAAACCAAATCCAAACATAATCCCTAACCATATTTAATAAATGGATGGTTTATGTATATTTTTACATTTTATATATAACTTGGACCTTCAGCCCAGGGCTACAGCAACAGCTCCTGCTCCAGCTCTCACATGCAGCAATATTTGACTGCATTTTGGGGTTAATAATGTGCCTTTTATGCAGTTTATTTCTGAGAAACACCCCACACTTTTAAGAAAGTGCTCTTAGCTCTGTCTGGGGAATTCTCAGCCATCAGGTGTAAAAGACCTGTGCTTTGCATATGGACCCTGAGCAGGGGAGAAAATGGGCTGTGGTGGTGCCCAGGGAGGGAGAGAACAGAGGTGATGGGGAGGTGTTAGAGGCAGAATGACCAGTAATGTCATTAATGAAAGGTATTGTCCCCCTAAAAATCGATTCTGGAGTCATTTCTCAGGAAGAGCACTGATGAACCCAACTCAGATCATTTTTCATGTCCTGCAGGTGGAAGCCATGCTAATAGAAGGAAATGAGGGCTCTCCCCAGTTGATGATGTGAATATTAAGGAGAATTAAAAATTCTTCCTCTGGAAGAACTGATTGAAACCCCTGTGACAGGCACCTCTGCAGGGCTGGCTTAGCTTTAAACTGGGACTCAGCCAGACTCCTTCTAATTCAGTGTATTCTGCAAACCCCCCCAGCTTTACCTATGCAGTCATGCAAATCTAAACAGAACGTCTTTTATCCAAAACACCAAAAATTAGATCACAGCATAAAATCCAGCCCCTCCTTGAATATTTACTATTTGCTGGGCAATGAATTCCAGCTCCCTTCTCCTGCTGTCTGAATGAAGGCTGACCCTGAAATGACCAAACCAGTAACCTAAACAGCCATGGAAATAACTTCAGGCATTTTCACCCTCCATTTAGTTTAGATGTTTCTTACTGTTAGAACTGCTATTCCTACAGGATTAATTATAAATAGTTATCTACTGATATCTACAGTAATACATTTTGCTTCTGAGCATGCACCACTGAGTTTTATAATGGGTTGTGTATACACTGCAAATGTTAAACAATATTCTCATTGAATAATGACAGGCAATGTGTATTTGCATTTCCTGGGAGATTTAATGATGCGGTGGGATAGCTGGATGGAAAGTGGGAATTAATATCAAGACTTAGTGCCAAAGCCACCTCCAGGACAGCAGGCACACTGCTCATTAACTCAAGAGATTTTGAACCCATTTACTCTGTGCTAGACTTCAGTTCTTGGGATCAAAAGTGACTTTGTCTTTCCTGTCCTCTCTGCAGAAACAGAATTGAATAAAATAGGTATTGCTTCAACTTTTCTTTTCCTTCACCAGATCTGGGGATTTTCTCCAGAAGAAAAAGGTTCTCATCTGCCCCAGCCCTGGGAAGGTGATGCTCTGCTGGCTGTGAAGCAGCAGCCACCCAGCTGCTCCACCCTCCCTGCTCCTCTCAGCCCAACTCCAGCCCACGCCCGCAGACAGGAGGAGCTGATTCCCCTGATCTCCCCTCTGCACTCCTGGCACACAGGAGCTGCTCACACCAACAGGGAAGGGGAGGGATTAGGGGAAGCAAAGGAAACCAGTCTAGGAAGTGATGAGACCCCCATCCATCAGCCAGACATGCTTTGCTCTGATGGCACTTGCAGCACTTGCTTGAAGGGTGCTTCAAAGCTGGAGGGAAGCTGCTGTTACCTAGGACACATCTACTCCAGTTTGCTGGAACTTAAAGCTGGGACAGTGACAGAAATAGAACTTTTCCATGAAAGCTTCAGATTATCATTTATAGAATGTAAAAAAACTAGATAGAGAGAAACCAGAAAAAGCATCTGCATGTTATTTGCTGAACAGCTCTACTTTCAAAGCCAAATTAAGGTAGTCTTCTCTCTTTAATGCCAAGTCCCTCTAAGACTACTGAAAAAAACCCCACCTTCCCAGGCTTGCAAGTTACAACATATTTCTAAATAATACCACACATTGCTCAGTCTCCTCATTTCTCATGATAACCTAGAATTTTATTTTCAAAGCTCAAGGTGAAGGAGTTAAAGCAGCCACACTTCCAACCACACAGAACTTTCAAACTTGTTATTTTCTTTATCCCCTCTCTCCCTGTGAGCCTTGTCCACAGCACAATCTGCTGAATTCATTTTACAGCGATATTTTAGTGTTTCTTCTCTCATAGAATTTTAATGTGTTTAATCTGACAAACTGGAGTCTAAAATATGCACAGACCCATTTTTCTGAGCTGTTATGAAGTCTTAAAGTCCCTGCCTTACATGCTGTTGCTGAAATCAATACAATTATACCTGATAAATATTCTCCTCATGTAAATTAGAGGAAAATGTCTCTCAGGTTGAATGTTTCCAATCCCCTGTAAGTGGACATCCAATGGGAGGCAGCATCATGGAAAATAAAGTGTTAAAAGAAGGTTCCTAAAAGGAGCAGCTTGTATGATGGAGCACAGGCAGACTCCTTAACAGAGCCTCAAGTGGAGCTCAAAAATGATTTTTAACATCATTCTCATCAAGAACAAGTTTTGTCTGCCCAGCACATGCAGCATCCTACTGCTGCATCCAGTGGCTGCTCATTTACTGCTTTTAGTGTCTAAATAGGCTTAAATCAAAACTTTATTCAAGATGTGAAGGTGAAACCATGTGCAACCCCAAAGGTCATGGTTAACTCAGAGTCAGTTAAGGGATTTTTGGGTGCTATCTGGAAGGTGATGGGTATTTATGTTCAGAAAAGTGACATAGAAAATAAAGCACCTTCAAGTGCACTTGTACAGCAATTCTGTCCTCTAAATGAGACTCACATCTCTGCAATAAAGCAGGGTGGTCTCAAACCCCACTCACCATGAACAGCAGAGGAATTCAATGCCATCTAAATCTATGGGATATCTCTCCACAGAACAAGTTCCACTCCTTCAATCTCATTCATGTGGACTTAGGAAAAACAAAACCAACAACACTTTACTCAAAAGAAAAATATTTTACATTTTGCTCAACTTTGGCTCTGCAATCCTGTTCATGAGAAAGTTAACTTAAATTTCCTTCCCTCTCCATTTGGTAACTTGTCAATCAGAACCAATTTGTTTTTTCACAAATTAAACCTCAGCACAGAAACATATTCAATGCTGAATTTATTTATCTAGTCCAAAATCCCTGTCTGGCACTGCTACTTCAACCATCCTAGTGAGAAGCAGATGCAGAAGTTTTTCCCTTTCTCCAGAAATGGGTGTCCAAGTGTGTGTCTTCCCTGGAGCAGTTCTGGGTGCCCTGTACTTTTGCTTATGGGAGAGCCAGTGCTGGCTGTACATTCAGGTTTTCAAAGAGAAAAAATATGTCATTAAAACTCCTTTTTGAGTGGAACATCCCCCCTTAAAAGCAGTCAATATCAGCTTGAAGCTCTTGAGTACACCAAAATGTGCATTAAACACCACTAGAAATGTGGTGGTGAACCAAAATACTATTTCTCTGTTATTGATGGGAGCAGAGTTGTGTAGGTAAAGCCCTGGGCCTGAAGGAGTTTAGATTCATTCCCTTCCCAGGACCCCCTCCCTTCCAGCAGAACTGTTCCACACAAAATGGAGACCCTTGCCTGTCTTTTCTCCAAAGCTTTGTCCAGCTTGCCCGTTTATCTTTGCAAACCAAGAGTTTTTCCTCATCACACACCAACAAAGTGAGTCTTGTCCATAGCTTGCACTTACAGACACCCCATCACAAGCAGTAACAGAAAATTTTGATTAACCCACATCTAACCTTTACGTGCCCTGGTAAGGCTCAGAAATGTCACCTGTCCCAGCCAAAAGGAGGCCCTGCTGCTCACAACCAACTCCTGGATCCTGGTGCAGAGATCACCTGAAGGTGGCTGTGGCTTCAGGGGTGCATTTTTTCTTTGGGATGAGGGAAGTGAGATGCAAAAGCACTCCTCTTAAAAAAGGTGCCATTTCCACAAGGGATTCTGAATGACAGTGCACAAATAGTCAAAGGCTGCCCTCAGGAATGCTTCTCCTTCCACACACAGAATGGTCTTAACAAAGCCTGGGAAACCAAAATTTCACTGAAGTGTGTTTGTTTAGACCCCATTTTGTCATGGCTGCAGAAGGAGAGTATGCAAGACAAATTGTTCTGTGTCTCAGTAAAAGACACAGGCCATCACAAGGAGAGAAGAAATAATTCTAAATCTTTTATCTAGTTGAAAACTGACCTTCCTTAGCTTGAAACTGCCTGTAGGAGTCCCAGGACAGGTTGTTCTGACATTCTTTTAACATCGTTTCATCAGCACAGCCAAAACTAATCACAAGAATATTACCCGATGACAGGTGCATTTATTCTGTCAATTAAATCAGATGGTTAAATCGAAATGTGCCCCAAATCTCTCTTGTTTGCATTATCCATATTGGCATTTCTTGGCTGTGGTTCACTGCTGGCTGGAAGTCATCCAGCCCCTGCAGAGTCACTTTGCAGTCCTGTGCCAGAGAGTTTCCAGGCTCTGCAGCAGCGCCTACGCCGAGACCCGAGCGCTCCTGCAGCACTGACCTGCACTGCTACACTGAGGCTTATTTAACACAAAAAAAAAAAAGGAAAAAAAGAAGAAATCCCTCTCAGTGAAGGAGAATTAGATCAATGCTTTTGAAATGCAAAATGATATATCACTTCATACCTAACCACTAGTGACGTGCATGCATTAAAAGAACAGAATAGAGACTTTTGACATTAGCAAGTGACTACTATGCAAGAATACAAATTAAAATCTAACCTCACTTCTTTAAAACCTCTTGTCTGGAGTGGGGGAAGAAAGCTGTTGCTCCTAATCCATCAGAAACGTGAGAAAAACAGTAGACATTAAGGTGTAACTGCAATAGAAATCAAAAACTGAAGCACCATATCCACTATTACCCAATTATTCCAGACCCATGTAGAGGGTGAGTTTACATGAAATACTTGCTGCAAAGAAAAGCTGCAGTGGAGCAAGTGAAGGATGCAGCCAAGTTTGTCACTTGGTTTTGTGATGTACGTGCCAATGAGTACATCCCCATATGACAATGTGGGACAAACCCCAGGAGCAGAGATGGGATACATGGAAGGATAAATATAGAAGCATTGCTTTGTTACACATTCACTTAACTTTTGCTCAATAGCCTGAAACATTTCCCTTGCACTCTGATTTTACCAACATTCACACACTCATCCATTGGGAAAAGACAAGTCCTCTGAAGAGTTTCTGTGCACTAAAGTAGGTACTTTTTATCACTAGGTATTAAAACTTGTTGCTTTCTTGAACTGAGAATACCAGGCTTAATCCAGCAAGGAGGATCTGTACAACTGACAGGAAAGCTTACACAATTCTGAATAACTCAGAATACAGTCCTATAAAACATCTGTATGTTTTTCTCTCCAGTGGATGATATCTACCTATGCAAAAAAAGAGGTGTCATTGTGCCAAAGTCCACAAAACCACTGAAACTCAATCATTTACTGATTGATGTCATTTCACAATCCAAAGCAAGTTATATCATAAATCTAGTAATTATTATTTAAAGACAAGGATTAATGAAAACAAGATGCTGATTATTCCATCCTAAGGTCAAAGTCAATTCTTATATCTGTCTGAAATCCACCAGGATGCAAGTCCAAGTTTTTGCATGTATGCATGAAACTGGAACTCTGGCTGCAAAGTGGCAAGCACACATTGATTTTAAATAAGAGAAAGCTATGTAGAACAACAGCATCTGTATTAAGGGTGACACCACTTATCTCCTCAGTGCTCTTCCCAACACCTTTTCTTTCTGCTCTAAATGGTTTTGATCCTACTTCCTAATTAATCTATCTTTAAGAAAGCCAGTAATATTCAGCTAAGTAAATTATCTTTATTTCCCTAGCTGTGTGCTTTCATCAGTTGTGTTGGTGAGGAATCCTGCAGGCAGTGCAGTGTATTTAGCCAGATTTATATTAGCCACCTGAAAGATAAGAATGTTTACTTTTTTTTTTTTTTTTTTTTTTTTTTTTTTTTAATATAACTCCTTAAGTTGAAAGGCTCTGCAGGCCTGCAGTGTAGCTTGCTGGAGTTGTGTGTATGAATAATGTGTTCTTACAATTTGTCAGCCATAGTAATTTTAAGTCTTTAAAAAATTTAATCATTTAAAAGGTATCTTTCCTGGTAGCTCCCAAAAGTATAGGAAAAAATAGTAATGGATGATTTAAATGTTAAACTCTGTGTATTTTTACCATTTTGACCAGTTCCACTGGTCAGATACATCCTTACTTTATACATATATATTTATATATTTCAGAGAGCTATTTCAATGTAAGATAATATTGAAATCCTTCTCAACAACCTTTGGGTAAAGCCTGTTTATTTTAATGTCACACTAATAGAATTTAAAACACAATTGGCAATTATGGGTATTTATAAGCCAAAAATATTAAAAGTTGCTGTTGAAAGACCTTAACAAAGAGTTGGTGCTAAAGTGCTATTCTTATGCAAGGCCATGCAGAGGAGACAGTAAAAACACATAAGAATAACCAGAGAACAAGTAAAGCACCAGTCACAGCATAATTACCCTTTGCTTTCATTTCAGAAACCCACAGCTTTCCAGAGACACTCACTAATATCTATGATTTTAAAAATAGCATAACATGCATTATACATTCACTCCTCTGTCTAACATAAATTATATATCTGTAAAATTACACATTGTGCTGAAGAAATGGAGGGAAAAAAAAAAAAAAAAACAACCCAGACCCAGCACATGCATGATGTTTTTATTTTCTCCTGCTCCACATCCTCCTGATGTGCCCATAAAGCTGATGCCCATTCAGGGGAATTGCTGGGGGATGACAGCCCAGCAATATTAATAAGGCCAGCATATGTTTGCTCCTTTTGCCATGCTGTCTGTGAGTGCCCTGGCCCTTGCTGGAGGAGGGTGCTGATGGAATCCTTGTGCAGGTGTTTGGTTGCAGACACAGCTTTCCCAAAACCCATAGCTCCTGCTTTCCCCCATGACACAGGTCTGCTCTGGGCTCTTGCTTCACAAAATTATCCCAAACAGCATCATCCCACTGAATGCCTGCCCCTGAATACCTAAAAGGACTGGGCTATTCACATTTCCCCAATTTGGATGATGCTTTTGGTTTTGGTTTCATGTCATCAGTGACAGCAAGGTGACAATAAAGTGAAATTATCACATGCAGCAAGGATTTTCTCCCAGCACACAAAGCCAGCAATCTCCAAGCACAGCCAGAGTCAAAGCCCCACCTGAAGGTCCCATTCAATCTTAATTCGATTTTTACCAGTTTGAAAAGCAGCAGTGAGGTGGAAATGTTTGTAAAGCAGAGTATCAGGTGAAAATCAGCACTGATTTAACCCACCCCATAAATGCTGAGAGTTGGGGAGATTCCATGGGGTTTTATGGTTTTGAAGACCCCTACCTCCCTGTGCTCCTTCTCCACCCAGAGTAAAGTGTAGGTACTCAGGCTCTTGAAGAAGAAATAAACAAGACAGAAAAAAATAAATACAACACAAGCAGAGAGAGTCTAAGTTCATATTTCTATATTAATGTGCTGGTAAGAAAAGGGCCTCATTTGGGAAGTCATAAAAAAAAAGCGTTAGCAGATCTCCAAGTTAGAGCATGGAAGCTTTCTCTGCAGATGGAGGATTTAAAAGAAGTAAAATGATAACCACATAGTCGAGAGACTAGAAAAGAGACCTTGATGTTTGATAGTTGTAATAACCTGCAGAGTGCTCTAATGGCTCAGGGATCAGGTGCAGAACTATAGCAATAACAAGAGCTGAATAATTATCTCAGCCATATCTGTATAACCACAGTCCCAGAGTATGAACTATATAAGGAGGCTTCTGCTGCCTCTCCAAGATTTCCTGAAATGTTAAATCACTGAATTGGGAGCACTTCCAGCATTAGTACTGCCCAGTTAGAAAGAAATAAAGCCCAGAATCCTCTGGTGGCAGTTCTAATGTCTTTGTTAATTATGAATTATGGGTAAACATGCAGACTCACAGAGGTCACGGCTGTCAGCAACAATACTTTTCAAGAAGGATTTTTATGAGGGTCTTTTTCATTTTGCCATAATGTCCTTTACATACACATAAAACGCACTGAGAATACAAAAAATAGTGTTTGTTTTGAGGGAAGATGTCATTATTTTTCACTTGTTTTCCACCCTGTGTACAGCCACGGATCCACTGCCAGGACGACCCAGTCCATAACTCTGAGCTCCTCTGTGAATAAGAGCAGCTGCACAGTCCCAGGGGGCAGGCAGGAGGGGCTCTGGGGTGGGGATAGGTTAATGATCAGACACTCTGGTAACAAGAAAGTTGTGGTTTTCCAGGGAATGGCCAGCCAGGATCCCAGCAGCTCCAGTCACCTTTCCCACACAGCACAGAAACAAAGGCTGCATCCAGTATGCTTGATTAACCTCACTTAAATGGCAGCACTGATCTCAAATCTGTCCCAGGAGTGTATATAAACAGGATTAAAATCATATTATGTGTGGATCCTGCCCAACAAAAGCAACTGGCACAAAATCATTTTAATTAGGTGGTAGCGGCTGTAACTCATTCAACTTTGGCATTCATTCTTCTCTGTCCCATCAAAGAACTTCTGGGACTCTCCCTGAATGGTGGAAGGAATAAAGGAGATTTAGAGATGACACTGAACAACATATTGCCAATAATTGTTGGCCAGTTTGCAACACTGAGTTGAATCAAAACTCTGAGTTTTCAAGGTAGGCAACAGAGAGGTTTTATATAAGTATAATCCAAAAGTCTTGTCCAGTTTTTAAGATCCCTCTCACTGCTGGCTGGGTTGATTGAAATGTCTCCATGAGCTGAGATACCATGAGACCTCCAACAACATATGGTTTTAAGTCAGTCCTGAACCCATGAAAATAAAAGTTGTAAAACACATCCTGTCAGGATTGCAAAAGGAGAACATTCTTCTGTCTCCAGATCCATTCTCCCCATTTTGTAGGGAGGGTGTCATAATAAAGACAATCAGGAATGTCATCGTTCTCCTGGGTAGAAATAAACTTATGATAACAATAATCTTATGAACCCCTGTGAGCACAGTACAATAGACATGTTCTGGTAAAACTGCTATACATCACATTTATCTGTCCTCACTCTTGTGTTGTGCTCCAAAAAAGTCAACCCTTAAACACAACCTTCCAGAACATGCAGCTCATTTTGCCAAATAATGACAAACATTCTAGAAGAAAAATCCCAGAAATAAAAAACTCCCTGAAAACTCATTTAGAAACTGGAACATTTGTCACAGCACTGATGATGACCAATAATAAAGTTTAGTTCTCTAGATCATGACAAATCTGAATGAATGAAAACTTCTCATCTCTGTGCCAGCTCAGAAAATACAAGTTAGCTCTTTCAAGTGGTCAATTAATAACTGACTCTCATCATGCAACAGAAATGTAACCTTGGCCCACAGCACTGACAGTAGGAAATTAAGGTAAAAAATATTCTGACTTTTTAATCAGAGGTAAACAAATTTTTCCATAAAAATTTGTTAGCATCGATTTCTCTGAGTTGAAGAAATCTGGCAAAGAACAGAAGGGTGTAACTACAAAGCCCCAGCATGTTCTTGGAAGTAACAACAACTGCAAAAAAAAAAAAAGTTAGAGGTTGAAATCCTTCTCCCTTTGCCTGGCACAGACTGCAAAAGTGTGTAATCTGCAGTATATTCCACAGGGGGCACATTGGCAACGTGGGAATGTCACAAACAGAAAAACATATTTTTCATACCAAAATATCACTAGCAGGTAAGACAACTGACCATTATGTTACATAATAAAGATAAGTCATGTGTACTTGAATAGTTAACAGATGGACTAATTAGAGGCTGAATTATTTGTGGTATAACTGATAGCTGGTGAAATCAAGGTTACTGAGGGAAATGGACTTGACTTTGGGAAAAACAGAGGGTGTTTGCAGGGCTAAGGGAAGCTGCTCCTCCAAAGAAAGGGTTAATGAGCAATGAAAGAACAGAAGTGCATCTAATTAAAAGACATACCAAGGCACACAGAGGATACAAGGGTATGCAAATGGCAGACCACATTTGCCTGCAATACATGGAGAGGCAAATGTGGAATGACATATAGGAAACTGGCACGGAGGGTAAGGTGTCTGGCAGGGAAAATAAGCTTCTGTCTTAATAAGATATTTTAGTTTTGGTACAAATAAATATCTACAGGCACATCCTGAGAAAAGCAAAAATGTGAAGAGGACAAGAGTTGTTTGTTTGGGGGCACCTATGAACAGAAATACTGTACAATAACCTGGTACAGAACACAAAAAATATATAGATAAACATGAATTTTAAGCACGAGAATTTCAATGCTGCCTCATTTAAAATAGATTATTAGCTTGCATGATGACCTTTGGAAATATCTCCTCCCCCCAGATTGCCAGTATAAAAAAAAGCCCATGGGAAAGATAACATTGCTGCATGGGTAGGTGTCATTGTCTAAATGCACAAAGGGCCTAAAATGCAAAACACAAGTGAGATGAGAATTGTCCTTCCACAATAGCATCTGCTGTGACATGCTGGTGGAGCCATTACATAGCTGAAACCATCACTGTCTGGGCTCACAACGTTAAGAATGAAAAGGAAATACTTATAATTGTTATCCCTGCAAACCCTTTTGCAGCTGCAGCTCTGGGTCAGCACTCATCAACAGACTGTAGAATCCATGTAGGAAACTTCAGAAAAAACACTATTGTGTACAGCACTGCCCAGGCTTCAAAAATTACCATGAAATTGAAGGATCCTAATCAAAAGAGACCAAAACTAGGAAGGACCTTCTTTCAGTGGGAAGGCATTTGAGAGCACTTGCAAGTAGTGGAACCAAAGCTAAAAGGAGTGTAAAATCAGCCAAGTATTATCTATTTCTATAACAATATTTGACAAGCCCAGAGGAGAAGCACAGTGACTCAAGCTTACAGCAAGCTGGAGAGAGTAATTCCAAATGACTGGGCAAAAAGAACAAACAGCTGAAGCACCTCCAAGAAGACATGGATAGACAGACACACATGGGTGTACTGAGAGGATGAAGATGAAAATGCTGCAGATGATGTACTCCTGCACAAGGATCCACAGTGCCCATCTGGGCACTGGGAGAGGCAACAAAACAACCTAAGGTGTTTTATTTCAGTCAGACTGAAAGGTGCCACAGATGGGCAAGGGTTAAATCCAGATTAGCATCAAGTAAATGCTGAACTGAAGTGTGAAATGCAGGGGTGTAAATACCCCAAACTCACACACTGGAATTGTGTCACATTCCTCTGCCTTTGGAACTCGGGTTGGTGCATTTTTGTCTCAGTTCCATGGAAAAGGTCCCCCTTGCTGAAAGGCTCCTTCCCCCAGAGTTTGGCCTCACACACACTGCCATGGATGGAGTCTGCTCACTGACCAAAATGGGCTCTCCAACAGCTTTTTCTGCCTTTCTAATTGAGTTGCTGGGTGACGCTGTAGCAGCAATGTAATAACACTTTATAAATCATATTTGTTTGGAGTGGGATTCCTGATG
Source organism: Erithacus rubecula (assembly GCF_903797595.1). Lineage (NCBI taxonomy): Eukaryota > Metazoa > Chordata > Aves > Passeriformes > Muscicapidae > Erithacus > Erithacus rubecula. The sequence continues at coordinate 107,202,129 of NC_136685.1, read as the reverse complement.
GGTTAATATCTCATAAATAGGCTGTGATTGCTCTCATTTCTAGGTTACACACAACATCTAATCCTCCAGCAACATGCAATTTAGGGGCACTGGCTCAGATATTCTCTGAGGTCCCAGAGAAAAAAACCCTCATTTTTCTGGCATTTGGTCAATTTTTTTCACCCACAAAAACCAAGCAGTAAAATATTACAAAGTACTTACAATAAAAAAGTTATAAATGATAAACTGGTTGGAAACAAAGCAGCAAACCACTACCTTATCCATAGCCTTTGCAGCTCCAGAGCCAGCAAAGACAAAGCTTTGCAAGGAACATATTGGATCCATCATTTTGCCCATGGCCAAATAAATGCAGGGAGGCTGTCCAGTCTCATCAGTTGATCCTGTTTCTTGGCAGAGACCTGGATCCCAGATATGGCTCCAGAGCTGTGGATCTGTCTCATGGACCCAACTATGCAAATAGTTAATTTTTTCAAGCTGACAACCAAACTTCAAAAAACCTCACAACAATACTGGTGGCTTGGATCTAACCAAGAATAGTCTTTACAGCAAAACAAAATTACCATTTCACACTCTAGGAAGGAAATTAGATTTGTTACAAAATGAAAGCATTTTGTTGCAAAATGTAGAAATGAAACATTTCTGGGGAAGCTGAAAAAAATCCATTGAATCTGAACTGAATTCACAAATAATTTTGGCTCCTCAACTTCACACAATAAGCCTCTTGGCTGATTACTGCAATTCTTAATTAGGAATGAAGCTGCACTCACTGAATGAGGGCAAGCACATATATCACAGATGTTGCCACCCTGAGGAGTGCACACTGAGAACTCTGCTTTCTCTACTGACTCTGCCCTGCTAAACCTGGCACAAATGAAAGTCTTTATCCTGGGAGAGGCCAACCATGGTGTAGGAGACTGCCTTGGAGCAGCAGAGACAATCTGTAGCTTGAAGGGAGAAGTGCCTGGATGGG